>NC_044394.1:69559089-70196589 GCF_006542625.1 Nomascus leucogenys
CTGTCATGCCACAGACTGGCCCTCGAGGGCAGCCTGCTGTACTGGCCATGCTGGGCCAGCCCCACCTGGAGCTCAGTAAAAGCTACTTTTGATTAAAAGCTGGTATCTGTGTGTGAAGGTCCCCAGGTTGGTTAATCCCATCTGTCTCTACCCCTAGGGCTGCTTAAAAAGCCCATCACCCAAAGGACTCCACCCCTGGGAGATGGCTCCTTCCTCTCCCTTCCCTACTTGATCCAACCCTACATAGACAGGGAGTGTGGATGCAAGAACACAATGGCCCCCAAACCAGACCCTTGAACCAGTCCTCCCCATCTGAGCCTGCTTCTCTGAGAATGAAATCTATTATTTTTCTGTCATCTTGGGGATGCCTAGAGGACCAATGAGACTGTAGATGGGATGACAAAGAAGAAAGCACTTCACCAATTTTTTTGTTTTTTTTTTGAGACGGAGTCTTGCTCTGTCCCCCAGGCTGGAGTGTAGTGGCGTGATCTCGGCTCACTGCAAGCTCCGCCTCCCGGGTTCACGCCATTCTCCTGCCTCAGCCTCCCGAGTAGCTGGGACTACAGGCGCCCGCCAACATGCCCGGCTAATTTTTTGTATTTTTAGTAGAGACGGGGTTTCACCGTGTTAGCCAGGATGGTCTCGATCTCCTGACCTCGTGATCTGCCTGCCTCGGCCTCCCAAAGTGCTGGGATGACAGGCGTGAGCCACCGTGCCCAGCCTTTTTTTTTTTTTTTTTTTTTTTTTTTTTTTTTTTTTTTTTTTTTTGAGACGGAGTTTTTGCTCTGTTGCCCAGGCTGGAGTGCAATGGCACGATCTCAGCTCACTGCAACCTCCACCTCCTGGGTTCAAGCAATTCTCCTGCCTCAGCCTCCCAAGTAGCTGGGATTACAGGTGCCCACCATCACACCTGGCTAATTTTTGTTTTTTGTTTTTGAGACGGGAGTCTCGCTCTGTCGCCCAAGCTGGAGTGCAGTGGCGCGATCTCGGCTCACTGCAAGCTCCGCCTCCCGGGTTCACGCCATTCTCCTGCCTCAGCCTCCCAAGTAGCTGGGACTACAGGCAGCTGCCACTATGCCCGGCTAATTTTTTGTATTTTTTTAGTAGAGACAGGGTTTCACCGTGTTAGCCAGGATGGTCTCGATCTCCTGACCTCGTGATTCGCCCGCCTCGGCCTCCCAAAGTGCTGGGATTACAGGCGTCAGCCACCGCGCCTGGCTAATTTTTGTATTTTTAGTAGAGACAAGGTTTCACCATGTTGGCCAAGCTGGTCTTGAACTCTTCACCTCAGGTGATCCACCCGCCTCGGCCTTCCAAAGTGCTAGGATTGCAGGCGTGAGCCACCGCGCCTGGCCCAAAAAATTTTTCATAAGGCTCTCACCTTCAGATAAATGGTTTCCCCTCTGAACACTTCCCACTCCTCAATTTCTCTTTCCACATTGTATCTACCTCAAGCTTTACGTCAGACTGCAGATGGGGGAAGTGATAGCAAGAGATGGGGACCTTAAAGCGCTCCTTGGTATTCCCATCTCCCTCCCTCCCTTCCTTCCTTTTTTGACGGGGTCTCTCCTATGTCTTCCCTCTCTCCCTCTTTCGACGGGGTCTATGTTGCCAATGCTGGTCTCGAACTCCTGGGCTCAAGCAATTCTCTTGCCTTTAGTGCTGGGATTGCAGGCGTGAGCCACCATGCCCAGCCTGAATTCAGGCTTTTCAAAGCTACAGGGCCATATAGGGCCAGGCAGGCAGTGCCTTCAGGGCCATAGCAAAGATCACTGGAAGAAGCATGGAGGAAGCATGCCCAAAGATCACATGGGCAAAGGCATGGAAGAAGGAAATAAAGCCACACCAAGACTGTGGCAACAGGGCAGCCTCTGCCTAGGCTACTTAACTGCAGCTCAAACTCAAGTGTGAGTGGCAAGGGGAATTCAGGGTCAAGTGTGTAAAATAAGCAGTTCCTTGCTGGGTAAAGTGAGGGCTACTGACAGAAACCAGAATAAGCCTGAGTTGTGTGGAGCTTTACCCCTTACAGAGCGCGTTAGTTTCACTGAGCGCATTAGCATCTTTCTCTCTTGGGAAAGATGGAGGAAAGCACTTGGCCCTGCAGCTGGTCTGCAACACCACTTACAGACTGCAAATTTGGGCAAGCCACTTCTGAGGTAAAAAGGGCATAATGACGCTTAGCTCCTGGGTCTATTGAGGGGATGATCGAGCGTGTAAAACATCCATCAGACTAACAGTTCTAGATGCTAAATAGTACCTATCATCCAAATCATTGAGTGCAGTGGTTCTTAAACCTGCTTCACCTGCAGAATTTATACAAGTGCCATTGCCCAGGCCCCACCACAGATCAGTTAAATCAGAATCTTCGAAGGTATCAGACACGGGTGTTTCTAAAGCTCCTCCGCGCCCATTCTCTCCTCTGGGAATTCATGTGTAACCTGGAATGAAAAGGTCTTAGTACAAGCCACCAGTTTTACAGAAGCTAGGGATGGCAACGGGCTGAAGGTAACAGTCCCATGAGCTGGTTGAGGCCCCAGGTTCTCCCGCAGAGAGATCTCTCTCTCTCAGTTGGGGAGGCTTGCCCCACCCTTTATTATTATGCCTAACACATAAGAAATGCGCAGGAATTTTTTTTTCGGGGTTGGGGAGCAATCAAACGCAAACTCCTGAACCAACTAGAGCGCCGCGGGGCAGACGTGTCCGGCGGGGATTCGGACAGCGCATCCGGAAGCGCCATGGCCCAACGCTCGCAGGAACCTGAACCCCTGGGCCAGCGCCGCCTTTTCTCGCAGAGGCCTCTAGCATCTGTACTGTCGAAGCCCTCTGAGCTTCAGGGCAGATTGAAGAGCCTTACACACCAGACACTTGGACACGACCGCGCCAGAAATCCACGGGAATTGTCTTGGCTCCGATTCCAAAACAAACGTTTCCTCACCAGCCCGATCTCCATCATTGGCGTTAGTCTCTGGTCACCTGACTTGTTCAAGCCAATGAGAGGGGGCCGAATTAGTACTTCCGCTTTCCGTGCCGTTTAACGAGCCACTATGCCCGTCCCTCGGATACTCTGATTGGCCAGCCTCTCTCAGCTCGTCAGTTTATTGGCCAGCGCCGCTAGGCCGCTATCGAGCAGGGTCCGAGGGCTGTCTCAGAAGGCTGGGCAGACATGGCGTCCTATTTCGATGAACACGACTGCGAGCCGTCGGACCGTGAGCAGGAGACGCGAACCAACATGCTGCTGGAGCTCGCAAGGTGGGTGCGCGGGGCTTGGGGATAGGGTTCAACCAGCAGGTTTCTGGGCTGGGGCGGGCTGGAGAAGGCGGATTACCAGGGGCAGCGGATTCTGGGGAGGACAGATGAGTAATCTGGGGTGGCGAGACTGAGGGGTGTGGGGATGAGCATCTCGATAATTTGGGCCGTCCGTTGGGCCGGCCTGGGCAAGGGGATTGCGGGAAAGATTGGAGCTGGGGAGTGGTGGGCGTGGGGGCGGAAGGACAGCGGGCTCTGGGAGGTCCCAGAGAAGGTGAGGCATGGGGGCGGGGTTGAGGCCGTGTGCTGTGAGTGGGTATATTCATCAGTAACAGCAGGCACTGCTGACTTGGAATCTGGCTCTACCAGGTTATTTATTCAGCGTGGCCTGAGTAACTTCTCTGAGTCTGTTGCCTCATGTGTAAAATGGGAATAAACACTTTACGTGCTGGGGCGGTCTGATAGCAGTTGTAAACTATTTCCCATCGTGCTTTTTATCTAGTGAGCATCTACTAACTACTAAGGGTAGCTATTATTCTACTAGCTGGGCAGCGTGTTTATTAATGTCCAGTGGATTGTGGGGGCAAAGAAAAAGCATAGTTTTCCTTTGTTCTGACTTTACATCCTCTTCCCCAGGTCGCTTTTCAATAGGATGGACTTTGAAGACTTGGGGTTGGTAGTAGATTGGGACCACCACCTGCCTCCACCAGCTGCCAAGACTGTGGTTGAGAACCTCCCCAGGACAGTCATCAGAGGCTCTCAGGCTGGTGAGGACACTAATTCTTTCTGCTATTTGGGCCAGACCCACCCCTTCCCCAAGCCAGACTGTGGTCTGGTCCTTCGGTTTGCCAGGTCAGGTGGGGACAAGTGTCCTTCAGGAGTGGGAGCTTGGGAGGCAGAGCCTGTAGCAGCTCTCCTGATCAGCACTCCTTCCTAAAGAGCTCAAGTGCCCCGTGTGTCTTTTGGAATTTGAGGAGGAGGAGACTGCCATTGAGATGCCTTGCCATCACCTTTTCCATTCCAGCTGCATTCTGCCCTGGCTAAGCAAGGTACTGCTTCTCTTCCAGCTCTCACCCTGCCCTGGGCCCAGTACTCAAGCTTCTTTCTGTTCATGGACTGCTGGGGGATGGAAGAAGAGTGGCAGTTGGGAGCAGGGGAGGGTGATTATCAGCTTATGAAGATCAGACCAAGGCTAGAACACTACTCTACTTTTCTCAGACAAATTCCTGTCCCTTGTGCCGCCATGAGCTGCCCACTGATGACGACACTTACGAGGAGCATAGACGAGATAAGGTAGGGGCTGATGGTTAAGTGGAGGGGTCATAATGGGCTCCCTCAGTCCTGTCCCCGCTGCCATCACTTCCCACCTCAGCAAGACTGGGTAGGCCTCAGAATCCCTGGCTCTGGCTGTCTTCTTAGTGACTTTGATTTGCAGTAAGAGCCTCAGCAATGCAGACGCCAGAGGCCTGAAAACAGAGCCAGCCCCATAATAGCTGCCCATCCCCTCACCCATAGGCCTTCAGTTTTGGCCCCTGCCCAGAGTGCCTTCTTTCCTTCAGGCTCGAAAACAGCAGCAGCAACACCGACTGGAGAACCTCCATGGAGCCATGTACACGTGAGGAGGTTGGGGCTGAGTGCTGGCCCTTTGCGTCTTCCTTATTAACCTTGAATCCTCATTAAAGGTTTCTTTACCCACCCTGAGGCTGTATTGATCACAGACCTGGCCAGGGGCTCTGCATCCTCCATCAGGTCTCTACTTCTGTTGGGGAAGGTGATCCTAAACTGCAGAAGGCACCAGGTTGCGGTTTTCCTCCCTGCTGGCCCATCTGGACTCATGGCAGTGGTAAAGAACTGGATTACTGCATCAGCCAGGGCTTGGGCCTATGTGTTCATGGTTGGAAGGCAAAATGTGTCAGGGTCTGGTACCCAGTTAATCACTTAAAGCTGATAAACGAGGCTGGGTGCAGTGGCTCACGCCTGTAATGCCAGCAGTTTGGGAGGCCAAGACAGGTGGGTCACGAGGTCAGGAGTTCGAGACCATCCTCACCAACATGGTGAAACCCCGTTTCTACTAAAAATACAAAAATTAGCTGGGCTTGGTGGCACGCACCTGTAATCCCAGCTACTTGGGTGGCTGAGGCAGGAGAATTGCTTGAACCCAGGAGGCAGAAGTTGCAGTGAGCTGAGATCATGCCATTGCACTCTAGCCTGGGCAATAAGAGAAAAACTCCGTCTCAAAAAAAAAAAAAAAAAAAAAGCTGATAAACTAGCCTGCACCCTCCTCCCACTGCAATGTCTAGTTAACTTTGTAATCCCACAGGTTTTCTTTCGCTCCACTGCGAAAGCCACTTTTAATATTTTAAAGTTGCTCTCTGTACCACCCCCACCTTCCCCCCATGCCTCATAAGGAATCAAAGTTCAAACCAGACTCTGAGTGGGGGATGGGTGAGATTATCAGACCAAGTCAGTTCTTTAGATTGCTTAGAGGCCCAGAAGGGTTTCAAGCCTTTTGAAGGGGTATTTGGGTGGCACCTGGCATCCTTTGTTTCTGGCAACAGATTGCACTCAGCACTCCTGGGGGGCAAGGGCTTCCTCCCATCCTTGGCTTATGGAAAGCCATCCCAGATCAGGCCCCCCAACTCTCCAGAACAGGCTACAAACATGCAAATTAGAATTCTTTTAATATAAAAAAAAGTACTAAAATACCCACGTGGTTCTGCTGTGTTATTTGCCCTAAAGGAAGTGAGGGGCAGAGTGAAGAATCCCAGTGCAGCTCAGTGGGCCCAGAAATGGGCCTTTCCGTAGGCTAAGGCGTGCCCACTCCACCTCCACCAGACTTCTATCCCCTCTGCTGTTCCCAGCCCCCAATTCCTGCAGCAGGAAACCCCAGTGGTCTGGCTTTGGCACTGGGAGTAGAAGGCACCTGAAGGGCTGGCTGGGTGAGTGAGGACAGGTGACCTTTAAAAACAAAACGACACCGTGGGGTGGGGAAGCAGGTCATGCAGCTGTGGCAGCTAGCAGGGCCCACTCCTCTATGGCACAGGTGGGCATGGGATGGCCACTTCTCCAGAAGTGAGGAAGCCCAGATCCCAACAGAATACTTTCTCAAAATTGTTTTTGGTACAAAATAAATGGAAAGAAGATATGGGGTGGGGTGCTGCAGAGGCCGGGCCAGCCATCCTCCCCAGACCTTAGATCATAGCGATGCTCTCGGGGGCACAGTTGAGGTGAGTGGAGGTGCTGCTGCTCCCGGAGGACTTGCAGGCCCGGCCAGGGGTAGGCTGCAGTGCAGCCACCAGTGTGTCTGAGGAGACTGCCCCAAACTCATAGCTGAAGGTGCCATAGAAAATGAGGATATCAATGACACACACCCACTCACACAGGGCTGCCCCATGTTGCAGCTGAGAACTCTCATGGACAAAGAAGACTCCACCTAAAATGAGGCTAAGGAAATGTTCAGTAGGACATACGGAAACCTGGCAACACCCCATCTGCAGTCTCAGGCCTCACCTCTCCAAAGGGAGAGGTGTTAGTCCTCTCTCCCACATGGCAGTGTTAGGCCTCCACCCCCCATCCTCTTGGGAGGGAGAAAGGTTGAGCTAGAGGATGAGTTCCTGGCTGCCCCGTCCTGAAAGGATACTGAGGACCAGAGTGATAAAGGCGATGACAGCCAGCACACTTCGCAGATAGGCCACGGCCAGGTCCAGTGGGGCGGTGGCCCCTTGGTAGGAGAGAGCACAGTGCAGGCAAACAAAGAGCAGCCCCGCAGGGAAGGCCACGCCAGCTCCAACGTAGTGCAGAGACCTGGCATGATCCACCTGGGCCCAGAGAAGGGCCAGTTGGTAATGTGGCCATGGCCCCACCTCTCCACCCCTCCTTCAGTGAATCTCCTCTCTCCCTCTTCCTTCCTCTCCCTCCTTCCAGCCCCAACTTTGAGGTGCCACACTGCAGGCAGCCAGGCCTTGTTAGGTAAAGTTCAAGGATTGTGGGGGAGAAGGGGAAGCACCTGAAAGTTGCCGACCACCAAGAGGCCCGCGGCGTTGGTGCAGCCTGTGATGAGTGCCGTGGTGTTAACCCAAGAGTGCCGACTCTGCTCCAGGAGCTGCCCGTAGCGCAGGAGGCAGATCAGGGCCACTGGGGGAGGAGAGCACAGTTGACGCCTTCCTCCAGCCCTGGCCCTGCCCAGCGAGCTTGTCAGCTTCCCCCAGACGCTGTGGTGCTCCTGCCCCTTCTGAGGGGCAGAAGGGAACAGACAAGCAGGTGGTGAACTAGGTTTCCTCAGGCTCCAGCCAGCAGGGTGGCTGTGTGGGAGTCAGCTTTTGGCCTTCAAGGAAGGGGAGAGAAGTTGCCTCTATTGCCTTAGCCCTTGGTGGGGAGGGCTGCACAGAAGAAGGGCTTCCTGGGCCTTTCTGTGGGGAGCACTGGGCTGGGCACGCAGGGTCAGGGCTAAGGGTACAACTCACCCATGAAAGCACCCATGTTGCCAATGAGGCTGAAGAGGCAGCTTTCTGGGGGATAGGAGCCGCACTTGCTGCGAGGAGGGGGAAGGACAGAGTAAGATGGGGGCAGGAGGCCCGGGGGGCCCCCATTCTGGCTCACTGGCTCTCCCCTGCTTTACCTGCACCTGCTCCTTGGCAGGCAGGCCACTGATTTATGTGAAGATCCAGGGTCCCTCATGAACAACTGGTTCCAGGCTGGGCCCCCAAAGCAGAGCTCATGTGCGTGAGAGAGAAGGGAGTGCCCAGGAGTGTTCGGGCAACCTGACACTCTTTGCTGAGCCTTGCGGCTGGTTTGGCTATCCTTGAGCCAGAACACAGGCTGGGCAATCTGAGGGCTCCAGCTTAAATCCAGGTGCCTCCACTTATTAGCTGTGTGACCTGGGTGAGTAAGACTGAGCCTGTTTCCTCACCTATAAAATGGTGAAAACAATAGCTGCCTCACTCCTGGGAGGATGAAAAGAGACAATGCATATAAAGCACTCAGCAGAGTGCCTGCCCCATAGTAACTGGCAAGTAGTGTTGTTATTAAGTGGCTCTTAGGATACTTATTATTCCTGAGACCCAAGGACAGCTCTTTGCTTGAGGGGCTGTCTGGGAGGCCCTTAGATCTCCCTGACCTGCCCAATGTCCAGGCCTTACCTGATGAGGGGGACATCATCCAGGGTGCAGCAGGTCTTGGGGCCCCCTTGCTCAGCAGGGTCAGGAGGGCAGGACTCGTTGTAGGACCTGGCAGGCAGGACAGGGAGTAGACTGGGGGAAGGGACTACCCCCAGGCCCTTGGCCTATGGCCTCAGGCCTCAGAGAGGGCTCTCTCCCAGACCTCCCCAACAAGGACAGAAGATCCCACTCCCCAGTGCCCGCCTGAAGCAGTAACCAAAGGGGCAAAGGGATGGTGGGAAGTGGGTAGGTGGCATGAAGCCATGCCTGGGGACCAATTTCAGAGAAGAGCAGTGAGGCTCAGGGTTGCAGTCTGGCTGGTGGTAGCCTCAGGCCCAAGAGGGGACAGAGATGAAGGAAGCTTTAGAGCAAGGTTGTCTGCAGAGTCCTTCATACCAGTTCTCCACGGGGCATACATGGTGGTTCATCACAGCCATGGCATACCTGTGGGAACAGAACTGTCACCCTGGCAGCCTTCCCGAGCCCCACTCAACCCATCCCACGACGCTTCTCTTCAATCTTGATTTCTGGCCCCATTCAGCCTCATTATTGTTGCTGGGGACTCAAGTTGAGGTCCCTGAGGCTTGATGCCACACCAGCACCTGCAGCATGTCCCCCAGCTAGAGGCCCTCTGGAAATTGCTCTGGCTAGAAGTATATTTGTCAGGGCCACCCTGCTGGACCGCAGTGGTGCCAGGTTGTCCCAAGGGGCTGCGTGCCCAGGCACCAAGCCAGGCTTTTGAGACAGCCAGAGTGACCCTGGGTACCACCCTGGCTATGACAGGACAAGGGACTTTGTGTGCGTCATCAAGCTCCTGTTGCCCCCCGCACCCCCCTTTACTCACACAGTCCATATGCCAGTGATGGAGAACGCTGACAGGCTGACAGGCAGGAGGATCCAGGCGGTCATGAGGGAGGGGAGCCAGGGTGGTGGTGGTGTGGGGGGGAGGACAAGAGGTAGATGGGGAAGTGGGGGCGGACCAGCTACCTTGAGATGTTTCTGCCACAACCATCAGCTGCCCTGGCCTGGTGGAGAGAGATCAAAGTCCAGGAGTGGGTAACTGGCCGGGAAGGGGGAGGGGAAGGGGGTCAACACCTTATCCAGCGCTCCCGTTGGGTCTCTGTGCGTCCAAAGTTTGGGCTGAGCCCACGGCAGAACATGGACACCCTCTGGCAATGGGGGCCTCCGCGGTCAACCCAAATGCCACCGGCGTGCTGAGAGACGCAGGCGGACCGTAACATCTGGAAGGGAGTTACCCTCCTTCTGAGGGACCAGGGCTGGGAGAAGGGCTGGACAACCGAAGAGGCCACGCCAAGGAGAGGCTAGGTGCCGGCCCAGTGGAGCGGTGGCGAGTCGGCGGCGCGCAGGCAACCACCTGACCATCGGCGCCCTGGGCGAGGGGCGGGTTCAAGCGGAAAGCCCAGCCCGGCCCCCGCTCGCCTGGGCGCGGGGACCCCGGCTGGGGCCGGAGCCTGCGGCCGGCGACCCCCCCCAGGACTCGGGACGCGAGACTCCCCAGGTGATTCCTGGAAGCCAGGAGGAAGGGAAAGGAGCCCAGTACGCACCTCCCCGGAGCGCCCCGCCGCCGCCGCACCCTGCTCGGCCCCCTCGTGGCGCCGACTCTAGCTGCGGCCCTCGGAGCAGCCCTGAAAGGTTTAAAGGGCCGAGCGGCCCCGCCCCTGGCGGCCCCAGGCCTCGCCGCGCCGCCCGCCGGGACGTGGAGTCCGCGCAGCCCCGGCCTCGGTGCCCGCGCCCTGCCCGAGACTACAACTCCCGAGCCCCCGCGCCCGCGTCACGGGGGAAACGTGGGCGGTGTCCCAACTTCGGAGGACCTGGGCGCGGAGGGCTGTGGCGTGAAGACCGCTCTAAAACCGAGATGCCTAGAGGTTCCGTTTAACCGGTTCCTACGGGGGAAGCGTCAGCAGGTGGGGATCTCGGGGCAGCCTGCATTCCAGCTCTACCTAGGATTGTCGCCGTGCACATGGCTGGAGGAGCGTCTCTCCGCCGCCGCACATTTTGCAGCCTGCACTGGCCAACGGTGAGTCCTCTAGGAAGCTCTCTCAACGTGGCGCCCTATGCCTGCCTCTGGCCAGGGCTGCGGTGAGTCCAGAGAAGCAGACACAAAGCCTTGGCTGTTTCTTAAGAAATCCAAGCGCCTGGGATTTGGCTTATGGTTTCTGTGGCTCAGCAAACTCCGGAGGAGTGCTGCTTTCATTAGATACTTTTTGCTTTCCTGCATACAAGTACACAATGTACTAGCCAGAAATCAGTGTCCAAGACGTGTTTCCCGACTGATCAACACTTATTTGAAATAAGGCGGCAGAGACCAGAGGACATCCATTCTAAATAGACACATGTAGGTGTCAGTGTAGAGTAGGTAAGGATTAACATGGCCAGTGTTGGTAAGCAGAGGGGAAGGTGAGAGACCCGGAGGAATCTGGGAAAAGGAAACAGGATAGTGTGGGAAAAATTACTGACCAGCTTCACCAAAAACTTACAGGCTATGAGTGCATTCTTGGATGTTTCTTTTTTTTCTTTTTTTTTTTGAGACGGAGTCTTGCTCTGTCGCCCAGGCTGGAGTGCAGTGGCGCGATCTCGGCTCATTGCAAGCTCCGCCTCCCGGGTTCACGCCATTCTCCTGCCTCAGCCTCCCGAGTAGCTGGGAACTACAGGCGCCCGCCACCACACCCAGCTAATTTTTTTGTATTTTTAGTAGAGACGGGGTTTCACCGTGTTAGCCAGGATGGTCTCGATCTCCTGACCTCGTGATCCGCCCGCCTCGGCCTCCCAAAGTGCTGGGATTACAGGCGTGGGCCACTGTGCCCGGCCCGGATGTTTCTTAAATTATTGCAAGGGTGGAAATACTTTCACATATCAGAAGTGTGCCTGGCATTCTGTCTCGAAGGCGATCCCAGCATCTGTTGGAGCCCTTGTGAGATGACAGATCATCACCTGAATGGTGCACAGGCGCAGGCTGCCTGGTGTGGGGAGCTGAAGTTTGGCAACACTGGTGAGGCAAAGGCTATGTGCAACAACAGGGTCCTGTGCTTTAAAGAAGTAGAGCAGAATAAACTGCACAATGACTTGAAGAGGGAGAAACCTTCTTGGACCCAGTGGAAAGTAGAAATGGAAGCAGAAAACCTGTTGGACAGCCCTTTTTCTTTTGAGACGGAGTTTCACTTGTTGCCCAGGCTGGAATGCAATGGCGCAATCTCGGCTCACTGCTACCTCTGCCTCCTGGGTTCAAGTGATTCTTGTGCCTCAGCCTCCCGAGTAGCTGGGATTACAGGTGCCTGCCACCATGCCCGGCTAATTTTTTTGTATTTTTAGTAGAAACGGGGTTTCACCATGTTGGTCAGGCTGGTCTTGAACTCCTGACCTCAGGTGATCCGCTCGCCTTGGCCTCTCAAAGTGCTGGGATTACAGATGTGAACCACTGCGCCCAGCGGGAGAGCCCTGTCCTTAATCACATTAGGACAAGTAGTTAAAACAGGGCCAAGAAGTATGGCTGTGTAGTGATCATTGTACAAGCACACCTGGCTGAATAAACCAGTGGGGGATAAAATCCAGCCCACCTGCCGCTGGCTATGCTTTGTGCCTCAGGACAAGGGTGTGCTTCCTTGCTAATTGACAGGAACCATCTTCCTGCCCAACTGCATCCCATTGAGTAGGCACCTTATCTGCCCAATGGGGCTGTGAACCCTAATTGGAAGCTTTGCAATTCTTAACACTGTATTTTCTTGAGCTGGGTTTGAGTCCCTATCCAATCAAGATGAAGGCCTGAGAGGACTACTCAAGTTCTAACATGATGTGGGGGCAAGGCATAGTAGTCCAGATCCGGGACATGAGGCAGCTTTTGGCTTAGTATGACAATCTAATAGTTCCTAAAATAGAATTATCCCAGGATAGAGCTCCGTATGACAGAAGGGCTCTTCATAGGTAGTTGGTAGGGGGAATTGTGTATCATGTAAGAAGTAGGACCAGATGTCTTTAAAAAGGCCTTCCAACTCTAATGCTACATGAGTCTGCCTAGTTGTTATGTTCCAACAGGGACAGCTCTTAAAATAGTGTGGCAAAGCAAGAGATGAGATTTCCAGTGCTGACTCGGTGGTGGAATGACTTTAGGGCAGGTATTTAACCTCCACTTCCCCAAGTACACAAGTTATTTCACAACTCTTGGCAAAAACAGTGCTGTAAAAATAGTAAGTTTATTTGTTAAAAAAATACTGTATTTGAAAAGTACCTTCCTTCTGGGATTTTCAAATAATTTGCACACTACATTTTATTCATCTACACATTGGAAATGAGTAAACTGGTGAACATGTAGCTTTTTATACATTTAACACAACCAGTACAAATTCTCCTGCCTCTGAGAAGGCAGAGAAGCCCTTTACTCAGAAGGTCTTCAATTCTAGCATTATTCCAACTCCTAGGGAAATTTCGGGTGGGTGCCTGTGGCTGTACGACCATCTGCTTCCTCAGGGACAGGACCAGAATTCAGCAAGGGAGCTTAAAAACTTTTTAAGTAATTGTCAACATTCCATGGTGACTCTCCCCAAAAATCTAGTGGTAGGAAAGTAATCTGTACTTGTGCCTCTTTCTGCACACAAAGCCCTCATTTAAATTTGTGAGCCTGCTTGGGATCCATTACCTAGCCATTCAGAGATCCTGTCAAATGCACAGCAGATTGGATACTCACCATCCCAAAGGGGTTCCTCCCACCTGGATGGGGCCAATCTCTAGTTGACAGTGCCCCTCAGAGTGCACCATGGAGATGGAATGTCCCTTCCAGAGAGACTTTTACACAGAGAAAAGCATTTGTTGGCTGGGCTCCAACTCTCATTTGGTACAAAAAGCTTTACATTCTTTTCCCTTCTTACATTACATTCTTCAAAGACTTCTGTGCTTGCCAGCTGGATAACAACTCAAGCTCTAGTGTTTACTCTTGCACAGCCCCAAACCCTTGCAAACTCAGCTTCATTCTATCAGTGACATCACCCATTGTGGCTGAGGAACCACAAAACCTTAAAATACAGGCTTAAATTCAGTGAGCGAAGAACATTGCATATTGAATGGGCATGAGATATGCCTATCAGATTGTGTGTGTGCGCGCGTTTTGTTTTTAAAGACAGCCAATTACATCATATCTAGTCAAATGAGCGGATTCTAAAGTAGCCTGCTGGGAAGTTCCACTTAGTCTAATGCTGTTGCCACGGTACACCACAGCACCGGACAGTGTTCTTTGGGACATCTGTGGGAAATGCTCTGGAACATGCTCCTTGACGGAAAACACTAATTTTTGAAAGAAGCAGATGTCTGGAGGCAGGTCTGGTGAATAAACTGGATAGTACTGCCTTGGACCCCAGCTGAGGGGTGGCAGTAAGCAATGAGGATGGGCTATAAAGCTGTTAACTGGCTAAGGGCCATCTTGGGCAGGCATTTCAGACATACCTGTAGAAAGGGCAGTAGCATCTCCGATAGGCCAGCTCTGAAGGAAGCTTAATGCTTAATACAGTCACACTGCATAAATTAGCTTAGAATGCTCTCTTGGGTAGAAAATATTAATAGTGTACATGCACTTGAAAAGCAAAATTCCTCAAGAAAAAAAGTTTGATAGCAAGGAGTTTCCATCAGTCCCGGTCTTTGTGAGGATTACCACAACAAACACTTAAAAGGATACAACAGGTACTTATTAAATGCTGCCTTTTTACCTCTTCCTTTTTTTTTTTTTTTTTTTTTTGAGATGGAGTTTCGCTCTGCTGCCCAGCCTGAAGTGCAGTGGCGTGATCTCAGCTCACTGCAACCTCTGCCTTCCAGGTTCAGGCGATTCTCTTGCCTCGGCCTCCCGAGTAGCTGGGATGGACTACAGGCGCATGTCACCACGCCCGACTAATGTTTTGTATTTTTAGTAGAGACAGGGTTTCTCTGTGTTAGCCAGGACGGTCTGGATCTCCTGATTTCATGATCCGCCCGCCTCGGCCTCCCTACCTCTTCTTTTACTTAATAAGAATGGGGTCTAAATTTTCAGGTGCCAAGCCCCCAAACTCCACTTCTAGCCTTTTGAATTGTGTAATAAAACCAGGAAACAGGTGATCCAGCTGTGAGAAGACAGACCTCAGAAGTATTTCCAGACTAAAAAGCGAGACTTGCAGTGAAATCCTATGTTCTAAGTCATCAGATCAGTTTAAGGACTGGAAGACTAGAATGACTGACTGGTTCTCTGACCAGGAAGAACAGGGGTGGAGTTTGGGAGAGCCTCCTTTGACCCAGGAGGCTTTGGAGGGTAGTTAACATTAGAAGTCAAAAGGCACTTCTAGCCCAGTTGCCTAAGTAGAGGACAAAGACTTTCTCCTTTCAAAAGAGAACTGAGCCCAGGATTGGTAAGTTTAAGGCAGTTAACCTTGACCAGCTCTGTAGGTCTGGAGCATTCTGGTCCCTGGCTACTTTCACTACCGGACCTTTCTCACTTATCCACCTCACTTACTGCCCCAGCATTCCTTTGGCATTGCGAGCTGTGACTTGCCACATTTTAATGACATGATTGAAATAGCTACCTTGCAGGATAGATTTTCTGGGGTATAGGGGACAAACCAACAGTGCCATCAGGTGTCTTAACACCCGGATGTGGAGAAACCCCTGGGGCAAGGGCCTATGTTTTCAGGAAATCTCAGTTCTCAAATGCTTAAAGCCACATTTCAAGGCACTGAGGTTAGGCTGATGTGCTGGAAAACAAGTGCCTTGGAACTTCCGTACTGGAGGGGGAGGATGTCTTGTGGAATTCAGACGTAAGCCTAACCCTGCATTAGAAAAAATGTTCACCGGTTTAGAGCAGTGGTATTCCTGGGGATCTTTATGCTAAGGATCTGAGTTACATACTCCTGGGAGGTAGGAAAGAAGGCCTCATTTCATTCCCTCTGGCGCGCTGTCAATCAGGCAATTATTGCTAATATTGACTTTCCCTTTGTAGGTATGTTCAGAACTGTTAAGTCACAACTGGAAAGTAAGTTCCCATTGTTTTATAATTCCCTTTTAGTCTGAGCAGAGGATAGTCTGTTCACGGCTAGGAATGAAGTTGAAAGTTGGAATTCTGTAGCCCTGGCCGAGGCAGGTTTTGCTGTAAGAAATCTTTGCAGTTTAGCACCAACATCTTCCTAGGTTTCCTGTCTAGACAGTGCAAAGCAGTGGAACATGCGAGAAACAAAAAAGCCATGGAAAGGGAGGGAGACATGCTTGCAAATAGGCCTCAAAAATGGAGGTCTCCCACTTTATTGGTATCAGAATTACTTGGAGAGTTTTTTAGAAGGGTAGATCCCCAGGCCCTGCTCCCACCTCCAAAGTCCTGAGCAGCTGGAGGTACACAGTCATGTTGGAGGGGGAGGAGAATTGATGGATTCTACCTGAGGCAAAAAGATGAAGGAAAGGAACAAAGAAAAAGGGCTGAAGAAAGGTCTATGAATACATGGGTGGAAATGAGCAAAAGCACAGAAGAAACATAAAATAACAAACATGGCTCATGGAGCTGAGTGGAACACAGCAGCCAGGCATATGACCTCGGTGAGAAAGCACCATATTGGCACGAGGCTTCATAAATTCTGGTTCTCCCTGGAGTCTCTGCTTCTAGAACACATTAGCCACACAAAATTCTCCAAAAAAAAAAAAAAAAAAAAAAAAAATTCCAGAATATCAGGCTGGGCAAATGGGTCAACATATAAGAAAGAATGACTGCAAGCCGGGCCAGGTGTAGTCCTGCAACACCCTATGGATGCAGCAGCTCTGGGGGGTCTCAAGATCAGACAAACTGGTCCTGGTACCCCCACACTAAATTCCCTGGGCAGAATTCTTCCGAGTGCAGTGAATCCAGCCTGGAGAGAACGCCTTCAACATGGTCAGTGTCGGCTCTGGCGCTTTGCAATCTCCTCCTGGATACGCAACTTGAGGGCTTCTCGCATGGGTGGATCCAGAGGCGTGTGTGCCGACACCTCCTCACTCACCTTTCCTGGGTCATCGCCCTACGTGGAGGAAGAGTCAGGAGGCTCAGGGCCTGGCCTCTTCCAGAAAGGTGACCTGCCCTGTCCCTAAACACTCTCACAGACCTCCATTTAGCTCAAGGCTTTTTGCCAGCACTTGTCATTTCCCAGGTATCCCCTGTAATAGTGATTCTCCACTGGGGGCTAAGAGCCCTCCCTGTTCCCCTACTTGAGAATCACTGTGAGATGGGAGTGAGTTGTGCTCAAAAGCACTGCCCGCCAGGCCTAGGCTCACATGTGGAGCAGACGCTTCCCACTGGGGGTCCTGAGGAAAACAGGGCTCAGGGTCTGACAATGGTTACTACCATGGCCCAGGACCTTCAGGCTGCAGCTGTTTCCACCAGGCGTACCTGATAGACGATAACTGATGTGACCTCTCCACTGTCTGCCTCGTATTCTAAGCAGAAGAGCTGATGGCCAGAAGGCTCCAGCTCAGAGCCTCCACTACTGCTGCTTTCACCGGACTCTTCATAGTCTGGGTTGCGTGGGTGGGCAGAGACATCTGGAAGGATGAACCACAGTAAGAAAGAAGAGGGGGGTGCTGCTGAAGGTCCTGCCCATAGAGATGCTGCAGGAAAATACACGGTTAAGAAAGCCCCAGTCTTCTTTTTTTTTGAGACGAAGTCTCACTCTGTCGCCCAGGCTGGAGTGCAGTGGTGCAATCTCGGCTCACTGCAACTTCTGCTCCCGGATTCAAGCGATTCTCCTGCCTCAGCCTCCCGAGTAGCTGGGATTACAGGCAAGTGCCACCACGTCCAGCTAATTTTTGTATTTTTAGTAGAGATGGGATTTTACCATGTTGGCCAGGCTGGTCTCGAACTCCTGACCTCAGGTGATCCGCCCACCTTGGCCTCCCAAAGCGCTGGGATTTCAGGCGTGAGCCACTGCACCCAGCTGCCCCAATCTTCTTATGGGTCCAGTGTAAGTGGGTTTTTTTTTCTTTTTTTTTTTTTTGAGATGGAGTCTTGCTCTGTTGTCCAGGCTGGAGTGCAGTGGCTAAATCTCGGCTCACTGCAACCTCTGCCTCCCAGGTTCAAGCAATTCTCCTTCCTCAGCCTCCCAAGTAGCTGGGATTACAGCCGCCTGCCACCATACCTGGCTAATTTTTGTATTTTTAGTAGAGATGGGGTTTCGCCATGTTGTCCAGGTTAATTTCAAACTCCTGGCCTCAAGGGATCCGCCCACCTCAGCCTCCCAAACTGCTAGGATCACAGGCATGAACCACTGCGCCCGGCCCAGTGTAAGCATTTGGTGTGCTGCCAATCAGACTTATTTACCTTTGCATCTCTGCTCTGAGGCCAGCACAGTCCTGTCACACAGTAGGTACACAATGCACATTTGTCTAGCAAAAAGTACTGGAAAGCAGAAGGGTGGATACAGCTCTGCCTGGGTTCAAATCCAGGCTCTGCCATTTACTAGCTGAGATCTTGGGCAAGTTGTTTAACCTCTCTGTGCCTGTTTCCTGACTGTGAAACAGAAGCTTTCTTATGAAGTTGTATAAAGACTCAGTGAATTAATATACGTAAGATCTAAAAGCACTTTAAGTAATGCCTAACAAAGGTAGTGGCACACACCTATAATCCCAGCACTTTGGGAGGCCGATACGGGCAGATCACCTGAGCTCAGGAGTTCGAGATCAGCCTGGACAACGTGGGGAAACCCCTTTTTTTTTTTTTTTTTTTTTTTTTTTTTTTTTTTGAGACGGAGTCTTGCTCTGTTGCCCAGGCTGGAGTGCAGTGGTGCGATCTTGGCTCACTGCATGCTCCGCCTCCCGGGTTCACGACATTCTCCTGCCTCAGCCTCCCGAGTAGCTGGGACTACAGGCGCCCACCACCACGCCAGGCTAATTTTTTGTATTTTTAGTAGAGACGGGGTTTCACCGTGTTATCCAGGATGGTCTCCATCTCCTGACCTCGTGATCCGCCCGCCTCGGCCTCCCAAAGTGCTGGGATTACAGGCGTGAGCCACCGCGCCCAGCCGGGGAAACCCCTTCTCTACAAGAAATACCAAAATTAACGGGTGTGGTGGCACGCGCCTGTGGTCCCAGGTACTCGGGAGGCTAAGGCTGGAGTGAGCCCAGGTCACACCATTGCACTCCAGCTTGCGCGATAGAGACCTAGTCTCAAAAATAAAATAAAAACATTTTAAAAAAAGTAATAATGTTTAACAAAAATTGAGTATCATATGTTAACCAGTGTGATCTCTAGGTAGCAGGGAAGCTGGGGAAAGGCCATTTACTGGGTTCATTCCACAATTACGTGCTGGTCGCTCATCGCTGTGCCAGACTTTCTCTTTGCTAGGTAGCGGAGCACCTTACTAAAATACAGCACGGTGGGGCAAACCGGCAAATAAACTTCTTGCTGGCTCCCCGATACTCTGACAGCGATGCTTAACTGGGGGCTTATGAGTCATCCCAGTTCTTGGGGAGAATCATTCAGCGGAGATTTGGGAGCGTTGAGGTGGAGGTTCCGGGAACAGACGAGGTGAGCTGAACCTTAGGAGTAAGAAGTGGTTTTTCCCTACAGAGAAGGGGAGTGCGTTGCAGGAAGAGCGCGCGGGCTGGAGGCAGGCGGGGCGGGCGGCCTCACCTCGGTGTCGCGGCAGGTACACCTGCAGGTCTGGCTTGCGGGGCCGCGTCGGCGCGGGCGTGTGCCGCCTCCTCACCTTCTCCTTGGCCGCCTGCTTCACCTTCTTGTCATAGTCGTCCCTGCGGGGAGCCGAGGGGAGTCAGGGACTGTCGGGCCGGGCCAGGCCAGGCCAGGAGTGGCGGCGGCGGCGGCGCAGGGCGGGGCGGTACCGAGCGATCTGGTTCCGTCGGATATGGTGCACGAAGCCGTGGTTCATGTCCAGCCGCCCCCCAGGCTTGCAGCAGTGCCCCGGCCGGGGATGCGGCCCCGCCTCCATCCGGAGCCGGGGATGCAGAGTCGCCGCCGCCTCGACGGCCCCAACAACAACCACCCGCCCACAGAGGTCCGCGCCGCCCCTCGCTCAGCTTCCGGCCCCGCATCCTGACTTCCGGTCTGGGAGGCCCCCTGCCTGGCCAAGCAATGCGGCGCGCGGAGTTTTCGGGTCTGGTCGGATCGGGTGGAGTAGGGTATGCTTGACTTCCACCCCCCCCCCCGGACAGAGGGCTTTTGGTTTTGTTTTTTTTGTTTGTTTTTTCGTAACATATTAATAGGAAACAAGGATTTCGGCTTACAGCTGATACCAGAACATTCAGAAAAATGCAAATCATCTATTAACACAACTCGATGCTTACGGCGGTGCCTTCCCGTCTTTTTTCTGGTAATGGGATGCTGTGCAATCCATCACCATCTGCGTGACTTTGGCTGACCATGTAACCCTGCCACGCCTCAGTTTCCTCATTAGTAAATGGGAACACCTAGAGCACCTACCTCAAATAGATTGTGAGGCCTTGAAATGCTCAGGCAGGGCACACAGCGGCGCCCAGGCCGCAGGCTTCGCGAAGGCGCCGCGAAGGCTCTCCTGGCCCGGCTTGCCTCCTGCTCACGGCGCCGATGGCTTAACTGTCCCTGCGGGAGGACCCAGGGTTTTTGAGGGACTTACGGGTGTATTATTTTCTTTTTTATTAATTTTTCCTTTTTTTTTTTTTTTGAGAAGGAGTCTCACTCTGTCGCTCAGGCTGGAGTGCATTGGCGTGATCTCGGCTTACTGCAACCTCCGCCTCCCGGGTTTAAGCAATTCTCCTGCCTCAGCCTCCCTAGTAGCTGGGACTACAGGTGCGTGCCACCACGCCCGGCTAAGTTTTGTATTTTTGGTAGAGATGAGGTTTCACCACGTTGGACAGGCTGGTCTTGAACTCCTGACCTCAGGTGATCCGCCTGCCTCGGCCTCCCAAAGTGTTGGGATTGCAGGCATGAGCCACCGTGCCCGGCCCTTTTCTTTTTCTTTTTTCTATTTTTTCTGACCACTGGGTTCACATCACAGCGTGTAAAATTCTCAAGTCCTTTTACAAAAGTCAAAATCAGGAATTCATGATTAGGACAGGGACAAACGGCTGGATGCAGTGGCTCATGTCTGTAATTCCAAAACTTTGGGATACCGAAGTGGGAGTATCGCTGGAGGGAGGAATTTGAGACCAGCCTGGGCAACACAGTGAGACATCGTCTCTACAAGAAAAAAATACATTAAAAAAGAAAGAAAGATCCAGGTGTGGTGGCTCATGCCTGTAATCCCAGCACTTTGGGAGGGGCCCAGGCAGGCGGATCAAGAGGTCAGGAGTTCGAGACTAGCCTGGCCAAAATGGTGAAACCCCGTCTCTACTAAAAATACAAAAAATTAGCTGGGCTTGATGGCAGGCGCTTGTAATCCCAGCTACTTGGGAGGCCGAGGCAGAAGAATCGCTTGAACCCAGGAGGCGGAGGTTGCAGTCAGCCGAGATCGAGCCACTGCAGTCCAACCTCCATCTCAAAAAAAAACAAAAAACAGGGACCAATGGTGGTCCAGCCACACAATGGAATATTACCGAGCAATCCAAAGGAAGATCTGTAGCTCAACAACATGGATGGATCATAAAGTAAATATGCCCAGTGAAGGAGGCCAAGGACTCTGCATGATTCCATTTATATAAAACTCTAGGAAGTGCAAACTAATCTATAGTGACCGAGAGATCAGTTGATTTTTGTGGGGGTTCTCTGGGAGGAAGAGGATATCTTTGGGGCTGGGTAGATTCTTTAAATTTTTTTAATTTTTTTATTTTTTTGAGGCAGGATCTCACTGTCGCATAGGTTGGATTGTAGTGGTGCAATCACTGCTCACTGCAGCCTCCACCTCTCAGGCCCAAACGATCCTCCTTCCTCAGCCTCCTGAATAGCATGCCACCATGCCCAGCTAATTTTAAAATTTTTTTGTGGAGACAGGGTCTCTCTATGTTGCCAAGGCTAGTCTTGAACTCCTGACCTCAAGTGATCCTCCTGCCTCAGGCCTCCCAAAGTGCTGGGATTATAGGTGTGAGCCATCGTACTGGGCCCAGATCCCTTCTCTTGATTGTGGTGATGGCTTCATGGGTGTATATGTTACAGGAAAGGGATCCATATTCAGACCCCAAAGGAGTGTTCTTGGACCTTGTGCAAGAAAGAATTCAGGGTGAGTCCGCAGTGCAAAGTAAAAGCAAGTTTATTAAGAAAGTAAAGTAGCAAGGTGTGGTGGCTTATGCCTGTAATCCCTGCACTTTGGAAGGGGAGGTAGGCGGATCACTTGAGGTCAGCAGTTCCATACCAGCCTGGCCAATGTGGTGAAACTCTGTGCCTACTAAAAATACAAAAATTAGCCGGGCGTGGTGGCAGGTGCATGTAATCCCAGCTACTCAGGAGTCTGAGGCAGGATAATCACTTGAACCCAGGAGGCAGAGGTTGCAGTGAGCCAAGATGTCACCACTGCACTCCAACCTGGGTGACAGAGTGAGACTCTGTCTCAAAAAAAATAAAAAATAAAAAATAAAGTAGTGAAAGTACAGCTACTCCATAGACAGAATAGGGCGTTCCTGAAAGTAAAAGGAGGAACGCATCCACCATGGCTACAAATGCTTGTTTATATATAGGATAAAAAGATCATGGGGAGATGTGCTCTGCTACAAGGGTTTGTGATAAAGGATTAATTTTATTAATTACTATATTTTGCAAGAAGACATTATCTTTAAAGCAAAATTAGGAATGCCTTTATTCTCCAGATATTGGGATATTAGGACACTCCCAAGTCTGGATCTGTTTAGTAAACATTATCTCTCTGTTCCCTTAACCGTAGACATCTCTAGGCTAGGAATACCTAACTTCCTGGGAATGCAGCCTGGCAAGTCCCAGCCTCATTTTCCTAACCCTCAAGATGGAGTTGGTCTGGTTCGAACGCCTCTGACATATACCTCAAGTCAGAATTCAGTAAGTTGCACACGGTGTGATGTGGTGTGGTATGGTATGGTATGGTATGAGGGAGTTTCACGTGTGGTGTGGTGTGTGGCGTGGTGTGGTGTGGTGTGGGTATGACGGAGTTTCACTCTGGTTGCCCAGGCTGGAGTGCAATGGGGCGATCTCGGCTCACTGCAACCTCCGCCTCCGGGGTTCAAGCGATTCTCCTGCCTCAGCCTCCTAAGTAGCCGGGATAACAGGCTCATGCCAACACGCCCGGCTAATTTTTGTATTTTTAGTAGAGACGGGGTTTCACCATGTTGGCCAGGCTGGTCTCCAGTCCTGACCTCAGGTGATCCGCCCGCCTCGGCCTTCCAAAGTGCTGGTATTACAGGCATGAGCCACAGCGCCTGGCCTAAATTGCACACTTTAAACATGTAGTTTCTTGTATGTCAATTATACCTCAATGGAACGGTTCAAACAAGCAAACAAGTTCGAGGCAGGTCCTGAGGTTAGAGCTTTATTAGCTTCATGGTAAATCCGCCCCTACCGGGCATTTGCGTTTTCATGGTACCAAGAACCTTCTAAAAGTAGAATTAGGGCCGTCAAGGGGATGATTTGGGAATGTCGCCTAGTTTTCCTGCGCAGGATTGTCAGCCTCCAAGCCGCGGAGACTGTGTGATACGACCTCACGATGGTGGTTTTGAGGCACAAATCTGGGGCCGAATGACAGCTTCTTTTTTTTTTTTGAGACGGAGTTTCGCTTTTGTTGCCCAGGCTGGAGTGCAATGGCGCGATCTCGGCTCACCGCAACCTCCGCCTCCTGGGTTCAAGCGATTCTCCTTCCTTAGCCTCCCGAGTAGCTGAGATTACAGGCATGCGCCATAATGCCGGGCTAATTTTGTATTTTTAGTAGAGACGGGGTTTCTCCATGTTGGTCAGGTTGGTCTCAAACTCCCGACCTCAGGTGATCCACCCGCCTCAGCCTCCTAAAGTGCTGGGATTACAGGCGTGAGCCACCGCGCCCGGCCTGACAGCTTTTATCCAGAAAACTGTCGCCAGTAAAGGTTCCCGTCTCAGTAAACTGTAAACGACAGTAGGCCCACAGAAGGTTCTCAGGGGAGAGGAAGCCACTGCAGGAATAGCACCGCCCACAAATTTTCTGCAGCGTGATTTGTCCCCAGTGGCGACTCGTAGAGAGTTCGGGGCTCGCTATCAGCCCCTCTCCTGATTGGCCGTGTGCCGCGCGCTCGAGCGTGCTTGGCGCCTGCGCTGGACGACTCGGCTGGTAGTGGAGATGTCCGGCCGGTCTAAGCGGGAGTCTCGCGGTTCCACCCGCGGGAAGCGAGAGTCCGAGTCGCGGGGCAGCTCCGGTCGCGTCAAGCGGGAGCGAGAGCGGGAGCCTGAGGCGGCGAGCTCCCGGGGCAGCCCTGTGCGCGTGAAGCGGGAGGTGGAGCCGGCGAGCGTGCGCGAGGCCCCGGCTTCTGTTGTCCCGTTTGTGCGGGTGAAGCGGGAGCGCGAGGTCGATGAGGACTCGGAGCCTGAGCGGGAGGTGCGAGGTGCGTGGGGCCGGGCCGGGCTAGGCGCGAGAGCCTCTTTTTTTCGCGTCCTTTTTTCTTGTCTCTAATCTTCCGCCAGGTCCCTGCGCCGGAGTTGGGGCAGGGGTGGGGTTGGGGTGGGGAAGAGGAGGGATCCAGACTCGACGGTTCTGCTGTTCGACTTGTTTTGATGAAGACAGTAGCCTTCTCAATAATCGTATAGTATTTCTTTTTCTTTTTTTTTTTTGAGATGGAGTCTCATTCTGTTAGCCAGGATGGAGTGCAGTGGCACGATCTCGGCTCACTGCAACCTCTGCCTCCCGGGTTCAAACGATTCTCCTACCTCCGCCTCCCAAGTAGCTGGGATTACAGGCGCCCGCCACCACGCCCGGCTAATTTTTTGTGTTTTTAGTAGAGAAGGGGGTTTCACCGTGTTAGCCAGGATGGTCTCGATCTTCTGACCTCGTGATCCGCCCGCCTCGGCCTTCCAAAGTGCTGGGATTACAGGTGTGAACCACCGTGCCCGGCCAACCGTATGGTATTTCTAACTACAACAATCGTAACAACAGCAGCTTCCCTTTATCGAATGCCTGATGTGGGGGCTCAGTGCCGATTTTACAAGTGTTACTTCCTTCAATTTTAGAAATTTTTTTTTTTTTGCGTTTTAAGATAGGGGCAAGTCTCGCTATGTTGCCTAGGCCGGTCTCGAACTCCTGGGCTCAAGTGTTCCACTCGCCTTGGCCTCCTAAAGTGCTGGGATTACAGGCGTGAGCCACCGTGCACGACTTTCCTTCAGTTTTTACATCTAAGGTCTTGTAATTAAGATATTCAGAATGCTTGAGCAATAGGCACCTGCACTAAAGTATGGATTATGTAGCACCTTTTAAGCTGAATAAAGTCTAGAGACAGTTCTCCATTAGTCTCTTGAGTTTGTGCACGTACTGCGACCATGGCCTGACTGCCTTTGCTCCTGGACTCTCATTAGGGATTTTCGTGTAGTGAGCAGCCTTGGAAGATAGAAATGGTGTCTCCCTACAAAACGAGGAGACAAGGGCACAATCCGTTATAAAAGATTTGGGGCAGGGTGTGGTGGCTCACACCTGTAATCTCAGCTACTCTATAGGATGAGGTAGAGTTCAAGACTAGGATAGGCAACAGAGCGAGACCTCGTTTGAAAAAATGGTTAATGGTTCAGATTCTCTAAGCTCAGGGTTCCTCTCCTGTAAGGCAGCTCACTGTGTGCATGGGTTCTCTTCACTTTGCCTTGTGGGAATTCACTTGGACAACTGACACCAATGCTATATTCTGGCTACTGTCATTGCTCTAATAAACTGTCCTTTATTTCAGGCCAGGTAGTCACATGCTTTCCATCAGCATTCATAAAACTGTGACAGGCTAACTTGTTAGCTTGCAAGTAGGGTAAGATCTGAGACCCACTCAAGTTTTTGACAAATGGTAGATTTATAGATACACATGTACGTTCTTCTATTTTTTTTTTTTTTTTTTGAGACAGTTTCACTCTCGTTGTCCAGGCTGGAGTGCAATGGCACGATCTCAGGTCACTGCAACCTCCGCCTCCCGGGTTCAAGCGATTCTCCTGTCTCAGCCCCCCAAGTAGCTGGGATTACAGGCACATGCCACCATGCCCGGCTAATTTTTGTATTTTTAGTAGAGATGGGGTTTTGTTATATTGGTCAGGCTGGCCTCGAACTCCTGACCTCAGGTGAGCCAGCTGCCTCTGCCTCCCAGAGTGCTAGGATTACAGGCATGAGCCACTCACCCAGCCACTCTTCAAACTATGTAGTACATTTGTGGCCGGGTGCAGTGGCTCACGCCTGTAATCCCAGCACTTTGGTCCGGGCCGAGGAGGGTGGATCGCAAGGTGAGGAGTTCGAGACCAGCCTGGCCAACATGGTGAAACCCCGTCTCCTAAAAGTATGAAAATTAGCTGGGTGTGGTGGCGTGCGCCTGTAGTCCCAGCTACTCGGGAGGCTGAGGCAGGAGAATTGCTTGAATCCAGGAGGCGGAGGTTGCCGTGAGCTGAGATCGCGCTATTGCACTCCAGCCTGGGGGACAGAGCGAGACTCCATCTCAAAAAAAACAAACAAAACAAAACAAAAAAAACCAAACACACAAACTATATAGTACATTTGTATTACAATTAGTTTATTTTAGTGCTTTTGACATATTTCATATTTTTCTTGCTTTATGGGATTTCTTTATGTAAAATGCAAACAAATCTTCTGTTGATTTTATGTATACCAAATATATTCTCCCAGTTTGTGGCTTGTTCTATTAGTGGACTTTTTTCTTTTCTTTTTTTTTTTTTTGAGACGGAGTTTTGCTCTTGTTGCCCAGGCTGGAGTGCAGTGGTGCGATCTCTGCTCACTGCAACCTCCTTCTCCCAGGTTCAAGCGATTATCTTGCCTCAACTTCCTGAGTAGCTGGGATTACAGGCGCCCACCACCATGCCTGGTTAATTTTTGTATTTTTAGCAGAGACGGGGTTTCACCATGGTTGGCCAGGCTGGTCTTGAACTCCTGACCTCAGGTGATCCACCCATCTTGGCTTCCCAAAGTGCTGGGATTATGGGCGTGAGCTACCACACCCGGCTAGTGGACTTTTTTTTCGATATTGTTGCCACCCAAACAATAGGAACTCATCTTGATTAGTTTTTCCCATTTCTGTTTCTTTTTTTGTTCTGTTAGTTGGCCCTGAGTATAGGTTTCCCATTTTCAAAGCCTGTGATGATTTTCCCTTCAGCAAAGAATGGCCGAGTGGATTCTGAGGACCGGAGGAGCCGCCACTGCCCATACCTGGATACCATTAACAGGTCAGTAGGACAGAGATGCTGAGGATAGCATAAGAACAATGGAATCTATGCAGAAAGTTTTTGGACTGTACATTGAACAACACATTGACAAACTTTACTTTTTTTAAATCTGTCTAGAGAGTTGTGCTTCTTGCCATGTTACTCTTTATTCTTTGATTTAAAGTGTCAGAACACATGTTGTTAAAGAGCTTTTAGCTTATTTTGCATTTGTATGTTGGGATAACAGGATGCATAGTATCCTATAACAGTAGCACAGTGAAATATTTATGGAGTATCTAGTATGTGCTGGATACTATTTTGGGTGCCTGGGATTCAGCAGAAAAAAACACAGAAATTTGTTTGAAAGCTGAGGTAGTTTACCTCATCATAGCATTCTTTTCTCTGATTCCCAGTGGCATGTAGAATGTTTTTCAACCTATATTGTAGGGGAATGTTCTACAATAATATAATTACTCTAGTAAGAGCTGGGTGTGGTGGCCCACGCCTGTACTCAGCCCTTTGGCAGGCCAAGGCAGGAGGATCACTTGAGGCCAGAAATTTGAGACCAGCCTGGTCAACATAATGAGACCCATCTTTTTTGTTTGTTTGTTTGAGATGGAGTTTCACTTTTGTCCCCCAGGCTGGAGTGCAATGGCGCGATCTTGGCTCACTGCAACCTTCGCCTTCCAGGTTCAAGCGATTCTCCTGCCTCAGCTTCCTGAGTAGCTGGGATTACAGGTGCCCACCACCATGCCCAGCTAATTTTTGTATTTTTTTTAGAAGAGACGGGGTTTCATCATGTTGGCCAGGCTGGCCTCGATCTCCTGAACTCAGGAGATCCACCTGCCTTGGCCTCCCAAAGTGCTGGGATTACAGGCATGAGCCACCGTGCCCAGCCAACGAGACCCATCTTTTAAAAAAACTTTAAAAAAAAAGTTATGGCCAGGTGCTCTGGCTCATGCCTGTAATCCCAGCACTTTGGGAGGCTGAGGCAGGCAGATTGCTTGAGCTCAGGAGTTTGAGCATCCTGGGCAGCATGGCAAAACTTCAGCTCTACAAAAAATAAAAAAATTAGCCAGGTGTGGTGGTGTACTCCTATAGTCCCAGCTTCTTGAGGGGGGCTGAAGCAGGAGGATTGCTTGAACCTAGGAGGTTGAGGCTGCAGCGAGCTGAGATTGCGCCACTGTACTCCAGCCTGGATGACAAAGTGAGACCCTATCTCAAAAAAAAAAAAAAAAAAAAAAAAAAAAAAGTTATAAGGGCTGTTCATTATGGTAGGCATGAGCCACCTGTGGCTTCAGTGGCTCCTGCAGTTGAAGAACTGAATTTTAAATTTTATTTAATTGAATTACAATCAGCCTCAGTATCAGGATATGGAACCTGAAGATACAAAGGGCCAGCTGTAAGGGGCTTGAACATTTTGGATTTTGGTATCTGAAGGGGTCCTAGAACCAGTGTCCTGTGGCTACTGAGGGACAACTGTATTTTAAATTTAATTGTCAATAGCCACTTTGTCTAGTGGCCTCTAAATAAATTAGATAGCATAGCTCTTTGGGATTATTATCAGTTAATTAAGAGTTACTATTTGAGAATAAATCTCTTTGTGGATTCAGTGGAGGTAAGATTTTTGTTCCTTACTGCCTAGTATTCACTTTGCACTTGAATAAATAGGTCTGTTTGTAGGTATTCTGAAATTCTTCAGGCTTTCCATTTGTTTTTATGGATAAAAATACATTTTTATTTTGTAATTAATTATTACTAGTATTTGTTTTTAAGAGAGGATCCCCCTCTGTATCCCATTCTGGAGTGCAGTGGTGGATCAGAGCTCACTAGCCACAAGCTCCTGGGCTTAAGTGATATGTTTTTCTTCTATGCAAGGATTTATTCACCCTTTTTATGTCCTTTCCACCTCCAGAATACTGTTGGGGTACTGTTACCTTAGTCTAACTTGTAGCTTTCCCTCTAGAGAAAGTGACTGCAATGGAAAGTCCTGAACTGGTTACAAACACTAATGAGAAAGAGGCTCGTGGGTATTATGTGTCTGGTGGAGACACCTCAACAGTGCTTTGGAGCATGGCGGGTGGAGGTGAGGAATAATCAGTGTCCCCCATGATGTATATATGGTTGTGAACTGTTTTCTGAAGGATGTTGTGTGGTATCATGGGTCACAGAGCCAACACTGCTTCATTTAAGTGCCTTCCTACATGTCCATCCTATTTATTTTTTTCTGTTTTGTTTCCTTAGGAGTGTGCTGGACTTTGACTTTGAGAAACTATGTTCTATCTCCCTCTCACACATCAATGCTTATGCCTGTCTGGTGTGTGGCAAGTACTTTCAAGGTAAATAAGTTGTTAGAGCTTACTGCAGATCTGCTGCAGAGGGACTTTTTTTTTTTTTTTAAAGAAAGTAAGCTGTTCTCAGGAATCATATCTAATAATTTCTATTTGTTCTCAGGAAATTGAAATATTCTTAGAAAACCAATAAGAGGTTCTCTGACTGGTCAGAGCCTGGATATATCTGAAAGGGAGAAAGAGCTAGTCATATGAAAGACTGTAATCTCAAAGACTCTGGGTTCTCGAATCTCTAATATATGTATTTTTTTAATTTTTACTTTTTTAAAATTATTTTGAGCTGGAGTCCTGCTTTGTTGCCCAGGTTGGCTCACTGCAACCTCCGCCTCCTGGGTTCAAGCAATTGTCCTGCCTCGGCCTCCAGAGTAGCTGAGATTACAGGCGCCTGCCACCATGCCTGGCTAATTTTTGTATTTTTAGTAGAAACGGGGTTTCACCATGTTGGCCATGTTGGTCTCGAACTCCTGGCCGCAGGTAATCCACCTGTTTTGGCCTCCCAAAGTGCTGGGATTACAGGCGTGAGCCACTGCGCCCGGCCTAATTTTTTTTTTTTTTAAGAAATGGAGTCTCACTCTGTCACCCAGGCTGCAGTGCAGTGACGTGATCTTGGCTCACTGCAGCCTCTGACTCCCAAGTTCAAGCAATTCTTCTGCCTCAGCCTCCCGAGTAGCTGGGATTACAGGCATGCACCATCACACCCGGCTAATTTTAGTATTTTTTAGTAGAGACGGGGTTTCACCATATTGGCCACGCTGGTCTTGAACTCCTGACCTTAAGTGATCCACACTCCTCAGCCTCCCAAGTGCTGGGATTACAGGCATGAGCCACCTCACATGGCCACATTTTTTTTAAAGATGGGATTCTACTCTGTTGCCCAGGCTAGTCTTGAAACTCCTGAGCTCAAGCAGTGTGCTTGCCTGTACCTCCCAAAGTGCTGGGATTATAGATGTGAGCCATTGCACCCTGCTAGCTGGCTAATTATTTTTTTGTGGAGACAAGGCCTTATTATGTTACCTAGGCTACAATTTTTTTTTTTTTTTGGAGTATTCTTTAGCTCAAAGGACTTTTTTTATTCCATTTTTTTCTGAAAATTTATCATTTCAACTCATTCACACCAAGCAGCTGCCATGTACATAGTATAGTGGAGGATTCAAATGAGGTAAAAACAGCTGGGCACAGTGGTTTACACATGTCATCCTAGCATTTTGGGAGGCCGAGGAGGAGGATTGTTTAAAGCCAAGAGTTCAAGACCCACCTGGCTAACATAGCAAGACCCTGTCTCAAAAAAAAGAGATAAAAACTGTATTCTTTGCTCTCATAAGAAGCTTATAAGGAGTCAAGGTTGACATGTAAAACAACCAGCGAGTTTTGTTAGACCATAAAGATTACTGCTGGACTGTGGCACTGAGTAAAAATAAGTGCAATAGGAGTTGAAATGTGCAAAAATCAATGTTAGCTGGAGTGTTTGTGTTGAGTTCATCGAAGAGTTGAGGTGGAACTTGAATTGGCAGGACATAGGAGTTTGAATGGTTAAGGGAGAGAGATTCTAGAAAGGAGTAGCAACATGAAAAAAGTTACATAGATAAAGCATTGTCCTGAATATGGGCATTTGGAAATTCAGGACTGAGTGATGATGGGCTGTCATAGGATATGTATGTATTTATGTTTATGTGTATTTATGCACACATATATGCATAGATATTTCTAGTTTCATGTATATAGGAAACTATATATGAATATATAGTTATATGTATTATATATAGTTATATATATAGGTTATATATATTTTATATATGTATTAAAAAAATAGTGAAATTTGTTTCCCTAATCAATGTCTTAGGCCATCTAGAGAATGAAATAACTAATGTGCTAGTCTTTCTTGCTAATTTTTTTATGAGAGAACTTCATGTGGAGGATTCATTTTATGAATGGCATAATATTTGTTTTTTTGGCGGATATTAACATGTTCCGGTAGAAAATAATGAAAGGAAAAGCAAACCTGATCTGCGCGTTCTAGTATCTGCCCTTCTATTACAGCCTTTTACCCTTTCCTACAGGCCGGGGTTTGAAGTCTCACGCCTACATTCACAGTGTCCAGTTTAGCCACCATGTTTTCCTCAACCTCCACACCCTCAAGTTTTACTGCCTTCCAGACAACTATGAGATCATCGATTCCTCATTGGAGGATATCACGGTGTGTGTCTAAGAGGGTTGATTTGGGGTCCATTCTTTAGTGAGCCATCCCAGGGCTCCCAGGGGACTGCCCCACCTGAGGACAGGGAAGAATCTCAGTCCCTTTAGGCATCGAGAGGCTGCTTTCCCTTTTGGGAAGAACTGGGGAAACTGAGTAAGGTCAGAATTCGTAATTGCAGCCTGTAGTCTGTAACTTAACTGTCATTTCTACTTGTAACATTGAGGGCTAGGACTGAAGAAATATGGGTGTATTCTGATGGGGTTTAAAGTGTTTTGTGAAATTATTCTTCTACACTTTGAAGTAGGGATATGAATTGGTCCTGGTGTAGGACAGTATTTACCAAGCTGCACACCAGCTCCTGGCTGCTTTTAACATACGATGTGGCCAGAGCATCCAGCCACAGATGTCTCATCTGTGGGCTCTAGTTTGTGACCTGTACCAAGAGACACTCATTGTACTGAGCATGGAAAGTCCTCTTGGGCTTTGATTAGTGTTGGGCTTTTGATTATTATTTTCCTTTTCAGCACGTGGGGTGTATTCATGGTGCCAAGTGCTCTGTTCTTGTTTTTGGTTTTGTTTTGAGACAGGGTCTCACTTTGTCGCCCAGGCTGGAGTGCAGTGGTGCCATCACAGCTCACTGCAGCCTCGACCTCATGGGTTCAAGTGATACTCATACCTCAGCCTCCCAAGTGGCTAGGACTGTAGGCATTACCATCATGCCCAGATACATTTTTTAAATTTTTTATAGAGATAGAGTCTCACTGTGTTGCCTAGGTTGTTCATGCTCTGTTTATTTTTAAGGAAAGCATGGTATTTAGTCTTTGAAATACTGCTTTTTCTACTTGTAAAAGTTGTATAAGCCTATTATTAATAGTTGAGATTAAAATAGTTATGGAGAGGCTTGGTGCGGAGGCCCACACCTGTAATCCCAGCACTTTGGGAGGCCGAGGCAGGTGGGTCATTTGAGGTCAGGAGTTTGAGATCAGCCTGAACAACATGATGAGACCCCGTTTCTACTAGAAATACAAAATTAGCCGGGCATGGTGGCACATGCCCATAATCCCAGCTACTTGGGAGGCTGAGGCAGGAGAGTTGCTTGAATCTGGGAGGGGGAGGTTGCAGTGAGCCGAGATCATGCCATGGCACTCCAGCCTGGGCAACAAGAGTGAAACTCCGTCTAAAAAAAAAAAAAAAAAAGTTATGGTCAGTATTTATAGAGGGAGAAACTGGGCTAAATTCAGTGTTTCAAAGTGAGTTTGGGATGATCTCTGTCCAGTCTGTGACATAATGACTCTGGTAACTCTGTGCCTGGGAAGAGTCTGATCCTGCTCTTCCAGTACCAGGGACTCATGGAGATCCTCATTCCCACCCAGAGTGGAGGAAACTCTCCTGCTCCAAAGCTAGGTCCATGTGCTACTCCCAGGAGGTTCTATCTGAGACTTAGACTGCCTTTAGGAACTTGAGTATTGTATAGTTTCTGGCAGTCAGTTTTCATGAGTTGACCAGACCTGAGGTCTGTGAAAAGACCTGGGATTCAGTGATTTTGGGATAGACACAGAGATCCCCTTGTAGATTAGCCATGGGAGAGAATCTACCCCGTGTTACTTCAATCTTTACACCTACTGGTTGGGACTCTTTTTCTGTGTGTGGTGGGATGTTCATGGCCAAAGTGTTTTTTGTTTTTGTAGAAATTACTGTTACAGACATTTCTTGTGAACTCAGCTCTTAAACAACTTAACATTTTCTTTTGCTTTGCAGTATGTGTTGAAGCCCACTTTCACAAAGCAGCAAATTGCAAACTTGGACAAGCAAGCCAAATTGTCCCGGGCATATGATGGTACCACTTACCTGCCGGGTATCGTGGGACTGAATAACATAAAGGCCAATGATTATGCCAACGCTGTCCTTCAGGTAAGATCAAGACAGGAACATTGAGGAAGAGAAGGACACCCAGAAGGCTGAGCACAGTGGCTCACCCCTGTAATCCCAGCACTTTGGGAGGCCAAGGCAGGCAGATTGCCTGAGGTCAGGAGTTTGAGCCAGCCTGGCCAACATGGCGAAACTGTGTCTCTACTAAAAATACAAAAATTAGCTAGATATGGTGGTGCAAGCCTGTAGTCCCAGCTATTCGGCAGGCTGAGGTGGGAGAATCGCTTGAATCCGGGAGGCAGAGGTTATAGTGACCCGAGATCGCGCCACTGCACTCCAGCCTGGGGAACAGAGTGAGACTCTGTTTCAAGAAAAAAAAAAAGAGAGGGACAGGAAATAGTATGTGTACTGGCCAAGAAATTACTGCCTTTGGCCAGGCACAGTGGCTCATACCTGTAATCCCAGCACTTTGGGAGGCCAAGGCGGGAGGATCACCTGAGGTCAGGAATTTGAGACCAGCTTGGCCAACATGGAGAAACCCCATCTCTACCAAAAATACAAAATTAGCCGGGCTTGGTGGTGCATGCCTGTAATCTCAGCTATTCGGGAGGCTGAGGCAAGAGAATCACTTGAACCCTGGAGGCGGAGGTTGCAGTGAGCCGAGATCACGTCACTGCACTCCAGCCTGGGCAACAAGAGCGAAACTCCTCCATCTCAAAAAAGAAATTACTGCCTTCTTGTAGAGTATAGTCAGATGATCCTCAGACACCAAGTCTTGCTAAGGACTCTACTTGAGTAATTGTTCTGCAACAGGCAGAGCATTCCTTTGCTCACTGGGCTGCTGTCAAATGGTGAGGCTTTTTCTAGCCTCTGGCTCATGGCCTCTGGAACTTCCAGGGAATGAGGGACCGAATCTGTGTTGCCTTGCAGTATCAAGTAAGAAACATGCCAGATGCATTTTTTTTTTTAAAATGGTGTAGATATTTGTTGTGCTGGCTGATCAATGACTTTCTCCTGCCCATGTGCTCATAACCCTGAAATGGGAAAGGCAGAAAACCAAAGCTGTCCTATTTTCTTTTCTTTCTTTTTTTTTTTTTTTTTTGTGACGGAGTCTCAGTCTGTTGCCCAGGCTGGAGTGTAGTGGCGCAATCTCAGCTCACTGCAACCTCTGCCTCCCAGGTTCAGGCGATTCTCCTGCTTCAGCCTCCCGAGTAGCTGGGATTACAGGCGCCTGCCACTGCGCCTGGCTAATTTTTGTAGAGACAGGGTTTTAATAGAGTTTTAGTAGCTTTAGTTTTAGAGACAGGGTTTCACCGTCTTGGCCAGGCTGGTCTTGAACTCCTGACCTCGTGATCCACCTGCCTCGGCCTCCCAAAGTGTTGTGATTACAGGCATGAGCCACCGTGCCCATTCCTTATTTTCAATTATAAGTTGTTTTTAAGAAAATTTTATGAGTAATAGGTGCATACTGTAGAAATTTTTTTTTTGAGAGGGAGTCTCACTGTCACCCAGGCTGGAATGTAGTGGCACGATCTTTGTTCACTGCAACCTCTGCTCCCCAGGTTCAAGCTACTCCTGAGTAGCTGAGATTATAGATGCCTGCCACCACACCCGGCTAATTTTTGTATTTTTAGTAGAGATGGGGTTTCACCATGTTGGCCAGGCCGTTCTTGAACTCCTGACCTCGTGATCCACCCGCCTCAGCTTCCCAAAGTGCTGGGATTACAGGTGTGAGCCACCACGCCCAGCCAATTTTTAAATGTTGCTAAGTATAATAAGAAAACAATAATCCTACTTCACCAATAAAATGATTAAAAAATTATAATCATAAACACAGGCTTGTTGGGGAAAACATGTAAAAATTGTGAGGGGCTGGGCATGGTAGCTCATGCCTCTAATCCCAGCACTTCAGGAGGCCAAGGTGGCAGGATCCCTTGAGGCCAGTAGTTTGAAATCAGCCTGGCAACATAGCGAGACCCTGTCTCTATTTAAAAAAAAAAAAAAAAAAATTAGCTGGGCACGGTGGTGCATGCATGCCTGTGGTCCTAGCTGTTTGGGAGGCTGAGGTGAGAGGATCCCTTCAGCCCAGGAGTTCGAGGCTGTTGGAGAAGTTTGAGGACTTTGAGAAGTGCAGGCATTACAGGTGTGAGCCACTGCACCTAGCCTTGGATCACTTTTAAAAGTTAATTATTTATATTTTTTTCTTGAGTTATTGGGCCTTACAGACTCCTTTCCTATTGGTTCATCTTACTGAGCTTTAAGAAATATATAATGAAGTTCTGCCCTTTTCTGTTGCATGTGTTGCAAATGTTTTCTGCTAGTTTTTATTTGGCCTTTAAATTTTTTTAAGTGATATTTTTGCCATGAAGAATTGGACAAAAAACTGTAAAGGCGTATTTTTTGCATTCAGTGTCTGCTCTTGGTGTCATGCCTAGTCTCTGGAAAGGTCAAATTCTTAGGTAGAGAGAGACTTTTCATCAGATCGTCCCTCTTAAATCCTCTCATGGCTGCGTGAAAACTGATTTTTTTTTTTTTTGAGACGGAGTCTTGCTCTGTCGCCCAGGCTGGAATGCAGTGTCACACTCAGCTCACTGCAACTTCTGCCTCCCAGGTTCAAGCGATTCTCCTGCCTCAGCCTCCCCAGTAGCTGGGACTACAGGTGCGTGCCACCACGCCTAGCTAATTTTTTGTATTTTTAGTAGAGACGGGGTTTCATTGTGTTAGCCAGGATGGTCTCGATCTCCTGACTTTGTGATGCGCTCACCTCGGCCTCCCAAAGTACTGGGATTACAGGTGTGAGCCACTGCGCCCCGCCGAGTGAAAACTATTATAGGATGGACAGATAGAATTTGGATTTGGTCAGAGCTGTTAGTCTTGGCTTTCTGATGAATTTTAGATCGCGTAGGAAGGTCTCTTTATAAAAATAAATGGATGAACAAACCCTGTGTGATGATGTTTCCACTAAAATAGGGTTGACTGGACCAGGTCATCCATCTGGAGGGTGGATAATTCTTCTCTGAGGATGCCCAATATTATTTGTATTGTTGCTGAGGCCAGAGTGCAACCCTTCTCCACAAGATAGACAACTGAGAATTAGGATAAACTTTATCCATCCTCTTGTTTAGAGAGTAAATCTCTCTTTTTAGTAATTATTCTACAAACAGGAAGTCCTTGTTTCTTTAGCTGAGCTGAGCTTGTCGGGGCCTTCCTAATCCCCTCTGTAGTTAAAGTACTCTCTGTGTTCTGAGTTGTCTTCCTTAGAGATGCCTGGGTTATTACATTTAGCAGAAACCCTTCTAGCTGACTCCCTGAATAGATGACCTTGTTTAAGAAAGAAATGTGTTCATGGTAAGCACAGTGCTGGTCGGGAAGGACCTGTGGGGATACTGCATTTTTATTTAGGATGTCTTTGGTCCTCTTCCCCCCAGTTTCGTTTTGTTTTGTTTTTTTTTGAGATGGAATTTCGCTCTTTTTGCCCAGGCTGGAGTGCAATGGCGCGATCTTGGCTTACTGCAACCTCTGCCTCCCGGGTCTAAGTGATTCTCCTGCCTCAGCCTCCTGAGAAGCTAGAATTACAGGCAGTCACCACCACACCCAGCTAATTTTGTATTTTTAGTAGAGACGGTTTCACCATGTTGGCCTGGCAGGTCTTGGACTCCTGACTTCAAGTGATCCGCCCACCTTGGCCTCCCAAAGTGCTGGGATTATAGACGTGAACCATCGCGCCCAGACCCCTCCTCCCAGTTTTACAGCTCAGGCTGATGAGCCTGTGTTTCTTCCTGAAACTAATACGGCTAGTTTTTATCTTTCTGCTTAATGAGATCCAATTTGTTTTTATTGTCCTAAACCTTTTGACCATTTTCTCTTTTTCTTTTTCTTTTTTTTGAGATGGAGTTTTGCTCTTGTTTTCTAGGCTGGAGTGCAGTGGTGCCATCTTGGCTCACTGCAACCTCTGCCTCCTGGCTTCAAGTGATTCTTCTGCCTCAGCCTCCTGAGTAGCTGGGATTGCAGGCGTGTGCCACCATGCCTGGCTAATTTTTGTATTTTTAGTAGAGACGGGGTTTCACCATGTTGGCCAGGCTGGTCTTGAACTCCTGACCTCAGGTGATCTTCCCGCCTCGGCCTCCCAAAGTGCTGGGATTACAGGCATGAGCCACATCACCTGGCCGACCATTTTCCATCATAACAGAGTATATTCACTTTTTAAAAAAAAATTCGGCTGGGCACGGTGGCTCAGGCATGAGAACTGCTTAAAGCCTGGAGGCAGAGGTTGCAGTGAGCCAAGATCGTGCCACTGCACTCCAGCCTGGGGGATGGAGCAAGACTCTGTCTCAAAAAATAAAAAAAAAATTTCAATAGGTTTTTGGGGAACAGGTGGTTTTTGGTTACATGAATAAGTTCTTTAGTGGTGATTTCTGAGATTTTGGTCACCCATCACCCTAGCAGTTTATACTGTACCCAATGCGTAGTCTTTTATCCCTCACCACCCCCTACACTCTTTCCTCCAAGTCCCCAAAGATCATTGTATCGTTCTTACACCTTTGCATCCTCACAGCTCCCTATATTTACTTTTATGTACAATTATGTGGTTTTAGTATGGGAAAACATCAAATTTTAAGATAATTTTCATATTATTTTAGTGTGGAGTTGAGAGATGGGAGAACTGTGTTTCCTAGGTAGTTATTTTTGCTTCAACCAAAATGGATGATGAAGGAAAGAGTATTTGGATTTTAGCCTTCTGCCTTATGAATTTAAGTATTGTCACAGCATAATTAGAGTAACAAAAGGAAATTGTTGAATAAGTTGATAGAGATTTGAATACCTGCGTTTTGTTTTGTTTTGTTTTAACATTCTTTGTGGTATCCACATGAGCAAAGTGTCTGCAGAACTGTAGTTCATATGAAACTCAACGTTAATGATATTTCTGTGATGTGAGCCTGGGTAGGATTCTCCACTTTTGGCTCTTTAAGGCTGTCACATACACATCACAAGATTCTATTAGGAGAGCTTTAGTTGGAAGAGCTTGGCTCAAGGGGTCCTACAAAGGGGCTTTGGGTTAAGTGGAGTGTTTGATTTTCAGGCTCTGTCTAATGTTCCTCCTCTCCGGAACTACTTTCTGGAAGAAGACAATTATAAGAATATCAAACGTCCTCCAGGGGATATCATGTTCTTGTTGGTCCAGCGTTTTGGAGAGCTGATGAGAAAGCTCTGGAACCCTCGAAATTTCAAGGCACATGTGTCTCCCCATGAGATGCTTCAGGCGGTTGTTCTTTGCAGTAAGAAGACTTTTCAGATCACCAAACAAGGTAAGAACAAGTCATTCATGTTTCAGGACAACAAAACTAGTTTGATGAACAAATTTATTTCCACTTGGCAGTGAATTTTTTTTTTTTTTTTTTTTTTTTTTGAGATGGAGTCTCTGTCACCCAGGCTGGAGTACAATGGCGTGGTCTCAGCTCACTGCAACCTCCACCTCCAGGGTTAAAGCGATTCTCCCGCTTCAGCCTCCCAAGTAGCTGTGACTATAGGCACGCACCACCACGCCCGGCTAATTTTTGTATTTTTAGCAGAGACGGGGTTTCACTATGTTGGCCAGGCTGATCTCAAACTCCTGACCTCTTGATCCACGATACTTGGCCTCCCAAAGTGCTGGGATTACAGGCATGAGCCACTGCGCCCGGCCTTTTTTTTTTTTTTTTTTTTTTTTTTTTGAGACAGTCTTGCTCTTTTGACCAGGCTGGAGTGCAGTGGTGGGACTTGTAGCTCATTGCAGCCTTGAACTTCTGGACTCAAGGGATCCTCTTGCCTCAGCTTCAAGTAGCTGTGATTACAGTCATGAGCCACTGTGCCCAGCTTGAGAGTAGCCAGGGGTGTCCAGTGGATAGTGTGGTTAGGTTCCTCATTCTTCTCTGACCAATCTGCCCTGCTAAGAGTCCCAGGAGATTCTAGCTGAATAGAAAGTCGGTCTTATTTGGTAAATCAAACTATATGGCTTAGGGAAATATCAGGAGGCTAGGAAAGACACTAGCTTTTATTAAACGCCTGTCATCTATCCTCATTTTTTTGTGTCCCACATTAGGGTATTCTGATGATATTTTTGTTTTGTTTTGTTTTGTTTGTTTTTTTGAGACCAAGTCTTGCTCCATTGCCCAGGCTGGAGTGCAATGGTGTGATCTCTGCTCACTGCAACCTCTGCCTCCTGGGTTCAAGGGATTCTCCTGCCTCAGCCTCCCAAGTAGCTGGGATTACAGGTGCCCGCCAACATGCCCAGCTAATTTTTGTATTTTTAGTAGAGAGGGGGTTTCACCATGTTGGCCAGGCTGGTGTCAAACTCCTGACCTCAATGATCCACCCTGCTTCAGCCTCCCAAAGTGCTGGGATTACGGGTGTGAGCAACTGCGCCCGGCCTCTGATGAACTGTTCTGTTTTTTTCTCTCCAAACCCAATTTGTTACTGTCTTATGAGTAAAGCGGACAGTGTAACTTTGTACCTGAATCTCATGTGGTATCCTTTAGCATCCGTATTAGTTTATTCAGCATTCACTCATGGTGCTAGGTTTTAGAGCAGCAGGGATAAGAAACATGATTTTTCTCTTTGAAGAACTCCCAGTCTGGTGGGGAAATAGTTATGTAGAAAGGTTGAGTGTGCTGGCACAAGCCTGTGGTTTGACCTACTTGGGAGGCTGAGGCAGGAGTATTGCTTGAGCCCAGGAGTTCAAGGCTACAGTGAGCTATGATCAAACCACTGCACTCTAGCTGGGGAATGGAGGAAGACCCTGTCTTTAAAAATCAATAAGCAAATTTCAACTATCTTTTTTTTTTTTGAGACGGAGTCTTGCTCTGTTGCCCAGGCTGGAGTGCAATGGCGTGATCTCGGGTCACTGTAACCTCCACCTCCCAGGTTCAAGTGATTCTTCTGCCTCAGCCTCCCGAGTAGCTGGGATTACAGGCGCGTGCCACCATGCCCGGCTAATTTTTGTATTTTTAGTAGAGACGGGGTTTCACCATGTTGGCCAGGCTGGTCTCGATCTCCTGACCTTGTGATCCGCCCGCCTCAGCCTCCCAAAGTGCTGGGATTACAGGCGTGAGCCACTACTCCCGGCTCAACTATCTTTTTTAAGAAAAGGTAATTACAGGTGTTAAGTACTGTGCTATGGGAGGGGAGCATGGAGTAAGGACCCCCTCAACTGAACATGTGGGAGGTAGATCGGAGATCAGAGTGGAGGAAGAGACCCTGAGTTTTAGGTAGAGGTGGAGGCAGGTTGGGATGAGGAGTGAGCATTCTAGGTAGAGAGGACATGGTGGACAGAAGAGAAAAGTGCCTGGCATAGTCAGAGACTGCAAGTAGCTGGACCCTTGGACTCCTGGGGTTAGTGGAAAGCCAAGGTGTAGATCCTGAGGGAGGGACCAGATGGCCTGCTTTATAAGCTACCATAAGGAGCTTGGATTATATCCTGAAAATAGCTGGAGACATTGAAGGCTTTTTTTTTTTTGAGATAGAGTCTCATTCTGTTGCCCAGGCTGGAGTGCAGTGGTGTGATCTCGGCTCACTGCAACCTCTGTCTCCCTGGTTCAAGTGATTCTCCCACCTCAGCCTCCCGAGTAGCTGGGACTACAGGCACCTACCACCACACCTGGCTAATGTTTTGGTATTTTTAGTAGAGACGGAGTTTCACCACGTTGGTCAGGCTGGTATCGAACTCCTCGCCTCAGGTGATCCGCCTGCCTCGGCCTCCCAAAGTGCTGGGATTACAGGCGTGAACCACCGTGCCCGGCCTTGTTGAAGGCTTTTAACAAAGATGTGACATCAGACTTAATGAATTTGTTTTTAAAACATTATTCTAGCTGGGCATGGTCACTCACACCTGTAATCCCAGCAGTTTGGGAGGTCAAGGTGGGTGGATCGTTTGAGCCCAGGAGTTAGAGACCATCCTGCACGACATAGTGAGACCCTGTATCTACAAAAAAATTTTAAAAAATTACCCAGGCATGGTGGCGTGTACCTGTAGTCCAGCTACTTGAGAGGCTGAGGTTGGAGGATTGCTTGGGCCTAGGAGGTAGGGGCTGCAGTGAGTCATGTTCGCCCCACTGTACTCCAGCCTGGGCAACAGAGTGAGACCTCTGTCTGTAAAATAAAAAGAAAAACATTATTCTGGCTGAGGATTGACTTAGAGGGGACGTCAAGTAGTGGCTTTTAAGAGTCTCTGGTACTTAAGGAGAAATAGGAGGAATCAAGGTGGTAAGGAATGGGGCCCATGGAGCACTTGTTTCAGGGTTAGTAGGAAATAAGATACGCTTCGGGTTGGTTACAACATGGCCAGTGAAATCTTAATCTGGGGCCAGGCACGCTGGCTCATGCCTGTAATCCCAGCACTTTGGGAGGCCGAAGTGGGAGGATTGCTTGAGCGCAAGAGTTCAAGACCAGCTTGAGGAACATAGTGAGACTCCCTCTCAACAAAAAATGTAAAAGTTAGCCTGGCATGATGGCATACTCCTGTAGTTCCAGCTACTTGGGAAACTGAAGTGGAAGGATTCCTTGGGCCTGGGAGGCAGAGCTTGCAGTGAGCTGAGGTTGTGTCACTGCACTCCAGCCTGGGTGACAGAGCGAGACGCTGTGTCGGGAAAAAAAAATCTGGGTGCCTCACCCTTCTAAACAGGTGACAGCCTGTTTATGTGCTTTGTAGGACCATCTAATTCCCAAGAACTAGGTGGCTAGATTGTCTTGTGTTTATAGAGACATTTCTGTTTCTGGACCATCTCCCTGAGCTCCCAGGGTTTTATATTAAGGCTGCAAGAAAGGAAGAAATTTGTGCTGAGAATGATTTTTTTGTGGACCGTGAATGGATGGATCAGTGTCAGCATTCACTGTGTTCCACAGGTGACTTATGGCCTGAAGGTGGATAGTGGGGCCTGTTAGCTTTTGGCAGCTTGGAAAGTTAGGGCATAATTGGGTTATAGAGTTGCAGAAAAATCAGGGTACCCTGAGAATGAATGTGTCTATTTTCTTCTGTCATAGCCACTGTTGGCTATGATAGTTATGATGTCACATAAACATAATTTCCTCCATCTCTGAGACCTAGTAGGTTATTAGTTGCCTAGTGTTTAGATGTGTGAAGTGTTTCTTGCTGTGGTAGTTTGTTGTCACATAAAAGCATTCTGTGTACAGGGAATAAAAAGAAAATCATTCTATGGAGTTGTCAGAGGCCTCTGGGTTTAGGGAAATGAAGTTGAGAAAGATATACCATAGTCTTTGAGATTTTAATTGCGTGAGCAAAGAGGAACTAAATAGAAGCAAATCTTAGTTGATGAGAAAGTAGCCAGTATCTGGCTGGGTGCAGTGGCTCATGCCTGTAATCCCAGCACTTTGGGAGGCCGAGGTGGGAGGATCACTTGAGGTCAAGAGTTCGAGACCGGCCTGGCCAACATGGTGAAGCCCCGTCTCCACTAAAAATATAAAAATTAGTTGGGCGTGGTAGCAGGCGCCTGTAATCCCAGCTATTCAGGAGACTGAGGTGAGAGAATTGCTTGAATCCAGGAGGCGGAGGTTGCAGTGAGCTGAGATCATGCCACTGCACTCCAGCCTGGGCGACAGAGTGAGACTCTGTCTCAAAAAAAAAAAAAAAAAAGTAGCCACTATCCCTGAAACGTCTGAGTGGCAGGCTCCGTAGACAGCATTTTCATGGAATATTGTCAATCTGCTTGTTTTCAGAACCCCTTGTTCTGTATGCCTTTTCAGTCTGGGTGCTAGTCACTTTCCTAAAAGACAGGAATCTTCATGAGCTACAGAAGGGAAGAAGGAAGCCTGAGCTCACTGTGGAGAAAAGTGGATGTTAAAAGGTCATATTCATTTGTTTTGGTCATCACTGAGTGGTGCGATACAGTCCTGGTATGAATCAGAGAGCCTATGGAGAGAGTCAAGATCGGAAGAGTTAGAGCTTGACCTTGAGGAGTGCCAGCATTTAATGATCAGATAGAGGAGGATGCATGGGAGTTGGGGTGGGATGGCATGGCCAGAGAGGAAGGGGGAGAACCAGGAATGCCAACCAGTGCATGGTTTAAGTTAACTCTAATGCCACTTAGCTTCAATGTTTTCCACCCTTCCTTTTCTTCCAGGGGATGGAGTTGACTTTCTGTCTTGGTTTCTGAATGCTCTGCACTCAGCTCTGGGGGGCACAAAGAAGAAAAAGAAGAGTAAGTCATTTACTTATAAAAAGGAGTTATTTTGTTCCTTTTTAAAAAACTTTGTGGTTGGGCGCAATGGCTCATGCCTATAATCCCAGCTCTCTGAGAGGCCGAGGTGGGTGGATTACCTGAGGTCAGGAGTTTGAGACCGGCCTGGCCAACATGGCGAAACCCCATCTCTACCAAAAATACAAAAGTTATTCGGGTGTGGTGGTTTGTGCCCGTAGTCCCAGCGACTTGGGAGGCTGAGGCAACTTCCCATTCTTTTGTTAACTGTTATCTGGGGTAGGGTAGTATCTATTTTATATGTAAACTAAATGTTCTTTCTGAATAGGCCCCTCTCCATAGTTTTTGCTAGAATTTGGTTATAGTCCCAATGATATTTTATTATATATATATTTTGAGACGGAGTCTTGCTCTGTCACCTAGGCTATGCAGTGGCATGGTCTCAGCTCACTGTAGCCTCTATCTCCCAGGTTCAAGCAGTTCTCCCTCAGTCTACCAAGGGTAGCTGGGATTACAGGCGCCCACTACCACGCCCAGTTAGTTTTTGTATTTTTAGTAGAGATGGGATTTCACCATGTTGGCCAGGCTGGTCTCAAACTCCTGACTTTAGGTGATCTGCCCAAAGTGCTAGGATTATAGATGTGATGGTGTCTTGATGTGGGATTGTGGCCTGTTGCTTTTCCCACTGGATCGCCCTGCCCTCTCTACCGGGTGTCTTCAGCCTGTGTTAACCCTCCTAGCTCTCTAACTTGTGTCTTGGCAAGATTCTAGAACTTGGTTGTGCTTTCTCTCTTGTTGCTTTGATCCTGTTCTGGCCCATCTCTTAGTCTGTCATTGTCCTCTTGTCTTCATTACAGTTTGGACATTGTCTCCCTTTGAAAGTAGCTTATGGTTATGGGAAGTTCCTTGGCTGTACCTTGTTTTGCTTGTGAATTTTTTTGTAATTCATGTATCACCGGGCTCTGTAAATCATTCCTTCATTTTGAACACATTTACCTTTTCTTTTATGGACCAGGCCCTGTGATGGAGGATAAAAAGTTGTCTTAAGAGAAATAAAGTAATTATTTACACAAATAATTATAAAAGTACCCTGGTGGTGTATAGTACAAAAGGAAACTTCTGTGTTTAGTGAGAGCTCTGGGTCTTTTGCTGGAAGATGCTGGTTTATTTCAGAAATTTAGAAGCTGGAAATATATTTTAGACATGTTTTCCATCCTCACAGAATTTGTCTCTTGCTTCTTGTTTGTGCAGCTATTGTGACTGATGTTTTCCAGGGGTCCATGAGGATCTTCACTAAAAAGCTTCCCCATCCTGATCTGGTGAGTTAATTGAGCCTGGGTCTTAGACTGATTCATATTGCTTGAGGGGACGTAGGGGAGATGAAGAGATACTCAGAGAACTGACAAGTCTGCTTGCCCTATGAAGAGGTTCAACAAAGCACCTGCCTAGTGGCAGCTCTGCCTGGTGCCTGTCATGCTAGTGCACTTTTTCAGTTTGGGAGTTAGTAGTTGGATGTACTCTGCTGGTTCAAGTGTTCTGGTCACTAGGTGGTGCTGCCATGTTTTTTCAGAAAGCTCAGATAAGCTTTCTTTTTGTTTTTCTTAGACAGTCTCCCTCTGTCGCCAAGGCTGGAGTGCAGTGGCGCCATCTCAGCTCACTGCAACCTCTACCTCCTGGGTTCAAGCGATTCTCCTGCCTTAGCCTCCTGAGTAGCTGTGATTACAGGCGCTTGCCACCACGCCCGGCTAATTTTGTATTTTTAGTCATGACAGGGCTTCTCCATGTTGGTCCAGGCTGGTCTCGAACTCCTGACCTCAGGTGATCTGCCTGCCTCGGCCTCCCAAAGTGCTGGGATTACAGGCGTGAGTCACTGTGCCTGGCCCTCAGCTAAGCTTCCTAGATGGTCTTAGAGCTTTTCTTTTTTGAGATGGAGTTTTGCTCTTGTTGACCAGTCTGGAGTGCAGTGGCATGATCTCAGCTCACTGCAACCTCCACCTCCTGGGTTCAAGCAATTCTCCTGCCTCAGCCTCCCAAGTAGCTGGGATTACAGGCATACGCCACCACGCCTGGCTAATTTTTCTATTTTTAGTAGAGACGAGGTTTTACCATGTTGGTCAGGCTGGTCTCAAACTCCTGACCTTAGGTGATCCACCTCCCTTGGCCTCCCAAAGTGCTGGGATTACAGGCATGAGCCACCGTGCCCGGCCCACTTTCTTTCTTTTTCTAATGGATTTTTTTTTTTTTTTTTTGAGACAAGATCTCACTCTGTCACTCAGGCTGAGTGTGGTGGCGTGATTATGGTTCACTGCAGCCTCAACCTCCCCTGCTGAAGTGATCCTCCCACCTCGACCTCCCCAGAAACTGGGACTATAGATGCACACCACCACACTGGGCTAATTTTAATTTTAATTTTTATTTAATTAAATTAATTAATTTATTTATTTTATTGAGACGGAGTTTCACTCTTGTTGCCCAGGCTGGAGTGCAATGGCACGATCTCGGCTCACTGCAACCTCCGTCTCCCGAGTTCAAGTGATTCTCCTGCCTCAGCCTCCCGAGTAGCTAGGATTACAGGCGCCACCACCATGCCTGGCTTATTTTGTGTTTTTAGTAGAGATGGGGTTTCTCCATGTTGGTCATGTTGGTCTTGAACTCCTGACCTCAGGTGATCTACCTGCCTTGGCCTCCCAAACTGCTGGGATTACAGGTGTGAGCCATCACGCCCAGCCAATTTTTTTTTTTTTTTTTTTTTTTCTGTAGAGATGGAGTCTCACTGTGTTGCCCAGGCTGGTCTCGAAGTCCTGGACTCAAGCAATCCTCTCACCTTTGTTCCCAAAGTGTTGAGATTATAGCCGTGAGCCATCACACTTGGCCTCAGAGCTTTTTAGATAGTCTGGTATATAAGCAAAATATCTTTAAAGAAGGAAACCTGTTGGTTCTTAAGTTAATCTAACCAGGTGGTGCATGCCAAACTGCCCAATCTCTCAGGCACTTCTCTTTGTTCTTTCAGATGAAGGAAATGTCGGTGTGGTAAAACATTGGTTCTGTGTTGGTTCCTATACCCCTCACACTCCTTTCCTCTCTTCTTCTCATTCATTTCTAGCCAGCAGAAGAAAAAGAGCAGTTGCTCCATAATGACGAGTACCAGGAGACGATGGTGGAGTCCACTTTTATGTACCTGACGCTGGACCTTCCTACTGCCCCCCTCTACAAGGACGAGAAGGAGCAGCTCATCATTCCCCAAGTGCCACTCTTCAACATCCTGGCCAAGTTCAATGGCATCACTGAGAAGGTAGCCCATTAACACACCTGCCCTGCATATACTTATCCTTGCTCTCTGGACTTTTTCATTTTCTTTTTTTTTTTTTTTTTCAAGACAGAGTTTGCTCTTGTCGCCCAGGCTGGAGTGCAGTGGCGTGATTTCGGCTGACTGCAATCTCCACTTCTCAGTTTCAAGCGATTCTCCTGCCTCAGCCTCCCTAGTAGCTGGGATTACAGACATCCACCATCATGACCGGCTAATTTTTTATATTTTTAGCAGAGACAGCATGTTGGCCAGGTTGGTCTCGAGCTCTTGACCTCAAGTGATCCGCCTGCCTCGCCTCCCAAAGTGCTGGGATTACAGGCGTGAGCCACCACACCTGGCCCATTTTCATTTTATACGTAAGAATCACCACATGTATGTGATGTATTTATTATAAAGTATATTGACTTTATTGAGCCTCCCAGACTCGTTGGTATTTCTAACTGGTCACCCCCAACTCTTAACTTACAGTGCCCCTTTTTATTATTTTTTGAGACAAGGTTTTGCTTTATCACCCAGTGTGGGTGATCATGGTGGCATAATCATGGCTCACTGCAGCCTCGAACTCCTGGGCTCAAGTGATCCTCTCGCCTCAGCCTCCTGAGTAGCTGGGACTGTAGACATGCTCCACCACGCCCAGCTAAGTATTTTTGTAGAGAGAGCACTCACTCTGTTGCCCAGGCCGTTCTTTAATTCCTGGCCTCAAGGGATCCTCCCACCTCGACCTCCCAAAGTGTTGGGATTACAGATGTGAACCACTGCCCAACCACAGTGCCCTCTCTTATACTTCTCATATATCCTTTTTTCAGCTCCCTACCTGCCTCTGGGTAGTATAGAGAAAGGGAGGTCATTTAGGAGAGGAGAAACTCCAAAAAGTGGGGAGACATACTTTTTTTTTTTTTTTTGAGACAGAGTCTCACTCTGTTGCCTAGGCTGGAGTGCAGTGGCGTGATCTCAGCTCACTGCAACCTCCGCCTCCCGGGTTCAAGCGATTCTTCTGCCTCAGCCTCCCGAGTAGCTGGGACTACAGGTACATGCCACCATGCCCAGCTAAGATGAGGTTTCACCCTGTTGGCCAGGCTGGTCTCGATCTCCTGGCCTCAAGTGATCTGCCTGCCTCAGCCTTTCAAAGTATTGGGATTACAGGCGTGAGCCACCATGCCTGGTTAGCTTTCTTTCTGTACATATATATATATTTTTTTTCTTTTCTTTTTTTTTCTTTTTCTTTTTTAGTAGTGATGGGGTTTCACCATGTTGTCAAGGCTGGTCTCGAACTCCTGTGCTGAAGTGATGCCCCTGCCTCGGCCTCCTACAGTGATAGGATTACAGGCGTGAGCCACCAGGCCCGGCCTTTTTTTTTTTTTTTTTAAATCAGCCTTAGCCAAACTGCACATCCTAAGCCTCATACATAATTTCTGGGACCAGGAGTCTTAAGAACTTAAGTGTCAGGCAAAATTATATTTTTAAAAACCTAAATGAAAAACTCATGCCCCTGCTCTGATGCTACTGAACTTCAGCACTAATTTGAGAATTTTCTTTTCTTTCTCTAGGAATATAAGACTTACAAGGAAAACTTTCTGAAGCGCTTCCAGCTCACCAAGTTGCCTCCATATCTAATCTTTTGTATCAAGAGATTCACTAAGAACAACTTCTTTGTTGAGAAGAATCCAACTATTGTCAATTTCCCTATTACGTAAGTAACATCCTGCCTCACTTCCTCTCACGGGGAGTGAACCTGGATTTCTTCTCTTGTATTTTTACCAGTATTAATTTTGGACTATCTTAGTTGGATTACAAGGAACAGAGCCTACCTACAGTAGATAAGAGTTTTTATTGGAAGGATACACTTATTTCAGGGACCACAAAAGATGGATCTTTATTGGGAGGCAATCCCTATTTTATCTTCTCTCCTGTTGCTGGCTGGAAATTATAGTCCTCCTGCGTAGAGAAGAAGAAATGATACAAGTAGGATAGGACAGGTAGGATTCTGCCTGGTTTGGAAGATGTCCTGAGTAGTGACGGTCTGCCCATCTATTTGCTGGCCATCACACCTTTTTTGCACACTAGAGTTGTACTAGATACTTTAAGTTTGCTTCCTTCCAACTCAGAAAACTTCTGCAAGATCCTTTTTGGGGGTAGACTGTTGGTTTTCAGTTCTCAAGAGACAAGGTTTTTCATACTTAAGAAGATGTTTGGCCGGGCGTGGTGGCTCACGCCTGTAATCCCAGCACTTTGGGAGGCCCAGGCAGATGGATCGCTTGAGCTCAGGAGTTCAAGACCAGCCTAGGCAACATGGCAAAACCCCATCTCTACCAAAAAATACAAAAAATTAGCCAGATGTGGTGGTGCACACCTGCAGTCCTAGGTACTTGAGGGGCTGAGGCAGGAGGATGGCTAGAACCTTGGAGATTGAAATGGTGTCACTGCCCTCCAGCCTGGGTCTGGGTAACAGAGTGTGACTGTGCTAAAAAAAAAAAAAAAAGAAAAGAAAGAAAGAAAATAGTGTCAGTTTTAAATTCCATGTAGAGTTTAAGAAAGTAGTATCTAAAATTAAGAGGCCTGAGTTTTAGGCTGTCTTAGTGGTGGGACCTCAGATCCATAGTTTGCATGTTTTCTGGATATGTTCTCTCATAGATAAAATGAGAGGCTTGGAGTAGATGGGCCTGAGCCCTAGGGGTTTGTCCAGGTGTAATATCTTATTATAGTATTGCCAGGACTCTTAGAACCATGGAGGGTGAGGAGAGAGAACATTTGCAGTTGAGAATTACAGGGGAATTTCTTTTTCTGTTTTCCCACACTTTTCTCCACTAGCATCTTGTTTGTGAGACAGTAGAATTAAATGGGGGGACATGGAGGTTTGTTCTCTGCCTCCTTGAGTAGGATGACAGAGGTGCTTTCTTTGAAAGTCCATGCATCAAAGTTTTATTTCAGCACTAGCCTCTTGTGAATTGCCAGTCACCTGTCTGTTCCTGGTAGGTAGGGGCAGTCTTGATTCCAAGGGCAGCTCCAGAGGGAGGAAGACTGTGTATCAATGGTACTTCCTGTTCAGTTGCCACAGAAATTTCCTTGCCTCATTGGTTTCTTTTATGGGCCTAGAGTAGGCCCAATATAAAAGTTTGTCCTTCAGAAAGCTTACTTCGGAGAAGTTAAGAAAAAGGTTGCTTCTTAACTAGGCAGTCTTTTAGAGAACATCAAATTGTGACTAATTCTGGAAACTTGCACTTTAATTATTTTATGTGCTGTAATTACTTCGAGTAATACGATTCTGGATCATTTCATTGTCCATACTTCTTGAAAAGGGTCTTTTTCATACCTGTCTTCTCCTATGTTTTATTCATAACACATCCTCTTTTTGTCAGAGAGTTATCAGACTTATGGTGATTAGGCACCCTCTGCTTATTTGGAGATAGAGATTTTTGAGGGCAGGTTTAAAGTTTCACTTTCAGGTAATTAGCCATTCTCTTAACTGGTCTGTTGCTGTGGTTGGGAGATGAGTATAGTTTGCTCTTTTAGGCTGGGTGCAGTGGCTCACATCTGTAATGTCATCACTTTGGGAGGCCGAGGTGGGAAAATTGCTTGAGCTCAGGAGTTTGAGACCTGCCTGGAAAACATAGCAAGACCTTGTCTCTACTAAAAAAAAAAAAATGAATAGATCGCTCCTTTTCCTATTTACTAACACAAAATGATTAAATGTAGTATTTCTCTTTTGCCACATGGACAGTTTTGGTTCAGTCATGAAATCTTGAGTATAAAGACTTCTCTGGACCAGGCACGGTGGCTCACGCCTGTAATCCCAGCCCTTGGGGAGGCCGAGGTGGGCGGATCACGAGGTCAGGAGATCGAGACCATCCTGGCTAACACGGTGAAACCCCGTCTCTACTAAAAATACAAAAAATTAGCCAGGCGTGGTGGTGGGCGCCTGTAGTCCTAGCTACTCGGGAGGCTGAGGCAGGAGAATGGCGTGAACCCGGGAGGCAGAGCTTGCAGTGAGCTGAGATAGCGCCATTGCACTCCAGCCTGGGCGACAGAGCGAGACTGTGTCTCAAAAAAAAAAAGGACTTCTCTGATACTCATTCAGACAAGTCTAGTCAGCTTTTGTTCAGGCTGAAGAGAAAATAAAATGAGAAGTCAGCTTTTAGCAGCAGGAAGGCAGGTTGGCTGTCTAGAGCTCACATGGACTCGGGGACTCATATCTTCTTTTTTTTTTTTTTTGGAGACGGAGTCTCACTCTGTTGCCCAGGCTGGAGTGCAGTGGCATTATCTCGGCTCACTGCAACCTCCGCCTCCTGGGTTCAAGCAATTCTCCTGCCTCAGCCTCCCGAGTAGCTGGGACTACAGGTGCACGCCACCACGCCCAGCTAATTTTTTGTTTTGTACTTTAGTAGAGGCAGGGTTTCACCATGTTACCCAGGCTGGTTTTGAACTCCTGAGCTCAGGCAGTCTGCCCGCCTCGGCCTCCCAAAGTGTTGGGATTACAGGCATGAGCCACCGTGCCTGGACTCCATTTTCTTAACAGTGAATATTTATTACAGTCTGACTGCATCATATATGGGACACTGTCAGTCTGTAGAAACAAATAGCTGTCACCAATACATAGAAAGCTACATGTAGTAATTACAACAAAGTTGTATGTTTGTTTATTACCTCATGGTTTACGTTTTAAACTCTGTAATTTTGAACAGTTAATATGTTCACAGTCTAACTTCAAAGGGAGTTATATAACTGGACGTGACCACCATTGGCTGTTTCTTGTGAACTCTTCCAGTGATAACACGGTTTTGTTTCATGTAATGAGTGATAGCACATCAGACAACTTTTATGATGCAATGTCTTTTTTATTTTACCTTGTATTTTTTTTTATAAATATTTGTAGACTCCAAAATGATATATTTTTCCTAAAATTAAGTATTTAAAATAGTCTCTTAATATTCTTGTTAACTTTCTATATATTTTCCTTTTTAACTATTTGAAAGTTCTTCTTTTTGGGGGTTTTTTGAGACAGGGTCTCACTGTCGCCCAGGCTGGAGTGCAATAGTGTGGTCCTGGCTCACTTTAGCCGTAATCTCCTGGGCTCAAGTGATCCTCTCACCTCAGCCTCCTGAATAGCTAGGACCACATGCATGTACCACCATGCCTGGCTAATTTTTTTTTTTTGTAGGGGTCTCACTACATTGCCCAGGCTGGCCTTGAACTCCTGGGCTCAAGCAGTCCTCCTACCTTGACCTCTCAAAGTGTTGGGATTATAGGTATGAGCCACTGCCTGTCATTCTTTTTTTTCTTTTTTTTAATCATATGGGAAGCTGTGTAACCCTGTCATTCATTTTGGCATATTTTGTGAATTCCAACACACTTGGACCTTCTTGACTCTGCAGGCCTACCCAGAGCAAGGGTCCTAAAATAGGGCTGAACAACTTTGTGGTCCGTTTGTGTGGTACAGTTTCCTTAACCTCATAGCCTTTGTCTGATTATTCCGGCTTTATTTTCACCATTAACAGAAATGTGGATCTGAGAGAATACTTGTCTGAAGAAGTACAAGCAGTACACAAGAATACCACCTATGACCTCATTGCCAACATCGTGCATGATGGCAAGCCCTCTGAGGGCTCCTACCGGATCCACGTGCTTCATCATGTGAGTGGCTTGCTGACCGTCTCATGGCACAGAGTGGCAAAAACGGGTGTTTCTTTGGCATCTCAGAGGGCAGCTCCCTTCAGTTTGTCCTTGCTTGGCCTTGGCTTTGGGACTCTGCAAGTAATAGTGCTGTCAGTAGTTAGTTTAAGGCAGTGTTTCTCAATTTTGGCTACACATTGGACTCACCTTGGGAGCCTTTTTTTTTTTTTTTTGAGACAGGGTCTCGCTCTGTAGCCCAGGCTGGAGTGCAATGGCGTGATCTTGGCTCACTGCAATCTCCGCCTCCTGGGTTCAAGTAGTTCTCTGCCTTAGCCTCCCGAGTAGCTGGGATTATGGGATTACAGGTGCCCGTCACCATGCCCGGTTAATTTTTGTATTTTTAGTAGAGACGGGGTTTCACTATCATGGCCAGGATAGCCTTGAACTCCTGACCTTGTGATCCACCAGCCTCGGCCTCCCAAAGTGTTGGGATTACAGGCGTAAGCCACCGTGCCAACCAGGAGCTTTTTAAAATCCCAATGCCTGGCACCACACCAGGCCGGTTATAATAGCGGTTTTCAACTGGGGCAGAGGCCAGGGATGTTGGTATATATTTTACAACACGAAGGACAGCCCCTGTTACAAAGAATTATCTGACCCTAAACATCAGTCACCATTAAGGTTAAAGGCTCTCTGTTAGATTGTCTGGAGGTGGATGTCTTTTCTGTTTGATGTCTTTTCTGTTTTTCAAGTTAATTGAGATGGGGTTGTGCTGTGATGCCCATGCTGGTCTCAAGCAATCCTCCTGCCTCAGCTTCTGAAACTGCTGGGATTATAGGTATGAGCCACCGTGCCTGGCTGGCATTTGATGTTTTGAAGTTCCCTGAGAGACCCTGATGTGCAGCCAAGGTTGAGAACCTCTGCCCTAGACTAGAGCCTTACCATCCAAAGTGGGATGCATCCTTGGACCAATAACATCAGCATCAGTCTTGTTAGAAATCAGCTTGTTAGAAATGCAGACCCTCAGGCCCCTCAAACCTACTACATCAGAACCTGGATTTTAACATGACCCTCTGATTTGTAAGAAATTAAACTTTGTGAAGCACTGGCTTAGAGGCTCCCTTTCATCTTAAAAATGTTGTGAATTTGTCTCAAGTTGAAAACAGATAAAACATGTACTTGAGGTATATTTGATATCACAGATTATTAGCATAAATTGTTCTCATTTGGTTAGTCTCTTCTGGAACTGTGGGTTTAATCTTAACTAGCTTCTGTTTATCTAGTGCTTTACTGTGGTTAGGCAGTATGCCAGCTAATGTACATTAATCTCATTTCTTTCATTAAAACACACCTCCAAGACAGATGTCAGTATCATCTTTTTTACAGAGGAGGAGACTTAGGCTCAGAGTTTCAGTAATTGACTTCAAGTCGGTAGAATTAGAATTTGAACCCAGGTACTCTGCTTCAAAGCCCATGTTCTTAACTCGTCCTTGAAGCAGGAATGGGAACTTGCTTATGTGATCCTGAGCTTTCCTTATGTTTCCTATATTCTCAACTATTGTAATATCCAGAGGATCTGGAATATTTATATTCTACAGTAGTGGTCTTTGGCATTTCTTAAAACTTTGGTTAAGGCAGGTGGGTGGCCAGAAGTGCCTCTGCCTTAATCTAGAAACATTTTTTCCTTGTTCATGGAAGCATGAAGTGAGATACATTTTGCTGTATTTGTAGCACTGGTTTCTTAGGCCAAAGGAATCAGGTTAGTGTGATAGACAGTGTCCACCAAGGACACCTTTTCTTGATGACCTGTTGCTTTTTTTTTTTTTTTTAAGACAGAGTCTCACTCTATCACCCAGGCTAGAGTGCAGTGGCATGATCTTGGCTCACTGCAACCTCCACCTCCTGGGTTTAAGTGATTCTCCTGCCTCAGCCTCCCAAGTAGCTGGCTGGGACTTACAGGCACCTGCCACCACGCCTGGCTAATTTTTGTATTTTTGGTAGAGATGGGGTTTTACCGTGTTGGCCAGGCTGGTCTCAAACTCCTGACTTCAAGTGATCCGCCCGCCTTGGCCTCCCAAAATGCTGGGATTACAGGCGTGAGCCCCTGCGCCCAGCCAGGAATGTCCATATTTAGGTTCTCTCAGTGGTTGACACTGTGTACCTCATAAGTGAGAATGTCTAGTCTGTTATTTCTTAGCAGGAAGGAGACATAGGTGAGGATTAGACAGCTTCCTCTTTTCTCATCTTTAGTGTCCACTAAATTCCTTTTAAAAAGACGTACAGAAGTGTTTCAGACTCCATTGTAATGCAAGGGGCCAGGTGCAGTGGCTCATACCCATAATCCTAGCACTTTAGGAGGCTGAGGCGGGAGGATCTTTTGAGACCAAGAGTTTGCCTGGGCAACACAGTGGGACCCCATCTCTATTAAAAAAAATAGCCAGTTGTAGTGGCACACACCTGTAGTCCCAGCTACCTGGGAGGCTGAGGGGAGGATCGCTTGAGTCCAAAGGGTCAAGGCTGCAGTGAGTTGTGATTACACCGCTGCACTCCAGCCTGGGTGACAGAGTGAGACCCTGTCTCAAAAAAACAAAACAAACAACAAACAGAAAAACAGTACTTTAAAAAATTCCCAACAGGAATTGAGTTTGCCATGACTGACACACCAGAAGTCCCATTAATTGAATCATGCCCAGCAGAAGTCATGTACCCTCCTCTTTATGACTCTTGCTGGATGATGTCTAGTGGCTGTTCTAATTTTTCTAGTCTTGGCTATGATCCTTTCCTTCTACACCCCTTTGGTTTTAGAGAGCAGACTAACCCAGCTCTTCATACTTTCTGCAGGGGACAGGCAAATGGTATGAATTACAAGACCTCCAGGTGACTGACATCCTTCCCCAGATGATCACACTGTCAGAGGCTTACATTCAGGTGGGTTGGCCACAGGCTTAGTGAGCCACAAATAGGTGGGGTATGGGGCCAGTGAGAGGAGTGGGCTAAGGCAGGAAGAGGGATAGAGTTAGGACCTTGGTTGGAGGGCCTGGTACCTGTTGGGAAGTACTTAGGAGTGAGTTGGGGCCAGAATGTACGGCCCTGAAAGTCAAGCAGAGATTTTCAGAAAAGAAGTATAAGGAAGTGTAGAAAATGTATGAGTGAGCAAAGAAAGTTGTGATTATGGCCAGGTTAGTTTTGCAGAAGTGTGCGGTCTGGTTTCGAGGAGGAAGAACCTAGACTCATCAGGGAGGCTGGCTAGAAGTCAACCATGAAGTGCTCCCCAGAGCCCCAGGCAGCTTTGTGACCCCACAGCGCTTTCTACTTGACGTTTGTTTTAGTGCCGACCATATCGCTTTGCCTGTCTGTCCTCTCCATTGGATTGACCCGTGGAACACAGCATCTCTGTCTTCTCTTTATGTAACTGCCCTAGTACCTGGCAAAAGAAGGAAGATTGAGACAAAAGCCATAGCTTTGTAAGAAGAAAGTGATACCTCTCCTTCTAGAGATAACTTTTTTCTCCTCAGTGGCTGTAGCCACTGTAGCAGATTTCCAAATGGGGTATAGCAGATTTGTAAATGGGGTGACGAGTTGTCCATGGCCTTTCACAGAATAGGTTTTTGATAAGTGTCTGTTGACTGAATGCCTCCTAGACTTCAGTTTGTGTTTTCATTTCTTACAGATTTGGAAGAGGCGAGATAATGATGAAACCAACCAGCAGGGGGCTTGAAGGAGGCATCTAGGGCTTTGCTCCCAAGGGCTGTGGCTGATGATGGTAAATAAGAACACAGAAGCTGTAGCTGAACACAGGCTGGCTGGTGGGCTCCCTAGGCCAGCCCAGCTTGTATGGGTTCTGGCTACACCAGAGCACCAGGAGCCCACTTGCCTGGGATAGCCCCACACTGTCACTCAGCTGTTCTTTGATCATTTTTTTCTAGATTGATGCTCCTTTCTCCCATGCATTGAGCTCCCATCTAGCTTCAGCAGGGCAGAACCCTTCTCCAGATGTGTGTAACTTATGTCTGAGTATCTGGGAGTAGCTGAAGAACAGATAATTTCTTCCAAACATCAAGTCTTGGGATTCTTGGAGCAAGCAGAAAGCCAGTAACCTCGCTCTGTTAGAGGTGGAGGATTTTCCTATGGTTCCCCTCATTTCCTGATGTGTATTTTTAGATGGATTAAATATCCTCCTGTTTTTAAACCAGCCCCTTGTTTTATATCTTTTCCTTTGGTGGTTGGCTGAGGAAAATATTTTCCTTTTTAATCTTCACAAACTCTCTACCCTACAGTCTGACATCTGGTGGACATCACGTTCACCCTTTCCTTGTGGGTGGTGTGTCAGTTAGGATGCATTTGTTTCTAAGTAAAAAAATACCTGAGTCAAGGGGATACATTATTATTGTGCTTAACTAGAAGGCCAGAGGTGGGCAGTTTCCGGCTGCAGTGCAGGAATGAGTAAGGGAAGAGGAAAGAAAGGAAATAGGAAGCGCTTCTCACTACAGCGCAATTCTGAGGTGGTCTCAGCCAGTCGAGTGTGGAGTCCCAGGGCAAAGATTCCCTGTCAGACAGTTCAGTAGAAATGGCTCCGATCAAGCTCAGTCGTGGGCTCTAGCAGCCTAGAAGAAGGGTGGCCTTGACATGAGCACTGTGGCAGGTCCAAAGATACGGGAAGCAGCTGGAGGCAGCCAGTCAGCCTCAGCAAGCTCTGTTGAAGGGAAACAGGAGCCCTGCACTCCTGTGGTGCCACCCTTTACCTGGACACAGCCCTGTCCTCGCTTTCCTCTACCTCTCTGGAAACTCCAGTATTTCCTTAGGAGGCTTATCTTTTCTATCCAGCCATTAAATGTTGGGATTTCTCAAGATTCAGTCCTAGCGTCACTCTTCTTGCTGTTTACTTTTTCCCTAGGCCATTTCAGCTATGCATTTTTATGGAAATGACTCATAAACACATCTTAATCCCAGATTTTTCTAAACTCTTGACCTTCGCTCCGTTGCCCAGGCTGGAATGCAGTGGCACAATCTTGGTTCACTGCAACCTCCACCTCCCAGGTTCAAGTGATTTCCGGCTAATTATTTTATTTTATTTTATTTTATTTTTGAGATGGAGTCTTGCTCTGTCACCCAGGCTAGAGTGCAGTGGCGTGATATCAGCTCACTGTAACCTCTGCCTGCTGGGTTCAAGTGATTCTCCTGCCTCAGCCTCGTGAGTAGCTGGGATTATAGGTGCCCACTACCGTGCCCAGCTAATTTTTGTATCTTTTGTAGAGACGGGGTTTCATCATGTTGGCCAGGCTGGTCTCGAACTCCTGACCTCAAGTGATCCACCCGCCTCAGCTTCCCAAAGTGTTGGGATTACAGGCGTGAGCCATGGTGCCCGGCCCTATTTTTGGGTGTTTTAAAGTAAACTCAGACTTAACATTGTTTAGAATGGAGCTTGCCAGGTGTGGTGGCTCCTGCCTGTAATCCTAACACTTTGGGAGGTTGAGGTGGAAGAATTGTTTGTGGCCAGGAGTTCAAGACTAGCCTGGCCAACATAGCGAGACCCCATTTCTACAATAACAACAACAAAAGTTAGCCAGGCATGGTGGTGTGTGCCTGTAGTTCCACCTGTTTGGGAGGCTGAGGCAGGAAGATCCTTTGAGCGCAGGATTTGAGGCTGCAGTGAACCATGATTGCACCACTGCACTCCAGCCTCGGCAACAGAGCAAGACCTTGTCATTACAAAAAAGAAAAAAGTTGAGCTTGTGAATTCCCTTTTTTTTTTTTTTTTTTTTTTTGAGGCGGAGTCTCACTCTGTTGTCCAGGCTGGAGTGCAGTGGTGCGATCTCAGCTCACTGCCGACCTCTGCCTCCCGGGCTCAAGTGATTCTCCTGCCACAGCCTTCCGAGTAGGTGGGGCTACAGATGTGCACCCCACACCCGGCTAATTTTTGTATTTTTAGTAGAGATGGGGTTTCACCATGTTGGTCAGGCTGGTCTCGAACTCCTGACCTCAAGTGATCCGTCGACCTCCACCTCCCAAAGTGTTGGGATTACAGGCATGAGCCACCGTGCCCTGCCATGATTTTCCCTTTCAAACTTGGCTATTTTTGAGGTGAAGATTACACTATTTATCCAGTTAGAGAAATTCATGTATAATAATCTGTTCAGGGAAAGTTTAATTTCAATAATTGTTAACTACAACGGGTTTGTAGTAACGGGATTAGTTAGTAACAAGTAAAGAATGTAGGAATAACAGATACAAAGAGCTGCCACTACCTCTGGGGCTGACAGTGTCCAAAGCTGAGATCCAGACCTTGCTAAAAATATGCCCTCTGAACCTCGTTAAAAATCTGCTTTGTAGTGTGCTCAGGAAAGCTGTTCACAGGTGTCTCCCTGGAGGCCTCTGCTACAAAACTGTCCAGGGAGGAGAGAGTGCCAGGTGGAGCTACTGGGTGCCCATGCTGCGCAAATGTATATATGTCTCCAAAAGCCAAGAAAAACCTATCAAACATTGTGCGTGCGTGCATGCGTGTGTGCATGTGTGTGTGTGTGTGTGTGAGGTAGTATGAGGTACAGCCACCTGTCTTACCTTGGAGAGGATATTTTGACATAACTCTATACTGTTGACTTCCGAGAAATGTCTCTGAGGTGGCAGGCCCCTGAATTGTTTTTGGGTTTAACTCCCAACTTCTTATTTATGTCTTACTAAGGCATCTAAAGCGCTTGGTACTTTCTGCTCATCAGATCCAACAGCATAGTGTCATCACTGTAGTGGACTAGTGTGATATTTTGTGGATTGTCAAGATGATGAAGATCTCTGTGAACTATATTATGCTAGAGAGCAGAACTGACATAGTCCGGAGGTAACACTGTGAAGGTATACTGTTGGCCCTGCCAGGTAAAAGCAAACTACTTCTGGTGATCCTTATAAATTGGTATGGAGAAATACCAATTTGATTCTAACTTGGTAGCTCCATACCAAGTGCCAAGAGCTGTTGTGTATGAGTAAAGATGCTACATCTGGCCCTGGGCATGGTAGCTTACAGATGTAATCCCAGCAGTTTTGGAAGCCAGGGCAGGAGGATTGGTTGAGCCCAGGAGTTCAAGACCAGCCTGGGCAACAAAGTGAGACCCCATTCCTAAAAAAAAAAATTAGCTGGGCATGGTGGCATGCACCTGTGGTCCCAGCTACGTGGGAGGCAGGAGGATCACTTGAGTCAAGGCTGCATTGAGCTGAGTTTGAGCTCTGGGTAACAGAGCAAGACACTGTCTCAAAAAAAAAAAAAAAAAAAAAAAAAAGATACATCTGGGACAGTAGCTTCAGTTGGAGTCACTCTGATTAAGTTTACGATAGTCCACGGTCATTCTCCAAGATCCATCAGACTTCTGCACAGGCCCTTTGCCACTATCATTTTAGTCTAAGCTATTGCCAATTTCTGTTTGCAGTGGTCTCAATAGGTCTCTCCACATTTCTTTGCCTCCTACCCCCAGTTTATCCATGCTTTAGTCAGAGTAATCTTTTAAAACACAAACCTGAGTCATTTCTCTCCCATACTCTGATCTATGCTTAAAGACACTTCACTGGCTCTTAGGATAGCAAATGAAATCCTCAGCTGCTAGCCTAATTTATCAGGAAGTTTCTGTTTTTTTTTGAGAGACAGGGTCTGGCACTGTTGCCCAGGCTGGAGTGTAGTGGCATGATCTTGGCTTACTGCAATCCCTGCCTCCTGGGCTTAAGCCATCCTCCCACCTCAGCCTCCTGAGTAGCTGGGCCCACAGGCCTGCACCACTACACTGGGCTAATTGTTTTGATTTTTTTTGTAGTAATGGTGTTTCACCATGTTGCCCAGACTGGCCTCAAACTTCTGAGCTCAAGTGATCTGCCCACCTCGGCCTCCTAAAGTATTGAGATTACAGGCATGAGCCACCACGCCTGGCCCCTGCTGGTTCTTGAGCCCAGGCTCAGGCTCACTGAGCTTCATTCTATTGCTCAGATGTACCACATGACATGAGGCCTCTGTACTACCTGCTTCCTCTGTGAGGGATGCTCGTTCTTTCCCTTTTAATTCTTTCTCCTCCGTGACCTCTCATACCCTTAATACCCTGTGTATTTCTAATTGATAGCCCTTATTGCACCTGAAAAATTTGTTTTTTCTGTGATTCTTTGATTAAGGCTTATTTTTCCAACTAAACTCTCAAGTTACAAAGGATAGATAGAAACTTTTGTGCCCAGCCCTAGGGAAATGCTTGGCACTTAGAAGTCAATCACCCGTTTTTTTTTTTTTTTTTTGAGACAGAGTTTTGCTCTTATTGCCCAGGCTGGAGTGCAATGGCATGATCTCAGCTCACCGCAACCCCTGCCTCCTGGGTTCAAGCAATTCTCCTGCCTCAGCTTCCTGGGTAGCTGGGATTACAGGCATGTGCCACCACGTCCGGCTAATTTTGTATTTTTAGTAGAGACGGGGTTTCTCCATGTTGGTCAGGCTGGTCTTGAACTCTAGACCTCAGGCGTTCTGCCCGCCTCAGCCTCCCAAAGTGCTGGGATTACAGGCATGAGCCACCGTGCCCGGCCAGTCACCCATATTTTTTGAGTAAATGCTTTAGTACTTAGCCTGTGTTCTCTGTGTTGTCCTTCTGCACAAATGATTTTATCTCTTTATACCCTTCCAAGATGGTGAAAATAGGTATTATCACTTAAAAGTTTAGGGACTATTTCTTGGAGCTGACTGTCATATCCTGTGTGATCTCAAGGTCCTTTGTGGGTGACACATGGCTTGCTTCCACCACTGCTGTCTGGGCTGGGTGCCTGGCCTGCATGTCTTCAAAGCTGATCCCAGCATGCCCTTCCTCTTTTGGAGACCTCAAGGTCTGGCCAAAGTTTGAACCACACATGGAGAAGAAGTGGAATTCAATTCATGTTTTCTTAGCATGACCCCACAGCCAGAAATCACAGAGGAAAAGATAGATATGGAAAAAATACCCCAGATATATGATAGAGAAAAATTTACAATATATAGGACAGTAAATAAATGAATATACCTAGTTTATTTTTACTGGTAAAACAATAATAAAAAGAAACCTAAACAGAAAATTGGGCAAAAAACCCAAGTAGGCATTTCACAAAAGATGAAATATAAATGGCCAATAAACATGTGAAAAGGTGTTTATTTGGTAACTAAAGAAATGCAAATTCGAACAGCCATGAGACATCGTTTAAAAATATTTTAGATTAGCGGGAAATAAAAAAGGAACAAAACCAAACCAAACCAAAACAAAACAAATATTTTGGATAGACCAGGCTCAGTGGCTCACGCCTGTAATCCCAGCATTTTGGGAGGCCAAGGCTGGTGGATCATCTGAGGTCAGGAGTTTGAGAACAGCCTGGACAACATGGTGAAACCCCGTCTCTACTAAAAATGCAAAAATTAGCCAGGCATGGTAGCACGCTCCTGTAATCCCAGCTACTCTGGAGGCTGAGGCAAGAGAATTGCTTGAACCTGGGAGGCAGAGGCTGCAGTGAGCCGAGATTGTGCCACTGCACTCCAGCCTGTATATATAAATATATATATATTTTTGGATTAGCAAAGTTTGAAAGATTGTTAATACCCCAGTTTGGTGAGAGTGGAAAGAGGCATTTGTTTTCTGTCGGGATAGAAATTGGTACGGCTGACACAGAGGCCCAGATTGATAATCCAGCCTCTGTTAAAAGTAAAGGTGTCCCCCAAATTTCATGTCTTGGAATTGATTCTAAGAAGATAGTCAGACAAACAAAGATGTAAGTGCAAGGATTTTTATTTTTCACAAATCGTTGATAATAGTTGCTTAAAAAAAAGGGCCGGCCGGGCGCGGTGGCTCACACCTGTAATCCTAGCACTTTGGGAGGCTGAGGCGGGCAGATCACGAGGTCAGGAGATCAAGACCATCTTGGCTAACACAGTGAAACCCCGTCTCTAGTAAAAATACAAAAAAAAAAAATTAGCTGGGCATGGTGGCGGTCGCCTGTAGTCCCAGCTACTCAGGAGGCTGAAGCAGGAGAATGGCGTGAACCCGGGACGCAGAGCTTGCAGTGAGCCGAGATCGTGCCACTGCAGTCCAGCCTGGGTGACAGAGTGAGACTCTGTCTCAAAAAAAAAAAAAAAACGGCCAGCCATGGTATCTGACGCCTGTAGTCCCAGCACTTAGGGAGGCAGAGGCAGGAGGATTGCTTGAACCCCGGAATGATTGCACCACTGCACTCTAGCCTGGGAGACAGAACTGTCATGTGGCAATTAGCAATAATAGTAGATACTTACATTTATTGACCTGAAAAGGTTATTGTTAAATGAACAATGCAGGTTACAAAGCAGCATGTATAGGCTGTTTCCATTTTGTAGATCTGCTGTATCTGTTTTTGTATATGTGCACAGAAAGCTTTGGAATTATAGATAATAACATGTTAATAATGATTATGTTGTGGATTTAAAATTTCAGTTATTCATTAGGGGGACATAATGTAATTGTCTTTATTTCTCTATAACTGAACTCATTTTGGTTCATGAGCCCTCAAAACATATTATTTCCATTTCGGAGTAACTCATTCCCTTCTTAATACTCAGCCTCTCTTGGCTGACTAACCACTGAATCCTCTTTCCCCTTTCCCTGGGAATGATTTACAGATTGCCCTGTGGTGAGGAGAGGGATTGGGGACTAAGCATTCCCTGGCCGTCCAGGTCTCTCTGGAGTGTCTCTCATCTTGCCTGATCATCATCTTCTTGTGCCATCACTGCTACACATCTGATTTCTGCTCATCTCAAGATCCACTAAATCTGTCACAGATTCATCCCCAACCATGGGCTCTTACGGGTGCACCCTCTTGTCCAGAGCCAATTCTGATTGCCTCTAGGTCTGTGGGTTGAGGTTGCTCTTCTGCAACCACATCACACTGGGGACACTCTCTGTGAGGCAGACCTCAGGCCAGCTGCCTAGCTCCATCCCTCAGGCTAGCGTCCTCACCCTTTCTGATGTCCTGTGAGAGCCAGGCTTCTCTTAGAAGCCCACACCCTGGAAAGTGAAGAATAAGTCCCCTCCTCTTGGGCTATAATCCCTCCTGGGACTTCTCTTCCCCCGCCTTCCTAAGGGCAGAGGTGCAGGATTTTGGACCCTTTTCAGGGACCCTAGGAGTCTCAAGTGTAGCCACTTCCTGCCAATTCTGTCCTCCTACCAGCTGGTCAACTCTTTTTAAAAATTACTGATTTATTTGTTTTTGAAATAGGATCTCTCTGTGTCACCCAGGGTGGAGTGCAGTGGCATCATCATGGCTCACTGCAGCCTCGACCTCCTGGATTCAAGCGATCCTCCCACCTCAGCCTCCTGACTAGCTGGGACCACAGACGCACGCCACCAGGCCCAGCTAATTTTTGTATCTTTTTTTTTTTCTTTTAGATGGAGTTTTGCTCTTGCTGCCCAGGCTGGAGTGCAGTGGCGCAATCCCGGCTCACTGCAGCCTCTGCCTCCTGGGTTCAAGCAATTCTCCTGTCTCAGCCTCCCGAGTAGCCGGGATTACAGGCATGCACCACCACATCCAGCTAATTTTGTATTTTTTTTTTAGTAGATACGTGGTTTCACCATGTTAGTCAGGCTGGTCTCGAACTCCTAACCTCAAGTGATCCACCCGCCTCAGCCTCCCAAAGTGCTGGGATTACAGGTGTGAGCCACCATGCCCAGCCAAATTTTTATATTTTTTATAGAGATGGTGTTTTGCCACGTTGCCCAGTCTGGTCTTGAACATCCTGGGCTAAAGTGATTCACCCACCTCAGCCCTCCCAAAGTCTGTCAACTCTTGACCTCCTTTTGAGTGAAGCCTCCTTTTTCATTATCATATTATATTTTTGGGATAAACTATTAATGCCTCCACTTCTTCAAACATTGTCTCTTCATTGTCTCAAACTTTATTGTTTTTATTTTTTAAAATTTAAAACACCCTTTTCTCTCAGAGAGTTGGATTTTGTAATTGAAACAATGGCTTTAAAGACAGTAGTTAGCTATAGATTTACAAACGTCTACTTAAAAGTTAAAATCCAGGAGCCAATGACTTGTGTGTCTCATCTCTAGCCCAAGAGCAGGCTGCATAGACAGCTGTTTCTGGCGCTTGAATGGTAGAGGTGTGGAGCCAGAAGCTGCCAGGAGAAGATTGAAAAGCCCCAAGCTCAGTGTCAAAATACACATCCTGCAATACCTCTCTCCTGGGCTAGGTGGGATTGTGGGTGTCACATGCGTCCCTGTGAAGAGACTACCAAACAGGCTTTGTGTGAACAAGAAAGCTTTTTAATCACCTGGGTGCAGGCGGGCTGATTCCGAAAAGAGTCAGCAAAGGGTGGTGGGATTATCATTAATTCTTATAGGTTTGGGATAGGCAGTGGAGTTAGGAGCAATTTTTTGTGGGCAGGGGGTGGATCTTACAAAGTACATTCTCAATGGTGGAGAGAATATTACAAAATACCTTCTTAAGGGTGCGGGGGTGCGGGGGTAGGGGGTGTGGGGAGAATATTACAAAGTACCTTCCCAAAGGTGGGGAAGGTGTATTGTCACAAAGTCAATTGATCAGTTAGGGTGGGGCAGGAACAAATCACAATGGTGGAATGTCATCAGTTAAGGCAGGAACTAGCTATTTTCACTTTTGTGGATCTTCAGTTGCTTCAGGCCATGTGGATGTATATGTGCAGGGCACAGGAGATATGATGGTTTAGCTTGGGCTCAGAGGCCTGACATTGGGTAATTTCCACTGTCTTTTTGTCTGTAGTTTCTGAATTTCTTACAAGAAACATGTATAACCAATATGGCAAAAGTTATTTTATAAATAAAGGGACACTTCCAGGCATTTCAGTCTTTAAGAAAGCTAAGGCTTGTTTGGCTTTTTGTTTATTTTTAGGTTTTTGGTGTCCTCCCGACCTAACCTCGTCCCAGTGAGTAGAGTCTGGGAGGGGAGAGCAGCAGCTGGAGGGCAGGCTGGGAGCGCTTGTGAGGGAGAGGAGCTGTGGACGTCTGCTTTTCTGCCAAGGGAGAGAGCGAGGTAGGCCTGGGCCCGCTGACTTCAGGTTGAGGCCACAGCTACTGCAGTGCTTTTTATTTATTTATTTACTGAGATGGAGTCTTGCTCTGTCACCCAGGCTGGAGTGCAGTGGTGCGATCTCGGCTCACTGCAACCTCTGCCTCCTGGGCTGCAGTCCTGTGCTCAAGCGATTCTCCTGCCTCAGCCTTCTGAGTAGTTGGGATTACAGGCATACGCCACCACACCTGGCTAATTTTTTGTATTTTTAGTAGAAACGGGGTTTCACCATGTTGGCGAGGCTGGTCTCGAACTCCTGACCTCAAGTGATCCTCCTGCCTCGGCCTCCTAAGGTGCTGGGATTACAGGTGTGAGCCACCACGTCCGGCCATACTGCAGCACTTTAAAGGACGGTGTTTTTTCTTTCTCATACAAGAGAATAGGACTTTATTAGCATTGGTGCAGGCATTATATTACACAGGAATGGGTCCCTAGCTTGCACAACCCCAGCTGGGCTTTCAGCAGATAAATCACAGCAGAAATAGAATCACCCTAGGACTTTCAATCAAAAGCGGGAAGTCCACCTTACAGGAAGACAAAAAGAAACCCCTTTTTATATCTTAACAAAGTGATAGCTCTCAAGCAGCATAACATCTCGAGGAAGAACGCTTGCCCGGTCGCCATCCCATCATGCCAGAGCGTGCAATGTCCACCCTCGACCACGCTGGGGAGTTGGTGATTTTTTGAAAAAGCTTAACTTAACAATTTCTGATGTCTATCTTTTAGAGTTCTATATGTTCCCATTTTTTATTCTTCTGAATTTTGAATTGCATATAGCTGTAAAAGCCAATCTTTGGGGTGGGTGTGAGGCGGGGCTCAGCTTCTACCCCCTGTCCTGTGGAGCAGTGGCTGGTTTCTCCTGAGCCCAGCCCTGGGAGGCCGTGGTAGGCGTGGAGGCTGCAGAGCTCCTCCAGACGCTGCCCTTGCTGTGCCTCACACCAGAGAGGATGGAAGTGGGCTCTGGCATCAGACTGTGGTTGAGCTGAGACAGACAAGGCCGACACAGGGCTGGGGGCCTGTGGTCCACCAGTGGAAGTGACTCCCGAGGAAGGGCGGCAAGGAGGGCAGTGTGGGATCTGAGGCTTCTTTTCAGCGTGGCAGCTGGCGAGGGCCAGGGAGCAGGGGGAAGAGCCTGGTCACCATGGTCCCAGAGCCTGTCTCACTTGGCTTTTCCTTTGCAGCTGAGGAGGATGAGGGCCAGAGAGGGACTGTGTGTATGTCCTGCCTGGGGACCCACAGCCAGGTGATAGCAGAGTTGGGTTTGAAGCCCAGGCCTCCCACGCCAACCCACTGGTCTTGCTGTTTCAGTAGGGAAGGCCAGGAGCCCTGGGAGCTGGGGAAAGGCGACTGCCCGGGTCCTGGGTGACTCCCCACCCCCAGGTCCCCAGCTGTCATCAGTGGGGCAAGGACACATTAAACTGGTCCCTGTGGGTCAGGTCTGAGTGGGGGAGGACCTCCCCTCCCCACTGCCTCCCACAGGGGCTTGTGATTCAGGGTTTCAGGAACAGGGCTGGCTTCCCCGCCTCAGATGGAAGAAGTGGACTTGGCTGTGAGCTCCAGGAGGGCAGGGCTCAGCCATAGCTCTTACCCTAGGCTGTGGCCTGGCCACAGGCACTCGCTACATTTGTTTTTTTTTTTTTTTGAGACGGAGTCTCGCTCTGTCACCCAGGCTGGAGTGCAGTGGTGCAATCTTGGCTCGCTGCAATCTCCGCCTCCCAGGTTCAAGCAATTCTCCTCCTCAGCCTCCCAAGTAGCTGGGATTACAGGTGTGTGCCACCACATCTGGCTAATTTTTTTTTTTTTTTTAGTAGATACGGGGTTTCATCATGTTGGTAAGGCTGGTCTTGAACTCCTGACCTCAAGTGATCCACTCGCCTTGGTCTCCCAAAGTGCTGGGATTACAGGTGTGAGCCACTGTGCCCGGCAAAGAAATACCTTTTTTTTTTTTTTCCTGAGACGGAGTTGTGCTCTCTTGCCTAGGCTAGAGTGCAGTGGCGCGATCTCGGCACACCGCAACCTCCGCCTCCCAGGTTCAAGTGATTCTCCTGCCTAAGCGTCCTGAGTAGCTAGGATTACAGGTGCCCGCCACCATGCTCAGCTAATTTTTAAAAATATTTTTAGTAGAGACGGGGTTTCGCCATGTTGGCCAGGCTAGTCTCGAACTCCTGACCTCAGGTGATCCACCTGCCTCGGCCTCCCAAAGTGCTGGGATTACCGGCGTGAGCCACCATGCCTGGCCTTACATTTTTTAAAATGAGGGAACAAATGAAATGACCACCATGTTAGGGGCTGGCTCTGAACAGAATTGTAAAGTGTGCCAAGCTTGCTCTCAAGGTCACCTTAAGCCCACGGTGGCTGTGTCCTGCCCTCTCAGGGTCATTTCCCAGCCCCCAGGCACCTGTTCACAGAGGCTGCATCTGGCCTCGCCTCCACCCCTCCATCCTAACGTGCTCCACTGACTTAGAACAGGACAGTCAGGGAGAGAATGTGTCTCAGGAGGGTGGAGTCAGATGATCACGGCCTTCCTGGCATCTGAGGGGACACAGCTTCGGGTAGCAAGGTGTGATTTCCCCTGAGCCCCAGGAAAGCTTGGCCTTGGTCAGAATACACTGAACCTTGAGGGCCAGAGAGTCCCTGGGGCAAGCTCAGGGGGAGGCCTGGGATAGGGCAGGGCCGGGGGTGGGTGGGGAGCTCGGGGTTGGGCACTCGGTGACTGGGGTTCTGGGCGCGGCAGTGCTCGGGGTCTGGAAAGGGCGTTTTCCTGATGGCTGGCCAGAAGCCCTCAGGAGCCTCCAGCTGTGTGGTGAGAGGAAGGATGGAGCAGCCGGCAGGAGTGGCCGCCTCTTCCTGTTTGGGGAGCAGAAGGGCCTCCCATGCCTTGATGGTCAGGACCTGCCCCCTTCCCTCCCCGCAACTGGGGGCCTGGACTCACCTGGACAGCTGAGTTCTCATCAAAGGTCGGGGCTGTGGATACACTGGAGAGGGCTGGACATGGTCCCACACACCCCGAGGGCCTGTCACAGGGACAGCACCAGGGCTGAGGCCTGGGCCCCTTCAGCTCCCCACACCCAGCTCTTACGGGAAAGAACAGCACTCACTCCACCTCCCGCCTAGCGAGTGCTCCCAGTGTGACTCCGTAGACCCCTCGGGCCACTCCCTGAGCCACAGGCCTTAGGGTTTAGAGCCTGAGGAGGTGAGATTTTCACTCCAGAACACTCACTTTGTACCCCACCCCACCAGCACACACTGGCCAGGGAACACAGCCCCATCCCATAATGGACATCCAGTGGCACTCCTCAGGCCGTCCCTCCTTTCCCATCCCCCTTTTCCATGCTGTCATGATTTTCTACATGGAAACAGTGAGGGGTGCCTCCCAGTCCCTGGCCCGTGCATGTGGGACCACCTTGGACTCAGGGGAATGAGGCCTCTGAGGGTCCCGGGCCCAAAGGGTGGGGGCTCTGGGAGCCGAGGGAAGTCCTAGGACCAACTGGGAGGGGTGGGTGTACCTGGCAGGTGGTGTGGGCATCCCAGCCCCTGGGCACCAGGGTCAGCAGCTGGGGCGTGTGCTGCTCCACAAATTGCTTGCACTGAGGAAGGAGACACATAGCTGTGGAGGGGACCCGGGCCTTTGCAGGACTCTCCTGTCGTGTGGTCCTGTCCTCTCCACTTCTCTGGATCATTCTAGGGCTCCCTCCTGACTCCTCCATCAGCCCTCATGGAACAGCTCTGGCTGCAGTTAAAACCCTTAACAAACCGGAGCCAGCTGAAATGGAGGACTTCCATCAGAAAAGTAGGCGACGCTGGAGATGGAGGACTCAGGCAGAGGGGTGGAATCTCAGCCACCACCCTCCCCTCCCTCCACCTCCATTTCAGTTCTAGAAGGAACCTTAATGTTCATCTGGTCCTTGAGACCAGATGTGATGGGCAGTGGGGAGGCTTGAGAGTTGCTGAGCAGGGAGCACAGTGTGGACAGCTGCCTCCCGGGAAGCTGTCTTTCCTCAGGACAGGATCTCGCTTTAAGAGGGGAATTTCCTGTCCGGGTGCAGTGGCTCATGCCTGCAATCCCAGCACTTTGGGAGGCCAAGGCGGGCAGATCACTTCAGGTCAGGAATTCCAGACCAGCCTGACCAATATGACCAATATGGCGAAACCTTTTCTCTACTAAAAATACAAAAATTAGCCGGGCCTGGTAGCACATGCCTGTAATCCCAGCTACTTGAGAGGCTGAGGCAGGAGAATCGCTTGAACCCAGAGGCAGAGGTTGCAGTGAGCCAAGATTGCGCCATTGCACTCCAGCCTGGGCAACAAGAGCAAAACTCCGTCTCAAAAAAAAGGGGTTTGGATTTCCTGTCATTGACAGTATTGGCAAGGGCCCTAGGACCTTCAAGCCCAGCCCTCTCCTTTTGCCGATGGGTTTGTCCTGAGCAAGTCACACCTTGAGGAGTGTGGGGGCAGTAATGGGATCAGGAACCTGGAGAGAAGGCTAGTCCTTTTCCTGGCTTGAACTGGCCCTGGCATTACTCATCTCCTGGTAGATAACCAGGCCTCTGAAGGCTGCTTGCCCGGTGCTCACTCAGCCCGTGAGGGGGGCCTGCTGGTCCTCTGGAGCCCACAGCCCTTTGTCCAGAGGCGACTCCTAACCCTTAGCAGGCTCTGCCCTAATTTACAGTCCCACCATTGTCTGCCCCACATCCTGTCTGCCTGTCTATGCTCCATTCTGGCCCATCCTAGGTGTCTCTGGCTGCAAAGCCTTTCCTGGGCTCAGCCTTCTGCCTTGAACAGGCCCTGACCACGAGTCCCCATGTGCCCGTCCCGTACCTTTTCCCTGTCCAGCCAGGAGCCGACACAGGCCTGGAGCATTGCCTGTGGTATGGCCTGCTCACTGCTGTTCCCTGCCTGGGTGGTCACGGACATGCAGAGGCGGCACTCAGAGTCTTGCGGCAGCCATTCTCCTGTCAGTGACCCCAGAGATGCGAGCATTAGGGGGAAAACAGGCAAGGCCACCCTGCAGAGGTGTTTGGTTTCTGTCCTCCTTGGTGCATTGCAGCGGGACCAGAGAGGGAGAAGGTCATGCAGGGGCAGGGTAGGGGGAGGAGGAGAGCAGGCATTGGGCTAAGGAGGGGGCAGTGGGCTCACCTGGGCCAGCGCTGTCATCTATGGAGCACCGGAGGACGAGGCCGCAGACCAGCTGGGGCAGCATGCGGCCCAGCAGCATGTCAAGCAGGATGACGGAGTAGCGTTCAGCCAGGCACTGGCAGATGCCACCCGCCACCAGAGGTACCACGCGGCACACCTGGGCCACTGCCACAGCTAGCACACCCTGGGGTGGGGGCGGAGAGAGGCCAGCATGGGGCCTTCACTTGGCAAGCCTCCACTCTCTGCCCAGCACCCAGCTGGGCACTTCCTACACATTCCCTCATTCTCTTCTAGAAGGGAGGGCAAGGCTATTCACAAATAAGGACACTGGGGACCAGAGAGTCCAGGGGATCCAGGGGACTCACACAGGGTCACTGAGTATAGGAGCCAGCTTCAGACCTACGTCTGGCCCCAAAGGCTCTGGCCCACAGCTAGTGACTCTCAGACTGATATGCTGGACCTGACCTTCCCCCAGTGCTTGGGATTCAGCTGCTTGCCTGACTGTCCTCTCCTGCACTTCACACAGGCATCTTGAACTCAGCATGGCCAGGAGGGAGCTCTCTTGTTTTTCTGCTCAAACCTGTTTTCTTCTTTAGTCTCCCCATCTCAGCTGCTGGCATTACAGAGGGCTGGTTGCTCTGGCCAGTGTGTAAAAGTCACTTTGGAGTCCTCCCTGGTCCTCACGCTCCAGGCCCATCCATGCCCAAGTGCAGTGGGCCCACCTCCCAAATGCATCCCCAGGCCAGCCCTCAGCTCCGTCCCTGTCCCATCACCTCTCACTGCGATCTCTGCAGTGATCTTTCCTTCTTTCTTTTTTTTGAGACACAGACTTGCTCTGTCGCCCAGGCTAGAGTGCAGTGGCGCGATCTCGGCTCACTACGACCTCCGCCTCCTGGGTTAAAGTGATTCTCCTGCCTCAGCCTCCTGAGTAGCTGGGACTACAGGCACCCATCACATCTGGCTAATTTTTGTATTCTTAGTAGAGACCGGGTTTCGCCATGTTGCCCAAGCTGGTCTTGAACTCCTGGGCTCAAGTGAACCGCCTGCCTTAGCAGGAACCTCACCTGCTGCCTTGAGCCCCCAGTGGCCCACACAATCCTATTTGGGAAAGGCTGAGGGGGCAGGGCCTTTCCTCACTTTGACCCCAATTTGGGCAAGGTAGCCCTGGGCTGGTGGGGCCATTGGACAACAGCCACTGCAGGTCTGGCAGACTCCAAGTTGGACTCAGGCAGGGATGGGGAATCTGGAAATTCCCCTCTTGAAAGATCAAAGCAACCTTTCTACAGAAAGGTCTGGGATCCTCCATCAGATGGTCAGCTGCTGGAGGACAAAACTACGTCTTGTCAGTTTTTGTACTTTGGCACCTGGCGTGGCACCTCCATACAGTGGGGGCTTAATGTTTGTTGCATGAACTGTAGGTCTGGTGCCTACCAGGCCTGAGCCTGAGCCCCAGGGTCCCCCGGGTGGGGGCAATGCACAAGTGGCTCTCTCCCCTCCTAACTTCTGGCAGCCAGCTGGGTCCTGACGGGAGTGTGAGTTGGGAGAGAGGTGGGAGCTGCAGGGGAGCTATAGGTGTGTGTGTGCTCCTGGGCTCTGTGAGGCCCTGGATGCCTCACCTTGGGAATCATGGCTTGGATCCGCTTGATCAGAGCCCTGCAGAGCCAGCAATAGGGGAGAGGAATGGGGAATTGCTGCTCGGAGAGATCCTGGGGAAAGAATCAGGTGGAGGCCAGGCTGGGTGCTGGGAGAAGAGTCCTCCAGGCTCTCCTCCCCTCCCTCTTCCTCCCTTTCTCTTTCCTCCCTTTCTCTCCCTCTTCCTCCCTTTCTCTCCCTCCTCCCTTAGGCCCTGCCTGGAGCTTCCCATCACCTTCCCGGCTCTGCCTCTCCCAGGGCCCAGTGCCCATGGGCTTCGGAGGTGGCTCTAGCCCTCCGGATCTCCGCTTAACTGGCTGTAGGGGCCTCCCTCACCTGTGTGTGAGGCCCAGGCCTCGCCTGGAGGGCCCCGGGCAGCATGGGGAGGATGAGCTTGTCCGGCAGAGGGTCCTGCAGAGGTTCGGGCAGGGGGTCTGACATCCCTGGCTCCTGCTCTGGCTCTGGCTGCCGGGATTTGCACAGGCCCAGGTGCATACAGATGCCCTTTGAGTCCTGGGGCACAGCACAGCGTGGGAGTGTTAGGGTCTGGGAGGGAAGCCCACCCCTATTCAGGCTGGCCCAAGGGCTCAGGGACCACTGGAATGAGAGGAAGCAGGCCTAGTAGGGGTGCTGTGGTTTAGAACTCTATGTGGGGGGACGAAAGGCAAAGATGGGGCTGTGTGGGGACTTTAGAGCAGGTGGCTGGGATTGTGTGTGAATGAGCATGAGCATATATGTGAGAATGAATAAGTGTGGAAGCATGTGTGTGAGAGTGAGGGTGTAAGGATGCATGAGCATGCAGGCCCACAGTGTGCACCTGAACCTGGGGGCCTGTGGTCAGGCGCATGGCTGAAGGGCACTTAGTTTCCTGGGCCCTTTGTGGGCAGGGTGTGTGTGTGTGTGTGTGGCCAGCTGGGGTGCTGTGTGTGTGTGTGTGTGTGTGTGTGTGTGTGTGTGTGTGTCTAGCTGGCTGGGGTGCTGTGTGTGTTTGTGTCCAGCCGGCTGGGGTCCTGTGTGTGTGTGTGTCTGGCCGGCTGGCTGGGGTGCTGTGTGTGTATATGTGTCTGGATGGGGTGCTGTGTGTGTGTGTGTCTGGCCGGCTAGGGTGCTGTGTGTGTGTGTGTCTGGCCGGCTGGGGTGCTGTGTGTGTTTGTGTCCGGGCAGCTGGGGTCCTGTGTGTGTGTGTGGCTGGCTGGGGTGCTGTGTGTGTATATGTGTCTGGATGGGGTCCTGTGTGTGTGTGTGTCTGGCTGGCTGGGGTGCTGTGTGTGTATATATGTCTGGATGGGGTCCTGTGTGTGTGTGTGTCTGGCTGGCTGGGTGCTGTGTGTGTATATGTGTCTGGCTGGGGTGCTGTGTGTGTGTGTGTCCGGCCGGCTAGGGTGCTGTGTGTGTGTGTGTGTCTGGCCAGCTGGGGTGCTGTGTGTGTTTGTGTCCGGCCAGCTGGGGTCCTGTGTGTGTGTGTGGCTGGCTGGGGTGCTGTGTGTGTATATGTGTCTGGATGGGGTCCTGTGTGTGTGTGTGTCTGGCTGGCTGGGGTGCTGTGTGTGTCTGGATGGGGTGCTGTGTGTGTTTGTGTCCGGCCGGCTGGGGTCCTGTGTGTGTGTGTGTGTCTGGCTGGCTGGGGTGCTGTGTATGTAACTCCCCATGGGTGGGCACAGGGGCCTGCGTGGGGAGGCAGCAGGAGGTGAGCTTGCAGCCCTCACAATCTGGTTCTGGAAGTAGTCGATGACCAGAGGGAAGTAGTCGTCGAGCACTTGGTTGCACTGGGGCATGAGCAGCTTCAAGGGGAGGATGTTGCACTCCTGCTCCAGGAACTTCCGCATCGTGTCCTGGGAGGCCGGAGGGGGCTGTCAGCTGGGCCTCTCTGAGGTCTACTCCGCCCAAGTCCCTGGACACAAGGCCCCACCAGGGCAGACCGACCCCTAATCCCCCAGGGCGCTGGAGTTCAAGAGTGCCAAGGAGTTAAGTAGTTGGGCACATGTAGGGGCCCTTCCCCCCAGGGAAGACCATCTCTGGCTGTGCTGTTGAGCTCAGGGCCAGGACCTGCTCCCAGCCAGGAGGAGCTGGGAGTTCCCAGGAACCCAGGCCTCCTCAGCCTGGAAATGGCCCCTTTAGGGGGCTCAGTTCTTTCCTGCTCTGTCCCTCATCTCTTGGGCCCCAACCTTCATCCAGGATCTGGGCCTCATTACCTGGAAAATGGCCTCCTTGGCCATCTTGTTAAGGATGTGGACGATGTCCTCACACTCTTGGCATAGGTCATCCTGGGGAGGGAGGGGCCCCAAGGTGGAGGACACATGAGTGGGGGGCAGGCTTCCAGCTCCAATGGGGAGGTTCTCTCAGGCAGAAGCCAACAGAGCACTCCAAGGCACAAGCAGCTGCCCACCAGCCCATCTTGTCCCATCTCATCCATATCATTTTATCCATCCCATCCCATCCATCTCTTCTATTCATCCATCCCAATCCATCCATCTTTATTCTGTGTCATCCCATCCCATCCATCTTTATTCTATGTCATCCTATCCTATCCCTTCCCTCCCATCCATCCCATCTCATCCCATTCATCCAACTCCATCTGTTCTATGTCATCATATCCCATCTCATCCATCCCATTCCATTTCATCCTATCTCATTTCATCTCATCCCATTCCATCTCATCCATCCCCTATGGGGGCTCCACCTTCCTCTTGGCCATCCAGAGCCCACCCAGCACCCTTCATTTCAGACCCCCAGTTTCCGTGCATCCTTGGTGGTGGTACTCACGGCTCCCACATGTCCCCAGACTTCCTGTAGGCAGTGCCCTAGGGCTCTGCACTGCAATGCTTGCTCCAGGCTTTGGCACCAGAACTCAGGGCCCTGGGCACAGGCCAAGGATGAGGTGGTCCAGGCAGCTGTGGTTTGGGGCCAGAGCAACCTTAATCAGGATCCAGGCTACACACCTGGCATCCTGATTTCACCCAATCTCTAGACCCAATTTTGCTGGGAGTGCAAGGCCATTAAACATGTGGGCATCAGACAGCTCTGGGTTCCACCTGCTCCTGGACCCACCAGCTGTGTGACCTTGGATAAGCTCTGAACCCTCTCTGAGCCCCAGCTGCCTTGTCTTTAAAATGAGGACAGACTTGGGATAATGCCTAGCACAAAGCAGTGCTCAGTGAGTGGTGGAGCTGCCTAGGAGAGGGGAGGCTGGGGGAGACTCACCAGTGCCTGGGCCACAGAGCATGGGCAGCAGCAGCAGCAGCCACTGCAGCAGGTATGAGTTGGCCATGGCACCTCTGCAGCCTGTGTACCCTGCTTGGGGCATGGCCCCTTATAGCTGGGTGGGGCATGGGGGCTCTGTAGGAGTGGCAGCGACCTCAGTGTTTGTCTTTGCTCTGGAGAGCCCTCCAGGTGCTTGATCCCACCTTTTCCCAGCAGGAACACTCCTGCCTGCCTTACCACCTGTCCTGGCTGATGGCCTGTTCCTGCTTCCTTTGCCCCCTGCCCAGACTCCCATGTTCCTGGACTTGTGGCTTCCTCCAACCAGGGGCTCTCAAGCCTCCATACCTGGTCCCACCTCTCCAAGCCGTGGGAGGGAGGCTGAGGAGGGTGGGGGGCATCTGGTTGGGGGCAGCCTGGGTATTCCCCTCCCATCCCCTCCCTGGGCCTCCCAGGCCCCCTCTACTCTTGAGCAATGCTCTTGAGAGCTTCCTGCCTGGCTCTTAACCCAGGGCAAGCCCTGGAAGGGCAGACCCAGGACACTCTCACCTCCTCCTTACCTTTTCCCCTGGAAAAATCTTCTGGTTCTATGGACACATGGTTGGCATTAGTCAGAAGAGCATTTACACGAAACAGAAAATAAAATACCCTGAGTCAGAGACAAGATTTCTGTGGCCCTGGAGTGGCTCCCAGACAGCCCTATACAGGAGGTGCTGCCCATGGCCCCTGGGGACCCCTCCAGCGTAGGGGCTGGGGCATAGCTGTGATGGTTCAGCAGAAAGAAACTGTCCTCTGTAGCTGCAGGGGCTCTCAGGCAGGGCCCCCACTGGCAGAGCACACTGGAGAAAAAGCTCACAGGCTGAGGGAGACAGTGGAAGAAAGAGAGCATTAGCACATTGCCACCACCCCAGCCATTGTTATCAATTTATCTGATCTCTGCAGGAGCCCTCTCCCTAGTGGAGGCTCACAGGCCTCTATACTCAGGAAGCACTACAGTGCTCTTGTGGGTGGACAGGGCAGGAATTAGTACCATGATGAAAAGAGATGGGGTTGGGCGTGGTGGCTCACTCCTGTAATCCTAGCACTTTGGGAGGCTGAGGAGAGAGGATCCTTTGAGCCCAGGAATTCGAGACCAACCTGGCCAATATAGTGAGACTCCATCACTACAAAAAAATTAAAAAATTAGCCTTGTGTGGTGGTGCATGTCTCTGGTCCCAGCTACTCAGAAAGCTGAGGCAGGAGGATCGCTTGAGCCCACCAGGTTGCAGCTGCAGTGAGCCATGATTGCACCACTGCACTCCAGAATGGGAGTGTGAGGCCATTAAACATGTGACTGAGCTGAGGGTGTCCTGGCCCCTGGTCCCTGGGATGGGCAGTCTCCTGGCACCATGTTGGCCAGGTAACACTCTGTCTCAAAAAAAAAAAAAAAAAAAAAGAATTGGATACAAGGTGGCTAATGACACACTCAAGGTTACCCAAGGATTTATGTAGTTTCTGTTGGCCTCAAGCCCTTGTCAGTACAACAAACACAGCTGCTATCACGGGAGTCCACCAAGACTGTGTAAAAATGGGTAACCAAAGATTGGGAACTGAGTGACCTTGGTAGAACCTCAGGAAGGTGGAACTGAAACGTGCTTGTTATTCAGTATGTGTTAAACAAATGAGCAAGTGGTATCTTGTTTGGATACAATCAGGACAGGCAGCGAAAGAGAGTGGGGATTTGTGGCTGGCTGCCTCCAGGGCGTATGGGTCAGGGTGGTCCCACTACCATAACAGAGAGCCCTCCAGTCTATGGGCTTCATGCAAATTTATTTTTTCTTTTTTTTTGTTTTTTTGACATGGGGTCTCACTCTGGCGCTCAGGCTGGAGTGCAGTGGCGCGATCTTGGCTCACTGCAACCTCCGCCTCCCAGGCTCAAGTGATCCTCCCGCCTAAGTCTCCAGAGTAGCTGGGACCACAGGCATATGCCACCATGTCTGGCTAATTTTTTTCTATGATATTTTTGGTAGAGACAGGGTTTCGCCATATTGCCCAGGCTCGTTTCGAGCTCCTGAGCTCAGGCGATCCACCCGCCTCAGCCTCCCAAAGTGCTGGGATTACAGGCATAAGCCACTGTGCCCGGCCAGATGTTTCCTTCTTTTTTTTTTTTTTTTTTTTTTTTTTTTTTTTGAGATAGAGTCTCACTCTGTCGCCCAGGCTGGAGTGCAGTGGTCCAATCTTGGCTCACTGCAACCTCCGCCTCCCGGGTTCAAGCGATTCTCCTGCCTCAGCCTCCCGAGTAGCTGGGGAGTACAGGCACCTGTGATCATGCCCAGCTAATTTTTGTATTTTTCTAGTAGAGATGGGGTTTCACCATGTTGACCAGGTTGGTCTCGAACTGCTGATCTCAGGTGATCCGCCAGCCTTGGCCTCCCAAACTGCTGGGATTACAGGTGTGAGCCACCGCGCCTGGCCCACATGTTTCCTTCTTACTCGGTTACAGTGCAGCACAGGTTGGCCCCGGGTGGTGAGACTCAGGTCCGCGCCGTCATTCTGGCGCTCAGACTCCCCCTTCTGCTTGCTTGGAGGGCTTAGAGTCCTCCCCTGGGTCCTCTGCATCTGGCCAACAGGGAGAAGAGAGAAAGAGTGGAAGACAGTGGAGGAGGTTTTAGGGACCAGGCCTGGGAGTGGTGTCCATCATTTCTTCCCTCTCAGTTCAGTCTCACACCCTCACTTACCCCAGGGAAAGCTGGGAAGTGCAATGCGCCTGCATGCCCAGGAGGGAAGGGAGATGGAGTTGGTGGACACATAGCATTGTCTAAAAGCCATAATGCTGAATGCAAAACCAGGTGCTTATGTGGGGTTTTCTAGGTAGTGGGTCCGTGGCTTTTATCAGAACCTCAAAGAGGGATTGGTATCTGACTGTCAAGAGCTGCCATCCAAGAGCACCAATAAAGGAGACACAAAAAGCCAGCTGTTGACTGAGCTGAGGGTGTCCTGGCTCCTGGTCCCTGGGATGGGCAGTCTCCTGGCACCCCTTGCTTTGATGCCATCCTCACCACAGTCTCTGATTAAAATCCGGCTTCCTGTGAAGCGTGGCTGCAGGGGGAACCTGCATGGATCTGCCTCTACTGACAGTTCTTCTCCTGGCTCACCTGCTTCTCATTGGAAATGAATAAAGAAACATTCTGAAAAAAAAAAAAAAAAAAAAAAAAAGAACATTCTGATAGCTACTCTGGGGACAGAGAACTTGAGTAACTTGAGTTTATTCACAGGAGATGCCTCCCCTCTTGGTGTGTGGACAAACTCATGTTTCTGAGAGCCAGTTCCTTGTCATCAAAATATAGAAGACACATGTCCCGCCTAGCATTGTGTCCATGGGTCTACACCACGCAAGTCTGCCCTTGCCTGCCCCAGTAATCCTGTCTAGAAAGCCACGCACCACATCCCTGGAAAGGGAAGCCTCATGGACCATCTCCATTCATCCCCCTGGCCAGAGCCGATTGGACCAGAGGTAGACACACCAGACCCCAAAAGAGTCCATCTGCATGCTTGGCTGAACCAACTGGATTTTTAAATCGGGAGATGAGAGCCAAGTCCGCTGGTTGTGGGGTGAAGAGTCAAAGTCAAGTTAATGGTGCATTGCCAAGGGGGTCCTTGGCCACTTAATACAAAATGGAGCAAATCAAAACCATACCTCACACCCTCTAGGACGGCTATTATGAAAAAACAGAAAATAGCCGGGCGCGATGGCTCACGGTTGTAATCCCAGCACTTTGGGAGGCTGAGGCGGGCGGATCACGAGGTCAGGAGATCGAGACCACGGTGAAACCCCATCTCTACTAAAAAAATACAAAAAAATTAGCTGGGCGTGGTGGCGGGCGCCTGTAGTCCCAGCTACTCTGAGAGGCTGAGGCAGGAGAATGGCATGAACCTGGGAGGCGGAGCTTGCAGTGAGCCGAGATCGCGCCACTGCACTCTAGCCTGGGCGACAGAGCACGACTCCGTCTCAAAAAAAAAAAAACAAAAAACAAAAAAACAGAAAATAATACGTGTTGAGAGGATGTGGAGAAATTGGAACCCTAGGTGCTGCTGAGAATGTGAAATGGTGCAGTCACCGTGGAAACCTGTGTGGAAAATAGTTTCTACAAAACAGTTTCTGAAAAGTTTGAATATTGAATTACCTTCAGACCCAGCAATTCCCCTCCTACATACGTATTCAAGAGAATGGAAGACAGGTACTGGAACAGATATTTGTATGTCAGTTTTCATCGCAGCGTTATTCATAATAGCCAAAAGGTAGAAACAACTGAAGTTTTCATCCACGGATGAATGGGTAAACAAAATGTACACACTCAAAGGAATATTATTGAGCCTTTTTAGGAAGGAAATTCAGCCGGGCGCAGTGGCTCATGCCTGTAATCCCAGGACTTTGGGAGGCCAAGGTGAGCAGATCACGAGGTCAGGAGTTCGAGACCAGCCTTACCAACATGGTGAAATCCCGTCTCTACTAAAAATACAAAAATTAGCCGGGCCTGATAGTGCATGCCTGTAATCCCAGCTACCTGGGAGGCTGAGGCTGGAGAATCGCTTGAACCCAGGAGGCGGATGTTGCAGTGAACTGAGATTGCACCACTGCATTCTAGCCTGGGCAACAGAGCCATACTCCGTCTGGGGGTGGGTGGGGGGAGGAAAAAAAAGGAAAGAAATTTGGATACATGCTACAACACGGATGAATCTTGAAAACATGATGCTCAGTGAAATAATCCAGTCACAAAAGGACAAATATTGTGTGATTCCATTTATAGGAAGTATGCAGAGTAGTCAAACTCTTAGGGACAGAAAGTAGGTCAGAGGTTACCAGGGGCTGGGGAAGAGGGAATGGGGAGGTACTGGTTAATGGAAACAAAGTTTCTACTTGGGATGATGAAAAGTTCTGGAGATGAACGATGGTTTTGGTTGCATAATGTGGGTGTGCTTGATGTCCCCGAGCTGTAAACTTAAAAATGGTTGAGACAGTATTATGTTATCTATATTTGTATATTTCATCACAATTGAAAAAGAAAGGGGAAGAGAGAGAAACAAGCCAGGCTGCGGGTGGAGAAGAGTCTTGTTTTTCTTCTTGACTGTGGAAAATGTGACTCCCAAGTGTGGGACTTGAGACACCTGGGGCTGGAAAAAAAGAGATCAGCCAAATGGGACAGTTGATATTAAAATCTCTTTTATGTCCTTGCAGAGATGCACGGAAGAGCAGAATTCATTTTAGTTCCTTTTGTTGTATTTTGGGCTGCATTCATCTGACACTGCTTGGGGCCTGAGCCTAAGGACCGATGACTTTCCTCCCCTCTCCTATCCCCACTCTTTGTAGTTGAATTTATTTGAGTGTAGTTTCTGTTTCTGGGGTAGAACCAACCCATGAGAAATGCAAGGCCAGTGCACCTCAGGAGGCCTCATGGTAGCAGCCTTTCCTAGCATGGCTCTATCTTATGTCTTACTTTCTTTCAAAAGAAGGGATTTCTCTGTGGGAAGGGGTAGGGAGGTAGGGCCCTTGGCAATGAAACTTACAGTTTATAAAGACCTTTCACAATTCATTCGTCTGACCAAAAAATGGTTAATGAGCTAGGAGTTGGGATGACAATGGTCACTGCCCTGGTGGACTTAATATCTATGGATGAGGGCACAGACCAGTAATCAGAGTGGAATACTACCCAGGCCTGGAGAGGGAGAGGAGATGCTGGGGGAGATGGGGCAGCTACGGGGAGACTTGGGGAGGCACAGAAATTGGCCTGGTCAAAGGGTGGGGCGGGATTGATTGAGGAGGATTTCCGGGCAGATAAATAGTTCACGCAAAGGCTTAGGAAAAGAGAGAGCATGGGGCTGGTGCAGGGAGCGTTCACCACTCTGCACCACAAATAGACGTTCAGAGTGTTGGGGAGCTTGGTAGAGAGTGACAGCCAAACCCACATCTTCTGCTCCCTGGTCTGTGTCTGAGCAGCCCGAATATCTTTGGCCCTGAACATCTCGGGACTGGGATCATCTCTTTTCCTCCCTCTGTCTCCCCAGGCTCAGCTGGATTCTATTAAGAACAGCCGGTGGGAGGAACTGGCAATGTTGACATTGACCTTCCTCGAATTCCCTTTTCTTTATGCTGCTGTTGTGGGCTGGATTGTGCCCCTAAAAGATGTTGATGTCCTAAATCCTGGTGTCTGTGACTCTGACCTTATTTGAAATAGAGCCTTTGCAGATGTCATCAATTTAAGATGTGGTCATTAGGGTGGGCCCTAATCCAGTGACTGGTGTCCTTATAAGAAAGGGAGATTGGGGCACAGAGGGAGTGCCATGGGACCATGGAGGCAGAGATTGGAGTGGCGCAGCTGCAAGCCCAGGAACACTAGGGATTGCAGCAACCGCCAGAAGCCAAGAAGAGGCAGCGAAGGGTTCTTCCCTACAGCCTTTGGAGGGTGCACGCCCGGATTTCAGACTTCTGGCCTCCATAGTCGTTAGAGAACACATTTCTGTTGCTTGAAGCCACCCAGCTTGTGGTGCTTTGTTCCAGCAGCCCTAGGAAATGCATGCAGCTGCCCACCGTATTTGCAGCCCATCCGTGTTTCCCCTTCCCCACACCAAGATGTGAGGCTCTGTTTTCCAAATCCAAATTGAACATTGGACGTGTTCGGTTTGGGGCAGGCACAGTTCGAGTCACTCTTGTTGTGCGTGAGGTCTATGACCAAAAAGTGTGATTGCAGTAGAGGCCTTGGGGAAGATCTGAGTGTTGAATCTCAGTGCAGAAATATTCTTTGAGTAAGTGTCCAAGATGGGTGACATTTGGCTCCTGCATCAGGGCTGTCCTCTTTCACCATCTGTCAGATGTCCGTTCCCCCAGGGCCCTGACGAAAGCTCATCTGCTCATCCTCCCTGCCAAGAATGTCCTTTCCCTCTGTCCCTAACTGGACACTCCCTGCAGGAAGGAAATGTGCTTGTCTGTTCATGGCTGATTCAGGCCCCAGCATGGTGCTGGGAACACAGTGGCTGCCTAATCAACCATCTGCCATTCCCTCTTTCTTCCTTGTTAATGGAACCCAAGTTTTGTTCTAGTTCAGAGAGCTGATTCTGTGGCCTCACCCTGGGGATGCACCATGATCTGGCCACACCATCTCCCTTTGCCGGTAATTACTTAGGATAAGCATGTGTTTGGGTTCTGGTCAACCAGACTGACGCAAGTTGGCTGGGGACAGCATGATGGGGGATCCTTCCAGGGAATGTTTTCATCCTGGTTAAAGCAGACAGATGAGGAGAAGTGCCTCTTTCTTCTTTTGGACATTCCCATGCAAGGCTAGGATGTCGAAACCATGGCAGCCATCTTGCCCCAAGAATGGGGAGACAGAAGAAGTACTGAGAAGGAGCTCAGAGCCTTGACACGGCCAAGATGCTGATTTAATCAATCCCAAGCCCTTATTGTTCTGTTTTTATAATTTCTACTTGGATATTCTGTTATGTGCAGCCCAAATAATCTCAATCAAAGGCAGAAGGAAGGAAGACAGAAAGAAAGAAGAAAGAAAAGAGGGAGGGAAGGAAGAAAGGAAGTTAGTTAGTACTTTGCATCCTTTTTGTGCAGGTTAAATTTCACATCCTCCAAGGAGGTCTCCCAGTTTCCCCAGACCTGGAACCCAATCCCCTCCCTCTTGCCATTGTACTATCTGTCCTTTGGGAGAGCTCTTAGCACCTGCCAGGCTTTGATTTGGGTGTTCACTTGGCCTGGAGGCTACAACTTGAGCCTCTCCCATGCCCCCTCCTGGGTGCACACACATTTGGTTCTGGCCGGTGTCCTCCTGCTGTAGTAGCCTGCTGGGAAGGAGCATGGGGGCCTGGGAGCCTCTCAGGAGAATCTGCTCCCTAAGGGATGAGAGAGTCAGACTGACCAATTCGACTCTCTGACAAAGCCCCAGTTATGAGAAGAGAGGAAGGGAGCTGAGCTTTTTTTTTTTTTTTTTTTTTGAGACAATGTTTTGTTCTTGTTGCCCAGGCTGGAGTGCAATGGCGTGGTCTCAGCTCACTGCAACCTCCACCTCCTGGGTTCAAGCAATTCTCCTGCCTTAGCCTCCCGAGTAGCTGGGATTATAGGCGTGCATCACCACGCCTGGCTAATTTTTGTATTTTTTAGTAGAGACTAGGTTTCACCATGTTGGCCAGGCTGGTCTTGAACTCCTGACCTCAGGTGATCCGCCCATCTCGCTCTCCCAAAGAGCTGGGATTACAGGCGTGAGCCACCGTGCCCGGCCCGGGAGCTGAGCTTTTTATGGCATTTGTCATCTACCAGCCCAGCCCTGCCCCTTCAAGTAGAGCCTGGGTTCCAGGAAAGGAGAAAGCAAAGAAATCTGTTCCACTAACAACTTCAAGGGGACCCTTTTGAAGTTCAAGTTGTTTGACTCTGGCCTTGACTCCATTTTTAAGTCTACATTGGTATAACGTGAAGAAATAATGGTTCCATTCATTTATTCATTTCTATTATTTTTATTCAATTATAAAAATACATACTTGGCAATGTGCCAGGCACTAATCTAGGCACTGGAGATACAGCAGTAAACCAACCGGATAATGGGCTCAGCTTCCAGGAGCTTCCCTCCTAAGTGGGTGCTGTTCTTGGAGGCAGGTTTGTTCCTCATTGACCCCTGGAGCAGAAATTGCATCTAATTATATCTTTGGCTCTCAACACACCCTTGATGGGGCTTTGTCCATAGTGGGGGCTCAAAAATATTTTCTGAATTCAAGTAGTCCTGATATATTAACCCCATTCAGGACAAGCTTAATGTGAGAAGTCGCTCAACATGGCACTTTCATATTTTATTCAAAAGCCAGAAATATCTGAGGGCAAAGGAAGAACTAAAAATAACTTGCAGCCTTTCTTAAAGTTGGTAAGAGAAGATTTGACCTTGGGGAATGTATTTATTGTTTTTGTGTTAATTAGTTAAATTCTGATTGCAAAAGTAAGTGTGTCAGGCATTTTTATGTTACAAAGCAGAGAGAACTCGATGCAAACTGACCTATAGGAAAGGGAATTTTCGCTTGAGCCCAGGAATTCGAGGTCAGCCTGGGCAACATAGTGAGACTCTGTCTCAAAGAGAAAAGCAGGGGCAGGATTTTTGGTTCATGTAAATGAAAAATCTGGAAGTTGATCAAGTAGTTGCTGGCAAAGTTTATCCATGGGTGCAAATCATGTCACCAAGATATGGCTTCTCCCTGTGCTCAGCCTCTGCTGTCTGGAGCCTCCAAGTCTTCCTCCATAGCAGTGAAAAGGCTACAGCTGTTCCAGATGTCACAGCTTCATCCACGTTGTCCAAGCAGACAGTGGGACTCCTTTGGTAGCTCTAGTACTAGTCTTGTTCTGTTGCCCAGGCTGGAGTACAGTGGCACGATCTCTGCTCACTGCAGCCTCAACCTCCCGGGGCTCAAGTGATCCTCCCGCCTCAGCCTCCCGAGTAGCTGGGATTACAGGCACCTGCCAGCATTCCCAGCTAATTTTTGTATTTTTAGTAGAGACGGGGTTTCACCATGTTGGCCAGGCTGGTCTGAAACTCCTGGCCTCAGGTGATCCTCCCGCCTAGGCCTCCCAAAGTGCTGGGATTACAGGCGTGAGCCACCGCGCTGGCCTAGCATATTTAAATTTTAACACACACTGCCAATAGGTCTCCCAAGATGTCATGCTGACATCTCTGAGCAGTATAGAAGACAGTGCCTTTCTCCGGACTGGTCTTGTGAATCTTTTTCTTTTTTCATTTGTGGTAAAATACACATAACCTAAAATTTGCATCCTAGGCCAGGAGCAGTGGCTCACGCCTGTAATCCCAGCACTTTGGGAGGCCGAGACGGGTGGATCACCTGAGGTCAGGAGTTCTAGACGAGCCTGGCCAACATGGTGAAACCCCGTCTCTACTAAAAATACCAAAATTAGCTGGGCATGCTAGCGGGTGCCTGTAATCCCAGCTACTTGGGAGGCTGAGGCATGAGAATTGCTTGAAACTGGGAGGTGGAGATTGTGGTGAGCCGAGATCGTGCCACTGCACTCCAGCCTGGCCGACAGACAGTGAGACTCCATCTAAAATAAATAAATAAATAAATAAATAAATAAATAAATAAATAAATTTACATTCTAACCATTTCCAAGTGTACATTCAGTGGCTTTAGGTACATTCACATTGATGCACAACCATCACCACCATCCATCTCCAGAATGCTTTTCACCTTCCCAAGCAGAAACTCTGTGCCCATGAAACACTAACTCTCCTTTCCTCCCATCCCCTGACAATCATTCTACTTCCCGTCTCTAACTTCCTTTCCCCCATCCTCTGACAATCATTCTACTTCCCATCTCTAACTCTCCTTTCCCCCATCCCCTGACAATCATTCTACTTCCTGTCTCTACGATTTTCACTGTTCTGGGTCCCTCCTAGAAGTGGACTCATATAGTATTTGTCTTTTGGTGACTGGTTCATTTCACTTAGCAGAGTGTCTTTTGGTTTCATCCATGTTATCATGCATCTCTTATAATTTCCTTCCTTTTAAAGGCTGTGTGCATATACCACATTTTGTTTATGGAATTATGACCCTTTTAAATGTCCCTAAAATTGCACCTGTTGGCTGTAGCTGCGCCTATAGGTTGTAGCTGGAAGACATTCCTGCCCATTGTTGGTTTCTGTTCCTTTCTGCCTTTCTGGCCCAGCTTCCAACTGCTCTGGTCTAAGGAGATAAGAGGCCCACACAGGCCTCTGGCAGGGGCTGGGTCTCCTTTCTGCAGGAAGTACTTCAGGCCCCTCTTCTTGGTCTCTCCCTGAAGTAAGAGGCTTCAAGTGGAGTCCTGAGGGGCATGATGAGGGCTGTGCCCTGAACAGGTGCAAAGTGTGGAGGGAAAATATGGAGCCTGAGGAAGCCATCTTGAGGCTGGAGCAGAGAAGGCCGAGTGGGCACCTCCTTAGTTGAGCTGCCTTAGGACAAGGGAACAGTGATGGTGGCTTCAACAGGAAAAGAGAAGCTGATTCTGACTGGAAGGGTGCCAGCTGCCATTCCTGCAGGAACAAGTGTTTTCCCAGGAAGATGGGGTCAGGTTGCTGAATCTGATGGGCGCTGGCTCTGTGCCCAAGTGCTGTTCCAGGCATAGGGTGGAGGTGACAGAAGGGGCAGCAGCCCTGCTCTCACCAAGCCACCTGTCTGAGAAAACACAACAAAGGCATTCCTTCAGCCACCAGGAGCCTCTGTCTCCAGGAAATTACCACGAAACCCCTAAGTGTAGTGGCTCAGGGCCACAGAGCTTCGTCCCATGCCCAGGCTCAGGCCCATCATATGTGGCCAGGGACTCCGCTCATCAGTCACCCCGGGGCGCAGGCTCACTTGCAGCAGTCGTCTTGAACACTGCCCATCATCATGCCAGGAGAAAAGAGAATTCTGGGGTCTCTCCCTGGCTGTTAAATGTTCCAGTTCGGAAGGAACAGGCTTAACTTCTGCTCAGGAAGCAACCTAGCAGGACGCCACCCAGCCTTCCCAACCCTCACTCCCAAACACAGGGCGGCCAGGAGTGCAGTTCCGAGCAGGACCGGAAGGTGGCGCCCAAGAGCCAGGTGGAGATGCACCGCCCTGGGCAGCGCGATCCCCACACCTTGCCTTTCGCGGACTTCGCTGCATCCAGCTTTCTTGGGCCCACGCACCTGTTGAGGAAGGCGCTCCTTCATTACAGGCGGCAGCACCGAGTACCTGGGCTTTACAACATTTTAACCTCCCCTCCCCTCCCCTTCCCCTTATTTTTCTTTTCTTTTTTTTTTTGACAGAATCTCACTCTATGGGCCAGGCTGGAGTGCAATGGCACGATCTCGGCTCACTGCAACCTCTGCCTCCTGGGTTCAAGCGATTCTCCTGCCTCAGCCTCCCCAGTAGCTGGGATTACAGGCATGAGCCACCACACCTGGCTAAGTTTTGTATTTTTAGTAGAGACAGGGTTTCACCATGTTGGCCAGGCTGGTCTCGAACTCCTGACCTCAGGGGATCCACCTGCCTTGGCCTCCCAAAGTGCTAAGATTACAGGCCTGAGCCACCGTGCCTGGACAAGCTGTTCTTTCTTACTGTTTACACTTATTTGTATTTTATTTTATTTTTTTTTGAGATGGAGTCTCGCTTTGTCACCCAGGCTAGAGTACAGTAGCACAATCTCAGCTCACTGAGACCTCTGCCTCCCAAGTTCAAGTGATTCTCCTGCCTCAGCCTCCCAAGTAGCTGGGATTATAGTTGCCCACCACCACACCTGACTAATTTTTGCATTTTTAGTAGAGGTGGGGGTTTCACCATGTTGGTCAGGCTGGTCTTGAACTCTTGACCTCAAGTGATCGGCTGGCCTCAGTGTCCCAAAGTGCTGGGATTACAGGTGTGAGTCACCACGCTGGGCCCACTTATTTGTAATTTGATCATTGTCTTCTCTCCCACTAGAAAGTAAGTTCCATGAGGGCAGGCCCCATGTTCGTGTTTACTCATCTTTGTGTTCTCAGTGCCTGGCAGAGTACCTGGCACAGAGTAGCATTCACTTGGTATTTGCTGAATCAATGAACATGACCGAGGGCTGCATTCTGAGGTCTGGAGGCTTTGCAGACTGGTTGGGGGTACCATCCTGAAGGCTTCCAGAGCAACTACTGAGAGAGACTCCAACCAGCCTGGAGCTCCACTTGTAGCAGAGCCCCAGTGTTCTGGCTGGGCAGGGAGTAGGGCAGTTCTGAAAACTGACAGGGAGGTCTGCTCCCAGCCCAGCCCCCAGGGGCTCTTGTCCAAGTCCCAGTGACAGGATGTCTGCAAGTAAATGCTGAAGGAGTTGCTTCAGCTAAAAGCTCCAGGACATGTAGGTTCAAATGGCCTAACAAACTGGGAAACCAGAGTGGAGGGGAGACATTCTCATTTCAGGATAGGCCCTGGCTGCCTTGGGGCCTCCAGGGTGCTAGCGGACACAGCCCAGCTCTGCATCCCTGGCAGAGATGGCCACATCCAGCAGGCCCTGGTGGCAGGGCAGAGAGAACAGCACCCTGGGGACCAATTATCCTGGGAAACAGGCTGGTGCCTATCCAGATGGTGGTGCCAGGCACTGCCACCGTACAACTGGCTGATTTGGTGAATAAGTTGCAGACATAATTGAAGGGCAATTTGTTGGGGATGTAAAGTACTGCAATGGCCCACAGGGTAAGAGACAGTAAAATAAGGGTAAATGTCACCACTCAGAATTTACACACAGGTTGGTATGCCTCAGGAAACTTAGGTTAATAATGAAAAAGAAAAAAACACGACAAAACGAAACACTGGAGAAATACTGGCAGGATGTGTATCACCTTGTTGATAATGGTATTTCTTGGTAGAATTACATGTGGTCATTACTCATTGTCTTTGTACTTTGAAAAAAAAATTAAGCCGAAGAAAAAAATTCAGCCAAAGGAAAAAAAAAAAACCTTCCTTTCCCAGTCAAATATACTAGCAAACAAGAAGCTGTTAGAAAACAATTCTCGCTAATGTCGATTTTGTCCTGTTTTGGTTGTGAGGATGAGGGGCTGGTGTGGATCAACAGTCCTGAGGGGGAAGCAGGAATCCCAGAAGATGGAGAGTCAGGCTGGGGAATGCAGTTCTGGAAGCTGAGAGCAGAGTGCCCAGTCCTTTCACATCAGGTATGAGTCAAACGCCAGGACAGGGGTGTGGTAAAGGTCAGGCACCAGGACACCCAGTGACAGAAGCCAGCAGCCAAGTGAGGCTGCAGGGGAGGCCAGGGTCATGTGGGTCATTCTGGGATGGAAGCTGATAGGTGGGAGGGTGGGGAAGGCAGGCAGGTAGGGCTCGCAGCCAGGTGAGGGTTCAGAGTGGGCGTATATGAGCCTCAGTTCTAAGGCCTCTGGATCCAAGCTGTCATCAACCATGAAAGTCAGACATGGAAATTGTCAGTGACTTTGGAGCCTCCCAAAGGAAGGGACCCACGTAGGGGAGGTCCTGGGGTGGGAGAGTTTTGAGAATTTATGTGGCAGAGAGCCTGTGCATGAGGGAGAAAGAGTGATGTAAAGGGTTAACTTCTGAAACCAGAGGCCTGGGTGAAGACTGAGCCTGTCTTGCAGCCTAGGAACTTAAGAAATGAGTTATGGACAGTTCAGATGAGGTCTGCTAACTCCCTAGGAAACTACTGACATTTCCTTTGTGTCATACTCCAAAGCCTGATACAAATGGTGGTGGCCATGTGGTCAGGAATGTTTTTTTTTTTTTTGGTAGAGATGGGGGTATCGCTGTGTTGCCCAGGCTGGCCTTGAACTCCTGGCCTCAAGTGATCCTCCTGCCTTGGCCTCCCAACGTGCTGGGAATACAGATGTGAACTGCTGTGCCCAGCCTCATTTCTTTTGGGTATATACTCAGAAGAGGGATTGCTGAATCATATGGTAATTCTATTTTTAAATTTTTAAGGAAACTTTGTACTGTTGTCCATAATGGCTATACTAATTTACATTTCCACTAATACTTCATTATGTATATGTTTGTCAAAATATCATGTTGTATGCCTTAAATATATGCAATTTTTACTTTAACAAGTTAGCCCTCACACTTTTATCTATTTTTAGTTTGCCATAATGCTGCATTCAGGAGCTTCTGTTCAAGACACAAAGCCTGGCTGGCCTGTCATTTCTTAATAATCCAGCAAGCTTCCAGGGTGAGTAGGTTGCCTGGGCCCAGAATGGGCCCTTAGAGTCAGCTGATGCATAACTGTCTCTGTAACATCTATTTTAAAGGGCATCCAGGCAGGGCGCGGTGGCTCATGCCTGTTATCCCAGCACCCTGGGAGGCCGAGGCGGGCGGTCAGGAGTTTGAGACCAGCCTGGCCAACGTGGTGAAACCCTGTCTCTACTAAAAATACAAAAATTAGCTGGGAGTGCTGGCACATGCCTGTAATCCCAGTTCCTCGGGAGGCTGAGGCAGGAGAATCGCTTGAACTTGGGAGGTGGAGGTTGCACTGAGCTGAGATCATGCCACTGCCCTGCAGCCTGGGCAAAAGAGTGAGAATCTGTCTCAATAAATAAATAAATAAATAAATAAATAAATAAATAAAAGCCAACCGGGGGGGTGTATCCCAAATGATGAGCAAAAACTATGGCATGTGGGGGCTGTTTCCAATCATCCATCCATTCACCCATCATGTAGATTTTCTTTCTTGTTTCTTCCTTGCAGACTGACTTCATCCTTCTGTCCATTCAATCATCCATCCATCCACTTATCCATCCATCTATCTAAAGGGGCACAAGGACACTTTTAGGGCTGATGGATGTGTTCACTGTCTTGACTGCTATGATGGTTTTACAGGTGTGTACATGTGTTAGAACTGGTAAAGTGGTACACTTTAAGTGTGTGCATGTGAGTGTACCCTAATTATATCTCAATAAAGCTGGAAAAAAGGAAGGTAAATAACAGTAGGTTAAAACTGATAACACCCCACATATCCATGGACAAGACAATGGATAAGCTGTGGAATATCCATGCAATGGAATACTGCTCAGCAGTAGAAAGGAACAAATTGCTCAAATATACGACAACATGGACCATCTCACACATGAATGCTGATCAAAAGACGTCAGACGCAACAATCATTCTGTACGGTTCCATTTATATACACTTCAAAAACAGAGAAAACAGGCCTGGCATGGTGGCTCATGCCTATAATTCTAGCACTTTGGGAGGCCGAGGCAGGTGGATCACCCGAGGTCAGGAGTTCAAGGCCAGCCTGACCAACATGGTGAAACTCTGTCTCTACTAAAAATACAAAAATTAGCTGGGTGTGGTGGCGCACGCCTGTAATCCCAGCTACTCAGGAGGCTGAGGCAAGAGAATTGCTTGAACCTGGGAGGCAGACGTTGCAGTGAGCCGAGATCACACCATTGCACTCCAGCCTGGGCAACAAGAGCGAAACTCCAGCTCAAAACAAACAAACAAACCAGAGAAAACAGAGCTATGGTGTTTATGAGTATGTGCTCAGGTGGTAAAACTATAAAGAAAACCAAGAACACAATGATCATTAAGTCCTCCCTAGGGAAGGAGGAAGGGGTGGTCTCTGGGAGGGAAGATGATGGGGCTTCTGGGGAGCTGTCAGAGTTCATGACCCGGGTGGTTACGTGGATGTGTGCTTGATAATAAACCGTTGAGCTGTACATTTTGTTTTGTGCACATTTCTGAATATGTTTTACATTGTGTAATTTAAAATGGAGCAACATATATACACATGCTTGTATGGAAAGGTACAAAAAAGGAAAATTTTAACAGTTTTTCTTTCCTCTGAGGAGAGAGGCTATGAACTAGTGGGGGCTTATATTCTTTTTCCTTATGCTTTTCATCAGTACATAAAAATATCAAAAATACATAAAATATTTCCTTACACTGTTCATAAGGAAAATCCACAAATTTTCATCATAAATGCATGTATGAGAAAGCAAAGAAGGGGCTCTCCAGCTGCAGATACTGAAGCAAGGACTGGGGATCTAAGCAGGAGACAGAAGAGGCAATGGCTTGTGTGTCTGCGTGAGAGAGAGAGTGTGTGTGTGTCTATGTGAGAGTGTGTATGTGTGTCTATGTGAGTGTATGTGTCTATGTGAGAGTATGTTTCTATGTGAGTGAGAGTGTGTCTATGCGAGAGTGTGTCTATGTGAGTGTGTGTTTATGCGAGTGTATCTATGTGAGTGTATGTGTCTATGCAAGAGTGTGTGTGTGTGTCTATGTGAGGGAGTGTGTGTGAGAGTGTCTATGTATGCGTGTATGTGAGAGTGTGTTTGAGTGCATGCATATGTGTGTGTGCCTATGTGTGTGTGTGCCTATGTATGTGTGTCTATGTGAATGTGTGTGTGTCTATATGAGTGTGTGTCTATGTGAGTATGTGTTTGTGTGTCTGTGTGTATATGTAAGAGTTTGTGTGCATGTGTGTGTGTGTGTGTAGTGGAATGGGGGACGGGAAGATGAAGCAGTGGGGGCTTCAGAGAGACTGGAAGCCTGAGAAAGATTTACCCCGCCATTGCTGGCTTTGAAGGGATGGACAGGACCGTGAGCCTGGAGATACCAGCAGCCTTTAGAGCTGAGAATGACTCTCCGATAACAGCCAGCACGGAAAGGGGGATCTCAGTCCTACAACCATACGGCACTGAGCTCTGCCAACAATGTGGCATGAACCTAGAAACAGATTCTTCTCAGATCCTCCAGGTTAGAGCCCGGCCAGCCTACATCTTGACTTTGGCCTTGTGAGAACCAGTCGAGCACACCCAGTCTTCTGACTGCCAGAACTGTCAGATAATACACGGGTGTTATTTTAACCCATTAGGTTTGTGGTAATTGCTGTGACAATAATAGAAAATTAATACAGTCAAGGGCAGTGGAAGTGATTTCTCAGCCTAAGGGAGTCCAGCTGGAAGGAAGGTAAAATGGAGGGTGAGAGAGTTGCCCGAGGCCTTTTTCTTTGTGTTGCTTTTCTCACTCATGTTTATATTTTGGGTGGCAAGCTGCTTCCGAGGAGTTGTTTTTTGTTTTTCAATTTGATTAAAATGTTCATTTGTTTATATCATAAAGTTGGTAGTAAATTTTGTATTTACATAGCAAATTAATATTTATAATATACAATGTCCCAGAACAGGCCTAACAAATGTTCTTGGAGTTGTTTTTTAAATTTAAAAACTTTTTTTGAGATGGGGTCTCACTATGTTGTTCAGGCTGATCTCAAACTCCAGGGTTTGAGTGATCGTCCCACTTCAGCCTCCCAAGTGCTGGGATTACAGGCATGAGTTACCATGACTGGCTGGAATTATTTTGTTTTTAAAATAAAATACTATTGAATAAATAATACCATATCCCCAAAAGATACATTCTGAAGAGGTGTGAAAGTTAGAGGGGAAAGGCTTTCATCAATTTTTTTTTCTTTTTTTGAAACTGGGTCTCAGTATGTTGCCCAGGCTGCTCTTAAACTGTGGGGCTTCCTGAGAAGCTGGGACTACAGGTGCGGGCCACTGCCTCAGGCTTCAGCTTGTTTTTTATATATCCTGACTCATCATTCTTTTCCAATCATAAAATTATGATTCTTATTGTAGTTGTAAATTTTAATTCACTTTAACATGGCAACATATTAACAGATTCTTATTGAGCAAATTTTCAAGATTATAAATTGTATGTGGAAGGAAGCAGCATTTCAAGTTGACAAATGGATCCACAGGTAATTCAATGTCACCTAAATTAAGCTTGTGACGATTAAACCAATAAACTAGTGATGAGAAAACTATTGACAAAGTACAACCAGGGAACTCATCTCAGTGCTGGAATCTGTACCTTAAGAAAAAGGATGATTACGGGCCGGGCGCGGTGGCTCACACCTGTAATCCCAGCACTTTGGGAGGCCAAGGCGGGCGGATCACGAGGTCAGGAGATCAAGACCTTCGTGGCTAACACGGTGAAACCCCGTCTCCACTAAAAATACAAAAAATTAGCTGGGCGTGGTGGTGGGCGCCTGTAGTCCCAGCTACTCGGAGAAGCTGAGCCAGGAGAATGGCGTGAACCCGGGAGGTGGAGCTTGCAGTGAGCTGAGATTGCACCACTGCACTCCAGCCTGGGCGACAGAGCAAGACTCCGTCTCAAAAAACAAAACAAAACAAAACAAAAAAAAGAAAAAAGATGATTACTTGAAGTGGTACAAATGGCAACCAGGTACCAAGAAAACAGTGAGTTTGGGCAAGTGTAATTTTTTAGAACCCACAATATATCTAGAATGGGATGAAAGAGAAGAAGATATAGGATAGTCTCATTCATATAGAAAGTTATCCTAAAATCATGTAACAAAGAGGTTATAAAAACCATAAAATCATCACGAAAAATGACAGCCACTAACCCTGAATGCTGATGTAGAAAGGACATTGATGAGAATAAACCTTCTGTGCCTTCAGGCTTTGGCAGATAGCTGGGTCTCCCAAAACGTAAGCAAGGACTGAAATCTAAATTGAAATTACTGCAAAGAAATAAAAATAATTTTAACGCTTAAGGGAAGCTTGCTTTTTGAGAAATTCAGGCAATCATCTATACAAACCATCAGGAAAACTGGATAATGCAAAAGGCTTTAAGTAAAGGACATCATTTGAGTAAATAGGCAGATGTGGTATTTAGCAAACCTAGTGCCTGAAAGTACAGAATTCCTGAAATAGGAGATGATGAAAATGTTTACCAAAAGTAAGAGATTGATGGATGCTGGTGAAATGTAAAAATTTCCATACAATTTGATAGGTGTATTTTCCTCTCATTCTTAGGGTGAGGCTATTTAATAATATTTTCCCAAGTGCAATCAGACAGTTAACATCTAGGGACTGCTTGTTTGCTGTGACTGGTGCTGAGAAGAGCAGTTCTCTAAATAAAGGGTCATCATTTTTTAAATTTCAGAAAGTCTTGTGAAACACATACCAAAATATGCTGCTTCACTTTATTTTCCATCATCTGCTTTCTCCCATAGGTCTTTCTTGGCTGATTATCTCCCTATTTTATTTCTGTTTTACTGCCTTTAATTATCTCATTTTGAGTCCCTGGCATTTTGTTTTGTTATATCAAAATGTCACGTGAATAAGCTCTGAGTCATTTGCACAAGTTGGGGAGAAAGCAGGAGAGGGATCTGCTCCCAGCTGGACATCCCTCTGAAGTCTCCTGCCCCTCGCCGACCCCCGCTATCTCCCTGGCCACCCAGAATCATCATGGTCCGGGTCCTGGGTTGGCTGATGCTCAGGTCCCCTGCACTGGAAAGCTCTTCCTAAAACTTTATTGAGAGAGAAAAAAGATGACTTGGAAAAAATAGAAAGTCATACTATGGTCTGCTGGGCTCAGTGGCCATGCCTGTAATCCTAGCACTTTGGGAGGCCGAGGTGGGCAGATCACTTGAGGCCAGGAGTTCAAGATCAGCCTGGCCAACATGGTGAAAACCAGTCTCTATTAAAAATACAAAAATTAGCCAGGTGTGGTGGCGGGCGCCTGTAATCCCAGCTGCTCTGGAGGCTGAGGCAGGAGAATCAGTTGAACCTGGGAGGCAGAAGTTGCAGTGAGCCAAGATCACACCACTCACACCACTGCACTCCAGCCTGGGCAGCACAGCCAGACCCATCTCAAAAAAAAAAAAAAAAGTTATACTATGATCATGGCTGAAAGAGTAACTATAAAGAAGTGAATTTTTTCCATATTAGTTTTTAGTTATAACAAAATTTAAAGTGAAAATTACAATCTGATATATTATTGGTCAAAATAATTTATATTTAGCATTTAGTAGATATTTAATATTTAGTATATAAAATTATACCTTAATATACTTTTAGCATATAAAGTATTATAGTATATAAAATATTACCCAAAGTACAATTTAAAAGTAAAGGAATGTCAAAGGAAAATATCAAAAAGAAAACTGCAGGATTAGATAATGTGGTGTTAATAGAACACTAGATATTTGGGTCAATTAGACAGAATGTATAGGTCAGAATTTGATCCTATTACATATAATTGAATATACAATAAAATAACCATTTCAGATCAATGGGGGGGGGGAAGTATACAATCAATACCTTTAGAATAAGGGAATAGCGTTTTGAAAAGAATACATTCCACCTCATACCTTCCTAAAATCAATTCCAGAGGATTAAAGTGTCACATTAAAAAATATGTCTAACTGTAAAAATTAGCAAAAAAAAATTTTCTAGGGAAAAAGAAGCAATCACAACTTTCTAAACTGAGAAAATATGTCATAAAGAAAAATACATATTTGATTATACAAAATGAAAACTTTCTATGCATAAGAACCTTATGGAAATTTAAACGTCAATCAAGAGTTGACAAAATATTTGTAGCAAATATATCAAAACATTAATGTATTTTTAATAAAGAAGTCTTACAAATTGAAAAACATAGTAGAGTCCAGTAGATATTGGGCAAGGGACATAAAAAGACAATTTCAAAATAAATGTAAATGTAAACAAATACCTGGGAAAATATTAAACTTAATTTGTAGTCATTGAAATGGAAATAAAAATAGGTGTTAGTTTCACTCATTACATTTGCAAAATAAAGAGTGTGACAATATTCAATGCTGGTGAGAGTTCAGGGAACTCTCATACAATGTTGGCAGTGTTGTAAATAGGTACAATCCTTTGGGGAAGTATTTGATATTGTTCATTGGGAGCCGTAAAATTGTAACTTAAGGATCTTTTTTGTCTGGGTGCGATGGCTCACACCTGTAATCCCAGCACTTTGGGAGGCCAAAGCGGGTGGATCACCTGAGGTCGGGAGTTCTAGACCAGCCTGACCAACATGGAGAAACCCCGTTTCCACTAAAAATACAAAATTAGCCGGGTGTGGTGGCACATGCCTGTAATCCCAGCTACCCACGAGGCTGAGGCAGGAGAATAGCTTGAATCCTGGAGGCAGAAGCTATGGTGAGCCGAGATCATGCCATTGCACTCCAGCCTGGGCAACAAGAGGGAAACTCCCTCTCCAAAAAAAAAAATAATAATTTTTTGGATAATTTTAAAATTGAGATATAATTTACATATAACAAAATGCTTAAATCTTAAGTGTCCAGTTTGAAGAGTTTTGATAGATGCACACTCATGCAATTCACAAGCTAATTAAGATATAGAATACTTTCACTATGTAAGAAAATACCCCTGTGCCAGCCCAATAACCCTCACATCCTCCTCCCACCTCCTACCATTTTTCTGATTTCTTTTGCCATAGATGAATTTTGCTTGTTCAAGAACTTCATACAAATGGAATCATACAGAATGTAGTCTTTTGTGTCTGGCTTCTTTTTCCTCCTTTTTTTTTTTTAAAGATTTATTCATTTTATTGCATGTATTAGTAGTTCATTCCTTTTTATTGCCAAGTAGTTGTATGGCTCTACATTAATTTCCTCATCCATTGACCTGTTGATGGACATTTGGGTTATGTCTAATTTTTGGCTGTTATGAAGAAGCTTCTGCAAACAATCTTTTATTTATTTATTTATTTATTCATTCTTCCTTTTTTCATTTTCTTTGAACAACCTTTTAAAACAATTTTTTTATTGTGGTAAAATACATATAACATAAAATGTGTACAACAGAAAATGATAAGGGAGGTGATAGATATGTTAATTACCTTGATTTAGTCATTCCAAGTGGTATACATATATCAAAACATCACGTTGTACTCATAAATATATAAAATTATGATTTGTCAATTAAAAATAATATTAATAAAAATAAATAACAAAATTAGCCATTTTAACCATTTTAAATGTACAATCCAGTGGCATTAATTATACTCACAAGGTCGTGGAATCATCTATTTGGAACTATCGATTTCCAAAACCATTCTCATCATCCCAAATGGAAAGTCTAACCAGTGGGCACTAAATCTTTCATTTCCCACTCCTTCCAGCCCTGGGTAACCTCTAATCTACTTTCTGTCCCTGTGAATTTGTTTTTTCTATAAATTTTATGTAAGTGGAGTCATACAATGTTTATCCTTTTGTGTTTGGCTTACTTCACTTGGCATAATTATTTCAAGGTTCATTCATGTTGTAGTATGTATCAGAACTGTGTTCCCTTTTTTGGCTGAATCATATTCCATTGTATATGTAGAGCACATTTTGTTTATCCACTTTTAAAAATTTTAATTTTAATTTTTCTTAGAGACAGGCTTTCACTGTGTCATCCAGGTTGGAGTGCAGTGGCATGACCTTGGCTCACTGTAGCCTCAACCTCCTGGGCTCAAGCAATCCTCTCACCTCAGCCTCCTGAGTAGCTGGGACTACAGGCACATGCCACCATGCTCAGCTAATTCTTGAATTTTTCTGTAGAGCTGGGGTCTACTATGTTGCTCAGGGTGGCCTCAAACTCCTGGCCTCAAGCCATCTTCCCACCTTGGCCTCCCAAAGTGCTGGGATTATAGGTGTGAGCCACTATGCCCGGTTTGTTTATCCATTTATTTGTCAATGGACAAGTGGGCTCTTTCCATCTTTTGGCTATTGTGAATAATGCTTCTATGAACATTGATGTACAAGTATCTGTTTCAATCTGCTTTTATTTCTTTTGGGTGTGTACCTAGGAGTGGAATTGCTGGGTTACATGTCTGTGAACATTCTTGTATAAATCTGTGTATGTGGAGGTGTTTTCATTTAGTTTGGGTAAATACGTAGAAGTGAAATTGTTGAGTCACAGGGCAGGTGTATGCTCAACTTTCTGAAAAACTGTCAGTCCAGTTTTCAGTTATTAGTGTTTTATATTCCCACCAACAATGCTTAAGAGTACCAGTTGCTCCACAGACACATCAGCATTTGGGTTTTCTGTCTTTTTAATTTTAGTCATGTTGATGCCATCATCTCAGTATAGTTTTAATATAGAATTTCTTGGCCAGGTGCAATGGCTCATGCCTGTAATCCCAACACTTTGGGAGGCCGAGGTGGGTGGATCACTTCAGATCAGCAGTTCAAGACCAGCCTGGACCAAGATGGTGAAACCCCATCTCTACTAAAAATACAAAAATTAGCCAGGCATGGTGGTGTGTGCCTGTAATCCCAGATACTCAGGAGGCTGAGGCAGGAGAATTGCTTGAACCCGGGAGACAGAGGTGGCAGTGAGCCGAGATCACGCCATTGTACTCCAGCGTGGGCGACAGAGTGAGGCTGCATCTCAAAAAAAAAAAAAAAATTTCTTTGTGATTTACGATGTTGAGCAGGTTTTCAAATGTTTTGATCATTCTTATCTTCCTTTGCGAATTACCTGTTCAAATATTTTGCCCATGTAAAAAATTGGATTGCTTTATTATTATTATTGCAGTAGTAGTTGATATAAGGAGTCTGCAAACAGACCCACAGGCAACTGATATTCAACCAACGTGCCAAAGCAATTCAATGGGAAAAGAAAAATCTTTTCAAGAAATTGATATGAACCAACAGAACCTCAACCCAGCTTACACTATACATTAATTTGAGATGAGTCATAGACCTAAATGTCAAAGTTAAAATTATAAAAGTTCTAGAAAAAAACATAGAGGCGATTTTTATGATAGTGTAAGTGAAGATTTTCTGAAGAAGATACAGAAGGCAATATTTCTTTTTTTTTTTTTTTTTGAGACGGAGGCTCTGTCGCCCAGGCTAGAGTGCAGTGGCACGATCTCGGCTCACTGCAAGCTCCGCAGAAGGCAATATTTCACACAGGAATTCTTTGGGGGCCTGGGCCTGACTTGCAATGGGCCAGTTCCTGGGGCACCATGGGTGGGAACTGGGTAAGACTTACCCCAGGTTCTTATCACACGGGACCCCGGAGGCCTGGGTGGAGGCTTGTGAGCTTTGTCACGTACCCCTCAACACCTCAGACAAGGTCTCACTGCGATATTTGATCTCACCAAGTTTCCCACAATAAGGAGACATGAGTCACCTTTCAAGACCCTTTCCCCCCATGAATGTGGTCTTCACACAGTGGTCAGGAGAGAGGGGGCCTGCTGAGACGGGGGAGTAGTGCCTGAGCTGGCCTCAAGAGGGTTAAGTGGCCCTGCACTGAAAACCTGGAGACTGAGATAGGGTAGGGCTGGGGGAAAACTTGGGCTTTGGAGTCATAGGGTCTGGGTTCAAATCCACAGACCATTCCCTTCCTAGCTGTGTGTTGGTGGGTAATTCACTGGATCTTTCTGAGTCCTGGTTTCCTCATCTGAGGTAAAACGAGTTTGCCGGTTGGTCTGAGAGCTGTTCTAGGCATGGTGGGGAGACCCTGACAGGCAGAGGCAGCCCTGCTCTCAAGCAGTTGATTTACAGCTGGGGAAACAAGCCAGCCACAAATGCAATACCTCAAACTCAACTTCTCACCAACAAGCTCCTTTTCCTAATTTTCACAGCCAGTCCCTCAGCCTCCTGGGCCCCAAATACTCGTCACCCAAGCTGTAAAACCTTTGCCTCCTCTCTCTTCTTTCTTGTAATCATATGGGTACAAAGTCCTACCAATTCTTCCTGAAATATGTTTCCTTATCAAAAAGTCCTGCAAAGCCAGGCGTGGTTGCTCATGCCTATAATCCCAGCACGTTGGAGGCTGGGAAGATCGCTTGAGTCCAGGAGTTCAAGACCAGCCTGGGCAACATATGGAGACCCATCTCTACCAAAAATTTTAAAATCAGCAGTGGTGGTAGTGTCATGCACCTGTGGTCTCATCTACTTGGGAGGCTGAGGTGGGGGGGATTGTTGGAGCCCGGGCGGTTGAGGCTGCAGTGATCTGTGATTGCACCACTGCACTGTAGCCTGAGGGACAGAGCAAGAACTTGTATCAAAAAAAAAAAATAAATAAAAGTCCTGCAGTAGCTGACACTGCCATTGCCTATACGATTCCCATTCCCTCATCCTCCCTAGCAGAATACCAATTTTGTTCAAAGTGTCAATGAAGGCCAGGTGCGATGGCTGATGCCTGTAATCCTAACACTTTGGGAGGCCGAGGCGGGCGGATCACCTGAGGTCAGGAGTTCAAGACCAGCCTGGCCAACATGGTGAAACCCTGTCTGTACTAAAAACACACAAATTAGCAGGGCACGGTGGCATGCGCCTGTAATCCCAGCTACTCAGGAGGCTGAGACAGGAGAATCACTTGAACCCGGAGGTGGAGGTTGCAATGAGCCAAGATCACACCATTGCACTCCAGCTTGGGTGACAAAAGTGAAACTCTGTCTCCAAAAAGAAAAACAAAACAAAAACAAACAAACAACAACAACGAAAAGCAAAGTGTCAGTGAAGGTCCAGCAAAAGACTCCCTTCCTATTGCCCTTTGCAGCCAGGGTCATCATGTGACACAGTTCAGATCAATGAGATGGAGGCTGAGAAAGATGTTTTTCCTACACAGGTACCACCTCTTTCCGCTTCACTCTTTCCATTTTCCACGTGAACAGGCCTTGTAGCCTGGAGGAGCTACAGCTGCCGTTTTGAGATGCTGAGGCACCCTGTCTGAAGCACTCAACTTGACTACTGGGTGAGCCCTCGGAGAGGCTTCCCAGCCTCTGCTCTTCAAGCCGAAGTACCACAGGGGATACAAGTCCCAGAGTTACAGGACCTCAGCTATGGTTCATGTGTAAAGGGAACCATTAGGCAACCAGGGGAAATGATGAAGAAGATCTATATTTACAAATGTGGAAAGATGTTCGTGGTATATTGTTAAATTAAAAAGCTGTTTAAAAATAGCTTTTGGGTCAAGTGAGATGACTCACTTATACTTTTAGTATAAGAATGTCCCATGCAATATCTGGAACATACTTGTACTAAGGGGTTTCTCCCTCCATCAGCACATCCCAGGCATCCCGGCAGCTGCTGGCCTCCAGCAACCCCACATTCTAGTTGTGTGGGAGTGGGGTGTGGCATGGACCCTGTGGGCTACCACTGCCCTGAGCTGCTTCTTCACACACTGGTATTTGTATTTGTGGTAAACCCAGTGACATGGGGGAGATGACATACAAAAAGGGCAGGACCTGAGAAAGATTAAGCTGTAGGCTCCCTGCCCATAAAACAGGGTGTGAAAGGCATCTCAGCAGCTGCCCCACCATGGCTACCTGGGCCCTCCTGCTCCTTGCAGCCACGCTCCTGGGCAACACAGGTAAGGCCTTCTCCTCGGGATCGATCCTGATGGCCCACCCAGCCACGCACTATCAGGCTGGCTGAACCTGGAGCATGGACTCTGTGGGCACCCAGGTGCCCCTGCCTCCCCCCAGCCTTCTCCCCTGTCATGGAGGCCTGGCCCTCCCCTCAGAGCCAGGCTTAGCCCAGTGTGCTGCCCAGCCTGTCACTGGCCTGGCCAAGGAGGAGAGACAGGCCAGGGATTCTGGTCCTAACTCTACTGGCCACACTGTGTGGCCTGAGACCCCCCTTTCCCTCCCAAGCCCCTGCCTCCACATCTGTGTGGTGAAGGCCATTGGCCCTTATCGGTGGGTCTGCGTTTCATCGGGCCTACACTGTCTAGGATTGTGCAGGGCTGGTGAGAGAACGAGATCTCTTCCGTGTTCAAGGCAGACTTCCTGCCGCCTGCACCCTGCTCTCTCCCAGGCCTTGGGGTCAATGTGAGCCCCAAGGGCAAGGACACTTCGGGAAGGGAGAGTGGATTTGGCTGGGCCATCTGGATGGAAGGTAAAAAAAGAAAATCTCTTGAAAGGAGATTGAGGGAAGTTTCTAGACAAACCGACCCCCAAATCTGTGTTGCTGGGAGAACAGAGGAGAAGAGAGAGTCTCGCCCTCCTGGCTTTCTAGAAGGAACGTGAGAACGTGTTTGTGCTGAGAGTGGGTCAGAGCGGCCCCAGGGCAAAGCATGTGGACAGGTATCCTGGCCCCCTGCTAGGCCCAGCTCCTGTCCTAGGCCCTGGTCACCTCCTGGACTCCCACAAGCCAGGAGAACGGGCTTTCCCTCTCCTTCCGCCTGCAGAGGGGAAGCTGAAGTCTGGTCTTCCTCAGGTCTGGTCTTCTCTTATCTGAGCCCTGAGTACTATGACCTGGCAACAGCCCACCTGTGTGACGAGGAGAAATCCTGCCCACGCCTGGCCCAGGAGAGCCCCCAGGTACGTGTTGGCTCTCTGCTCACCTGCCACAGTCCCTCTCCTTTCCCTCCTCTCTCTGTGGCTCCTGGGGTGAGGGCTGGAGCTCTCTAATGGTCAGGAGGTGGGAGTGGAGGCTGGGCTGTTTCTGACGATGCTGGTTTTGTCGAATTCACATCTGGCCAGGAGGGCTACAGATACCTGGCAGACTCCCCCAGGAGGATCCTCTGGGGTCTCACCCTCCAAGGAGCCTGGGGCTGCAGAACCCAAATAGGCAGACTCCCCTGGGAGTTCCTCAATAGGAGAGGGGCAAGTGCAGGGCTGGGAAAGTACTGGGGGTGTGGGAGGCTGTTTCTGGGGTGTTTCAGAGCCTCTAAGACAAGCAAAAAGGTGGGCAGGGGCCAGGCAGCCAGTTCAGGCCTTCAGTGTATCCATGCTCTGGGAAGAGATCACGGACATACCTGCCGGCCTCAGAAACACCAAGGGCCCCTTTCTTGGGCATTTTCACGCACTCCCAGAGTGTCTGAGAGACCATCATAGGGGCTTTCTTTCCTGACAGGGTGATCTGTTGACCAAAACACAGGAGCTGAGCTATGACTGCAGGACCTGTCTGAGGATAGTCCAGGCACTGAAGGAGATGGTGAAACAGCCCACCGAGGTGAGGCTGAGGGGCTACAGAGCCTCCTGTCTGCTGCTCAATGGAGGGGCCAGCCTGTGACCAGATCGGGGATCGGGGAGCCCGGGGGCATCTTGCACAGTGGTCCTGGGGCACCTTGCACAGTGGTCCTGGGGGAGGGCTTCCTAGAAGGGAATCTGTGAGTCCCCATGTGTCTGTGGATGAATTTCAGAGAACTTGTGAAATTGTTAGTGACTCTCTGGAACTGTGTAAGTCAGAGGGCAGAATATACATGTATCCTCAAAGAGGGCTTGTCCCAGAGAAGTTAGGAATCTTCCCCTAAAGCCCTAACATTTGTGTCCAAGGCAGAGCTTTGAGAAGCTAGTTCCCCAAGAGGCCTGGGTCAGGACTGAATAAATCCCAGATCTGCTACTTCCAAGCTGCATGGCCTTGGGCAAGTCACTTCCACTTTCTGAGCCTTGGTTATCTTATCTTTGAAATGGGATGGATAATAGTCCCTATCTTGCAAGTTGTCGAAGCTTTTTTTTTTTTTTTTTTTCTTGAGATAGGATCTTACTCTGAGACCCAGGCTGGAGTGCAGTGGTGTGATCTTGGCTCACTGCAACCTCTGCCTCCCTGGCCCAAGCAATTCTCCTGCCTGAGCCTCCTGAGTACCTGGGGCTCCAGGTGTGCGCCACCATGCCCAGCTAATTTTTGTACTTTTGTAGAAACAGGGTCTCACTGTTGCCCAGGCTAGTCTCCAACTTCTGAGCTGAAGCAATCCACCTGCCTTGGCCTCCCAAAGTGTGGGATTACAAGCATGAGCCACTGCACCTGGCTGCTGAAGCTTTTTAAAAGAGCTGAGGGCTGGGATGTGCTTAGCTCCACGTCCAGCATGGAGTAAATGCTTAACGAATGATTGTGTTACTACCAAGAATTATTGTTTCACTCTCCCTTCTTCCCTCTCCTCTGCTGCCCGAAACTACTAAGCATCCTGGCACTGCAGGCTCACATTAGCCCTTGGATACCCAGATTCATCCTCCTCCCCTGGGATGGCATAGAAGAGACTTTAAAACCGAATGAGCCAAGACTCCAAGCTCTGACCACACCTCCCACCCCCACCAGTCTTCTCTATGCACCCCCTCTAGCTGGAGCCCCCAGCCAGGTTCTGGACCCAGGTAGCTACATGGCAGAGCATTTAATGTGTGCCTGGCAGCCATGGGCACCATTCTCCACACAGAAGGCAGGGGACAGGTGCACAAGGGGCTGAGACCCCAGCAGGGCTAACTGTCCTTGTCTCAGGAGCCCTACCTGGCCAGGCTTGGGCCAGGCCTTGGGGACAGGGAGTAGGGGCCCAGCCCCGTCTCTACAGTCTCTGGCCCCATGGGCACCAGGCGCCAGCTCCTCGCACCCAGTACTCCCATTGCTAGGGCTGATGGAACCTGCAGGCTGGCAGAGCTGGGCAGGACTCACCCTATAACCATGTCCACTGTGGTGCTGCTGCTGCAGAAAAGCGTTTCCAAAGCTGCAACCCGGGTGTGTAAGAAGCAGAGATCACGATGGCGCGACGTCTGCAAACATTTCATAACGACGTATCAGCCTAGAGTTACCCAGGGCCTCGTGGCCGGAAAAACTGCCAAGGAGATCTGTGTGGACCTCGAGTTGTGCGGACCTTCTATGGGTGAGTGCAGAGGTGACAGCAGGGATGCCTCCTGAGGGTTGGAGACAGCTTCCCCCAGGATACATCAAAGCTGCCTTCTTACTCCCCCATCTCCCAGCACGGGCAAGTGTGGAGAATTGAGCAGATGGACTTTAGCTAGAAATGTTTGAGAAATACTGATTAGAGCTTGGGCTTCAGACACAGGTGGTCATGGAGTAAAATCTGGTCTCCATCTCTCCCTGGCTGTGTGACCTTAAGCAAATAACTTGACCTCTCTGAGCTTCAGTTTCTTCATCTGTGAAGGGGAGATTGCAATCCTGATTTTTGAGATTGGAATGAGAATTGAAGGAGGTCACCGTGTGTGTGGACCTGACCCTGGGGAAATGTCCTCAAACTGAGGCTATTCAAGGTCATCAGACCCTCAGTCAAACTCCAATCCCAGCCCAGCACAGGCCCCTGGGGTTGGGAGCTGGGGCCATATCCTCCCCCACAATCCTGGGCCCTGAGAGCTGGGCTAGGGAACCCTTCAGGCAGGGGAGCGTGAGGCCTTTCCCTCCATGGCTGCTCAGGCTGTGCCTGGAGAGAACAGGTCTCGGCTGTAGGAAATGGGGCCAGAAAGGGGCTTCGGTGATTGGCTCTGGCAGCTCAGCTGGCCCTTGCCGATGCTCTGGGATTTTATGCTAGCAGATCGGGGGTCCCCACCATTTCCTGTCATTGGAGCTTGTGACTTTTCTATTCAAGGCCCCACAACCTGCTCAGGCTGCTGACTGGCTTCCAGGATGTGCCTCTGGGTGTGTTCAGTAGGGGCAGGTGGCTCTGGGACCTTAAGCAAGTAACATTCTGAGTGCCTGCTTCTCCTTGAGGACCCACCACATCTGCCCACAGCTGGCTGTTCTCTCCGCTCCAGGTCCCCTCTGAGCCCTCTCACCCTGTCCTGTGGAAGAAGCACAGGCTCCTGTCCTCAGATCCCGGGAACCTCAGCAACCTCTGCCGGCTCCTCGCTTCCTCGGTCCAGAATCCACTCTCCAGTCTCCCTCCCCTGATTCCCTCTGCTGTCCTCCCCTCTCAGGAGAATAAAGTGTCAAGCAAGATTTTAGCCGCAGCTGCTGCTTCTTCGGTGGATTTGAGGGGTGGGTGTCAGTGGCATGCTGGGGTGAGCTGCGTAGTCCTTCAATAAATGTCTGTCGTGTGTCCCATACACTGTTGTAAATGTTATGGATTTAGTGGTGAACGAGACAACCTTAACAGCACTCACACAGTTAGTCGTGAAATGCTTACTGAGCACTCACCACAGCCATGTGTTATTCAGAGAGGCCGAGGCACACAGTGGCTATGTCCCCAGAAGCTCTCAGACCAGTGGGAGAGACCAGCAGGGTTAGAGGTTTTTTTGTTTTGTTTTTGGTGAAAAGGAACAGAAGCCCATCCTCTTGCTTCTTGCAACAGGCAGCCTTCCTTTGCTGTTTCGGGGGAGTGTATCATTTAGGGCCCTTTTGGTTGCAAGCAACAGAAGTCTCAGCCCATTCTGGCCTAATCAAAAAAGGTAATTAACTGGTTCAAATAATTAACCAGTCCACGGGTATGTTCAGGCACAGAATGATCCAGAAATGTGTGGCGTCACCAGAGCCCCGTCCTGTTTTATTGCAATTTTTCGTTCTCTCGACCTTTGTATATTGAAATTGTCTTCAGGTTCGCTTCTCTCTTGGCAGCAGAAATGGCTTCATCAGGTCCACATTTTACCTCTTTACAGTGCATCCATCAGAGGGAGAGAGCGCTCCCTTGGAAAGAGATAGGAAGCTTCTTTCCCAGAAGTCCTATCAGTTATCTCCTCAGTTCTCATTGGCCAGTTCTCACAGGTCATTTGCCCACCCTCAGACCAATCACTGTGTCCTGGAGAATAATGGGGTACACTGATTGGCTTAAGCTAAGCAGGGCACACCCCTAGGGCTGAGATGGGGTCCATCTAACCCAATCACTTGGTTGACAATAAACATGAAAATCTGGGCTGCTGTTGGTGGGAAGAGGGAAAAATGGATGCTGGCCACCCAAGGAGTATGGTGTGTTATTCTGGGTTCAATCAAAGAAGCTGTTCAAGGGGACTACCGATGGCCAAATCTGGGGCTATTTGAGCCTCAGAATAGATAATGACAAGAACAGATTGTGATCCATTGAATAAAGCAGAATCCATAAATTCATATAAATACAAATAATTCATGAATGAATAAACAAGGGAAAAGGAAACGTGCTAGCTTACAATACAATTACAGTTAAGAAACGTAGACATAGTTGCAAAGTATATCCCACTAACATATTTGGTATAGTGAGTATATCAAATATTAACTTGATTTTTAAAAAGTTTTTATTGATTTATTTATTCTTTAGAGACAGAGTCTCACTTTGTCTCCCAGGCTGGAGTGCAGTGGCCCTTCTCAGGCATGGTCTCAGCACACTGTAGCCTCAAACTCCTGGCCTCAAGGGATCCTTCACTTCAGCCTCCAGAGTAGCTGGGACTACAGGTGTGCAGAACTGCGCCTGGCTCACTAATTTGATATTAATTAATACATTCCATTATTAGTTAACCTGACAGTGGAGAAGACTGTCAGCTGATGAAAGTTACTACCACCTCCCATGGGGCAAGTCAATATCCTGGGCCTCATAATATAATGCTCTGAGAGAAATATAATACTACTTTTCCATTGTTCCTGCCAAAAATGCAAAAATCATGAGGAAACATCAGAGCAAACTCAAACTGACATTTTACAAAATACTTAGCCTGTCCTTTTTTTAGAAAATTAAAAAAAAATTCTTATTTTAGACTGAGTCTGGCTCTGTCACCCAGGCTGGAGTGCAGTGTGACGATCTGGGCTCACTGCAATCTCCGTCTCCTGGGTTCAAGTGATTCTCCTGCCTCAGCCTCCCAAGTAGCTTGGGATTACAGGTATGTACCACCACACCTGGCTAATTTTGTATTTTTTATTAGAGAAAGGGTTTCACCATGTTGGCCAGGCTGGTCTCAAACTCCTGACCTCAAGTAATCTGCCTACCTTGGCCTCTCAAAGTGCTGGGATTACAGGCGGGAGCCACTGCACTCTAGCCTGTCCTCTTCAAAAATGCCAAGGTCTTGAAAGACAAGTAAAGATTGAAGAACTGTTCCAGATAGAAGGAAACTAAAGAGACATGACAACTAATTGCAACACGTGATCCTGATTTGGATCCAGACCTATAAAGAACATAATTGGGGCAATTTATAAAATGTGACTGGAATCTGTGATGGTAATATTCTGTTAATGTTAATTCCTGATTTTGATGGTTGTACTACGGTTATGTACGGCAGTGTCCTTGTTAGAAAATATACACTAAGGTACTCAAAGAGTAATGGGTCATCATATCTGCAATTACAATTTCTGAAATGATTCAGAAAAGAAGGCAATACATACGCAAAGAATGAGTGTGATAAGGTATATACCACATACATGCGACGTGGTAAGGTGTTAACAGTGGGGAATCCTATTTAAGGGTAAATAGGTGCTCCTGTTTACACTGGGAGGTTTGGAAGGTGTAATCTCCAAACTCCATGACAAGTTGCAAGAATGCAACTTTCAAACTTCATGTTGAAATGTGATCCCTGGCCGGGCATGGTGGCTCATGCCTGTAATCCCAGCATTTTGGGAGGCCTAGGCAGGTGGATCACCTGAGGTCGGGAGTTCAAGACCAGCCTTACCAACATGGAGAAACCCCATCTCTACTAAAAATACAAAGTTAGCCAGGCGTGGCGGCACATGCCTGTAATCCCAGCTACTCGGGAGGCTGAGGCAGGAGAATCACTTGAACCTGGGAGGCGGAGGTTGTGGTGAGCCAAGATGGTGCCATTGCACTCCAGCCTGGGCAACGAGGACGAAACTTCATCTCAAAAAAAAAAAAAAAAAAAAAAAAAAAAGACGTGATCCCCAATATTGGAGGTGGGACCTAGTGAGAAGTGTTTGAGTCAGGGAGATGGATCCCTCATGAATGGCTTGGTGCCATTCTTGTGGTAATAAGTGAGTTCTTGCTCTATTAGTTTCTGTGAGAGCTGCTTGTTAAACCTCCTCTTTTTTTCTCACTATGTGATCTCTGCACACACTTTCTCCCTTTCTCTTCTGCCATAAGTGGAAACACCTTTTTTTTTTGAGACGGAGTCTCGCTCTGTCACCCAGGCTGGAGTGCAGTGGCTGCTGCAACCTCTACTTCCCAGGTTCCTGGGTCCAAGTGATTCCCCTGCTGTTGAGAGTATTATCATGAAAAGATGTTAAATTTTGTCAAATGATATTTCTGCGCTATTGAGAGGATCATGTGTTTTTCATTTTTTATTTTACTGATATGATGAATTTTATCAATTGACTTTTGGTTGCTGATTTGCCTTGCATTTCTGGATAAATCTTACTTGGTCATGGTATATAACTGTTTTTATGTGTTGCAGGATTCAGCTTGCTAGAATTTTTTTTGAAAATTTTTGCATCCATATTCAATAGAGATATTGGTCTGTAGTTTTTTTTTTTCTTTTGATGTCTTCATCTGGTTTCACCTGGTTTTGGCATCAGGGCATCCTTCCTCTTCTATTTTTTGGAAGAGTTTTTGGAGAATTGGTATTAATTCTTTAAATATTTGGTAGAATTCACCAATGAAGACATCTGGCTTGATGTTTTCTTTGTGAGTCATTGTTTTGATGACTAATTCATCCTATTTATTATAGGTCTATTCAGATTTTCTGTTACTCTTGCATCAGTTTCAGTCATTTGTGTCTTTGTAGGAATGTGCCCATTTCATTCTAAGTTGTCTAATGTATTAGCGTAATTAATTAGCATAATAGTATAATCCTTTTTCTCTCTGTAAGGTCAGTTGTAATTTCCCCTCCTTCATTTCTGATTCTAGTAATTTGCAGCTTCTCTCTTTTTATTGTGGTCAATCTAGCCAAAGACTTGCTTTTTCAAAGAACCAACTTTTGGTTTCATTTCGTATTCTCAAATATTGTTTCTAGTCTCCATTTTAATAATTTCCACACTTCCACTCTAATTTTTTAAATATCCCTTTTTTTCCTGCTTGCTTTAGGTTTAATTTGCTCTTCTTTTTCATGTCTTTTTTTTTTTTTTTCATTGTAACCTTGAACTCCTGGGCTCAAGCAATCTTCCTGTCTCAGACTCCCAAGTAGCTAGGACTACAGGCACAGGCCACCATGCTCACCTAATTTACTTTTATTTTTTTAGAGATAGATCTCGCTATGTTGCCCAGGCTGGGTTTGAACTCCTGGCATCAAATGATCTTCCTGCGTTGGCCTCTCAAAGTGCTGAGACTACAGATGTGAGCCACTGCACCCAGCCTTTTTCCATTGTCTTAAAATGGGATTTCTGAGACGAAGATTTCAAATCTTCCTCTTTTTCAATATAGGCATTTACAGCTACACATTTCCCTTTTGGCACAGCTTAAGCTACATCCCATAAGTTTTGGTGTGCTGTGGTTTCATTTTCTTTCACCTCAAGGTATTTTCTAATTTCCCTCTTGATTTTTCCTTTAATCCATTGGTTATTTAGGAGTGTGTTGTTTAATTTCCATATATTTGTGAGTTCCCCAAATTTGTTTCTGTTACTGATTATTAGTTTTATTCTGTTGTGATCAGGGAACATATTCTGTATTCTTTCTATCCTTTTTAATTTATTGAGGTTTGTTTTATGGGCCACCACATAGTCTATCCTGGAGGTGTGTTTCCCCACTGCTATCTGGACTCATCTGCACTCCACTGTTTCTGATGAGAAGGCACCTGTTAATAATTGGGGGTTCCCTTGTAAGTGATGAATTGTTTTTCTTTTGCTGCTGTCAAGATTTTCTCCCTGTATTTGGCTTTCAGCTTTTCTTTCTATCTCTCTCTCTTTCTTTCTCCCCTTCCTTCTTTCTTTCCTTCCTTCATTCCTTCCTTCCTTCCCTCCCTCCCTCCCTTTCTTTCTCTCTTTTCTTTCTTTTTTTCTTTCTTTCTTTCTTTCTCTCTTTCTTTCTCTCTTTCTCTCTCTCTCTTTCGCTCTTTCGCTCTTTCTTTTCTTTCTTTCTTTCTTTCTTTCTTTCTTTCTTTCTTTCTTTCTCTCTCTCTCTCTCTTTCTCTCTTTCGCTCTTTCTTTCTTTCTTTCTTTCTTTCTTTCTTTCTTTCTTTCTTTCGACAGAGTCTTGCTCAGTCACCCAGGCTGGAGTGCAGTGGCACCATCTCAGCTCACTGCAGCCTCCACCTCCTGGGTTCAACCGATTCTCCTGCCTCAGCCTCCCAAGTAGCTGGGATTACAGGCCCCCACCATTATGCCCAGATAATTATTTTTTGTATTTTTAGTAGAGATGAGGTTTCATCATGTTGGCCAGGCTGGTCTCAAACTCTTAACCTCAGGTGATCCACCCACCTCGAACTCCCAAAGTGCTGGGATTACAGGCGTGAGTCACTGGGCCCGACGGCTTTCAGCATTTCTAATGTGATATATTTATTTGTGGATCTCTTTGCATGTATCCTATTTAGAGTTTATTGAGCTTCCTGGGTATGTAGATTGTTTTTCAATAAATTCATGACATTTTCAGCCATTATTTCTTCAACTATTTTTTTCTGTTTTGTTCTCTGTCTCCTTCTCTTCTGTATTCTGCTCTGCATATGTTGGCATGCCTATGGTGTACCAGTCCTCTGAGGTTCTGTTTATTTTTCTTCATTCTATTTTCTCTCTGTTCTTTGGATTGCATAATCTCTATTGATTTATTAATATCTTCAAGTTGGCTAATTCTTCTGATTGTTCAGATCTACTGTTGAGCTCCACTAGTGAATTTTTCGTTTTAGTAATTGTACTTTTCTTCTTCTTCTTTTTTTTTTTTTTGAGATGGAGTTTTGCTCTGGTTACCCAGGCTGGAGTGCAGTGGCGCAAGTTTGGTTCACTGCAACCTCTGCTTCCTGGGTTCAAGCAATTCTCCTGCCTCAGCCTCCCGAGTAGCTGGGATTACAGGTGCACACCACCAAGCCTAATTTTTGTATTTTTAGTAGAGATGGGGTTTTGCCATGTTGGCCAGGCTGGTCTCGAACTCCTGACCTCAGGTGATCTGCCTGCCTCGACCTACCAGTGTGCTGGGATTACAGGTGTGAGCCACCGTGCCCCGCTAGTTATTATACTTTTCAACTCCAGACTTTCCATTTGGTTCTTTTTAAGAATAATTCTATCTCTGTATTAATATTTCTATTTGATGAGACATTATCATCATATCTTTACTTCTTCAATCACAGTTTTCTTTAGTTATTTCTGAACATATTTATAATGGTTGCTAGGAAATCTTTGTTAAATCTACTATCTGGTTGCTTTCACAGGCAGTTTCTGTTACTGCTTTTTTTTTTTTTCTGTGTATGGATCACCCTTTCTTATTTCTTTTTATAGCTCATAAGTTTCTCTGGGAAACTGGGCATTTTAGATAATATATTGTCGCATATCTGGCTACTGGTCATCCCCCTGCCCCTATCCAAGCTTGATACTGTTATTTACTTGTTTATTTGTTTGGTGACTGGTTGGATTATTTTAGTGAATTCCCCCACCCCCCTCAGTGTGAAGACTCTGATGTTGCACCTTAAGGGGCGTTGCCTTGAGTGTACCCACAGTCATCCTGTAATGACAGTGGTTTTGGCGGGGCTGTCTTTATCTGGTTCTTTCTCCCACCACAGCTATCTGTTAAACTGCGCTAATTCCTGTCTGATTGCTCTGTTGTTTTCAACAATGCCTTTTATGGAAAAACAAATCATGTTTTTCCTCTGCTCTTACATTAACACAACAATCAACACAGAAGACTTCTCTGACTCCCAAATATGTGGAGATTTCTTCCCACCAGCAAGCAAGCAGTCAGTTCCACAGTGGACACCAGCTAGGTGTCCTCCAACTCAATTCTGACGCTATTTATCTGGAGACAGTGTCAGATCCCATAGGCTGGGGGCTCAGTCCCCATAATTGCCTTGGCAGATTTGGGATTTGAATCCAGGCAGTCTTAGCTGTGAACCGCCACACAAAGCCACCTTTCTCCAAAGAATGGAGGCTTGAGCTCCCTTGTAACTTGGGGTAAATAATCTGGGCACATATCCTTGAGGAACAGCAGGACCAGAATGCTCTGCACAGGACTGGAAATGGCTGGGGGTAGGAAATCCAAGTCCCTGACCGCGTTGACCATTTCCTTCATCCTGTGAGGCAATGGGCTTGACCCTGCAATGTTCCCAGCACAAGTCTGAAGAGTAATGCAATAGAGAGTAGGTGAGTTGAGTAACCACTTGAAATTCCACTCCTCCCTTCCCTTTTCATAACAGGTGTCCTAACTTTCTGCCAAGCACACTCAGGTTTTCCATGTTCTGCTCAGAAGTTACCAACTGGCTGTTGGTTAGGGCTAGCAAATTACGTAGACTTCCTTTTGGCTAAGAATCTTAGCAAGTTTATTCCCTCAGGGTAGGAAGGTCATATTTTTTCTTTAGGCTCCACCTTGCTCTTCCCTCGAGAGGGGAAATAGGAATTCTTTCTTCCTCAGATGAGCTCGTATAAGGCCAGGCTCATTGATGATAAGAAGCAGAAATGGACTCAGGCTAAATTAAGACAAGGGAAGTGACAGGGCGGCCATGGCTGCCACAGGATGGAAGGGAAGGACTACAACGGAGCTTAAACAGACAGGGGCCAGGCAGCTCAGATGGTTTTGGAAACGGGGGGTTCCACGGTCTTGCCCAGGTGCCATTACTGGGATGAATGAGCTTCCACCACTCCTTCTGTCCTTGTGTTTCTTACTCCATAGCCACATTCCTAGGAAAGCAAGTCCAAGCTTAGTTCTCATGCCTGCCTTTGGTTGCTGTGAGATGGCGAGAGGAAAGTCAGGCAGCGGCAGGGCACCTGGAAGACCCTTTTGTCTTAGCAATGGGATGGCGGATGCTGGGTTTACTCTCCACCAAGACTGTACAAAGTAGGTGCCAGATAATTCTCCAAAAGAAGATAGGTGGAGGAATAGGCAGTGCCAAATTCCCAGCACAGCTTGTGCTGGCAGGTGGGTACTGTCACGGTGGTACTTCCAAACAGGAAGAGATGTCTCTGACAGAATCAGGAATTGGATGGAGATTTACCCGTAGAAAAATGGTGACCTAAGTGAGATATGCTTTCCCCTTGCTCAGGCCGAAAACCCTGGGGTTCTTGCAACAGACTTCCAGCACGCCCCCCGTGGGTGCCTCTTGTCCTCTCCTGCCACTGATGGGAGCAGGACTGGTAGTGTGAGGACACTGACAGGGGAGGTGGCTGCCGTCATCTTGATTTCCTGTGTCTGAGCCTCTTATTCTGCGGTTAGATGGACACAACGTTCCACGCTGGGGCCCTATTGCCCCCCTCTCACTCCCCTTTTTAGCCATGTTGAGTGGGTCTCTGTTTCTTGCTTCAAATGGAGCCTCTTGTTTCTCCAGCCCCAGACAGCCTGCACGCATGACTTTGCGCGTCTTTGTAAGCCCCACCCAGGCCCTGGGCCGGGGAGATCCCAGAGTGTGAAGGGGCAGAGCCCGAGAACCTGCCCAGCTCCTTGCCTGGCTTGGGGCCTCAATAAGCTCTGCCCACCCTCCACCCCAGGGATGACATTCCAAGTCCTGGGGGACCTGAGACCCACCCACCAGGCGCAGGTGTCCTGTGGCCTGGACCAGGTTTGGGCAGATTTGCTTGAATTCACTGTGGGTATTTCAAAAGTGTGCTTAGGGATGGGGCATTTCTTTTCTTTTTTTAAAGTTGTGGATTATTTCTCACATTTTGTATGAGGATCCTAATTCCGAAGTTGTTTTCCTTCTCCAACATGCTTGGGTCGTCTCACAAGGAACCCGCCTTAAAGGCAACGACGCATATGCTGCCACCTAGTGGAGGAAAATGATCAGTTTCTACAACTGCGCAAAGTCATGAATCACTTAACCACAGAAATACAGATACGTTCTGAGAAATGCGTCTTTAGGTGATTTCATCGTTGTGCAAACATCATAGAGTGTACTCACACGAAACTAGACGGCATCACACAAACCTAGATGGTATATTCTACTTCACACCTAGGCCATATGGTATAGGCTATTTCACTGAGGCTACAACCCCCTACAGGGTGTTACTGTACTGATACCGTAGGCAATTGTAACATGCTAGTAAGTATTTGTGTCTAAACATATCTAAACATAGAAAAGGTACCGTAAAAATATGGTGTCATAATCTTGTGAAACCACTGTCATATATGAAGTCCATCTTTGACTGAAACGTCGTTGTGTGGCACATAACTGTGTGGAAAGAGAAATTGTACGGAAAGCTCCAGTGCTTCCAACCTCTTTCTTGTTTCCCTCACATCAACTGATATATGGGTCAACTTTTTATTAAAACAATTGGGTATTCATAGAAAATTTCACTTTATTTCCTAAACAATAGCTCATAAAAATGTGTACCATTTATCTAGGGTTTCCTATGTGCTAAACACTTTACATACGTTCCTTCAATCCTCACTGCACTCCTATGAGCTACACATTGTTATTACTCCTATTTTGCAGATAAGGAAGGTGAGATTCAGAAAGATTAAATACTTCCAACTTCCAGAGTTTACACACTTACCCACTAGTCTATCTTGCTTCACCTTTAACCTTAACAACATTTATCGACTAAAATTACACAAACATAAAAAAGGCATCCAAAATCCTGAAACTATCTCAAGTGCATTCCACAATTAATCAAATAAGTAAATATGTGGCAGAGAGTGAGAACCAAGTTTTTCACTGTTGAAAAAGCATAACAAATATGGAAAGGGGGAAGGTTAGCATACACCCTATGGAGCTGGATTGGAATCAGAGGAATTGGTGTGAATGGATGGTTTATATACATAGGTAGATATAGAAACTGTTATAGGTATACATATTAGGTAGATATAAAAACAGTTGTACATATAGCTATATATACATACACATACATATATAACTATAACAGTTTATCTACTATATATATGTGTTATAGGTATATATGTTAGGAATATATATCAGCCATTAACTTCAGTGTTCATCGATGGTTCTGTGGCCGGCAAGAACCATCGATGAACACTGAAGTTAATGGCTGCAAATGTGATGAGAAACAAAATACTTATATAGTCTCAGAGCCTCTTCACAAGAGACTTATTAATTGCAAAGGGAACAATAGCATAATAACTGTGCAGTGGACCAGTCTGGTAGGTACCACCTTTTCCAAGTGATCAAAGTTAAGATCACCAGGAACAAGATGTATCAGCATCCTGTGCCTCCTGCTGTGATGTACTGAGAAGGACTCACTGTCCCTTCTGTGGTGTTCTTGCCAAAAATGCATAACTACAATCTAATAATGAGTAAACACTATACACACCCAAAGTGAGGAACATTCTACAAAATAATTGGCCACCACTCTTCAAAAGTGCCACCATCATGAAAGACAAAGACGGAGGAAGCTGTCCCAGATTGAAAGAGACAACTCAGTGCAATCAATGTGGGATCCTGGAACAGAAAAAAAAACATTTGTGGGACAGTTGACAAAGTTTGAATAAAGTCTGGAGATCAGTTCACAGTATTGTGTCAGTGTTCCTATCCTGGTTGTGAGAATTAGGATAATTATACGGTGCAGTGGTGCAGCTTTTTTTGGAAAGCTGGGGGAAGGGTATATAGTATTCTTTTTTTTTTTTGAGACGGAGTCTCGCTCTGTCGCCCAGGCTGGAGTGCAGTGGCGCAATCTCGGCTCACTGCAAGCTCTGCCTCCCGGGTTCACGCCATTCTCCTGCCTCAGCCTCTCTGAGTAGCTGGGACTATAGGCGCCCGCCACCACGCCCGGCTAATTTTTTTGTATTTTTAGTAGAGATGGGGTTTCACCGTGGTCTCGATCTCCTGACCTCGTGATCCACCCGCCTCGGCCTCCCAAAGTGCTAGGATTACAAGCGTGAGCCATCGCGCCTGGCCGTATTCTTTGTACCACTTTTGCAGTGTTTTCAAAGTCTAATGTTATTTCAAAGCTAAAAACTAAAACAAGCTTACAATAAAAAATATGTAAGTAAAAATCCTTTAAAAAGACATGACAAAGTGTGTCAGATATTAGATTATCAAAAGCTAGGGACTCTCTGGGGCCAGAGCTCAAATTCTCTTGTTTTCAGTCTCTTTATCAAATGAAAACTTCTGTCTGCCTTCTAACTTAATCATGACACAGAAGTAGAAAGAAGGGAAGTGTTTGGGCAAATGTTGAGCAATACACACACAGCAAATGCTCATTCGATGTTTTGGCTGAATCGTAGAACACAGTAGACTGTCTAAACCCTCTGTTCCTGTTCTGGAATGTTCTGATCACAGCTGCTGGCTTATGTCTATCTTATAGCGATCCCCAAAGCCGCACCCGGCGTGGTCCTGAGGATCACAGGACTTAGCATTTCCTGCTTCCACAATGCTGGCCCTTAAGGGATATACTTAGGTGTCCAGAGGAAGCAGATTGTATCTGTTGAGTGCTTGAAATAATAATAGTGATGATGATTGATGATAATGATGATGATGATGATGATGATGATATCTAAGCTATCACATGCCAGGCACCGTTCCACATGCTTTAATGCTTAAACCATCCCTGGGAGGAAGGGTCTGTTACTGCACACATTTACAGAGTGAGTGCACTGCTCAGGCTCTCTCGCTTCGCTACATGGCCTGTGAGTAGCGGAGCTGGGCTCTGACCTCACGCAGACTGCCTCTGGAGCCCACCTTCTGATGAATGAGAATGCACATGGGACAGTGGGCTGAGTCATGGGGCACACGCAAGGTTAGTTGGGGATTAGCCTCAGCCCCTTTTGGCTTCGATAGAAATCCTTCTCAGAGACTCTCGGAACAGAGTGGTGGTAAAGCACCACCTGGGGCCTGTGGGAGGCCATTTTGGACCCAGTTCTCAGTTTCCAGGGCCGTAGATGTCCCTGGATGGGGCCAGCGCCTGGGGTCCCCCCACCACCCCACACCATACCAACTCTTGTTATTAGCCATTTATCTAGCCACTTAGCACTTTCTCTTGGAAGTGCCATGCTTTGGGACACTTGGACGTTCTGACACGGGAGTTCCTGATAGTCTGCTTCTGGGTAGAGTTATTCCTGATCACTGGGGTGCCTGAAACCCCTCCTGCTGCTGAGCTGAGCCCCAGTGCTGAGCCCTGAGGTAGGACAAACACCCCTCTGGGCAAGTATAGAATGGAAACTGAAATAGAAATAAACCCCAACAAAAGCAAACTTCCTGGGGTTTTCCTCCTGACTACTCACACACACACCTCTGAAAGGTGTGTGTCTCAGAAGCAATGGCCTGGACCAGGAGTCCTGACCTTGCTGTGTGACTTTGAGCAAGGCCGGGCCCTCTCTAGGCTTCGGTGAACTCAGCTGTGAGTGAGGGGTAGGATTTTATGATTTCCAGCGTCTCTGCTTCCAGTGCCTTCACGTTATGGCACCCAGGGCTTGTGACAAGAGCAGAAGGAAGCCAGGCCCATTCCTGGTGGACTTGAAGGTGTTAGCTCTTTGTTCCCTGGAAGAGTGTGGCCACGGCATTAGGGAGGGCTTGCCACTGCTCTGTCCACACACAATTAGGGCTGAGGTGACTCAGAAGTGAACACACCATGTGTTAAAATAAGAGTTGGTGTTTCTGAGAAGGGAAGTCCAGGAGCTGACCAGGATGGGATTAGCTGTTGATAAGGGGCCCGGCATTGTTCTAGCTCTCCCCTGAGGCCCACACCACATCCTAGAAGAGAAGCCAGGTCCCTCGGCCCTACCAGGGCTGGGACAGTCGGGGCACAGCTGCAGGAGACGCCCTGGGAGGCCGTCTGGGCTGCGGCAGGAGGAGGCAGGGCGGTGCAGTGGTTGGGAGGCGGCCACTCTGCCTCCGTTGAGTTTTCTGGCTTTGTCACTTGACGTTGATTCTCCCCCAGGGCCAGAGTGGGGTCAAGTGGGGACCACGGAGGAGGACATGAGATCCTAACAGGCGACCTCAAACTGCGGTACAAGCCTAGCAACCCTGACCGCTCCCCTACCCACAACCCGCAAAGGTCAAGGCCAGTGCCAAGGAGTGTGGGGAGGGCGGCGTGGGGGACTCTCCAGTTTAGACTCTTCAGCCTCGAAAAACAAAGGCTGACAGGAATGTGAGGAAACCACTGTTTACTCTGTTTTCAAGGGTGTTCCACTGAAGTGTGTCCTGAGATGTTTCCAGAAGGAGGATGACGGGGGTGGTGCTGAAGAGGCTCTGCCATGGGAACTGGAGCCGGAGATGCCGGCCAGAACTCTGGGTTCTCTGGAAGTGGTGGGAGGAAACCCACAGGAGGGAAGAGGCCATCTCTCCTTTAACTCCTAGGGGAACAGACCGCAGCGGCCGAGGGTGCTAGCCCTTTTTGAAGCTGAGAGGGAGCAGGAAAGGAAGGGACTCAGGGGATCTCATGGGAGCCGGAAGGGCCCAGATTTAGGATCCGAAATTGTGCCTATGAGAGTGGTGGGCATTGGAGACTCTCCCAGGGGTTGGTTGGTGGCAGGCGACATGAATCTGCGAATGCTGGCTTAGCTTTAGAGGGACTGAGGGTGAGGATGTCACAGAGCCCGAGGGCAGGATTCAGAGCCCAGCCTCCAGGAGGACAAGAATGGGGACATTCCTTGGGGACAAAGTTGGGCTGTCAGTCACTGTCTCAGACCTTCTCACTGGCCTGTCTGGTTGCCTGTTTCTGCTGTGCGCCTGCAGACCCTGTCTGATCATTGCCGCTCATGGTTTCAAAATGTGTTTCCTCAGATGGTGGCCCCAGGCCCTGAGCCTTGTGATCTTCTGGATATAGAGCTCATGCAGCCAGCTAACCAGAGACCCTGTGTCTCAGCCCCAGATCCTAGAAAGAGAATGTGATTGTTCCAGACTGGCCGGGGATTCGCCCCCTAGTTTAGTGGGCTCGGCCGCGTGGCAGGCCCACAGGAACCATGCAGGAGCCCTCCACTTCCCCTCCAGCTGTGGGCAAGGGCAGTTCTTGCATCCCAAAGAGGGAACCTAAAGAAACAAGGGGAAATATGGGAGGCAGGAAATTGGGTGGAACCAGAAGTGGAGGATGGGGCCATGGAGACCTCCTGAAGCTGGGCTCGCAGGGAGTTCAGGGGAGAGCTGGAAGGAAGGGGATCGGATTAGGGACAACACAAGGACCCACACCCACGAGCTGTACAGTTCATTCCTCGATAATGATGAGTGGTGTGGGCTTTTATAAACTAAAATTTCCCGTGAAGGTAATCTATAACCCAACTGCCACTGATACAGTGAAAAAGTCTGACTTCTCTAGGAAGCCATTTAGCTCAAGGTAACCTCAAGAAGAGAAATAGAGAGGTTTAGGAGTGACAAAGTTTTCATGGCCAAGATGGAAATGTCCTGCCTAGAAAGAGGCCATAAGGAAAAAGTCTAGAAGGGCATATGTGTGTGAACCTGGACCCCACCGAACCCCAGTGAAATCAGAATCCCTGGGGGTGGGGCTGGCCAGGTGATTCCCACATGCACCCAGGATTTCAAATCACTGGCCTAGGAACAGCTGACAGGTCATTCCCCTTTTCTCCATGGCAGGAGCTCAGATGTTTGGAGATTGCCAATAGAAGTCAATGTGGCAGAGCTTGCTCCGTTTCCTGGGCCGTGGGCGCTGGGAACTGGCATCTCAGAGCCTCACGGCCCAGAGGAGCTGTGTGGCTACCCCCTGTTCCTATTGGTGAAGCCACCCAGCACCCTTAGTAGAGCAGCTCTGTCTTATCCCCACTGGGTGTTCAGGCAGTAAAGATGGGGGTGGTGCTCACAGAGCCGCAACTATCCTGGTTTTCTGGAACTTTCCCAGTTTCAGTACAGAATGTCCTGTGTCCCAGGAAACCCTACAGTCTGGGTAAACTGGGGCATTGGTCACACAGTGGCACTCAGCTGAGGGTCAGGAGAGCCCAGCTGACGTCTTTCAGTCCTGACACAGGCCCCACGCCCACGTTCCACGGCGGCTCCTGGCCTGGGAGCTCCAAGCCCAGCATCATTCTCGGTGCTGGGCTCTCCCTTGTCCTGGAGAATGTTGACTTTTCTCACACCCACACATACACATGCACAAGCAAGAAGGAAAAAAAATGCAGGCATTGTTCAGACTTATAGCAGGTTATATTCTAGGAAAAGGTGGTGTAAGTTAAAAAGATAAAAATTGAATCCATTTTCCCACAGAAACAATACCTTGATGAGAAATCCTGAGCCAGGGAAAGAAGTCTATAAAAAATTCTGTCCTGGTCACAGAAAATTTCCCTAAACCCCTCTAAATATCTCTCTTAGGTTAATACTAGGCAAAATGTTCTCCTAGAGAAATCAACCCCCAAACATAATTAACTATAAATTAAAACCTCTACCCTCTGCAGTGTGAGTGCTCTCAAATGCATAGACATCAAAGGAAAAGAGCAGATCAGAACGCAGCCACGGGCAGTGTTATTTTATTTGTTGAAACGATTCTGCATGTGAAGGGCTACTCAAGCTAGAGTGGTGGTTCTCAACCTTGGCTGGGCCTTGGAGTCATGGGAGCTGTTGCACCTGCTGGTGCTTGGTCCCAACCCTGGATGAGCTAATGAACTTCAGTGTGGCTTGGACACAAGGAGTTTTCAAAGCTCCACAGGTGATCCCAATGTGCTGCCAGGGCACGGCACCACTGGGAGAGAGGAGGCTACAAGGCCTGGAAGAAGCACCTGGAGGAGCTGATGGGTGGTGGCTATACCTGGGGCTGGGAGCCAGCGAGATCTGCTGGGAAGGGGGGTGCGTGGAGGAAAAGCTGCCTGAGCTCTGGGGTCCAGGCCTAGGGTCTTGAGTGCTGGAACATTGAGACACATGCTAACTGAAAATGAACCCTTAGCAGTTATCCAAGTCAATCCTGTTATTTTGCAGATGGGGAAACAGATCTAGAGAGGAGAAGGGATATGCCCAAGTCCCCCAGTGTTTAGAAGGAAAATTAAACATAGGTAGGCCAAGTGCCGTGACTCACGCCTGTAAGCCTAGCACTTTGGGAGGCCGAGGCAGGCGGATCCTTTGAGCTCCGGAGTTTAAGACCAGCCTGGCCAACATGGCGAAACTCTGTCTCTACAAAAAAATACAAAAATTAGCTGGGCTTGGTGGCATGTGCCTGTAGTCCTAGCTACTCAGGAGTCTGAGGTGGGAGGATCACTTGAGCCCGGGAGGTCGAGACTGCAGTGAGCCATGATCACACCACTGCACCCCAGCCTGGGTGACAGAGTGAGACCCTGTCTCAAAAAACCAAAACCAAAACAAGACAAAACAAAACTAGGTATTTTGATTCCTTGTCCTGTATGGTAAGTCCTTACTTAACATTGTCCATAGGCTCTTGGAAACTGCAACTTCAAGTGAAATGACATACAGTGGGTCCTCAGATAGTGTCATTTCATTCACTATCATTTTGTTATAACGTTAATAAGAAAAAAAATTAGTTTCACTATATGTTCTTTTGCTTCAAGTTGCAGTTTCCGAGAACCTATGGGCAATGTTAAGTAAGAACTTCCTGTACTGTTCACATTGTAGTGGTTTTAAACTATGCCCGAAAATTCTTTGGTACTCCTCCCTTCAAAAGGTGAAGCTTAATTCCCCTCCCCTTGAGTTTGGTTTGGGCTTAGTGACTCATTTCTTTTTAAATGTTTGCTTATTTATTTATTTATTTTAGAGTCAGTGTCTTGGTCTGTCACCTGGGCTGGATGCAGTGGTGCAATTATAGCCACTGCAGCCTCGACCTCCTAGGTTTAAGAGAGCCTCCTGCCTCAGCCTCCTGAAAAGCTGGGACTACAGGTACGCACCACTCTGTCTGGTTAATTTTAAAATTTTTTTATAGAGATGAAATCTTGCTATGCTACCCAGGCTGGTCTTGAACTCCTGACCTCAAGCAATTCTCCTGCCTCGGCCTCCCAAGTTGCTTGGATTACAGGTGTGAGCCATTGTGTCTGGCCAGTGACTCACTTCTAAAGACAGAATACAGGGGAAGTGATGGTATGTGACTTCAGAGATTAGATAATAAATGGCATTGTAGCTTCTGCCTTGTTTTCTCTCTTGTGTCATTCACTCTGGGGAAAGTCAGCTGACACTCGTGAGGATGCTCAAGTGGCCTTGTGGAGAGGCCCACATGGTGATGGGCTGGGGCCTCTCTCCAGCAGCCTCAAGTGGGCACCATCTCGGAAGCCGACCCTTTCAACCCAGGCAAGCCTTTGGAGGACTGTAGTTCTGGCTGACGTCTTGACTGCAATCTCATGGGAATCCCTGAGACAGAACCATTCAACTAAGTCACTCTTAATTATAATTTTTTTTTTTTTTCGAGATGGAATCTTGCTCTGTCACCTAGGCTGGAGTGCAGTGGCACAATCTTGGCTCACTGCAAGCTCTGCCTCCCGGGTTGATGCCATTCTCCTGCCTCAGCCTCCCGAGTAGCTGGGACTACAAGTGCCTGCCACCATGCCCGGCTAATTTTTTGTATTTTTAGTAGAGACGGGGTTTCATCATGTTAGCCAGGATGGTCTCGATCTCCTGACCTCGTGATCCACCTGCCTCAGCCTCCCAAAGTGCTGGGATTACAGACGTGAGCCACCACGCCCAGCCTAATTATAATTCTTGACCCACAGAAACAGAGAAAAAAAATAAAAGTGTATTGTTTTAGGCGGCTAAGTTTTGGGGCAGTTTGTTACACAGCAATTGATAATGAATACACATACCACCCTAAAATATAATCTTTCAGAGTCATTCACATCCGCAAACTTGAGTATAGTGGGAGAATATGAATGAAAAGAACAGAAGGTGTAGCAACATTTTCCTTCTAAGGAAGAGTAAGGCTGGAGGGGTAGGAAAATTACTCCCTACTAATCCTTTCTTTTTATGGAGACTGGTGGGGAATGGAGAAAGGAAAGATGCAAGCTTCAAGGTGCCTGGCAGTTCTTCACTCCGCTGATGCTTACAGCCTAGAGTAGATGGCTTTTGTTTTAGCAGAGCTCAGGAAGCAGGCCTGATACTGAGGAACGGTGGAGAAACAGGACTGAGCAACCTTTAAGAATCATGTGTCTAACGTGTAATCATATCATTTGTGTTGGTGTGTGACAAAACTCTCCTGGTAATTTCTAAGCCTCCTGTGAAGTCCACTGCACACACAAAGGCCTTGAGGAGCCTAAAAAGGGGGTCAGGTTTCCAGCATGGGTCCATGCTGAGCAGGGGGTGGGGACTGAGTAAGGAGAGGCCCATGTGAGGCTGGGGGCTGAGTGGAAGCTGGAGCTCAGAGCCAGAGAGAGCAGGGAGGTCCTATGCAGCCACATGGGTCAGGGGAGGTCAGGACACAGAAGCGATTCTGCATCTTGACGGCCTCAGCCTGAATCCTGGGTGTGGGGGAAGAAGTGACAGGCGTGGGAGTTCTTAGAAGTCAGCCATGCACCTGCATCTGATGAAGCACCATGTCCGTTCTTACTAACCCCTGAGAACAATGACTTCTGCTTCCCTTCTGCCTTCCAAGTCCTGTGCAAGATCCTCTTGTTGGCAAACTCTAACCTGGGAGCACGAGGAAGAGGACTGGGGGGAACGGTTTCCAGCCCTACGTAGACATGGTGGTGGTGATGTGTTGACACATGGGGGCTCCGCTTCGGACTTCCCAATGAATAAGGCCAGGGAACTGCAGCTGATGGCTGGGTCATCCGAGAGATGTTCAATCTTTACTTTTTATAATGACAGAGCAAACCATCCTATTTGCTATTTACTTTCCAGATGGTATCTTCAAGAAACTTCTGGAAATAGGTCTTTGTGTCAACCAGAAACTGCTGGTCAGAGCATAAGTTCTGGAGTTTTCTTGTATAGCATGGAGACTGCAGTTAATCATAATATATCATATACTTGAAGATTGCTGAGAGTAGATGCTAAACATTATTATTTATTTATTTTCTTAGTTTTTTCGTCCCACTTCAATAAGCTAGTCGAAGACAGTAGACTTTAAATGTTCTCACCACAAAAAACGGTTAAGTATGTGGGATGATAAATATGTTTGAGTTACTCATTCCACGGTGTATACATATATCAAAGTATCATGTTGTAAACTATAAGTAAATAACATTTCTTATTTGTCAATTACAAGTATAACACACACATATGCATGCACACTATATATAAATATATTTTTTAAAACTGCTGGTCAGGAATCAGACGGCCTCCATGGGCGGTGTCACAGGGCTCCCCCACCGCAGCCTCCCTCACGGTTCTGAGCCCTCCTGAGTCACTCTTTTGTTTAATGCTTTCATCCCTGGTTTATGTAGAAAGCTTCCCTTCAGCTCACGGGAGGCTCTTATCTTACCGGTGGTCAAATAGATACAGGAAACATTGCCTGCTCTGTTTTTGGTGATTTGCGGTGCACATGAGTATATTAAAGACTCTAAAAACACATTTTTCAGAGCATGTCTGTGACAGCCTGCAGTGTTGGATGTGAACGGCTTCTTCAATGCCAATGTGCAATTAAATGGGAGGAACAGAGATGCTGTCTTGGGAAGTATAGACACAGGGAGAAAAGAGTCATGAGGCTGGCTAGTGACGAAGACAACTCAAGAAGACTTTGTGTACACTTGCCATGTTACGTCATGCAAGATAGGAGTTGTCAATAATTTCCAAATTAATATATTGCACAAAAGGCTTGGGAGTTATTGTTGCTGTCGACAGCACAGTGTTGGTGAATACCCCTCCCCAGCACGTGAGATAACATCTGTCTTGGCCTCTGTAGTTAAGAACAAATGCGAATCCATTTCAACCTTTCCATGCTCCAGGAAGAAAGGGCTGGCATGCAAATGAGTCAAGCAGGCAAGTGTGCACTAGAAATCTTTTCACTTCGGAAGAGCAAACATTGATTTCGAACTTCCTAGAAGCACCTGTTTGAAGCCCTGTCAGTAGCCCAACAGATTCAGAAAAGATACCCTTCCCTGCTTTAGACACCCGACCACCACTTGCCAGAGAACAGTCAGAGATGTTCAAATTCCCCATCACGACCATGTGAAGGGGCCACTAGAGCTTGCAGTGCACTTGCAACACCTATGGGCACGGAATCTCCATATTTTCAAGATGTACCACAGGTAGTTCATGTTTCGAGGGTTGTCTGATGGATATTCTATCAGCATTTACTTGGATCTATTGAATGTCCTTGAACGACAAACACTATTCTCCAAAAAATTTCCACTTTTTATTCTCTCTTAATTCCTTTCTCTCCTCTGTCTGCTGTCATCTGATTGGTAAAAATCCTACTAGCTGCCTGCCCTGTCCTGTGCTATTCACAGGGACAGCCACCTACCTCTGTGGGCTTCTCTTCTCCCTCTCCCAGCTGCCTGCCCTGTCCTGGTCCCTTGAGGTGGCTTTCCTCCCTGAATCTGCTTCTGGACAGTCCTTATGGTCCCCTGATTTGCATCTCTGCTCCTTCCTCCCCAGGCTGTGGGAACCTCCAAGAGAAGGGAGACGGAGAGCCCTGCTCAGAACAAGTGGCCTATGAAGCTGTGGCTGGGTCCCCAGGGTCCTCGGCCTTCCTTGTTCATGGAGGGGGTGTCCTGTGGGTGTGGGGACAGTGGGCTCAGGTGGTCGGGCCAGCAGTGAGGTCTGGCGAGTGAGCTGGTCAAGCAGGCAGAGTAACCAGAGGTGAAGATGAACGCCATGGATTTGGGCACACAAGAGCTGGCTCCTGGGAAATTCAGCTAGGGCTGGCAGCTTAAGACTAAAAGGTTCTCCTAAGTCCAGGGAAGGCGGTCAAACTCCACAAAGCAAGGACCTTGCCCCCACCCTCCCAGCAAGTGACACATAGATTAGGTCAGATGCTCGAGTGGGGCTGTGAGACTTAGGCACATCCCACGTGTGGCAGATACTGATGGGGTGAGACGCTGAACCTGGAATGGAGCTCTAAATTTGAATTCCAGTTCAGCAGTAAACTCACCACATGACCTTGGAAGAGACCGTGCACCTCCCTGAGCCACAGAGCCCTTTACTGCAAGCTGAGGATAACGCCCATCCTCTGTACCCCAGAAGTGTGTTGGGAGGAGAAAGGGTTAGAGGCCTGGGGGTTCCTCGTGAGCAGCGATGAATGGAGGGGTCTGTGAAGGGTGGCTGAAAATCAGGGTGCCCCAGGCCAGGGCAGGGATCCTGGCAGTGGAGTGGGAGAGAGATTCGAGAACAGAGTATCTCCAGGTTTTGCCATCTGTAGAGGTCAGAAGCACCCTGCCTTGACCTTGGGCTATTTCTAGAGAGCTGGCCAGGCATCTCTCATGATGGCAGCAGCTGGCTGCCTGCTCCTTGGCTCTGGCTGGACCTGCTCCAGGCTGAGGTGTCACTGGCTGAGCTGTCAGAGCCAAGGTAGGACAGAACCCAGGCTGAGCCCTCTGGGGAACCCGCAGTATCTCAGAGGCACTTTAGCTTCTGAAGGGAGGAGAAAGCCTTGCAAGTTTAGTCCACAGTAGCCTGGAAGAAGCTGTCTCACTGGGGAGTCGGAATTGGTCAATATTTCCTAGCCCCATCACCATCACAACTTTACAATTGCTTCAGGCATTAATTACCCTTTGCAACAGCCTTCTCATCAAGTCACTTCTCCATTCAACAAATTCTTAGTAAGGGCCGATGTGGCCCCCATAGAGCTTACAACTTAGTGCATCAACAAGTAAATAAACATGAACAAAATATAATTCTGACTTGTGGTAAGAGCTCATAAGGAAGTGAACTGGGTGCAGTGTGGTCGGGTGGTCAGGGAAGGGGCTCTCTGGAGAGATATCATTGAAGCTGAGGCTCGAAGGATGAGAAGGGGCCAGCTAAGTGAACAGTGCGGGGATGAGGTGTTCCAGGCAGAGGCAACAACACTTGCAAAAGCTTAAAGGTAGGAGATGGCTCAGGGCCTTAGAGATAAAAAGGAGGTGAGGGGGACTGGACTGTAAGGAGTGAGGAAGACAGAGTGGGAGACCAGTCAGAGAGACAGGCAGGGGCTAGATTGGGCAGGGCCTTTTAGGCCAGGGGAAGGAGCTGGGATTGTCTTCCAAGTACAATGGGAAATGCTAAAGGGTTTTAAGGAGAGAGTGACGGCATCTAATTTGCACCGTGAAAGGTTACTTTGCTCTGTGGAGAGACAGAAGAATAGAAGTAGGAAGCCTCTGAAGTAGTTTGAGTGACTTAGACTATGATAATGTAGCAGACAGGATAAGCTAGGTTGTGCTGCAGTAACAGACAGTGCCCATTTCAATGGCTTCACATAACAAAGATTTATTTCTCTGTCATGCATCAGCAGAAGGGCTCTGTTGATCTTAATCACTCAGGAATCCAGGTATGGGTCTCATCTGGACATGATGTCCATAATCCCCATGAAAGGAGACAGGAAGTATATTAGTTCTTTAAATTCCCACCAGAAGTGACAAATATCTCTTCACATGTCATTGGCCAAACGGGTCACAGAGGCAAGCCTAACTTCATATCAAGTGGGAGAGTGCCATCATGCCACAAACCCAGAAAAACTGTATCACACTAATGACCACCACAGACCAGGAGAGTGAAGACAGAGAGAAGCAAATGAATCCAAGGTGCATTTTGGAAGTGTCAGCTGAAGAATTACAAGGGTCATATATTTAGACAGGAGAACTTTATTTCTCCTAAAGAATTGTAGCTTGCAGGGTATCCATTCTGACAAGCTGGGAAGCGCAGCCTTGGGTCAGAAGCTGACAACAGGCACTTTGAGGGTGGGAGGACTAAGACAGGGATTTATGCTGAATGGGATGGCCAAATATAAGCATGTCATGTGCAATGGAGCATCATGCCTCTCTGTGGGTCCCATGTTAAAAAAAATGGTAGCATTAGCATGATCCAAGGGCAGAGGTTTTGGTTCTCTGGTGTCAAAAGGTAATGCAGAGGACATGAAAACCCTCACTGTGCATCCTTACAGGTTGGTTTCAACCTGGCTGGTTGAATTCAAGGGCACGGCAAGTCTTTTGAAAGGGCTGGTTACTGTTTAGCCCTTAGGAAAGAAAGCCTTGTGGTGGTTAGTGAAGGGTGGATAAGGAAGCCTGTCTCACCTCTGGTTGCATTGTGGCTGGGAATTCAGTTTCCAAGGTTTCTCTGAGGTCCTTTAGACCAAGAAGGGATCTATTCACTTAGTTGGGGCCGGATTTAATTTTTATTTCTCAGAAGTAAAAGTGACAGGGCTTCCTGACGAGTTGTATGTAGAGCAAGGGGAGGAGATAGGAGAGTCTGATGATTCCCAGGTTCCTCAGGGCCTGGTGCTTGGTGGTCCCCTTTGCTAAAGCAGGGGCTGGAATGAAAGGCATGGAGCTGGACATGCTCCAGTGTGGAAACTGGATTATGCAAATCTGGAGTTTGGGAAAGGGAGTTTGGGCTGGAGGTACAAATTTGGGTGTCGTCAAATATAGATAGTGATGAGTGCTTCAGGAATGTATGGGTCTTGGGCCTTAGAATTCACACTGAAACTTACACCACTGGCTTCCCTGGTTGTCCATCCTTTGAACTCGGACTGAATTACACCACTGACTTTTCTGGCTCTCCAGCTTATGGACAGCAGATGGTGGGACTCTTTGGCCTCCATAATCACATGAGCCTCTTCCTATAATAAATTTCCTTACATATATGTAATATATGTATGTGTCCTGTTGATTCTGTTTCTCTGGAGAACCCTGGCTAATATACTATTTCCTCCCAAAACTTTTTTTTTTTTTTTTTACCAGTTTGCATTTCCACCAACAATATTTAAGAGTCCTCTTTTCCCATCCTTCACTAACACTGAAAAATCTTTCCGGCTGGGCGTGGCTCATGCCTATAATCCCAGCACTGTGGGAGGCCGAGGCAAGTTGATCACCTGAGGCCAGGCATTTGAGACCAGCCTGGCCAACATGGCGAAACCCCTCCTCTACTAAAAATACAAGAATTAATGTGGCATGGTGGTGCATACCTGTAATCCCAGCTTCTTGGGAGGCTGAGGCAGGAGAATCACTTGAATTCGGAAGGTGGAGGTTGCAGTGAGCCGAGATCATGCTACTGCACCCCAGCCTTGGTGGCAGGGCAAGACTCTGTCTCAAAAAAAAAAAAAAAAAAAAAAAAAAAAGAAAAATATTTCTGAATCCTTGTGGCTATTGCTCTAAAGTGCAGCACAGTGGAAGCGCAGAGACTTGGAAGCAGGCTGACTTTGGCTGCAATCCTGGCTTCTGCTTGCTTCTAGTTTTGGGCCTTCTAGTGGGCAAGTTATGTAACCTCTGTGAGCCTTGTTTTTCATAGCTGCAGAGTGGGATAATGATTGTATTAATTAAAGTCCTTTTAGTGGCAATTACCAGAATGACCACTGGCTAGCTTACTGGGCCTTTATTAGAAGGGCCTGGGGGTGGCTCATGGCTTCTGAGGCAGGGCAGGGCCACCTAACTTCAGCAGGGCCCGAAAGGCCAGATCCAGGCGGTCAGCAGCAGATTCAAGGACTTCCCCTGTAGAGCTGGGCTGTTCAAATTCTGTGGTTGAAGGACCAAGTCTTTAAAAACTTCAAATGTTATATTCCAGTGCTTTTGGAGATGCCATAAAATTCAATTACTAGAAACATGAAATTAAATAACATGCACAAAACAAACCCCATTTTAAATTATTGGGTCTAACAGACATAAAGTTACTTTGTGAAATTGCTATAAGAGTTTCTAAAAGCTTACTCAATTTCTGTGCTTACCTGATTGAAGACTGATGACAAACACTTCAGCATCTTCCCTAGCCTGAGACGACACTTGGGGGGCAGCACTGTTCACCCTAGAGCATTGCTAAAAGCAAGCCCACTTCCAAGTCTTTGCTCTCAGGTCAATATTCCACATACTTGGAGGGAGGATCTGATTGCCACTGACTGTGTCAGATCTCAAAGAGACATAGTCTTTGAGAGTACGTGCATCGCTTTGGGAAGACATTTTCATCTGCGGCCAGCCAAACCTGTTGAACACCCCATGTAATTTCCCACATTGTGACTATTGCCTTCTTTGTGTAGAATCTAGAAATCTACGTTTCCCAGTTTCTCTGGCTACTCACAGGGTTTAGGTTTATGTTTATTCATGTTTGAGCTTTTGACTCAAGAGGAGGTATGAAGCAGAGATGGGGCTTGGGGTGGTGATTTTGCTAACATGGGGAAGCCAGGGTAACTGAGATTTTGGGGTGCCAGCAAGACCAGCTCCGTATCAGGCCAGTTCAGTGGGGTCATAGGAGGCTCCTGGAAGCCCACCTAAAGCCTATTTCTCCAGCTGTCTAATGATTTTTGAGCTTTCTTTGTTTGCTTTTATGAGACAGGGTCTCGCTTTGTTGCCCAGGCTGGAGTGCAGTGGTGTGATCATAGTTCACTGCAGCCTCAAACTCCTGGGCTCAAACAATCCTCCCACCTCCCTCCTGAGTGACTGAGACTGCAGGTGTGCACAACCACACCTGGCTACTTTAAAGTGGAGGTGGGGGCCTCACTATGTTGCTCAGGCTGGTCTCCAACTCTTGGCCTCAAGTGATCTGCCTGCCTCAGCCACCTGGTTTCCTGAGCTTTTCTAATAATTTTAACTATATCCCTTTCTCTTTTGGATTCTGTTGTCTTCAGCCATGAACCTTGACCCGTACAGGCCCATCCTGTTGTTGCTCCTCAGTGCTCTCAATGACATTTCACAACGATGTGCCTTGCTGTAGAGATTTCATCCACTTTTCTGGGCACACGCAGGCCCTTTCAGTCTGGAAATGTACATCTTTCAGTTCTGAGTAATTTTCTTAGATTGTTTCTTTATTAGTTTCTTCCTTTTTCTTTTTCTGATCTCTTTGAAATTGCTCTTCAGAAAGAGCAATTTGGATATTGGACTTCCTATTTTGGTTTCTCAGATTTTGCATCTTTTTGTCTTTTTGCTATACACTTTCAGGGAAATTTCCTCAATTTTACCTTCCACATTTCCTGTCGAGTTTTTCATTGCTGCTGTCATTTTTTTCCCCCACTGTTAAAAGCTTTAAGACATTCTCTCAGCGAGCCTTTAAAAGGAGCATCTTGCTCCTATTTGATGGAGACAGTAGCTTTTCTCCTATCTCTGAAGATAGTAAATAAATATTATCAACATTGGTAACCGTCCTCCCGTCTCTCTCATACACATTGTCCGTTCCTGGGTGTTTCTCATTCTGTTGGTTGGTGTCTCTGGCCCTGATGAGAGAAGTATTCCACTGGTGCTAGGCAGCCCTCGGCCATCTGCTTGCAATTAGAGTGAAGATCAGCCTCTGAGCCTGAGGAGGGGGCTTGTTAGCTTCAAGTCCAAGGCAGGGCAGTGCTGGGCCACTGTGCCACTTACTGCAGGAAAGCCAGATGTCAAGGGCTTTAGAGCTTTCCACTTGGGCTTCTCAGGGGTGTAAGCCGGATGCTTTGGGTTAAGCTACACTTCAGTTTGTCCAAGCACACTTTCCAGTATGCTGGGCTTCCCCAGAGTTTCCTCATCTCCTGCCTGGAGGCAAGGACCTGGCTGCTGTTGCCCTGGGTGGCTCAGCAGGCAGCAGGCAGCAAAACCCCTTGTTTCTCTTCTGCAGCTCACACCCTCGCCTGTGCCAGCTGACCTCCAGCCACAGAGACCCTCAGTTTCCCCCTTTCCAGAGAAGACAGGTTGAGTCTCAGCTGGGTGGGGAGGACAGCTGCCTGGTGTTGCAGAGGAAGGGAGAGCGTCTGGGGTGCTGGCGGCCTCCCACACAGCTTTCCCCTCACCCTCCTCTATTAAGGCCCCCTTTGCCTTGACCTTAGAAGTTCCAGGGGCTGCCAGTTCCTGAGCCCCTGAGGATTCTGCAGTGCAGGTCTGTATGCTTCTCGGCTTTCTCCACCTCAGCATCAGCTCTTCCCAGGTTCTGTTAAACTAGTCCCCATGCGTTCATCTGCTTTCCAGCTTCCAAAGTTTGGTTGCAATGGTCTCTCTCATGTTTTCCCTATCCTTTTGGTTTATATATGCATTTTCTCAATCTCTTTACTATAATGCTGGTGGGGTTTCAGGAGGGAGAAAAGTTGAAGGTGTGGGCTCAACCTGACATCTTGACCTGGAAACTCCCAATCAGCTTTTTAGTATCATCCCCTTAAATAGAAGATAACAGCCAAAGATCAGTGAACGAATGAGGAAAGCCTGTATGTGAATATCAAGAGAAAAAGCCAAGCCAAACAAAAGCAGAACAAGCTCCAGGGAAATAAAGACAAGGCAGGGAACTAGAGGAACACTTCAAAAATGTATGGTACCAACAACTTATTTATGGGATGGTCAGTATATATGGTTTTAGTCTGGAAATAGATAACCAGAGAACTTGAGGGACAAGTAATCTTTTAAAAAAGCAAAGACACATAAAGATGCACATACAAGAATGTTTATCACAACATGGTTTCTAACAGTAGAAGATGTATAAAACTTAAATGTCTAAGAATAAAGGAACACTTTAATAAGTTATAGGATATAATTACAGTGGAATACCGTGCAGCCATTCAAAGTGAGGTGGCAGAAGCTGGGTGTGGTGGTGTGTGCCCATAGCTGGACTGTCATGCCAGCTACTCTGGAGGCTGAGGCAGGAGGATTGCTTGAGCCCAGGGGTTTGAGACCAGCCTGGGCAACAGAGCCAGACCCTATTGCTTAAAAAAAGATGTGATAGAAATGAATTTATACAAATGGGGCCAGGTGTGGTGGCTCATGCCTATAGTTTCAGCACTTTCGGAGGCTGGGGTGGGAGGATTGCTTGAGCCCAGGAGTTTGAGACCAGCTTTGGCAACATAGTGAGACCTTGTCTCTACTGAAAAAAAAAAAATTGGTTGGTCATGGTGGCATACACCTGTAGTTCTAGCTATTCAGGAAGCTGAGGCTGGAGAATCACTTGAGCCTGGGAGATCGAGGCTGCAGTGAGCCATGATTGCACCACTGCACTCCAGCCTGGGTGACAGAGTGAGACTCTGTCTCAAAATAATAATAATAATAATGGAAAATTACTCACAGTGTATCATCAAAAATTAGAGTACAGGATCAAAATATTTACAGTAAAATCTCATTTTGGAAAAAATATGCACAGAAAAATGTACAACTGCAATTAAAATACAAAGACTGTCAGATTGGATTTTATTTTATTTTATTTTATTTTATCTTTTGAGATGGAGTTTTGCTCTTGTCGCCCAAGCTGGAGTGCAATGGCGCGATCTCGGCTCACTGCAACCTCTGCCTCCCAGGTTCAAACGATTCTCCTGCCTCAGCTTTCCTAGTAGCTGGGATTACAGGCCCCTGCCACCACACCCAGCTAATTTTTTTGTATTTTTAGTAGAGACAGGGTTTCCATGTTGGCCAGGCTGATATCCTGACCTGAAGTGATCCACCTGCTTTGGCCTCCCAAAGTGATCGGATTATAGGTATAAGCCATCGTGCCAGGCCCAGACTGCATTTTAGTACCCTTATATGCAGATAAAAATCTGGAGAACTATGTATCAAGAATATTAATAGTAGTTACCTGGAGGTAGTGGAATTATAGGTGAGCATTATTTTGTTCCTTGTACTTTTCTGTATTTTGTTAAATATTTTTCAAAATGCTTGTATTACTTTATAATCAGTATTCAGTGGCTTTTTTGTATTGCTTCTCATATTTATTCCATTTGATCTAATAATTTATTTTCTAGGAAAATATTCTAGAGAAAATAATCATAGCACATCAGATAGATTATCTAAAATGTTTTAATCACTTTGTAATTTAGAATCACAAAACGATTGGAAACAAGCAAGCAACTAACAACTGAAAGCCCAAGATGCGTTAAATGGATTATTTTACATTTATATGTGGGAACACTCAGTCATTAAAACAATACATGTGATAGAATATTTTTGATAAATAGCATGTATCGGTACAGATAGGTATGAGCTCAGTGTGCTTTGAAATAACTAAATATAGGTTAGATATATTTATGGAAAAAAACTTAAAGGAAGCATATGAAACTATTGTAAGTGGTTGTCTCAGGGTAATGAGATCCCCTACCTAAGCATGGTTTCTAGGAGGGTTGAGGTGGGGTCTCTTGTTCGCCATTCTATTCCTGGAACCTGGGGGCTGCTCTAAGTATCTCTTGAATGAGTGAATGTATTACAGATGCTTTTGACTTTCTTCTTTTTACTTTCCTATATATTCCAAAATTTCAAACATGTTTATACATGTTTGCTTTTATAATCACAATAAATTTTAAAACTTTAAATGAGGAAATGGGTAAAGAAAAGGGAAAACATGGGAAAGTGGGAGGGTGCAAAAAATGTATCCTCCTCTGAATTGACTCCGCTCCTCTAGATGGTGGCTGTGAGTGACAGGAGCCGGCGTTCTCCACGAGACCCTGTCTGCATCAGTCCATCTCCCCCACCCCATGCCAGGTCTGCCACCACCTCTCTGGGCTGGCAAATAATCTGCACTCAAAGGAAATAATTATGAGGCCCATGGTGGCCTCGACACCCGCAAGACCAAAGCCTGTGACAAGCGCAATGCTCCCAGCCTGGCCCAGGGAAGCAGAATGGAACTGCCACAGCCCCCACCAACCCAGATCCACCCACTCCAGGGAACCGGCCCGGTGCCAGGGCTTTGCGCCTGGGGTGGCCTAACATTTCTGCCCAAACTTGGGCCAATTTGAGAAGGTGGAGGGTGAGGTGTTTGGGGAAGGAGTGTGTTCCTGTTGCTCGTTGCCATCACCACCTGGAGGAGGAGAATGGAGTCGATCCAATGGAGGACAAACTTTCTTTGTTTCTTTTCTTTTTTTCATTTGGGGAAAACACAGGGGTCTGCACCTCTGGGGTGCGATGGTGAGCCTCACACTGGGAAAACCACCTTCGTGATCATGGCATCTCCCCTGCCAGGTAAGTATGAGCATAAACTTTGTGTACCCCTCCCATTTTCCCTTTTCTTTACACATTTCCTTGTTTAAAGTTTTAAAATTTATTGTGATTGTAAAAATAAACATGTTTATTGTAGAAATTTTAGAATAAAATTTCTGCCCACAGGAAGCCTGTGTCCCTCAACCCTTCTCCCGGGCCAAGATCGGACTGTTTGAGGAAGATGGAAAAAGTGCTCTGTGAGCAGGATTATGAAATGACAGGGATGACGTGAGGGGCTTTCAAAACTCTGGGAAGGAAGATGCTCACGTGAATGGAAAGTAGAAAGAAGAGACTCAAAAGCACCTGTAATACATTCACTCATTCAGCAGATACTTAGGAGCAGCCCCCAGGTCCTGGGAATAGAAGGGTGGATGAGAGGGTCACCCAGATTCTCCTCGTTATAATAATAGCAATAGCTACTCCTCTAGGTCCTGGGAATAGAAGGGTGGATGAGAGGGTCACCCAGATTCTCCTCGTTATAATAATAGCAATAGCTACCCCTCTGGGTCCTTGTATGTGCCAGGTCTTTACTATGTGTTAAGCAATTTTCATTTATTATCTCCCTTGATCTGTACAAAACCCATGAGGGAGGATTCATATTAAAATCTCTATTTTACAGATGAGAAAACTGAGGCTTAGAATGGTGAAGGAGGTCACTGAAAGTCACACTGTGAGTTAAACTGCAAAGCTGTGAATGGAAAACCCCCTAAGGCCCTGCTCTTAGCTCCTCTTTGTTCCCTGTTGCAAAGAGGCATTCCCCCGGCAGCTGTGAGGTGGAAATCTCTGTCTTCAGGCTTGCGGCTGAGAAGTTTCCCAGAGACCAGAAGCTGGAGCCTTTGGAGACCCCACTCGGCTGAGGTCCCGGGACCACGAGGGGGCAGCAGAGGTCTGTTGCGCTGGCGGGAGGCTCTGTCCCCGGCTGACTGCAGGCTCTGGGCAGCTGTCCTGAGTTAAAACCTGAACCTCTGGTGGCCGAGAATAGCAAGGGGCTGTCATTCACGTGGGCACCTTCCTTCCCAGGGTTTCGAAAGCCCCTCACGTCATCCCTGTCATTTCATAATCCTGCTCACAGAGCACTTTTTCCATCTTCCTCAAACAGGTCCGATCTTGGCCCGGGAGAAGGGTTGAGGGACACAGGCTTCCTGCGGGCAGCGTGTTAGATGCTGGGCTGGTCACCGGGGCCACGGAGATTAAAAAAAAAAATCCTCTATAAAACCCAGGACTTGCCCCCAAGGGAGACTGGCACCTAAATAAGTAACCCAGGCACACAGTGCAAAGTGCAATAATAGACGGACACCTGAGATTCAGAGGCAGCACGAAGTGGGAGAAAGAGGGGCGGAATTAGAAGCCAGAGATTTGGCTTAAAGGTGACCCGAGGTGTGCAGCTGTCTGCAAATGCCATCCTTCATGTGAGCTGAGGCACAGGAAGAGTCTGAGAAGTCCGGTCTAGAGGGATGTTGGGTAAATGGTCCCAGGTTGAAAAATACTGGATGCTGAAGGAATGTCAAATGTTCTCGAAATTGTGAGGTTTGCCTCTGAGTCCCAGGCAGGGTGTGGGCTGGGATAGCTGAGGCAGGCCGAACCTAGGCTCAGGAAGATGGTGAGAGATTGTAAAAATAAACATGTTTATTGTAGAAATTTTAGCGGTGGGGTTAGGAGGTCGTTAGGAGGTCCAGGGTCAGGGTCAGTGGGCTTCAGGACCTGCCAAAGCCAGAGGGCATGAGAGCCAGCCTTGCCTACCCACTCCGGGCTGGGCCCACAGCTGCCATGACCCTTTGTCCCCAGGGGTGACAGGAGAGCTCGCACCAGCCCAGATGCTTCCTTCTCCAAAGACATGGACTGAGGGTCTCAGGCATATACCAGCCAGGATTATTCCAGTGGGATTCCAGCTCTCCTCCTAGCCATGTCCTTCCCGCAAAAGTTTGAAGTGGGTCTGGCTGGGTGAGGTAACTCCTTGACAAACTGGACTTATTTTTGGCTGATGACCTTGTGGTCCCTGAAGCTCTGTCCTCACCCAAGATTGGCACAGAGGGGAGTGGAGTTGGAAGGGGAAGTCCAGGCATGGCTGCGGCACTCCATTTGCCCCCAGCAGCCTGACGGTCTTCGCTTGTGCTCACCCCACAGGCATTGTGGACACAGGTGTGTCACCAAAGGGCCATGAGGCTCCTGTGTCACGTGGGACACCCCTGCCTTGCCAATCTTTAATTTATTATTATTATTATTATTATTATTCCGAGAAGGAGTTTTGCTCTTGTCACCCAGGCTGGAGTGCAGTGTCGTAATCTTGGCACTGCAACCTCCGCCTCCTGGGTTCAAGTGATTCTCCTGTCTCAGCCTCCTGAGTAGCTGAGATTACAGGTGCCCACCACCACGCCTGGTTAACTTTTGTATTTTTGGTAGAGACGGGTTTCACCAAGTTGGCCAGGCTGGTCTCGAACTTCTGACCTCAGGTGATCCACCTGCCTGGGCCTCCCAAAGTGCTGGGATTACAGGAGTGAGCCACTGCACCCGGCCATTAATTTTTTTCCCAGGCAATCTCCCTCTGGGCAGGTGAGTCCCAGTTTGCAGTGTCTGTCAGCCATCCTCAGACTTCTTCCCCTCAGCATGGCCAAGGGCAAGGGAGAGGGAAGGGACTCAGGCCAGGGCGTGACATACAGTGGCCCAACGTAGGAAAAACGTTTTTTTTTTTTTACCTCTCATTCATTTTCTTAACAGTTCACATGCCTTTCACCTTCTTTTTAGTGCCTCCTGGCAAGTTTTATCATTAAAAACAGTATTTTTCAATGACTTGCATTTCCATTTAAAGCGATTTGTGTGACTGGTTTATTTGCTTAGTCTTAAGGTGATGTCAGTGCAACAGGCACCATGGATTTAAGGATATATAATTTTTTCTTTTTTTGAGAAGCAAAAAACATGACCACATTAGATGTTAAAATGTTAAAATTAGATGTTAAATGTTAAAATATGGGGAAAATGCAGATCTTAGAATGAGGGAAATTATTGTTGGTAATTTTCATCCTCCCAAAAAACTTCGGAATAAAATTGGTTCTCCCTGAAGATGTGTGACATTTGTCCTTGGCTTCATGTCCCTATCCTGCAGTGTTGGGGGGCACAGGGTGAAGTCACGCTTGTTGTGAGCTGGCCCTGTATTTTCCCAGAGAGAATTCTTTCTGGCTACCCAGAATGTTCAAGGGCTGGAGTTCCAGTTAATTGAACCATTCTGGGTCAACAGCCGCTCTTGATAGATTTGAATTTTCAGCATTTGGAGTTAGAAATCTTTCTTAAGAATGTAATCTCATCAACAAGCATTCAGTGAGTACTGAATATGGACCTGTTTCTCTACTTTTATGTTGTCTCCAGAACATTCAGGGATCCTCATTCAAGCAGTTGACAATTTCATGGAGTTCCTCAAGGCCTTTGTAACTGACACCAGTTTTCTAGAACTGGAAATGAGAGAAGGGAGAGATGGGGCTGCATAAGACGATTCTGTGGGTGTGCTGTACCTTTTTGCCAAGCATTTTGTCACCTGTCATCTCATTTGTTTCTTACAACAACGCTGTGAGTATTATTACCAGGCTCTGACAGGTGAAGCAGCTTGCACGTTGCCTGGCACTATGTGTCTAGGTGGGTGTAGAAGGGAATTTCCTCCAGGCTCCCAGGCCTCCCTTTTCCTCATTAGGCTTCTTGGGTGGGGGAAACATCTGGGCAGCTTTGGTTTCATTGGTTTGTTCCAACAAAACTCGATTGCTTTTTTTTTTTTTTTTTGAGAGAGTCTCGCTCTGTCGCCCAGGCTGGAGTGCAGTGGCACTATCTTGGCTCACTGCAAGCTCCGCCTCCCGGGTTCATGCCATTCTCCCGCCTCAGCCTCCTGAGTAGCTGGGACTACAGGCGCCCACCACCATGCCCGGCTAATTTTTTTGTATTTTTAGTGACATGGGGGTTTCACTGTGTTAGCCAGGATGGTCTCGATCTTCTGACCTCATGATCCGCCTGCCTCGGCCTCCCAAAGTGCTGGGATTACAGGCATGAGCCACCGCGCCCGGCCTCGATTGCTTTTTTTTTTTTTTTTGCAACTTTTCCCCCACCCTGAAGACCAACCCCCATATAACTCCAAGATACAGAAGAGAGCGTGGGAAAGAGACCTCTGTGGCTTGGGGTTGCATGTGGGCCTATGATAAAGGCCTATGTAAGTAATATTCAACCAGTAACAATCAAACAGTTATTATTTGGCCCTGGCCAAATAGTTATAACTAATATTTGTTTGAGCCCCAGCTGTGTGCTCAGCACTGGGCAAAGAAGTGACTATGTGTCTACAGAGGACCCAGTCAGGCCTGCTCAGCCTGAGCTCTGCCAGGCCTCCTCGGCCTGCCCTGAGGTCCTCCTGGTCAGGGAGCTGGCTTCGTGGGCTGTGAGGCCATCTGCTAGCACAGTAGTGTTAGCTCGGTGGGGTGGCAGGGCTGCTGGAACCCCAGGATGGCACTGATGAATCTGTTTGGGGAGAGGGTGGGGCTCCTGGAGAGGACATTTCACAGAGGAGGTGACATTTTAGTGGTCCTCTGAAGAGTGAAAGGAATTTTCCAGGTGGACAGAGGGTGTTCCTGACAGAGCAAAACTTGAAGAACATAGAGGATGGGATGGGGTATGAAATTACACGTGTGTGCATGTGTGCATGAGAGAGAGAGAGAGAGAGAGAGATACTCCTATCTGCATTCATCTCTCTCTCCATGATCTCTGGCTTCCCCCTCAACACCCTTCCCCAGCACTCCTGGCCTAGCCCTGGGCTTGGTAGGCCTCTCCCTGCTTCCTCTGGGCTCAGAGTTTCTGCCCTTCCACCCAACAAGTGCTTCTCTGTTCCCTCAGCCTCTACTGGCTTTCAGTTTGTCCTTTGAAAAAAAGCTGCCTTTGAATTTGTTCTTCCAAAGCCTGCCCTATGCTCGGCCTCCAGAAGGACGGACACTTGATCCCATCCATGGCTGGCCACAGGGCGCGGCCTTCGGAGCAGCTGCAAGGATAGTGTTGACTCCAGATGGAAAGTGTCTGGAGAATTCTGACCTGACATCACACCACCACGAACTGCACAGGCAGTCAGTGATCTGGGGGTGCCCAGGTGAAGCTGTTCCCAGCCTGGCTTCTTGTCAAAAGCTGGCTTTGAGTTGGAGGCCAGAACAAAAGCGTGGCCCAGGGAGAGGCCAGCTTCTCTGAGAGCAGCCTGGAGGCAAACGGGCATCCTTCATGTATATTCCCTGTGACTTGAGCCCAGTGGAGGCCCTGCACTGACGGTACTAGCTGCAAGCGGGGCCCGGTATTGGCCTCTCTTGACTCTCCTGCCCACCCTGGGGCCTTGGCCATCTCTCCCCTCCCCGCTGGGCCTCCACTCCCAAAGGTTTTAAGTCCCCACATGTGGCCTCATGCAGCTCAGCCCTTTTGCCCTGCTGAGCCCTACTTAGCCAGGTGAAGAGCTGGGGTTATCCCAGCCACATGCCGGAGGATGAAAGGGGAGCGCCCGGCCACAGCTGACACCGGCACCCTGGGCCCCATCCCAGGACTCATCTTCAAGGCACCATCTGTCGCCTGTGTGGGCTAAGCAGGGACAGAGGGCTGGCACGGGGGCCCAGAGGGCAGAGCTAGGAGAGGAAGTCACAGGGACCTGCACAGTGGTTTTCACGAAGTCTCTGTGGCAAGTGAATCCTCTTTGGCTTCTCTTCTCCTGCCGCCATCACCCACCCCAGGCAAAATCTGGATCTGAGGCTGAAGAATAAAGAGTTAGACCTGGCCAGCTCCTAGCAGGCTGGCGTCAGCTTCCTGACATCTAAGAGCATCCCCTTCTGGGGAAGCCAGAGGGCACAGCCAGATGGTCTGTAGCCCAGGCAAGAATCCAGTTCCAGGCACCACAGCGGTCACTGCAGAATCATGAGACAGGAGCTGGACACTGGGCATTGGGCCACAGGACAGGCTGCCTGAGGTTGGCACCCTGCTGGCTCTCTGCCTCCTCCCTGGGTGCAGGCTATCCTCAGAGCACAGAGCTAGACACAGCGGGAGGCTCCCCTGGGTGGGAGCAAATCCCCAGCAGGCCAGGGCCTTTGGGACAGGGACACACTCACAGGGACGAGGGAGGAGGAAGGCTCTCTGCACTCTTGGTGTCTGTGCCCATCACCTGCCATTTTGGAAGAAGCTAGTGGGTTGGAGAGAAGAGAGAAGGGGAAGGTGAGGGGCTTTGGGGATTGGGAGAAAAAAGGAGTGGGAGGAAGGAGGAAAAAGAGAAAAGAGAATAATATAAAGAAGAGAGAGGAGGAGAAAGAAAAGGAGGAGAGGGGAGAGAAAGGGCTGGGCTACAGGTAACACAGACCCCAACATAACAGTGGCTCAAACAAAGAAGATGTAAGTTTCACTTAGATAACAATCATAAGTAGGAGGTCCAGGGCTGCTGTGGGAGCCCAGTACCCTTCTCTTTCCATTATTTTCAGGATGTCATCCTCATCCTCATGATCAAACATGTCCACCCCCAAACACAACAGTCTATTTCAAGCAGCAGGGTAGAGGAAGGGCACTGTACCCCACTTTATGGCCCAGCGCAGGAGCTGACACACCCCTTCCCCTGCCTCTCAATGGCCAGAATACACTCCCCATAGCTGCCCCCAACTGCAGGGGAGACTGGGAAATGCAGCCTTGGTTTCGAGCATCCATGTGTCCAGAATAAAAATCTCAATGCAAAAGGAGACAAGAGATATTGGGGCCGAGGAAAGTAGAGGAGAAGAGAAGCTCTTGGAAGGAGAAGAGGGAACAGGAAGGGAAGTGGGGTAGGCTCTCTGGAGCAGTTTGCGCCCTTGCCAGACCTGACCCCCAGCATGCCTGGCCCCCACTCCTGGGTGACTGGGTCCGAGGGGTCTATCATAAACAAGTTCCTTGAGGACCGGAAGCCCTTCCCTTTCCCCAGAGATCAATGAACCTGCCACTGGGTGCCAGACCTGAAGTGGCTCTGGATTCCTTGGTGAAGGTCTCTGGAAAAAGATCTGCATCTAACAAAAGGAAAGAAGACAAAGTGCGGGGTTCTACTTTCCTACTTAGCCAAGAAGAGGCTCCAGACAGCCTTGTGATCCTGAAGAAGGACGTGATAAGTCATATTGAGTCATATTCTCGCAGGATGCCAGGAAAGGACTTGTCTGGTTTTCTTCAAGGTATATAAAGGAACATAAAACTATCTTGATATGTGGGACTATCTCACATATCAATTAGTTTGCACTGGGCTACCCATAACAGAAAACCCAATTAGAATGTTCAGTAAGATCATTTGTTATCACTCAAAACAAGAAGTCCAGAGGAGGGTAGTTCCAGGATCAGTTAACCCAATAGCTCCATGATGTCTGGGCTCTGGCTCCATCTCCTAGAAATTCTCATAGTTTTTCCTTTGGGTTGTCATGTGGCAGCCTGACCTACAAGCATTATGTCCTTCTAAAATTGCTTTCAAAGGAAGTATTCTCCCCGCCACTGTCATTTAATCTGGAAGGAAAACCTTTTCCAGAACCTCTCCACCAGAATTCCCCTTATCTTGGCCAAACTGTGTCACAATTGCTGGCAAAAGCAAATGAGATTACCCCTTCCCATGGGAGGGATTGTTTAGGACAATCCTGATTCATGATGGAGGAGCCACCTTCTCTGAGCCCACTGCAGCTGGAACCTGAACAAAGACAAATTCTGTTATCAAAATCATAGGAGGCAATGATTGTTGGTTTGGCCAAGAGCAGACATTAACAATCAATCTTAACTCTCTCAGACAATCATTACAAATCAAACAAAGTTGGCACATGAGATAAAGCATATGTATTATCTCAGTCTTAGATAATGGGAAGTAAGGAAGCCGTAATTCAAGGCATCTTTAGTGACCCAGTTATCTTGTCATTGTCTCATGGAGTGCTTTTAAATTTGTCTACAGACAGAGTGCGGTGACTCACACTTGAAATCCCAACACTTTGGGAGGCTGAGGCAGGAGGATCACTTGAGGCCAAGAGTTTGAGACCAGCTTGGATAACATAGCAAGACACTATCTCTACAAAAAAAAAAAAAAAAAAAAATTTAAAAAATAGCTGGGCATGGTGTTGTACGCCTGTGGTCCCTGCTACTTGGGAGGCTGAGGTGGGGGGATCACTTGAGCTCAGGAGTTTGAGGCTGCAGTGAGCTATGACCGCGCCACTGCACTCCAGCTTGGGCAACAGAACAAGACTCTGTCTCTATAAACAAAAAATAAATAACATTTTTAAAAATTAAAAAAATATGTCCACAAATTCTTTGACATTCCTCTCTACAAAAGGTGGCAGCTAATTCCCCTCCTCTTGAATATGGGCTGGACTAGTGATTCATTTCTAAGGAATAGAAAGTAGCAGAATGATGCTGTATGAATTTTGAGACTATGTCCTAAAAGGCAGGGTAGCCTTCACCCCGTTCTTTCTTGGACCACTTGCTGTGAGGGAGGCCAGCCACCATGCCATGAGGAAGCTCCAGCAGTCCTGTGAAAAGACCACATGAGGAGGAACTGAGATCTCAGTTCCCGGCAACAGCCATGTGAAGGAGCCATTTGGAAGTGGATTTCCAGCCCCAGGCAAGCCTTCTGATGACTGTAGCACTGGCTGACATCTTGACTGCAACCCCATGAGACACCCCATGCCAGAACCCCCAGCTAAACCACTTGCAAATTCCCTTCCCACAGAAACTCTAAGATGATAAGTGTTTGTTGTTTGGAGCCACCAAGTTTTGGGGTAATTTATTGTGCAGCCAGGGCTCACACTGTCACTAGGGTGAGGCAAATGGCACAACATTTAAGAAGATGCTCCCTTTCAGGGCTATGACAGTTCAGGGTCCACACATGACCCCGAGAAGGAATGTCTTCTTAAATTCTGTGCCCTAGGCTCCTCGCTTGCCTCACCCCCGCCCCAACCCTGTGTCTAGCAGCAGATATACCTCCACGGCCCTTTTCCTTCTTCCCAACATTCTCCAGCTTGTGTTGGGAATCCTGCAGTTCATCTTTTTCCTCTTTCTCCTCTTGAGACAGAGTCTTGCTCTGCTGTCCAGGCTGGAGTGCAGTGGTGCAATTATGGCTCAGTGTAGCCTTGACCTCCTGAGCTCAAGGGATCCTCCCACCTCAGCCTCCTGAGTAGCTGGGACTACAGGCGTATGCCACTATGCCCAGCTATTTTATTTTATTTTATTTTATTTTTTGTAGAGACAGCATCTTGCTATGTTGCCCAGGCTGGTTTTGAACCCCCAGGCTGGAGCAATTCTCCTGGATCCCAAAGTGCTGAGATTACAGGCAAGAGCCACTGCGCCTGGCTTTCATGCAGTTCTGAAGAAATTGGCTTCAGAACTGCATGGTTCTGGTTCCAAGGTGGAGCATGTGACTACGCCAGTCAGCACATTCCATTACCCTTTGGTCACAGTGATTGGATCAGTGTGGCATGTGGCCCAGTCCTGTCCAATCAGAGTAAGTGGTGTCAGGCTTTATTGCTAGCAACATGGGGACAAATATGAACCCACTTTTCTGATGTTAGCAAGATAAGTGAAACTGTGCAGACTTCTGGCAGCCTTTTTGGGACCTCCAAGGGGACCCAGTTTGGGGATAAAACTGATATCGGGAAACAGAGAAACTGGGTCCTTGGTGACATTGTTCAGCTGTTAGATTAACCTGAAGCCAGCCTCATCGCTGGACTTTTCAGTCCAGCAAGGTAAAAATTTCCCTTTTAAAATTTAAACCAGTGTGAGTCTGGTTTTCTGTTACAGGCAAAGGAAAGCACAAATGTGATGTTAAACACACGGAGGAGACCCCACATCAGTCACTCCCGCAGATGCTGCCAAGGATCCAGCTGCTCCACACTGTGCCGAGTGCATATCCAGATGTTCTGTCAAAGTGCTCTTGTTTCAGCCAGATGTTTAGTATCTTGTAGATGGAAGGTTAACTTGATTTAGTGCTTAAACGCAAACATCCTTCCCTCTCTCTCACCCACTCCCTAGGCCTGGTATCTGCCCACTCATAGCCCCTGCCATGTGGCTGTGCCCCATCCACATCCTGGGGCAGGCGCTATGTTTTGCGTCTTTTAATAGCACCCCCTTGCTTGTCCTCATCCTCTCTAGCCATTTGGGTCAGGGATTGGGATCCAGCCCAGAGAGCCAGTCTAGAAGCAATAACGGATGTGTAGCTTGGCATGAAGGGATGCGCTGGGGCAGTCAGAGTCTTTCTTTGTCTCTCTGAAGTAAGAGATCTTGAAGAATGAGGCAGTTACAGGTAAAGCCACAAAGCAGAGATAGGCCCTAGAAGAACGTCAGGCAAGTGGAAATGACGTGGAAGCGGAGATGAGGAGCAGGTGATGGCTACAAGGAAAGAAGAGCTATCCTAGAGTCCGGGGAAAGAACAAGAAGAGGATGGAGCAGATTCACAGAGGGAAGCAGACTACCCTGAGAGAGGGGATGAGCCACTGAGAAGGAGATAGAGAGCAATCAGACAGGGCAGGCTAGGTTCTGCTGTGGAAACAACCCCAAATATCAGGGGCTAAGCCCAACAAGAGTTTCTTCTTGACCACGCATGACCTGTCCATCACAGGTCAGCAGGGAAGGCTCTGTGCACCATAATCACATGGGAACATAGGCTGATAGAGGCTCACGCGTGCTTCCACAGTTGCAGAGGCAGGTGAAGGAAGTTTGGCCAATTGTACATTGGCCCTTAAGGCTTCTGTCTAGAGTGACACATGCCCCTTCTGCTTACAATTCATTGACTAAAGCAAATCTCATGGCTGTGCCTCATTTTAAAGATTGAGGAGTCGTGCAATGCTACTGTCTGTGTGGAAAGAGGAGAAACGGGAATATCTGTGACCAGCTTTATTGACTGCCACAGAGTTGGGAGCTGGTCCCTAGAGCTGCCTCAGATTCCACAGGTTAAAATTTCATGTGGCCCTGCCATCCTGTGATCCTGGTTTATACTGACACAATGTTCCTCTTACCCCACACATGCTTCGCAGTGCCCACCATCCTCCACATACATTTGTGTATTTCTTGCAGCTTAAGACATCCCTCCATAGACTTCTTCCTTCTTTTGAATGCTCCTTTCCCAACCGGGGGCTCCCCCCTTCAAACGGTCTAATGCGGCACAAATTCCTTTGTGTCTCTGTTTTACAGCAAGGTGGGAGGATCTACAAACCCTTTTACTGGGGAATATCGGAGAAGACTGCCAGAAATTCTACTTGTACACATAAAGACCTTGTAGGTTCCCCTGGCAGACATTATTAATAATACAAATCTATATGGTATTCTAGTGCTCACTATTTGCTAAGTACTGTGCTAAGAACTTTGAATTATCTCATTTAAAATACTTTTGCCTGGGTGCAGTGGCTCATGCCTGTAATCCCAGCACTTTGGAATGCAGAGGTAGGAGGATCGCTTGAGGCCAGGAGTTTGAGATCAGCCTGGGCAATATAGCAAGACCCCCATCTCTAAAAAAAATTAAAATATTAGCCAGGTGTGGTGGTGTGCACCTGTAGTCCCAGCTACTTGGGAGGCTGCAGTGGAAGGATCACTTGAGCTCACGAGTTGGAGGTTGCAGTGAGCTGTGATTGTGCCACTGTGCTATAGCCTGGGTGACAGAAGGATACCCTAACTCTAAAAGAAGAAAAATAAAATAAAATCCTTAAAACCTCACTTTGCAGATGAAGATGCTATGGCATAGAGAGGTAAGCAACTCTCTCGGTGCACCTCATATTCCAGTACACACCCAAGAGAGATGGTGGGGTTTTGGGGCTGATGGACCAGCCCTGGAGACTGAGGTTAATCTCTGGGGAGAGAAGTAAAAGGAAGGAGGCTGCTTCAGGTGGACAGAGCTTACCTCCAAGGAAGAGACAACCTGGGATCCAGGAGAAACACACTTAATGGGGCAGAGTGTGGTGTCCTTCAGATGCACTTGGCCCAGACTCAAGTTATTCGAGAAGACTGAGAAACAGAAAAGAAGCTGTCTCTGTTTGAGCACGTATAGTGCCCAAACTGTGGTCTCTAAGTATCTTTTCTCAGTGAAGGGAACCAAGGCTTCTTGGAGAATTGCCTGTTTCCTGGTCTGGAGCAACAAATACACAAAACGCGCCCAGAACATCCTGAACCAGAAAGCAAGAAAGTGATCAAACACCACGAGGGGCATGTCAAAAGGACTCAAGTGCCAACTTGAAGGAGCTCCCACTGGATAAAATGGGATTATTTGTGCATCCCAAAACAAACCAAAACAAACATACAAAAATCCTGCAATGAACTGAAACACATCAAATATTGTAAAATCCAATAATTCAAAATGACAATAAAAAAGAACCAAGTCACTATTCTGAGAACTGATCAATTAAGGAAACATGTTTTTTTAAAAACCATCTTTGGGGCCTCCCAGATACACAGTGAATTTGAGGGTTAGTTGGAAGGCACCCCATGTTCTCCCCAAGATTATTTTTCTGGCTTTCTCCAGGCCTGAATTTCCACCATTAGAGGCTCATTTCTTTGGGTTTACAAAGTTTCGGAATCAAAGTCAAAATACCCTTGGGAAAGGTTTGTTGACTACTCTCCTTGAAGATTGTTGTAAAGGAAAAGTGGAAAGTCCTATGGTTCCTAGGGTCTGGACAGATAGGGGTACAGCCAGAGAAGAGGAGCCAGGAAGGTCAAAGGATTTCGCAACATCAGCTCGGGCAGGGATTCTTCAACTTGAATGTGCAGGAGAATCCCATGGCTGGCCATCTGAAGTTCAGCTCCTCAGTGGCCCAATCACATGGATTCTGATCCAGCAGGTAGGAAGAATGGCAGAAAGGTACATTTTATTACGTACCCCAGGTGATTAGGACACAGGCGGTTCTGCCATCGCCCTCTGGGGGACACTGGATCTTCCTTCTTGGACTGTGTACCTTCCTGCTTCAGAGCCCCTGACCATCAAGCTGAGCACCTACAGCCACTGCAGACTCCATCAGGCCCTCTCTCTGGGATCTCTTCGGTACTGCCAGCTCCCTTAAAGGTGCCAGGCTCCTCCCTGTATGGAGAAGCTGGCACCATAGAGAAGCCACCCAGCCACACGGGTCCTGGTGCCAGCTCTGAGCTGCCTGCTCTTGCCCTGTCTCACGGCTTCCCAAGCTGACGGACCTGCTCTGCTTCTTGTGTGACTGCCCACTCACTCCTGGCCTGATGCTTGACAACACGTCTGGGACTCTTGCTGGGCCGAGGACCCTACATCTCAGCCCAGGTCCCACGTGCTCTCAGTCCTGGGATCCCTGCCTCCTTCTCCATGCCACCTCCCAGCGTCTTGTTCCTGGGCAGGATGTGCTTTGCAGCCCTGCTCCTCAGCTCTGTGACCCAGCCAGATTGGTAGTCATCTGCCCTCACTCTGGGGTCAGCTAACCACCTCTGTGTCCTCCTCCCCACCCTGCCACCTCAGCTAGTCCCTTCCACCTCCATGGACCTCCCCTGGGGCCTCCCTCCCCACATCACAACCCTCCCTTGCTGAGATGAGCCCCACATCCCACGAGCTCATCCTTTCTTAGCAATGCTCCTCAGACCACCTCCTCCCCATGGACTGAGCCCCAGCTGGGGGCTGACCTTCAGCATCACACGCCTGGCCCTTGACTCACAGCTCCCCTGTTCTGACACCCGGCCTTTGCCTGACCCTATGGGCAGGCCTGGGCGCCAGCCTTGCCCCCCCGGCTGGCCCGTCCCCCTGCCGCCTGAGCCTGGGTTATGACATCTTTCCATTGAGCAGCTCTTATTTTGAGAAGGCAAACACGGCGGCGCCCACAGGCATGTGCACACGCACACACATACCCTGTCCATCCCCGGACGCCTTGTGCACTGGGGTTAAAATCTGGCTGGCCATGTTTATTTTTCTTCCTCTAATTTCCCCTTTGGAACAAACAACAGTCCTGTAACCCCGACCACCCTCCCCTTTCAGATCTGTGTTCTCCCACCACCCTTCTCCCGGGTCCTCCCCTTGCAGCTGTGAATGAGAACAGAGTAAGTCTTTTAGCGGGAGGCAGCAGCCTGAATGAATTGATCACAGCCTCAAAGCCAGCAGGACAGGGGGATGGTGAGCATGTGTGTTTGCTTCTTAAACGCTCTTTGCACACCCCGAAGCTTCTATTTTTCCATGTGACTTGGAGCAAATACCTTCCCCTAGCCCTCCATCCTTTTAAAATTTATTTCATTTCATTTTTGCTCCCATGCATTTTGTTTTCTGTTTTCTACAAGGGAGCCCGAATCAGGGCCTCAGAAAAACAAGGCCGAGCTGCCAACTGGAAATGTTTGCTCTGGGGGCGAGTTCAGAGGCTGGCGTCAGGCGGGGCAAGATCCGTGCCAGTGGAATGTGATTTGGGGAGGAAGCTGCAGGTCACTCAATCGCTGGCAGCCGGCCCGGGAGCAACTGGATGCTTTCTGGGCTGTGTGTGTGTGTGTGTGTGTGGTGTGTGTGTGTGTGTGTAGACTTTTTTCCCTCATGCAAACAGAGCTCTGGAGATGTGGAGACAGAAGCATTAGGAACAAACGAGACAGGGGGTTGGAAAATCAGGGGATCTGGGGGAATAAGGTGGGCCGGGGCAGGGAGAGGGTGCCAGGAGCTTGTGCAGCCATGTTATTCAGCACGCGCTGTGTGTTCAGCTCTGAGCTGGGAGCTTGCAGGAGCAAGGAGGGCTGCAAACCACATCAGCCCCCAGTGATCTGTGGGTTCTTTGGAGAAACAAGGCTTTCAGTATAGAACACTGGCAGGTGAGCCTGGAAGTTCCCCAGAGTGGAGTGTGTTCCTCTGGGCTGAGTGTGTCCAGGGAAGGCTTTCTGAAGGAGGTGTGATAGGATCAGAGCCCTGAAGCATGTACGGTACTGCACTGAGAGGAGAGGAGAGACGTTCAAGCTGCAGTTATTAGCTACCATGTGCCAAGCCCTGTGCTCAGCCCTTTACATTGATAATCTCCCTTTAATCCTCACAACAACCCCTATGAAGGCCAGTAATCTTTCTATCCTAGCTTTGCAAACAAGGAAACTGAGGCCCAGTGAGATCAATGAACTCAGCCAAGCTCCCAGCTTGTAAGTGGTGAGCCAGGGGTCAACTCAGGACCATCCCTGTCCAAAGCTGGGGTCTGTCCATCACTGCTGAGGGCCACTTTTCACTTAGCCGAGCTCCTTGTGGAAGGGCTTGTTTTCCTTGCCCCACTCAAAAGAGGATTGTTGAATTCAAGATACGGAATGTTGGGGACCTAAGATGCCAGGGTAGACTTCCAGGAGGCAGTGTGACAAACGCTCAGAGGCCAGAGAGATAAACTACCTTGTTTCCTTGCTCCCAGGAGGTAGTGGCTGGGACCCTTGGCAGTCACCCCAGGGTTCATATCAGGTCAGCCCTCTCCTGCAGCCTATCCCCCTTACCAATGACCCACGCCCCCCTCACACTCCCCCACAGACCCCCATCACGTGTCAAGTTCTTTGCCACCCCAAAGTGAAGGTCCACCCACTTCTGGGAGTCCTCAGAAGTTATCTGTATTGTTCTGAGTCACACACGAAACTCAGTGAACCACACAGAATGGATTTTCCCCAGGCAGCCACCACAACCTTGGAGATGGAATCAGGAGACCTGAGCCAATTGAGTGGGGGGCAATTGGTTAAAGTCAACAGTCTACCTCTTGTGTGATATCAAGTGAGCCATTTCCATTCTTGAGCCTCAGTTTCCTCAGCTTTAAAATGAGGAGTGGCCTGAATGGTTTTTGAGCTGTCACAGATGGAAGGAGAGGCTCTAAGGCAGTGGAACTATCTGCAGGTGTTGGAAGGGTCAGTCAGGAAGACTTTCTCAAGGTGTTCAGCCCACTGCAGAAGGATTCTCTGCCAGAGGAAGCAGGGTCTGTCACGGGCTCAAGAGGGGAAAGGAAAGAAGCCAGGCTGGAAGGGCAGGAGGAGATGATGGTGAGGGAGGCAGAGTCCTGGCCAGGGTGGTTAGAACAGCTTGGCTCAAGCTTGTCTGGTAGTAATCAGACGGCCAGTGATCCATCTGATTAGAACAACTTTGTTGACCACGTGGGAGTTCTATTGTCTTGAGCTCAGATAGTTGGTTAGTCTCCCCCATGAACTCTTTTTGACCAAACTGAGCACTAATGTTAGGTAGACACTGGCTTGGGGCTTACCTGGGCCTGATACATCACCTACATTGGTTGAACTGACCAGTCGATTCCACAAGACAACTAATTTTACCGATTATTTCCAGGAAACAGGCAGTTTATAGCATTAACTAAAATCAGCAGTTGTTTTGGCTTTTTGGAGACAGTCTTCGGATCTGACATCTTCAGTCCTCAGAGACATTGAGGCTACCTGCCACTGACCGACAGTAGTCAGATTCCTGAGAAGACTGGGAAAAACCCTACCAACAATGGGCATCAGGACTCAGTCTCTCTCATCAAAAAAAAAAACAAAACAAAAACAAACAAACAAAAGGCAGGATCGAATTAGACCAGGAGTGGCAAACACATGGTGTGAATCCTGCCACTCCTTTTCTTTCATCCATGGCAGACATTGCTAATCAATTATAGCACTCATTCCCAAAGGGACCCAGATGCAGCCTCAGGATCCTTTTCAACACAGAGCTTCGGGCAGCCTCTACCAATCAATTAGATTTGGCACGCGTGATAAAAAGCGTTTGTCCTCTGGACTAGATGATCTCCAAGCCTCTCTCCAGCTGTGCTGATCTAGAATTGCAACTGATTAGGCATCTTGAGGACTCAGCCTGGGGACCACCAGGTCTACAGCTGTCCCTGGAGCATCCAGGTCTGTGGGGCTGCCCTCGAGCTGGTGCCTTATTAATTTTCCTCACTGCTAATAAATGTGCATTGCGTCAGCTCTGTTCTGCCCCCTCATGTTCTCTGGCTGCTGCCATCAGTGGGGACTTTTTCAGAGAGCTGCAAAAATAGTTTGTTGTTGTTGTTGTTTGAGGAGCCTACATAGAAGCAGCAGCCAAGGCTTTTTTGCTTCCTTTCTTTTCTGAGGGAATGGGGAAATGCGGAGGGAAGACCTCACAATGAAGGAATGTGCTCCTTGGGGAACTGAAAGTTGTTTTCCTCAAAGAAGAAGAAGATGAAGAAGAAGTCAGCACACTCTAAATTCACATCTAGCCGCAAAGCGCATCTGCGGGGATTGCTAACAGCTCCCAGGAGATCACTGGCTCAAGCCAAGCCTCGTTAGGCTGTTGACAACTAGGTCCTGATGAGCAGAGCCCTAATGAGCAGCTTGCTCACCGCCTGCCCTCCCGGCTGGTCCCTCGTTGGTGTTCATTGGGCTCATCGAGGCCCTGGGAGACAGTTTTTCTTGCCTGCGATGGATGTTAGGCATGCAGGGGAGCTCACTTTCTCATGGGTGAATGTTTCACTTTTCCCCACTGCTGTGCTCTGGGGTTTTTAAGAGGCTCAAGACAAATCCTAAGACACTAGGGATGGGAAGAGCTTGAGATCTGTGGGTTCCACCTCCCCCTCACTTTTCTCCATTTACAGATGAAGAGGCTGAGGCTTGCGGTGGCGGTGGGGTGGGGGGGCAGATAGGGAACAGAGGAGGCAGATGCCGAAGGGTACCAAGCTGGTCCTGGGAAGAGAATGCATCTCTCAACTTCCAGACCACTAAGTCAGAGCTGCAGAAAACTCAGATCGTGTCCAGCCCAGAGCTTCTTGAACTTGAGTAACATATCCCCTTGTCCCAAAAGGAAACACATTGTCCCGGAACCCTAAGATCAGAATTATGCTCTTGTACTTTATGTTTTTAATTCTTATATAACCATAAACCCAAAACAAATTAATAAATGAATATAAGCAAAACTACAAAGGTGATCAACATTCACATTAACAAACAGGTTAATATGATGAATAATATTGTTTTGCAGAAAACAGAATCTCACAGGGCACAGGAGAGGAGCAAAGCACCAGCAGGGGACCCTAACCTTCTTCCCGCATCCATCAGAGCCTTCAGAATGAGGAATCTGGGGGACAGGAGGATGTCAGGGGGAGGGAAGAGGAGCAAGAGAAGGCAGGGACAAGTCAGATGCCAGGCAGAGGAAGCCGAGAGCCTGGAGACTTGGCTGCTCCAGGGCAGCGCGCTTATCCTCTTGGGGCTGACCATGTTTCTTCCTTAGGCAGGGCTCCCTGAGGCTGAAATCATCACTAACAGACCCTCGACGGTCAGGACAGTGTCATGTCACCTGCCAGTGGGAACCACACTGGGCTCTGCCCAAACCCAAGCACTGCTCCTACCTGCCACTTCCTGTCTCCTTCAAGCGAGGACACAGAACAAGCACACTGCACAAGTAAAGCATAGAGCATGTCATAAGGTGAAATGGCTGGTGGCTCCAGCTGGAAACGGGTGGTAAGGTGAGGCCTCGGTGACCAAGTGACATAATGGCAAAGGTTTGGAGGAGGAGAGGAAGTAAGCCATAGGCATTTCTCAGGGAGGTGGTCTGCCTGGCCAAATCCCACCATCTTTTCAGCCTGGTTTAAATGCCTCTTCTTCCAGGAAGTCCCCCAGAGCTGTTTGGCTACACTTTGAATTCCTACAGCTTTTTCCTTAGTGTCTATCACTTCGTACTGGTTCAGACTTGGATTATATTTCCTACTGGACTCAGAGCTCCTTGAGGTGGGCACTGTGTCTCCTCTTACTAGAATGTCAGCTCCACAGGGTAGAGGTTTTGCTCTATTCACTGCTGCATAGCCCCAGCCTTAGCAGGTGGTCTACAGAGGGTAGCGAAGGGTTATGGTGGATAAAGGAAGGGATGGGGATGGTCTCTTTGCAGGACGTGAGCTCTTGATGGCAGAAACCTCACCAAACTTATCTTTCTTTCTTTTTTTTTCTTTTGAGATGAAGTCTCGCTCTGTCGCCCAGGCTGGAGGACAATGGCATGATCTCGGCTCACTGCAACCTCCGCCTCCCAGGTTCAAGCGATTCTCTTGCCTCAGACTTCCAAGTACCTGGGATTATAGGTGCATGCCACCACAACTGGCTAATTTTTTGTATTTTTGGTAGAGACAGGGTTTCGCCATGTTGGCCAGGCTGGTCTCAGACTCCTGGCCTCAAGGGATCCACCTGCCTCAGCTTCTCAAAGTGCTGGGATTACAGGAGTGCGCCACTGTGCCCAGTCACCAAACTTATCTTTCTAACCAGCCCCATTACAGTGCCCGGCTCAGCTCAAGATCTGTCCAGCGTAAGAATGACTGTTGACTTGAATCCATTGCTCCCAACTCAATTGGTCAGGTTGGGGAACCCAATGCCAGAGAAAAGATTGTGGATTCAAGACAACCACAAGTTCTTGGCAGTCAGGGCGGCTACGCCTTTGACATGACCAACCTGTCTCTGGATCCACTGTTTTTTTTTTTGGTCAAAGCAGCTGACTAAATAGCTGAGCAGGTCTTGGTCCAAACAGAGGAGTGGGCCTTCATTCACTCAGTAAGTACTTATTGAGTGTCTACTGTGTACTAGGGATGGTTCTAGCAGCTGGGATATAGCAGTAAACAAGGCAGGCAAAAATCCCTGCCCTCGTGGAACTGACCTATAGTGTATGGGAGACAGAAACCAAGCAACCAGTGATATCTATAGTATGGCAGATGATGGTAAATGCCATTGAAAATAAAGCAAGGAAGAGGTAGATAATACTGAAGGGGAAAGGGTACAAACTTCATAGAGGGTGATTAGGGACAGCCTCACTGAGAAGGGGACATAGAAACACCAGAAAGGGGTGAGGGAGTGAACCCTGAGGCTACCTGAGCTAAGGGCATTTCAGGCACAGTAAACAGCCAGTGCAAAGGCCCTGAGGTGGGAGCCTGCTGGGTAGGTTCAAGGAATGGCAGGGAGCCCTGTGTGGTGAGAGCAGAGTGTATGGGTTAGGGTGGGGGATGAGTTTAGAGAGGAAATGGGGGACCAGATGCCAACTTTTGCTCCTACTTGAATGTTTCAGTTCTCTATTTCTGTATAAGAAACCACCCCACACTGTAGTGGCTTAACACAACCATTTAATATTCTTTCTCATGGTTCTGTGAGTTGACTGGGTTCAGCCGGGTGGTTCTTTAGTGGGTTCACCCATGAGGCTGCAGCCAGCTAGAGGCTGGGGCTGGAGGTACCCATAAGGTTCTGCTGAGCGCCTTCTTCACTCATATGTCTGGCACTGTGTTGCTTTCTATGTGGCCTCTCTCTTCAGGAGAACCCACCGGGATTTCTTATTTAGCAACTAAAGGCTTCCAACTGGCAGAAAGCCGAAACAGCCAGTCTCCATGAAGCACAGCAGCACTTCTGCAGGGCTCCATTAGCCAGAGCAGCCACAGGCCAGCCCAGGTTCACAGCAATGGAGGGACAGACTCCACCTCTCCATGCATGCAGGGAGGGAAGGAATTCAGTGCAGCCATTAACATCTGAGCAAAACAATTCAAGTGGATGTTTTAAGCAGAGAAATGACATGATATGTCCTGTTTTAACAGGACACCTGGCCAATGGTGTGGAGATCGGTCATGCCAGCCTCCTCCTGTTTTTTTGTTGATAACCCTCATGACCTTTTCCCCTCCCCACTCTCCCTTTCCACTCTGACCAAGAGTCAGGACTAAACCCTACCCCCTGGGCACTGCCCTCTGCACATGTGTTAAGAAGGTACACAGAGCGTGTGCTGAGATGGTGCACACAGCGGGTCTCAGGGAGGGAGTGCCCTTATCTGGCATCTGCCCAGCCCCAAAGACTCAGTTTTCCATAATTGGGATGGCCACTTGAATAGAGGAAGGTAGAAGGAAGATTGTCTGAAAGAGCTTCCTGCCTGGATGCCTCATCACTGTCCTCTGGATCCAATGCCCTGCTGGTTAATGGTGGCAGTGTTAGCACTGTGAATGGGAGGTGGGGAGGACCTCTGGATTCTTCTTATTCCTCTGGGTGGCCCTTTCTGGAGCTGCTGTGAGTACCACCCCAGGGGGGCACCATTCATGCTGTGTCTGTTTCCACCAGGAGAGTTTCCTCCTGGCAGTCTAGTTTCCACTCTTCCTCCCTTTCTCTAATGGGTGCCACACCTACTTTGGAACAATCTGAACAGCCATAAATAGGGACTCCAGATTCAGGAATGCAGAGCTTCATGTAGCAAGCATCCAAGGTTCCATCCCATCCAGCCAAGAAGCAGCTAATCACTGGCCGGCACCCTGCAGGGCTGTCCTGTCTGCACTCGGGTGGTGTGTGCACCAACGAACTGCTGGGCAGATTCCACTGGCAAGAAGGGAGGGCTCCAGTGCCTGGATACCAAGCTCTGGGCTCTATATGCCCTTGCCATCTGACCCTGACTAGAAGGAGCTAGAAGCACATTGTGCTGGACCAAGGGAGGCCAGTGGCTCCAGCTGAGAGGTGGACAGCAAGAAGCTCACCAGGCTGGCAGCACAGCAGGAAGAGCTGGCTGATACAGGCCAACCCCATAGGTGGCCCAGTTATCACCTCCCAGATGCTAGTCACTGAGCTCTCAGGAGGCAGCGGACACAGTGGTTCAGAGCTTGGGTTTTGGGGTCAGTTGGCCTGGGTTCAAATCCCATGACTTTTTTTTTTTTTGAGATGGAGTCTCGCTCTGTTGCCCAAGCTGGGGTGCAGTGGCGTGATCTCGGCTCACTGCAAGCTCCGCCTCCTGGGTTCACACCATTCTCCTGCCTCAGCCTCTCGAGTAGCTGGGACTACAGGCGCCCACCACCACGCCCGGCTAATTTTTTTGTATTTTTAGCAGAGACAGGGTTTCATCGTGTTAGCCAGGATGGTCTCGATCTCCTGACTTCGTGATCCGCCAGCCTCGGCCTCCCAAAGTGCTGGGATTACAGGCGTGAGCCACCGCGCCCGGCTACTGTTCTTTCTGTTGGCAAGATTTTTTTTTTTCCCCATTAGGAGCCTTAGTTTTCTTATCTCTGGAGTGGGTTTACTAACCTGGGTGATGATAAGGATTAGTGAGGTAGAGTTTGTATGCGCTCCTTGCATCGCAGTATTAAAGAATTACAATCGCCTGGCTTTCTAGCATCTGTCCCCAGTGGCCTGACCCCTAAGCTCTTGCCTTGCCTTTCCTTTTTATCTTTATTCCTTTTCCCTAGACCAGCCATCTAAAGGGGTATGGAATCTTCCAGTGACATCACTCGATCCCAGGGTCCCCTCAAGCGGTTAATTCTGTGGGTGATGTTTTTAATGAAGGGCATAGGGTGTGGTCTGCATTGTCCCATCCAAAGGTGTGAGTAGGGCCAAATAGAGCCTTGGGAGACTTTTTATCCTGGGAAGTCTATGAATTCATGAAATCCACATTACTGTCATGACAGGGCCACCACAAAGGGCAAAAGTTCCTCATGGGGAGACCACAGTGTTGTGTGCAGTCCCAATAGTGTGATACCACCAGGGGGTGCTGCCCAGCTGGTCTCTGCCCCAATTCTCAGCAAGGCTGAGGAAGGCAGAAGTGAGAGCCCTTGGAAGACAGGTTTGACCCTTAGGCTGGTGGGGCGTAGGCAGCCAGCCTGGACCTGGAAGGTCTGAAACCTGGCAGGCTGACAATGGCAATAGCAGGGACTCCACGTCAATCGGCCTCTTTACGATTTGTCGCCTGTTCCCACACACACCATTCCATCTCAAGACTCAAGAGATGATGCCCAGATAGTGAACAGAAGCTCAGAGAAGTCAGGGAGCTGCTCAAGGTCACACACCTGGTAAGTGACAAGGTGAAGATCCCTCTGGGCTTGCCTGTTGCCAACTCTGGGGCCCTGGCATTTGGCCAGCAGGAGAGGCAGCATGTTGAGGAAAAAGAGCCTGTCTGGAAGTCTGTAGCCTGGCGTGGAGGCCTGCTCTACCTCCACCCTGCATGGCTGATCATTCCTATCCAATCCCTTCGCCTCCTCCTGCCCCATGGGATCTCTGTGACCTTCTCCTCTATTTGGGGGAAGTTGGCACAGGGCTCAGGATCAGTATGAGTGGATCCCTTGGTATTCAGCCAAGATGTGATTTTTCCAGACACAGCTTGGCCTCTTTAAGGACAAAATTCCGTCCTGCTAGAGACTTCTCACACTCCCTAACCAGCCACGGTCACCCCAGTCTTCAGCTACACCCAAGTCTGGGATGCAAGGGGGCCTTAGCAGCCGGCTAACCCAGGATGCCCAAGGTCACCATTCCCTAGACTCTAGGCATCATGCCACATGCTGCACATGCAGCGCCTTTGAGTCCTTGCAGCTGTGTGAGGCACGGTATCATTACTCCCGTTTTACAGAGGAAGATACTGAAGTTCAGAGAGTGCCTGAGCAGCCCTGGAGAAGGAGTGTCACTTTTCCTCCATCTCTGCCACTGACTGGCTGGATGCACAGGAGGACTGGGTCTCCAGACAAGACTGTAAAGGGCATGAGGACTGCTTGTCCTTATCAGAGATTTCCTGAGCACCAGCCCTTAGAGACAGGGAGGAAGGCAAGAGTGCGCCTTTGAAGAATGCACAAGCCCAGGAGTTCCAACAGGGCTGCAGTGGAGGCTAAGTTGCAGCAGGCCTTTTGAGCAAGCATGCACAGAGGCCAGCAAGAGCAATTGGAGGCTGTGGTGGGCAGGGAAGGTTCGCAGGAGGAGGGGGACCGGAGCTGGTCATTGAAGGGTGAGGAAGAGTGTGCATTGCAAAGGGGAGCCGTGGGAGACCTGGGAGCAAAGGCCAGGACTTTAGGGTTCAAGGCTGAGCAGGGAAACGACAGGAGAATGAGGGCTCCTCTTTGGCAGCACACCCTTGGTCTCCAGGACAAAGATAAGGTGCAGGAATATGCAGGTGTCCAGGGAAGAGGGTGTCTCTGGGAGCACATACTTTATGATGCTGGCACCTACCTTGGTGGCAAAATGAGATTTTGCATTTACTATATTCAGAAAACCGCGTACCTCAGTGTGTGTGTGTGTGTGTGTGTGTGTGTGTGTGTATGTTTGAAGTCTTAAGTCAAAGTCTTGACAACCATCTCTTTGTCCTTTCCCAGCTACCCTGAGAAGGTTGGCTGGAAATATCCTCAAAGACAGAAAAGACCGCCGGTGGGAGGAAACGTCTTGCTCATGGTCATGGGGCTCCATCGTTGAAAAGCCAAGGCTCAACCGGGGCTGCTGGCCGCAGCTCCATGCTCCTGCCCCCGAAGCTTTGCCCAGATCCCCATCCCACCTCCCAGCACCCTTGGTGCCACCTGCCTCCTCCACCCCTAGGCATTCTCCCATGGAGGAGAGAAGCACTCCACTCTGTGAGCCCTTGTGTTTTCATCAGAGTTCAAGGCCAGGGTCAAGGGTCCATCTTCTCCCAAACCACCCTGCTGGCTTTTAGTGTCCACCTTCCTTAAGGAGTAACAGCCACAGAGAAGGGACCAGCAAGGAGTGAAGTCCTGTTCTGAGCCTCGGAAGGGAGCGGCTGGGAGGTAGTCCTCTGGCAAGGACGTTTGAGGGCCTACTGGTTTGACCCCTTCTTTCCAGAATCTCCAGTGGAATGGCACAGAGGACTGAGGGTCTGGGGAGTCTACCTCTGCCCCTTGCCAATAACCGTGGGCACCCGCAGAGCTCTCACCTGGTGCCAGGCACTGCTCTGAGTGCCTTGCGCATACATGCTTTTCACACCGCCTGGGAAGAAAGGTACGATTATGACCCTTGTTTTACAGGTGAGGAAAGGGAGGCACAGAGAGGTTAAGTGACTTTCCCGAGGTCATTCAGTGAGTGGCAGAGATGGGGTTTGAGCCCAGGAAATCTGCCTCAAGTAGCTGTTTTGCTTCAATAAATAATAATAATAACAACAACAACAACCACAGCTACCATTTGACGACCCCTTCCTATGTGCCTGGTGCTTTAATTCCTCAGCGCAATGCTGTGACTTAGGCGTTGTTCTCCGAATTTCTCATTTCATAGATGAGTAAATCCCGGCTTAGCAGGGCGCCTGGAGTGAGGTGACTGCAGAGGTTCGCAGACGTTAGGTCTGCCTAAATCCGAAGCTTCCACCCTCCTCTGCCTCTGTGACTTGCTGCCTAACTTTGGAGCTTTCGGAGACTCAGTTTCCCTGTCTTAAGCCCTCTGCTCCTCTTGCTTTCCCGCTCCAGCAAGTGAGAGTGGACCGGGTTGCCGTGCCGGGCGGGTGTGGGTCGCCAGGCAACTCCGGAGTCTCCTCTACCCCATCGGCCCCCAGCAGAAGTCCCAGCTCCCGGCGTTTTCTGTCTCGTGGCGAGTTGGGGAGGGAGCGGCGGGAAGGTGCCGGGTGGGCAAGGTCGGAGCTGCGTCACCGACAGGCCGGCAAGGCCAGGGAGAGAAGGCCCCGCTGTGATTTGGGGAAGGGCCGGGTGGGGGGGGAGGCCCATAAGTCACGTGCTCGGGGCGGTTGTGCAGGAGCTGACTGTCCTCTGGGAACATAGAAGCGCCCCCGACTTGAGTAGGGGCGGGGAGGGAGCGCCGGAGGAGGCAGGTTCTGGGCCAAGGGGATGGGGGTGGGGGGGAGGTAGGGAGCCCGCGGACAAAGGAGGCGGCCGGCGGCCCAGCTGTTTTGAAAAATGCTTCCTGTTTCTTTAAAGGCGCTCGCGGCTCGGGCGGCCGGGGCTGGGGAGGCGGTGGCGGCGGGAGCTGCCTCCTCTCCGGGCGGCGGCGCTGACTGATCTCGCGAACTAGGCTTCTGTGTAAACTGAGGCTAAACAAACACAGATGGAGCGCAGCGGGCGTTCTCCAGAAATGCTGGCAAGGCGGCAGCGACTTCAGATGACACTCTGAGCGCTCCGGGAACGGACAGCCCAGCGGCTTCCCGAAGCCGGCGGCGCAGCTGCCCCGGGCGAGGGGGAGAAAGGGAGAGAGGGAGGGGGAGGGCGGGCGAAGGGGGAGAGCCAGAGACTCCTCGGCGCTGAGCACGGCGGCGGCCCGGGCAGCCCCACGCCCCTGCCTCGCGCGCCGCCCGCGCCATGAAGCACATCCCGGTCCTCGAGGACGGGCCGTGGAAGACCGTGTGCGTGAAGGAGCTGAACGGCCTCAAGAAGCTCAAGCGGAAAGGCAAGGAGCCGGCGCGGCGCGCGAACGGCTATAAAACTTTCCGACTGGACTTGGAAGCGCCCGAGCCCCGCGCCGTCGCCACCAACGGGCTGCGGGACAGGACCCATCGGCTGCAGCCGGTCCCGGTCGCGGTGCCGGTGCCAGTCCCAGTGGCGCCGGCCGTTCCCCCAAGAGGGGGCACGGACACAGCCGGGGAGCGCGGGGGCTCCCGGGCGCCCGAGGTCTCTGACGCGCGGAAACGAGGCTTCGCCCTCGGCGCAGTGGGGCCAGGACTCCCCACGCCGCCGCCGCCGCCTCCTGCTCCCCAGAGCCAGGCACCTGGGGGCCCAGAGGCACAGCCTTTCCGGGAGCCGGGTCTGCGTCCTCGCATCTTGCTGTGCGCACCGCCCGCGCGCCCCGCGCCGTCAGCACCCCCAGCACAGCCAGCGCCTCCAGAGTCCACTTTGCGCCCTGCGCCCCCAACGCGCCCCGGGGAAAGTTCCTACTCGTCAATTTCACACGTAATTTACAATAACCACCCGGATTCCTCCGCGTCGCCTAGGAAACGACCGGGCGAAGCGACTGCCGCCTCCTCCGAGATCAAAGCCCTGCAGCAGACCCGGAGGCTCCTGGCGAACGCCAGGGAGCGGACGCGGGTGCACACCATCAGCGCAGCCTTCGAGGCGCTCAGGAAGCAGGTACCCGCTCCCCGCCGCACGCCCTCACTGCGCCCGGGGACGACTGCGGGAATGGGTGGGCGAGCGGCCGGGGCGGGATAGAGGTGTGTTTAAGGGGCAAGCTGTCCCGCCCGGTCGGACCCTGGTGCCCAGACAGGTGTGGGCAGTCCTGGGGCAGTGACTTTGCCACAGCGTTGGTATGGATCATAGTTTTCAAAGTGGCTATAAGAGTTGGTTATCTCTGGCCCGAGCACCCCCCTCCCTCAACCCCCGCCTCGGGGGTAACGCTGTCTGCGCGTCTGACTTCAGCCTCCATAGTTCACTTTTATGGCAGCGAGTATTTGCCTGCCGGAGTCCCCTGGGCGCGGTGCGGAGTGGAGAGGGGAAATGTGGGAATCTGTCAGGGGAGGAACGGGCGGCGAGGGGGAGCCTTCTCCAGTTGGTGGTGGCAAGGCCCGGAATGCTGCGGTGGGACAGTCCGGGGGAGCTCGTCAGCCCCTCTTCAGGCTCCAGCAGTGATGCCCCGAACACTCAGGTTGCTTCCGGGCTATGCATTCCTTGCCCTGGCATCCTCAAGAACCCGCGCTACAAGCCTATGCCTTTTCCCCAGGGGTGGGCTCAGGAATGGGCTGGTGGGAGCCTTTCTAGCAGATCCCTTCCTTTCACCGGTAGTGAAGCAGGCACCTCTGCCGAGGGGACTGCCTAGTTGGGGGATTCCCTCTGGAGCATCTTCAGAGCCTAGTTCTGGGGTGGGTCCGGGACTTTTTAGTTTGGGGCTGGTGCAGGCTGCAGTCACCAGATAGTGCCCCTGCGCAGGTAGTGGAAGAATACTTAACCCAAGAATTACCCGTGGTGGGGCGGGACAGTTGCTTGGGCTTCTAGGCTTATTTTCTTAGCGAGAAGGAGCTCTAGGAAGGAGGTGGTGAGTTCTCTGTCACCCCCACACAGGGCGTGGGGAAGGGTTAGGGTAGATGTGGCTGGTTTGAAGGGTGTTTTTTTTTTTCTTTTTCTTTGCATACTCTGCAGCTGACTTGCTGTGTGACTCCAGGAATGTTGCTCAACTTCTCTGGGCTTTAGCCAGCAACAAAACATTTCGGAAACCATGATCTTCTTTTTGGATCACTCTCCTCTTCCTCCTAGGGTTTGGGGTGGGGTGGGGCAGTAGTGCCTGTGTCCGTCCATGGAAAGGAAATTGAATCCTTGGGGGAAAGAGGCCCTATGACTTTTGAGCCAAAGTGTCTTGCTTGGGCTTGGGGAAAGTGATCAGTGAGGTGAGGTGGGGGTGGGGGACGGGTGGCTGTCACAGACCAGGCTGGGCCTCTGCCCTCAGCCACACCAGCTGGAACCCTGGGCAGTGGGCCCAGTGGAGCAGTCAGTCCCACCCTGAGCCAGCAGCTCTGTGTCTGCATCGCTGGGTAGAGGTGGCGGTGCGTGGGGGATCCTACAACCCACTCCCCAGGACAGAAGGATAACAAAAGGGCAGAGAGATGCCTGTCCACCTGCCCACCTTGCCACTAGGGAAGCCCCTCCTAGACTGGGGAGGAACGTGCCCAGAGCCTCAAAGCTGTTGAGTAGCAGGTCAGGGCTGGCACCTAGGGGCTTTGACTGCAGGTTCTGGGCCCTTCTGCTCCTCTATTGCCTCTCTGTATGCCGAGAGAATACTCATCTGAGTGCTCTGTTACATCTCATGTGCCTGCTGGCTTTTACTTCATTCAACAATCAATTCCATCTCATTTGATCTAAACATCATCCCTGTCAAAATTGGATTAACTCATTTTATAGTATGGAACACTGAGACCCAGAGACGGAAGGAGACTTGTCCAAGGTCACCCAGTGGGTTAGGGAAGATGACAGCAGCTTCTGGAATGCCCTCCTGGCCAAATGCTTCCCACAGTGCCATCTGTATCAGCATCACGTACCACCCCCCCAGCCCCCAGGCTGTGATGTTTGTTAATAATCAAGGCAGGGTGCACACTTGGCAGACCCTTTGAGATGAGATTGTTCACCCTGGTCTCCTTTTACTTCCCCCCTTACCGTGGGAAGTTCTCTATAAAAAGGGCAAGTTCAGTGTATCTAAGTAGATGGCACACCCATGCCCTCTCAGGGAGAGAGTGTGTATGCAATGCAAGCACACAGGCAGGTACACACACACATGCTCCTTACACGTGCTCAAGAGCACACACAAATGCACGGTCACAGAAGTGCCTGTTCCTGTTTGTTTCCTCCTTGCCCCAACCATTTTGCCCCTTCCCTAGAAAGGCTGCCAGGCCATAGTGGGCACCTGCCTGTTAGCTGGGAAGGAAAGAAATACAGCCAGGACGTTTCTGGTCGTAGAGCCAGGGGCCAAGGCCACACCCACCATGTTCACCTCACCACCATGGCACCCATTCTACAGAGGAAGTCCTGTGTTCTGGAGGAGCCCCTTCCTCCTCTGGGCTTCAGTCTTCTCTGTAAAATGTACTCCCCACCCCCTCCCCGAATCCAGATGAGCTGCAGCTCTGGAGCTAGGCTCGTGGCCTGACTGAAATGGGTCCTTGGAAATGGACAAAAGGCAGATCAGCTCTGCCTGAAATGGGGCCTTGGCCAGTGTGGCACCGAGATGGATTCTGGGATTGTGGCTCTGGCCTGGAGCTTCATTCTCCTGAGCAGCTTCCTGGTACCATGAAAGAAGCACTGACCTGGGACACTAGAGGCCAGACATTGAGTTGTTCCTCCCCTGCATGCCTTCTGTGTGGCTGTGGACAAGTCACTGACCCTTTCTGGGCCTCAGTTGCTGAAGTTGTAAGATGGTAATATTGCTGACCTCATCCAGTGTTGAGAAGAGCAAGTGAGGAAAGGTAGGAGGCCTGTAACAGCAGTGAACATTTCTTTCATTTCATTTCATTTTTTTTTTTTTTTGAGACAGTGTCTCTCTCTGTTGCCCAGGCTGGAGTACAGTGGTGTGATCTCAGCTCACTGCAAACTCTGCCTCCCGGGTTCAAGTGATTCTTCCGCCTCAGCCTCCCGAGTAGCTGGGATTACAGGTGCACGCCACCACACCTGGGTAATTTTTTGTATTTTAGTAAGGATGGGGGGGTTTCACCATGTTGCCCAGGCTGGCCTCAAACTCCTGAGCTGAGGTGATCCACCCACCTCTGTCTCCCAAAGTGCTAGGATTACAGGCATGAGCCACTGCGCACAGCCAGAGCAGTGAACATTTCTTAAGCATCTCTAAGTTCCTCAGGGCTGGGCAAGGCTCTCGACAGATGAAGCAATAAGAAATCTTTAATTGTTTTAATAACTGTCACAGAAACTAGCATTTACCACAGGCTTATTTTGTGCCAGGCATGGTGCTAAGCTTATTATGTGTATTAGTTCATTTAATGAAATAGATATTATCGCACCCCCTGCCCTGTTTCACAGATGGTGACACTGAGTTTCAGGAGCTTATGTAAGTTGTCCCGGTCTTTTGCCACTGCACGTGGCCTTGTGGGTTTTGTGCTACATGCTACCTTGGCACACTGTTTGCCAGACTCTAGGGTGGCGGTGCCTCGTGGGCATGTACAGTGGCAGCCTGCGTAGCTGTGTGCCGCTGTTGCTGTGGAGCTTGGGTTGGACTCCCAGGGCCCAGACTCCTAACAGCTCTGCTCCTCAGCCTGTCTAATGTCCTGGAGCCATCTACCCTCAGCATGAGGAAGCCAGACAGGCTCCCATTGTGTCATAATCCACTGTCCTCTCAACCAGGAAGGGAGCAGGGAGGGTGGCTGCAGGGCCGCAGGTGGGGAGGTGCAGGTGGGAGAGAGGCCCTCTGGTCTGGTCTGCACTGGGTGGTGCAGGGCAGATGGTCAGGCTGCAGCACATGCCACCAGCGCAGCTGCACCAGAGCCCTCCCCACTGCCTCATGTGAAGGCCATGTGTGCACAGCTGGCCTGGCCCGGGAGTGGGGCTGCTCCCTGCCAGGTGGGAGGGGTCAAAGGGAAAGGCTGGCCTTGAGGGGTGGTCAGGGAAGGGGCCAGAGTGGCAGGACCTTCTGTCTCACAAGCTGTGCCCACCCTTGGGGCATGTGGTGTGCGTGTGGATTTCCTCTCTCCCCTCAAAGCCCCTCAGGGTCGATGGAGGATGGCAGCAATGGAAGGCAGTGCGGGGCCCCGGCTTCTGCCGTGGTCTTCTCCACGGAGGACATGCCAAGCAACTGGGGCCCGGGCTACCTCCTCTGCTGTCCCTGGAGCCTCCCAGGGGGTCCTTATCGAGTGAACTCAGGGCGGCCCTGGAGGGGGTGTGGGAATGGTGCCCTTAGCACCTCCCTCACTCTGAAACCCCACAGGGTGCAAGGAGGGCATGGGGAGTGCAAAGCAGCCTGTACACCATCCCCTCGGGCAACGAGGGACAGGCCTGCTTGCACTGGGGGCTCCATGCAGGTAGGTAAGGGTGACAGAGGCCTTCCTCCTGTTCCATCATGTCCAAAGTCACCAGGGTGGCTGCTGTGGAGCCTCACTGCACTGAGTGAGTTCTTACCTGAGCCTACTGTGGGATGTCTGTAGTGCTGTCTTCCCAATTTACAGATGAGGACACTTACAGAGAGGTGACACAGATTGCTCAAGCCCACAGAGTGACCAGGATCTGTACTGAGGCCTGTCTGGCCCTGGGGCCATAGCTCTTAACCACCAAGACCCAGGTTCTCAGGGTCCAGCCTGGTGGCAGTGCAGGAGGCTGGGATTTTAAAGAACCTATTTAGATAGACTTTGGGAAGGACATTGAACAGCTCTGGGTAGAGTGGCTTCACGTCAGGAGTCCAGCACTCACTGACACGAGACGATCAGATGATAATTTCCGTGGAATCTGGTGCTCATCTGTGTGTAGTGGATGTGGAGCTGTTAGAGCCCTATGGGCCCAGGAGTCTCAGTGGGCTTCCAGGAGGGCGTCTTGGGCTGGGTCTGAAGGGTGGGCAGGAGTTGGCACAGAAGCAAGAGCATGGAGGGCTTTGAGGCCTTTCTTGCATTCTCTGGTGGGTTCTTGGCGTTGTTTCTTTAGGACGTGTTCCCACATTTGCCCCTGCGATCTCGTTCTGAGGTAGCAGGTGTTCTAATGCCCATTTTACTGGTGAGGAAACTGAGGTCCTGTAAGCTTATGGACCTGCCTAAGGTCACATGGCTGGCCAGGAGTGGAGCCAGGCCCTCGGACTCCCAGGCCAGTGCTCTTCGTGTTTTTTCATGCTTGCTGGAACTGGGTCCAGCTTAGGGTGGGTGGGGTGGAATGTTTTGGGGGCATATGGGACCTCGCGAAAAATGCCAAAATCTGTTCCTCCAAAGTTTAAAAATCCTTGTGGGATGAGCACAAGGCAGATCCTTTTACTTTTCTGGAAGTTGGGCAGTCTGTCGGGTGTGGGAGCCAGGTAATTCTGCCTCCTCCTTTGGCCCGTGTCCTCTGACCAGGGTGAGCCGACAACGGCTGTGGGGGACTCTGTAGGCGGTGGGGGTGGGTGGGCTCTGGGCCTTGCTGTGGATACTCTAAGAGGGATTTCATGGCATCATCAGCCCAGAACTCTCCATCCCCAGCTCAGGAGGGTGGGCTGCCTACCTCCTCACCTTAAGCTATAGACACTTATTCAGATCCCCAAGCAGTTCCTGCTGGCTAACTGGAAAGAGCCCAGCTAAGCCACGAGTTCAAAACCCAGCTCTTCACTCACCAGCTGGGATATCCAGGAAATTCCTAATGCCTGAGAATCACATGCTTTTCTGTAAAGTGGAAGTGACCATTTCTACCTCATTGGCCCGCTTAAAAGATGAATACAGACACTGTATTTGAAACATCCACCCTCTGCCTGGTCTTATGATCATAATAACAGCAAGGTGGCCTGGGCGCAACAGTCACGGAGAATCTGTGCGGCTCAGACTCCGGTGGAAGCTGCTTGATGTAGTGCTTGAAGCTCTGTGAGCTGCCCAGGCATTGCTACCCCGCCTTTCCAGATGAAGAAACGGAGGCTCTGAGGGGTGAAGGCACTTCCCAAAGTCACACCGCTTGTGAGTGCCTGGAATTCAGACAAGCTCTTTCCACCATACTTCGATGTCCTAGAACCAGAACGAGTGCTAAATTCTCACTTTGCAGTGGCAGCCCAGGCTGGGGTGCCTCTGAGCTGGGCTGTTGGGGGCTGAGGGGCTGCATCCTGGGGCATGGGCACCAGGAGGATCTGGAATTGGCCAGGTGGTAAGGAGCTGCCCCTAGGGGTCGGGGAGAAGGAGAGGTGAGCAACCTGAAAGATGCCTTTGGTGTCCCTTATGTGGCTACCTCTGGTGTGGTGGTGGGAGCTGGGAGAGCCCAGTGGCTCTGTGCCTGGTGTCAGTCAGATGAGTTTCAGGCTCCAACCAGGTCTTAGCTGAGTGATCTGGGGCCCAATATGTCACCTCTCTGTTTTTGTGTGTACAGATGGTGGGGAAGCTTTTAAATGGGCTACTACTACCTGTAAATAGCTACCACAGTGTCAGATATACAGGAGCTCAATGGATGGGTTTCTTCTTGTTAGATCTGGAGCTTGATAGAAACAATAGGGCAAGGTGACATATCTAGGACATAACTGGCCCAGAACCTGGCATAGGGGCCTCTAGATTGGCCTTGGCCTCAGCTGTCACTTTGTGGTCCTACAGTGACCCTGGATCACAGTGTACAGATCCCTTCCAAAATCCCTGCTCCCTCCTGGAAGCCCAGCTGTTACGGACCAAGGGCTCAAAGAGCTAGGTCTTTAAGGGAAACTCCTAGTGTGGCCTCTGTGTGAAAACAGTGCTGAGGGCTGTGTCACAGAGCTGCACCCAGTCCCCAGAGTCTCCCTCAGGCTGCCACACCCTCCCTGGGGTGAAGAGGAGGCAGAAGTGCTGGCTGGCCCCTGAGACCCCCTTCCCTGCCCCAGGACTACCAGACCTTGTTTATTTGTTCAGGCTGATAAAGCAGGATTCCCTGGACTCTGGCTGGGAACGAGCAAAGTGCATTGTTCTGCCAGCATTTCTGGGATGGGTTTGGAGCTGCAGCCAGGGCTGGGAGTGGGAGATGGGGTGAGGGATGGAAATGCATGGGAGCTGGCTTTCTCTGTTGCCTTCCTCTCCCTCTCTGGGTTTCCTAGTCTCAGCACCCCCAGAGGGTGGAGGGCGGGGCAGGCACGTGTCCTGGCTCCAGACCTCCTGCTTCTCACTCCCTCTGGAGCCCCTTTTTGAGGACCTTCTGCAAAACCAACCATAATACTTTCACAGACCTCTATCAGGCCTTACTCCATGCAATGCACACATCATCTCATTTAATCCTTACCACCTTGTGAGATCAGTCCTGTTCCCGATATGACAAGGAAACCGAGGCTCAGAAAGATTCTATCCCTTGCCCAGAGCATTACAGCTAGACAAAGCTAGAGCCAGGAGTTGAGCCCATATGAAAAAAGGTATGCTTAGCTTTATGCCAGATAGCTTCATCCTCATGATCAGAGAGAGGAAAGGTGTTTGAGCCCAGTTCAAAATATTCTAGAGTGAAGATCCAGAGGGAGAGATCATTCATTTGTTCACTCATTGCCTTAATCAACAAACCCTTTTGAGGGCCTGTTATGGGCAGGACCTGTGCTAGGCGCTGCAGACATAGGCCTTCCCCCCACAGTTCATAGGGAGACTGAGCACCAAAGAGCCACAGTATGGGCAGTTAAGGACAGACGGGGTACTATTAGGGCCCTATTAAGGGCAAGCTGTCCCTCCTGGTGTAGGGTAGGGGAGGTCAGGGAAAGTTCTTGGACACAGTGAGGTTTAAAGTGAGATCAAAGTGGGTGATGTGTTTAGGGTCCCCAGTCTGGGGTGACTGTCTTGTTGATGCTTTTTCTCCATGCTCTGGAATAGGGATTTCCATCCTTGGCACCATCGACATTTGGGGGCAGGTAGTTCTCTGTTGTGGGGGCACTGTAGGATCCTGTGCACTGTAGGATGTTTAGCAACGTCTCCACCTCCGTCCCTGCAATGCCCCCACTCCCCTGTCCCTAGGGGACAAAATCATTCCTGGTTGAGAATCACTGGCCTGAAAGAATGCCTGGCATATGGCGGGCGCTCACTAAATACTTGTGTGGATGCATCGTGCTGTCCCACCCCCTGTGGGATACGGGTTCATCAGTGATATGGATGCCACGTGTAGATCCTGAAGAGCCACAGCGAGGAGAAAACCAGGAGCCATCGTTGCTGGGTTGTTAGCCCTTTAGGTGAACAGTACATTATAGGAACAGTGGGGTCTGTTAGTTAGCATCTATCAGGTTGATTTTGTGGAGCTATTTCCAGGTTCCAAGACAGAACTCTGTTCAAGTGTACCACAGTCTTTGGAGCTTTTTGCTCATGCAGCACGAATATTGGTGGAGAGAGATATTAAAAATCAAAGGCTCCATCTTTCACCCCATACGAATCCCTGTGCAATTAGTGAGGAGCTAGTTGGTGATGAATCATTGACAAATGTGTCAAGTTTGTTCAGTGCCGTGTGTATTACGCCACTGTTGTCTGCCCAGCAGCACCCCAAGTCCTGAGGGCACAAAGTAGAAGATTTTTAAAAAATGAAAACCAGCCATGTTGGTGTCTTTCCAGCTGAGCACTGACACTTTCCTTCCTGTATGTCCCCAGAGTCCCAGGTGTGACATTATAACCTCACTCGAGTGTAAGTTCTCTGAAGCAGGAATCAAGTCATTCATTGTTGCACTCCCCAAGTGCCCAGCAAAACAAGTGTTGCTGAATGAATGAATGGAACATCAGAGCTGAAAAAACAAAATGCCTGTTCTCTCAGAGAGATTCCTGCTCAGGAGGGTGGAGGACAGAGCTCTGTGGTGGTCGTGGAAATTCACTGAGCTTCGATTCAGACTGACTGGCTGGCGGGCATGAGCCGAACCTGTTTCTTCCCCAACAAAATGGGAATGTAGGTATATCTCAGAGCAGATGAGCTGACGTGTGTGTGTGTGTGTGTGCGCGCGTGTGTGTGTGTAAATAGCAGGTGCGTAGAGCAGATCATAAGGTGCCCTTAGCACCTTATGATCTGAGGGTGGAGGGCTCAGATGAACCGTAGACAGGCCGCCTCCCATGCCTGCCAGGCTGGGCACCACGCCCCTGCAGCCCCTCCTGATGCCTTCTCCCCTCAGGTGCCGTGCTACTCGTATGGGCAGAAGCTGTCCAAACTGGCCATCCTGAGGATCGCCTGTAACTACATCCTGTCCCTGGCGCGGCTGGCTGACCTCGACTACAGTGCCGACCACAGCAACCTCAGCTTCTCCGAGTGTGTGCAGCGCTGCACCCGCACCCTGCAGGCCGAGGGACGTGCCAAGAAGCGCAAGGTATGCACCAGCCGGGTGGGCGGTAGCTTCTGGGGAGCATAGGGGAGGCAGGGACAGGAACTTGGGGGTGCCCTGCATATGCCCAGAATTCTGAAGGGGCCAGAGAGATCAGCTCTTGGAGGTTTGCTGGGAGTTGCCTCAGCTTCAGGGCTCCTCAAATCCCTGGGATTATAGGTGTGTCTCTACTTCTGGTAACCGGCTGCTGGGTGACCTCGAACAGAGTCACCCAGTGTCTCTGGGTCCCAGTTTGCTCCTCACTTAAATGAAGAGGACCATTTATCTCTAAAGCCCCTTCCTGGCCTTAGGTGCTCTGGTGCTGAATTCCTTGGGTGGCCCCTGAAAAATGTCATACCAGGACAAGATTCCCCTGAGCAGGGTGACAGCCCAGGAGAGCCCTTTGGCAGGTTTTGGGAGGGTGACTTGGCCTGTGGGTTATCTGAGGCTATGCATTAAGGGCGGTGATGGTCATTCATTCATTCATTCTGGAGAGACTGATGAAGCTCCAACCATGTGCCGAGCACACTGGGCAGGGGATGACAAACATATGGTCCTGGTCCCCGTGCAGCTCACAGGAGGGTCAGGGAGACCCTCTTGTAAGTAGATAAGGGCAGGAGCCCTGTGCTAGGGGCAGTGGAAGGCCAGGTAGAAGAGAGACAGATTCACCTCCCTGCCCAAGGGAATTTGAAAGGGCATCTTAGTGAAAGTGTTGTTTCAGCTGGGACCAGCAGGACAGCCAGGTCACCAGGCAGATGAAGCAGGGAACAGCATCCGAGGCAGAGGGAACAGCTTGTACAAAGCCTGCTGTGGCTGGGGAAATGCGTGCAGGAGGAAAGGTGTTGGGCACAGCTACAGGTCCCCAGGTGGCCAAAGCTCTGGGCATTCCCAGTCAGGGGTCAGTGCTGAGCAAGGCTTAGTGCAGCCCTCCGGATCTCTGTTCCCACGTGGCTTGGGGGAGAGCAACAGAGAGTGGGACCCAGTCTATGTCTGTGAGGCAAGAGGCCTGTCCCCGCCTAGGGCAGGGGGCGGACCCTGTCATCCTCCATCCATTCTTTCCGCTGCCTCCTTCCTTCCTGGCCTGCCCCTCCCCCATCCCTGACATTCCTCTCCAGACCCCTTTCCAGCAGGCCCCTCTGTGGGTTTTCCGGGTTTCCCAGAGGTCCCCCACGGACTCCAGGCTCATGCCAGGGAGGGTCACGGCACCTCCTCAGGGCTCCCCGCTGCCGCTGCCACGGTAACTGCACGTTGCATTCCTGGGAGTGCTTTAACGTGGACCAATTAGACAAAATCCTCATCAAGTGGGTGAGAGAGGAAGCGCCAGTGGCGGCTCTGGGCGGCTTTCCTCTGGAAAGTGACACTGGTAAATTAGGGCATGATTGATGGCTCCCGCGGCGCTGGGTGACAAAGGAGGTTTGTAAACTCTCGGTGAACTTCCCCTGGCATTCAGGCGGTCCGGAGGTGTAGATGGGCAGAGTGGGCAGGCGCCCCATCTCCATCTCAGCCCCTCACTGCCCTACCCCCGCACCCTCCTCTTCACCCGGGGAAGGCAGAAGCCGGTGTGGAGGTCCCACCTTCCCGGGTTCTTTGAATGGAGCAGGGTCTTGGGCTGGGAGGAGGCTGGGTGCCTGGCTGGTGAGGAAAGAGGGACAAGTCGGGTGGAGAGGCCCGACAGAGCCGAGCTTTTGGCTTCCCCTGAAATCACCTCAAATCTAACACATCTTAGACACCCTCTGGGCCTGGTCCAACATCCCCATTGTGGAGAGTCTGGGACTTTACCTGGGGCTACAGATTGTGGTTAAGAGCATCACACAGCCCTGAGTACAAGCCCTGGCTCACCGCTCACCAGCTGTGTCATCCTGCTTAGCCTCCTCTGCCTCAGTTTTCTTGTTGATAAGTGGGGACGGTGGAAATACTCCCTCATGGGCCACCGTGAAGATGAAAGGAGTCACTGCAGGAGAGCACGCGGTGTCTGCATGGTCGCCGTCCTCAGGGTAATGAGCCCCTAAAATGCTTGAGCTCTGAACTTGAGGCTTATCCTATGGGGCTTACTTATGTGGTGAAATTGCCTTGGAGAGGGATTTTGGGGGTCGAGATGGTAGTTCCAGGGTAGGAACTCGTCTGTTTCCTCTCCACCCTCCCTCCCCCACACCCAGCCCGGGCCTGAGGGCACTTCCTGTGTCACCCAGCTGGGACTCTGGGAAGTGGGGTCTGTATGTCTTTGCCCTAATGACCTTCATGGTCTCACAGACTCACATCATATGTGTGGTGACACATTTCTCATATGAAACCACTCAGGAAGCCCTGGCTGGCCCTGCGTCTCCCCATGGGGGCCGTTGTTCATAATTCCAGCCCTTCCCAGACCAACCCCTTCCATAGTTTTATCTGGACAACCAGGATTTGACCCGGCAGCCTTTGCAAGTGTGGGCATCTCAAGCAGCCAGATTCCTTCCCAGCTTTGGGACCTCTGGAGTCGCTGGAGCCCTTGAGCTGCCAGGCGGCCCTTTCAGGCAGGCCCCTGTGTCCCACCTCTGGGCACCTGTGCTTTTGCTGCCATAATTGCTAGCTGTCACCCTCCGTCTGTCTGTCTACCTGTCTGTCTCTCTGAGTCTGGCTCACGCTGTCGCCCTCTTTATCCGCTCTCTTGGTGGGGATGTGTGGCCCCACACTGAAGCCCAGCATAGCTGGCCTTAGCTGGTCCCCTCGGCAGATGTCCTGCCCCGGGAGTGGACTCGTGGGCCCTGACACCGAGGGGGCCTGAAGCCCCCAGGGAGGGTACTTCCCTGCCTCCTGGGGCCCCTTGTCCTTCCCTGTTTTTGGGGGGCTTGAGATGGCATTTGAATGAGGAGCACATCTTTAGATGTGTCCTGGCTTTTGAGTTGCAATTGGAACCACACCAGTTTTATTTTCTTCCTTTTGTGGCCTCCCAGCCTGGGACTCGTGAGGCCCCACCTCCATTTACAGAGATTCTGTTTGGGGAATCAACCCCCAGGACAATCGAACCAACAAATATTCTTTCCTCATGTCTAGGATTATTTCTATGAAAAGACTTGCAAAGGCCTACCAGTAGATTGCACCTGGTTATGAGTTTTTGGGAAGAGGTGACTGAGAGCACGCAGTGCTCATGGCGCCCATTCCTGCCATACCACAGCCTGGGAGCCAGGCAGGGGCCAGGGGAAGCCCAGGAACTTATAGCAGGTGCTGGGAGGAAGAGCCCCTCTTCCCCACTCTTCACCCTCTTCAGCAGGTGTCCACCCCTCCTCAACAGGACATGTGACTACTGTAGGGGTCCCCAAGCAAGAGATGGGAATCTCAAAGTGCTCCTTGGTATTCCCTCCTCCCCTCCCTCCCTCTCCTCCCCTCCCTGCCTTTCCCTCACTTCCTCCCTCCCTCCCTCCCTCCCCCCTCCCCTCCCCTTCCTTTCCCTTCCCTTCCCTTTCCTTCCTTCCTACCTTCTTTCCTTCCTACCTACCTTCTTTCCTTCCTACCTTCCTTCCTTCCTTCCCTCCATGAACAGCTATTGAGTACCCTCTATGGACCAGACACAGTGCCGGTACAAAATAATTTACCACATAGTCCCCACCATCATGCAGCGACTGAACACTTCTTGGTCTAGAGGATTTGGGAACCAGGAGTGGTTAGGATGAGAAAAAGGAAAAGCAAACTAAGGAATTTCTGCTTCTAACACAAATTTCTAGCCATCAGGGGCCATGAGGAAGCTGTGGACTGTGGAGGGGACCCAGGAGGGCTGGAGAGATTGCCCAGAGTCCTGCAGGGGCACAGGAGGGCGGGAGAGGGGTGAGAACTAGAGCCTTCCGTCCAACCTGCTTTGCCTTGTCTGGGTCAGGAGGTGGGTTCATGGGTTGGAGTCCCCACCACACAGGGTCTGGATTAGCACGCAGTCCCTGGGCCACCACCCTGGGGCTTGCCTCTTGGCATCACTTTAGAGATGGCCCTGGGACAGGAGCGTGGGCCCAGTCTGAGTCTGAATGATATTACGAGTGTGTAGTTTCTCTGTGGGGCCCCTCCACCTGACTTCAGGCCACTGTCCCTCTCACGACCACTAGGGCTGCTGGAGTCCTTTGCTGTTCCTCTCTGGAAAATTTGAGATGACCACCTCAGGCCTACTTGCTTCCCAGCCCTTCCTACCCCAATGAGCCATGCTTGCCACTCCATGTGTCTGTGGCTGTGGAAGCCTGCCTGGTGAAGGAATTCCTGACAAGGTGCATGGTGGCCCATAGCTTCACAGTCACCCTCCTGGCAACTCAGTTGCATGTTAACTGGGGTTTAAAGCCTTAGGGTAGAGGACTGCTGATGGGCCTGTCAGGCAGGGTTGCAGAAGCCTGGGAGCAAAAATTTGGACCAAAGGCTGTGAGGCCGCAAGCAGATACCTCTGTAGCAGCTGTGATGGCGGTGGTCATCGCTGGTGTGATTGGTGGCCATTTGAACTGTCCCACGCAGGGACTGCTTTCTCAGAGCTAATGTGTCCAAAAGAGGCTGGGCGACCCTCCTTCAAGATGCCCACTTGGGAGGTTGAGCTCAGTGTCCTCTGAGGTCCCTTGCACCCCGAGGAGCTGCGCTGTGGGTCCAAGTCAGCATTAAGAATGAGATTTAAAGGGCACTCGGCTCCCTCTCCAAGCCCAGGTGCATCCTTCTGCCCATCTCAGCCCTTCTCGGCAGTGGGTGGGGAACCTGCATTCCTTGGCCAGTGAATCCTCCCCTTCTGGGCCTCACAGATCATGACTTTGAGGACTTGGAGCCCCATTTGGAAGCCCCAGTAGTGCAGAGGCCCATGTCAGAGGCCGCCCAGCAGAGAGACGGGAGGCGTGGAAGGACTCTGGGGAGTTCAGTTCTGACTCCGGCTGCAGCCGGAGATAATGCACGTTAAGCACCTGGCTCTGGGCCACGTTTCCACAGCTCCTGTTTTTAAAGCAGCACCTCCTGGGAGCTTCTGAGGAGGAGGAGGGGAAAGAGGAAGACAAGGAGGAGGCAGAACTGTTCTTCCACACCTGGGCTGGGTGGGCCACCCCAGATCTATGGAATAGGAAAGCACTGATTTTGCACAAACCAGGGCAGCGTCTTCTAACGGTTTTAAGCCATCAAGTAGTACAATAATAACTACAACAACAGCTACTCAAATTGATAGCATGTTTTGAGCCCTGGCAATAAATGGCCAGTAAGTTCCTGCCCTCAAGTTGCTCAAAGGCCCTGGTTTTCCATGGGAGACAAGACGAACCAGAAAGTGCTGAGTTGAGGGCTGTACCAGAGGCTTAACCAACAAGCGAGACCCCCCTCCCCGGGTGGTGTGGTGGTGTGCCTGCAGCTGTATGTGCCAGTGCTGGGAAGGCGGGGTCTGCAGGGCTGGGAGGTTTGCTCCTGGCCTTATGAGTGATCTGAAGCCAGAGGTGGCAATTAAGCCAGTGCAGCTTCATGAGATCTGTGTCCTCCATCTTTTCCTTGCTGCTTTCTGGGGACAGGAGGCAGGTCCTAGTATGGCCTGGGTCCTCTTTGGAAGAATGTCTTGGGTGCAGACCCCTGTAGCTTCGGTGCCAGGGACAAGATGAAGGCATATTGTATTTTGTGGGGTGAAGGGGGTTTGGTGTGAGCTGAGGGTGTGTAGGAAGGGTCCCCTTCTGTCTGGACAGCTGAGCCCAGGCCTCGGACAGGATCCCTAGGTGCCAGCCCCTTCTGTGGACTGTGGGAGGTGGAGTCTCCAGAGCTGCACCCTGCCTGGATTCAGTTCCACCTATGGCCCCTAGTGTGCCCACCAAGGGGCACTGTCCCAGCTTTGTTCCTACCTCCCATGTACATTGTCAGCCCTGCTAAGGCCTTGTCTCTGAAAATTGAGGAGCTGTCATAAGTGATTTCTAAGGCCCTTGCCAAGCCCACCTCAATCCTCTTTCTGCTTTAATGACTGACCCCTGTGTTACTTCTCAGGGCATTTCACAGAGATTTGAAAGTCGCTCCTAGAGACTATTGGGACCCCAGGGCAGTTTGCCCTGAGAATACTGGCAACATCTGATGCTCAGAGAGCGCGGATCGTGGGCCAGGCACTTGCTTGGTGCTTCCCAGGTATCACCTCGTGGTCTACTCTCACCAACCCTTGAGGTGGAGGACTGGTGTTGCTCTGATGCACAGATGGTGAGTCCAGGGCTCCCTGAGCCCAAGGAACTTGCCTGAGATCACCTAACCAGTAAGAGAGGTGTGTGCCCCTAGCTCCTACCACTTCCCTGTCCTGCTTCTTACATGGGAGTAGGGTTGGGGGGAGGTTGGTGGCTCGCATCTCCAACCCCACCAGCCCAGTTATTAAGTTAAATACCATCTGCTTTCAAAGCCCAAGGAGGCCATCTATGCTGGGGAAAAGGGGGGTGGGTGGGAAACCACCATCAAATTCCCAACTAGCCATAAAAATGGATGCAATTTATTTTTTCTGGCATTCCAATTACATAGACGTTTGTCGCCAGCTGTTTGTTCTAACACGGAGTGTTCTCTCAGCTGCCGTTTCTCTTCTCCCATTTGACACTGTTAGGCCACAAGTCTGGCAGGGCCTGGGCTGGAGGGGTCATTGGCTGGGGAGCCTCCCAGGTGAGCTGAGCTGGCTTTCCCTGAACACGGACTATGTCTCTGAGTTTCCCCGGGTGGTCTCGAGGCGAGGCGCAGGGAGAGGCTGGGGTGCTGCTTCCTCCCTCTTTTCACACTCTCTGCCCCTTTCCTCCTCCTCTCTCTTTTTCCAAATTGCTCCCCACCCTCAACATGCGCTCCCAGGCCCCACCCTTCTCCCCAACACACTGGGAATGAATGAAAACTCGAGGTCTCTGACTTAGGGAGAAAAACCAGCTGTTGCCTGCTCAGAAAGTCTCTGAGACGTGGGAAGTCCCCTCTGATGCCCTAACTGACCGCCCTAGGGAATGCAGAGAACACCCCCGGAGCACCTCTGAGCCGATTCCCCTCTGGAAGCCCCTGTGGAGGCTCATTGGCCCTCGGGACGCTGGAGAAGCGGTGTCTGTGTAGGGTGGGGGCTAACCCCAGAGAACGCTGTAGTTCTTTTTGGTGCTCTATAGTGCTATCATTTAAGGCACAGGAATGCACACTATGGCGGCCCTCAGCAAAACTGTGAAGTAGGCAAAGTGCAGAGCTTTGGGGCTGGAGACCTGGGTTTGAGTCCTGGCACTGTCACTTCTCTCTCTGTGGCCTTGGGCATGTTACTTGACCTCTCTGATCCCCAGTCCTCTCATCTGTAAAGTGAAAGCACACAAATCTGCCTTGCTGCCTTGCTGAAAGGATTAAACAAGACCCCATATGAGAAAGGGCTGGTGTGTTCCCGGTGAGTGCCAGAGAGGAAATCTCATGAATTTATAGCTACAAGGTAACAACTTAATTGGAACCCCAGGAAGGAAAATCTCAGAAAAGGGCAGTGCCAGGGTGGATGAATGACTGACCAGCCAAAAGGCAGCTGGGGAAGGACCAACCTTTCTGAGTGAGAGATTCTTTCCTCTCTAGCACTTCAGCTCAAACTCCTGGTCCTGCAGCCTTAGCATAGGGTGCAGCCTGCAGCCCATCCAGAAATCCTCGGATGTCAAAGTACAGGGAGTCATACCAAGAAGCGTGCATAACATGTGGTCATATAACAATGCTAATCAGCGGTAGAGCAGACCACCGCCACCACCAAGCACATCAACCATGTGGTGAGTGCCATTGTTTCCCCTTATGGTCATCCCACTCACATTATCTCTACCCCGTGTTATACTAACCCCAAAGTTGGGACCACTTCCCTCATTGCACAGATGGAAGACTGAGGCCAGGAGAAGGGCGTAACTTGCCTGGGGCCACATGGCCAGGAAGTGGCAGAGCTCAGTTTCCAACCTGTTTTATCTCTTTGGTTCTGAGTTCTGAGCTCTTCAGTCCTGAGACCAGCCCGCTGCCTGAAGCTCGCACACTGCCCAGCACAGTGGCCTGTGCCCAGGAGGCCCCCAGCAAGTGCCCGGTGCCGTGCCTTGCCCGGAGCAACAGCTCTTATGTAAGCAGCCCGGCTGCAGCGCAGTGCAGGCTCCATTTAGCTGTGGGGAGCCAAGAGCCCGCTGGTGGTGGCCCTGGTGGTGGCGAGGGTTGGGTTGGGCAGGGAGGTGTCATCAACTGCGGGCACCCCCAGCCTTGCGCCGCCGGCGAGGACTGACACCAGGTTAAGTCGCCTGGCGGCCTTTGGCTGCAGCTGGGAGCGCGCCTGGTTCCCATTCGGGCGCTGTGGTTTTGATTAGCTGTTCTGCGAGGCGGGCCTGCTGGTGAGTCCATGGGAGCTCCGCTGGAACAGAGGGTCCCCCGCACGGCAGCCGCGGCCCCCCCTCCTGGCAGCCCCAGACTCCAGATGTTCCGAGCGCTCGCTGGGAAGGCCTGCTGGCGCCACGGAGGGCAGAGGGCAGGGAAAGCACGCGAGCTGGAAGCCCAAGCACTCAGTCACCACAGGCCTTGGCAGCCCGCCCGGCCCTCTGCTGGCACATTCCCCAGCTCTCCCCTGGCCATCTGTTCCCAAAAAACCCTTTCAGAGCCTCATCATCACTCAGGATACAACAGCGCGAGCAGCTGGTTTGGAGGCAGCAGGGAAAACCGTGCAAAAGGTTCTTTGTGAGAGAGGAAACTCGCTTATGAATAACAGGACTGGACGCCGTAAAAGTTGGCGGCTGGAATTCTTGTTTCTCAGGCGCCGCTGTTTTCTCTTGACTTTTTATCTCTGGTTTTTATTTTTTTCCTGTTTTCTTTTAATGTTGTTTCTTCCTCTTCTCACATCAGTTGTGACTTTTCTTCCTCCTCTGCGAGCCCGAAGGCCACCTCATTAGTGCTCCTGACACTGCCGAACTTTTCTTTCTCAAGGCTGTTGTCACTGGGGATGGTTGGAAGTGACTATTTTCCTAAGAAAACAGCTGGAGGGGACATGGGAGCAAGAAGGTGCTTGGGAAGGCATGTCAGTGTTGAGGCTCAAAACAGGCAGCACCATGGCAGAGTCGTTCCGCTGTCAACCTGAATAAACCCCAGGCACACAGATGAGAACAATGTCTTCTCAGAGGGAGGGTCTGGGAGACTGGACACCATGCAGAGACCCCCATCAGCTCATCAGAGAGCTTCACGGAGATGTTCTAGGAGGACAGTCACATTCATAAATACCCCGGTGCCTCGGCCCTGCCGCTGACTGCAGCATGACATGAAGCCTTTTTTAAGAACTGGCTGCTGCCGCCGCCAAAGCCTTCTGGGAGATGTCTGCCTGGAACCTGGGCACCTCCTGGGAGCAGTCACTGGGTGGCCTGTCAGGGGCTGTGGGGTCCTGGGGCAGGGCCGGCAACTGGAAGGCCAGCCCTGGGGAGGAAAGGAGAGAAGGGCAAGCCTGGGCTGCTTTCCTCACAGCCCCTGGACCCTGAGGGAGGAGCTGAGTCGGGCCTGGGGCTGCCATGTGTCAGATAGTGGTGATGTGATGGGGGGACACAGGTCAGGGGCAGGGTACTGGGAGTTTCCCTTTTCCTTTCTTAGTTCTTTGCACCCATTTTCCATGGGCTGCCTCCCCAGATCCAGAAGCCCCAGCAGTCCCTCACCCCAGCAGTGGAAAAAGTCCATCATTGATGTGGCTGTGGGTGGCTGGCCTTGCAAAAGCCTCACATTTGGGGCTTTGGAGGGCGTTTTGCATTTCATCTTTACACAGGCTCCTGCACCTCATTCCTCTTGCCCTCCTCTCGGCTTTCCTCCCACCTCCAGTTAGAGAGATGGTAGCTCTGGCAGGACCAAATATTGATGTTTATCGCAGTTTTAGGGCCATTCATCTCACCATCTGAAGGGCTTGGTGCAGACCCACGGGATCCTCCCTCCTTGAGTGACCTCTGGGGGCAGGTATCTGGTTTGGATGCTGGAGCTGGTCCCTACTCTGCCCTTGGGGGCTGTGCGGCCGGGTGCTCAAGTGTTTTAACCTCAGGACCCTGATTAGTTATCATGAAGCTACCCCACCAGCTCCTGGGTCTGTTCACGGATCAGTGGCAAAAAGGACATAATATTGTTTTGCAAAATCTGCTCTCCGTCCCGTGTCTCCTGCCCAAGAAGTTGGTCTTCATGGGGCCAAAGGCAAGGAGGACCCGAGGAAGGAAGAGGAACCACTGTCCCCAGCCCCTGGTATGGCATGGAGTCAGCCTAGTGACCAGAAATTGCTTTTGAACTCTGAGGCTTCCAGAGGACAAGAGGAAGAGGAGGACAGGGCTGCCCTGCCCACTGCTCAGCCTTAAGCCCTGTACCTGGCACAGTGCAAGGCCTCAGACAGAGGGTGTCAGCAGGCCCTGGCTCCCCACACCCCGTCCTTAAACAGGCCGTGCCCTTTCTACCTGCCCCAGCAGACCAGAAAGCAGTTTCCATGGGAAACAACAAACCTTCCTTGTGCTCCCAGGATAAGTGTTTCTAGAGGGCAAAGTCGGGAGCCATTCTCTCCTTTAACACCTTGCCACCTCTGCCCAGAATTCACAGCCACCGGGGTCTGTCTTAGCTGCCCTGGCTGTCAGCCCCACCAGAGCCCCTCCTGGCTGCTCTGCTGAAAGCTGGTCAGACTGCCTCACTACATCCCCTACTTAGCTCCCCTAAGGCCTAGGGGGCACCCTACAGGCCAAGGGATGAGGCCAGACTCAATAGGGTACCTGATGGGCCGCCCAAGTGACCTGGCCCTGGCTGGTCACTCCCTATGTCCCAATTTACACCCCAGCAGCACAGAACTCCTCGCCCAAAGGGGCTATTTTTGGCCTCTGTGCTCATGCCGTCCCTTCTGCCTGGAATGCCCTTCTCCACTGTCTGTCTGGCTAACTCCTGCTCATTCTGGAAGGCTCAGCTCCTCCAGAAAGCCCTCCCTGACCCCAACCCCAGCTTCTTCCTCAGGGCATCGTAGCACAGGGATGCTTTTGGTCTAATTCAGGAGAGCATCATGTGATATGCTTTTAAAGTAATGACTTAAAATGTTAGACAATATGAAACTCTATTATGTGATATATTAGATTTCATGTCATTACATTGCATTATATTATATTTTTTGGTGATATGCTATGTGACATAGGATGCGACGTGATATTACATCCCATGACACTATGTTACACAGTGTTGGATTAAATGCCTGTGTCTCTGGCTAGACTGTGAGCCCCTTTCTGTTTGTGTCCTGTCTTCTGGCACATACTAGGGCCCCCAAATAATGACACACCATTCTTTCCACTAAAATCCACACTGCTAGGGCTGAGTGTCCCTATGTTGATGGCAAGGGACATTCCCTTCTAGGGAAGGATTAACTAGCGGCTTTAGGACACAGCTAGGGAGATGCCCCTGGGCTCTCCTGTGCTCCAGTTGGGCTTGCACCCTTGTTCCCTTGAATCTGCAAGGAAAGCATTGTGTTTCAAATAACAGAAACCCCTCAAGCAGCAGCTTAAACTAACAGGGGCTGGCATTTTTCATAGTTCAGAAGTCAGCTGCTCCCTGGGATCCAAGAGTCCAGGCTTCTTTTGATCTTTGCCTCATGGCTGCAGAGTGGTTGCCACAGCACTGAGCTTTTCATCCTCAAGCTGCATCTACAGTCAGGGTAGGGGGCCATGCTAGGAAGAGTGTTTCTCCTCACCAGGGCAGTCAGTCTTGCCCAGACAGCCCCTCCCTTCCTCCAAAGGAAGATGTTCCCCTCGAACCCGAGAAAAACATCAAGGTCTGTCAGCTGGGAGGGCAGCAGAGAAAATAGCCACGTGGCTTATACCTGGAGGGTTGACCCTGATTTGTGACAAGGTGGTTTTCTTCCTGGGGAGCTAACCATTGTCATTACCTTAGCCACAATGTCAGAGCCCCACTTCTTTGAGCTTGCCCAGTCCTCACCACAGCCCCACAGCCCCACAAAGTGGGTGTCACCAGCCCCATTTTCAGGTGACAGTGCTGAGGTTCACAGAAGTGAAATGACCTGACTAGGCCTCCAGCGACCTCGTTCCCGTGCACAGCACTTTCCAGTTTGCAGAGCCCTCTCACACCCATGATTTTCTTGAATCCTGGAACAAGCTCCTGGGGTCCACATTATTAAACATGGGAGTGAGATGAGGTGAAGTCGCCCAGGCTCAAGCAGCTGGGCAGGGCTGGGTGGGGCCTGGACAGGCTGAATCCAGGCCACCGCTGTCCTCTGTCCTCTGTTCTCTCAAAGGCGAGGGTGTGAGCTTCAGGGGTTGCCTGGCGGCTTGGGGCCTGAGGCTTGGAGGCATGGTCTGAGTCTCAGCTCAACCACTCAGGAGCTCCGTAACCTCAGGCACTTGCCTTCAACAAGCTTCACTTTCCTCATAAAATATGGATAAAACCAGGTGAGGAGTGTTTGAGGAAATGAGGGCTGTGAAAGCATTTTGTCAACTGGAGGCACAGCACTCAGAGAGGGTCACTGGAGGCCGCTGCTGGCCCATCAGGAAGGTGGGCAGAGGGACTTCAGTGTCCCCTCCTCACGCAGTGACTTAGAGAATGTACATGCATGCACACACGCAGGTGTGCTGGCGTGTCCACAGGCACCGTCTGCTGGGGTCCGGTGGAGGCCTCCTGCATGGTGGGCCGATTTCCCATGCACATGGGAAGGAGGTACCCCCTGGAAGGTGGCTGGTTGTCTTCAAGGATTTCAAAATTGCTCTCCCTGCACAGGGCCCAGGAGCCATTAAAGATGGACCCTCAGTGGCAGGGCAGGGCAGAGCCAGGCAGCTGGGCACATGGTGGGCGGCTCTGGGAGTGAGCCGCGTGGAGCCTACCTGGAATCTGGAGAGCTGCTACCGGGCATTGCTGAGAGTTGTCTGTCCGCCTCTCAGCAGCTGTGCCTCCCGCCTCGCTTTCCTGCCAGCCCTGTTCCTGCCACCACCACGTACACATGAGTCCCTGCCATCACAGCCCACCCACCCCCTCCACATGCACACACAGGGGTTCTTCACTTGTTCAGTCTTTTTAGGTACATGAGTATTAAAAGATGAGTAAAACATGAAGGGCCCTGCCCTGCACATCTACTTAAGAATAAATCGCCCTGAGTGTTTACTCTGTGTCAGGTACTGTTCGAGTGTTGGGGGCATTTTGGAGAATAAAACAGAGGCCCCACCCTTCGGAACTCAGAGCTAAACTACAGAAAGGCTATGCGTAAAAATTCAGAGGAGGGCCCCTCGGTACGGTCTTTGGAGCCCACTGCACTTAGTCTGCATACAGTTCTTACGAGCTTGACTCTCAGGCCCCTCAGATCTGAACCTCAGAACAAAAACAGCCTATGAGGGCAGGGGTTGGGGTATCAGGTCGTGGAGCAGGTACAGAGATAGCACCCGGAATCAGCCAGTGGCCTCATCAAGTAAGAAGAAATAGACACATGATAAAGAACAAGGCCAGAGGCTCAGAAGGACCGAGAGGCTGGGGGCTCGCTTAGTGTCAGGGCAGAGAGCCCGCGAGCCTCAGGGACCTTGGAATTGTGTGTGCACTGATGTTCATGGACTTGACCTTGAGTTGTCAAGAGGAAGCTAAAGTACATCCAGTAACGTCAGGCTGAGAATGCAGGGAAGTGCATCAGTTATTGGGAAAGGGCCCATCAAAGCTGTTTTGGCACAGAAAACGTGTGGCTTCCTTTCTCCAGGGAAGTCTGCTTCTGTGCAGGAGCCTGTTCTCCTAGGATGGCGGAGCTGGGAGGGCTGGGCTTCTCGTCTGTTTTGTTCACTCTGGGATCCCCAGAGCCTCCAGTGGAGCCTGGCGTGGTCTGAACGCTTGGTAAACATTTGCTGGATGAATGGAGCAATGGAAGCATGAGGTAAGGCAGTGTTTTCAGTTGTTTTCCAAAAATACCGAAGGGGCAGCTCCTCTGTGCCCATACAGAGGGAGGCCTTGGTGATCTGAAGTGGAGACGAAGTTCCTGTCTTGAGTTGCTGATGGGTAAATGGGGTGGCTGGGGACCTTTCCTACCTCACCCCCATGGAGTCTCTGTGCTCCGGCATGTAGCTGCTAAGCACTGAGTGCGTGGCTTTGCAGCCATTGTGTTCTTTAATCTTCCTGACAAGCTCACGCAGTAGATACTATTATTACCATTTTATAGGTAAAGAAACTGAGGCACAGAGAGATTACGCATCTTGCTCAAGGCCATACAGCTGGTAGAATGGGGAAGTCAGGATTCAAACAGAGGCCGTCTGGTGCCATAGCTGCCACATTTAACCACTGTGCTGGATTGTTTGCCAGTGAGTGTGCCCATGTGCATGTGTGTGTGTGTGTGTGTGTGTGTGTGGCAGTGAGTAAAGACCTCTAATCAGAGATGTCCCTACCCCCATCTGGATCCCTCAGTGGCACCAGCATCTAGCTAGGGGAGGGGCTTAGGGACAATAGAAGAGGCTAGGGGAGGTGTTTCTCATCTTAAAACTGCATTTGCACGGAATGCACACTGTTTTTGCTGAAATCCCTGGAATATGTGGGCTTCCCAAACGTCTCACGGCCTCTCCAAGCCATGGGTGCCCCAGTGGTCCTGCAGTATCCACAGCCGGGCTCTGCCCTGGGAGTCTCCTGGAGAAGCACTGTGATCTCTGCAAAGCCTTGCTGGCCAGCACTTTGGTGTGACTTGGCTTGTCTGGTTGGTGCCCATCAATCCCTGCTGCCACTTTGGGGTAAGGACTGGGGAGGGGAGGCGCTTCGAGAGGCAGCAGGGTGATGGGAGCAGTTCCCAGTCCAGAAGGAGGCAGGCCTGACGGGGACCCTCCACTGTGGTCGGGGCATGTGAACTTACATGTCGTGTGGGGGTGTCTGCGTAAGGATCATGAGTCAGGCCCACAGGGCAGGTGAAGAGCAGAGCCTTTCTCGCATGGCTGGGCCACCAGTCTGCCCATTGGTCTGCTCTCCACCAGCCTGGGTGCCTCCTCCAGCCTGAGTGGGCTGCCCCCTCCTGCTTGAGTGCCCCCTCCAGCCTGGGTACCTCCTCCAGTCTGGGTACTCCCTCCAGCCCGGGTGCCTCCTCCAGGCTGGGTGCCCCCTTGAGCCTGGGTGCCTCTTCTGGCTCTGCAGTGCGGCCATGGGCCTTTTGAGCTGCTGGCATCTGGAAGAGCAGTGAAGCCAAGTGCGATGACTGGACAGCGTCACAGGATGGAAGCAGATGGGAAGCCGCAGCAACTGCCTGCAGCTTCGCCTGGGCCAGCTCGACCCTCACAGTGCCCCACGCTGGGGGTGAGCTGCGTTGGGGGCCAAGAAAGACAGATAGACTGATGGACATGGAGAGAAAAACAAAGAAGAGGCCAAGGAAGAGCTGGCAGAGACACACAGGCAGAGCATGGAGAGGGAGACAGCTCGGCAGCCAGAGAGAGTGGCCTGCAGCCTGAGAAGGCGTCAGCATGGCATGGCTGCCCCTGCAGGCCCAGTGGGCTCCTCTAAGCTCTGGCCCTGGCCCTGGGGGTGCTGGGCCTCCCACTGCCAGCCACCTTCCCTTAGGCTCCAGGAGTCGAAGGCCAAGATTTTCTTAGAACCAAGGAGGTGACAGCTGGGTGGATGGCTTGGGGACCTGCTGTTCCTGTTTGCCAGTGAGGAAACTGAGGTCTGTAGGGGTTAAGGGTCTACCTTGCTCTGCTGCATCCTAGCAATGTGGCCTAGGGCAAGTGAGGTCACCACTCAGGCCTCCATTTCCTCATCTGCAACATGGGCGCAGCGGTAGGCACCTCCCAGGAATTGCAAAAGACAGTGCATGCAAACAAGTGTGGCACCGTGCCTGGCAAGGAGCCGCCCTCCGTAAATGGTAGCACTGAGCACTAATGCACTTGCTTCTGTTCCCAGGCCCTAGGAGGATGGGGTGCTGGTGGTGGTGGTGTATGGGGTAGGTGAAGGGACCGTGGCAATCACACTGACAACCATTCGTGGCGTAAGGGGATGTAGGAGGAATTGGGATAAAGAGCTTCGGGAGTTCAGAGGAGGCACCTGTTGTACCTACCTTGCGGTGGGTGTGGGGCTGGTGGGGGTAAGAGGGTGGACATAAGCAGGCCCTCATTGTCCTGGACTAGGGAGGCAGCAAGGACTCAACTGACAACCCCCAGCCCCAGCCCTGCACTTGTGGAACCTACATTCTAGTGGGTGGAAGTAACTCAAAGTAAGGGCCTGCAACACTGTGGAGTACGTGGTAGGTGCTCAATAAATGCTAGCCTAGGATACCTGGGACCCAGCACCACCTCTAGCATCTTAGCACAGGAAGGGCTCCCCCAGGTTACCTGCTCTCATCCTCAACATTGCCTGATGCAACGATTGTTTCTTACTGATAGGGAAGTTCTTCTGCACGGCCTTGACTGACTCTGAGGTTTGAACACATCCACTGACTTCAGTGAAGGAGGGGTTTGACCGCTGGCCCTACCTTGCTCCTGGCCTGGGACCTGTGGGGCAGCTGTCTGCACAGCACAGCTGAGGCCTGTGCCAGTCCCCTCCTCTCTGGTGACCAGCCTTGAGAAATACAGAAAGGACTGGGCGGAATCCGCAGCAGCAGCCAGCAACGGTGGTCCTCAGCTTTCCCCTAGAGTTAGACTGTAAGCTGCCCCAGTGCCTGGGACAGGACTGGCCCCTATTAGGAACTAATACATCTTTGCTGAATAAATGACTTTTTCTCCCCATTCTTGGCCCCCAGGCCAACTGTCCTGGCTCACTAAAGGCTCTGGCCATAACTGAAACTCTTAGACACTCGGGACCTTGAAGGGCCCTCGAAGGGCCCTCCAAGCCTGGACACAGCACTATCCTCGATTCATGCCATGTTCCCGCCCCCCACAAATAGCAGCCAACTCCAACTGCTCATAAATTTCCTGCCTGTCACCCATGGCGCCCAGGCCAGGCAGGCAGGAGGTGCTGGAGGCCGACTGGTCCATACCTGCTTCCAGGTCCCTGGGGGGCTTGGAGGCCAGAAGCCCAGGCTTTGCGCCTGTGCCCAGAATAACCTCTGCAAAGCCTGGCCCTTGGAGAAGATGTGAAAGCAGATCTGTCAAATGCAAGGATGTCCAGGCTTGAGTGTTAAAGAAAACACCAATGCAGCTTATGATGCACCTTGTACAGCGTAATTCCACTTTTTGTAAAATACTGTGAGTACGCATATGCATGGGAATAGCATATGGGACAATAGTTTACCAAATGTTATCAGTGGTTTGCTCTCCGTGGAGAGATTAAGGTGATTGAAACAATTTTCTTTCTCTTCACTCTCCTGTATTTTCTTTTCCTTTTTTTTGAGGCAGAGCACTTTGGGAGGCTGAGGTAGACGGGTCACTTGAGGTCAGGAGTTCAAGACTAGCCTGGCCAACATGGTGAAACCTCATCTCTATTAAAAATACAAAAATTAACCGGGTGTGATTACATACGCTTGTAATCCCAGCTACTCGGGAGGCTGAGGCTGGAGAATCATTTGAACCCAAGAGGCGAAGGTTACCGTGAGCCAAGATCATGCCACTGTACTCCAACCTGGGTGACAGAGTAAGACTCTGACTTAAAAATAAATAAATAAAGATGAGGAAACTGACCAGGATGGTGGCCCACATCTGTAATCCTAGCACTTTGGGTGGTTGAGGCTGGAGGATCGCTTGAGCCCTTAAGTTCGAGACCAGCCTGGGCAACAAAGTGAGACTCCGTCTCTACAAAAGATAAAAAAAAAACTAGCCAGGTGTGGTGGCATGAGCCTGTGGTCCCAGGTATACAGGAGGCTGATTAGGGAGAATCACCTGAGCTTGGGAGGCTGAGGTGGCAGTGAGCCTTGTTTGCACCACTGCACTCCAACCTGGGCAACAGAGCAAGACTCTGTCTAAAAAAATAAAAAATAAATAAAAATAAAAATAAAAAAGATGAGGAAACTGAGGCTTGGAGAGGTTAAGCATCCTGCTCAGGGCCTCCCAGCTGACTCTGGGGCCAAGATGAACCCCAGTAAGAATCAAGAGCAGCATTCAGAGGCAAACGTGAAGCCCCATTTCTAGCCCACATACTGGTGTACTTAACAGTGAAAGGCAAACTAATACTGTGGTTTTTGAAAAATTCTCCTCCCGTGCCATATCTGCTCTTTTTTTCACCTTTTAGTTTTAAAATGACATTTGAAATCTGCCCTTTTTAGGAAAGACCAATTTTAAAAAAAGTCAGGATTTCAACCCCATTGGAGGTTTATTTCTCCCTGCATGTAGAAGGCTGTATCAAAATTGCTTAAATACAAAAAATGTATAATTTGAAATAGTGGAAAATGGTTAAGTAGGTAAAGTGGGCATCATAGACTGACAATAAATGTAAAAGGTAAAATAACTTAAAGGCAGATAAAATCATTTTTTAAAATGACCCAAAGTGGTAAAACTACCCTGCAGTGCACAGAAGTGATCAGGAGAGGAAAACAATTAGACTTTTTTTTTTTAAACTGGAAACGAACAAAAGCATAAAGGATGCTAAATTGTTCCAGGGTTCGTAACAATTACCACGACTTCCCTGAAAGTATAGATAGACCCATTTACAAAAATGCTCAATGTTACATTTGAAATAGGAGAAATATCTTGCAATATATAAGGCCACAGTGAGTAAAATGCCTGTGGCCAAAAGTAGCTATGATTGAGTCAACCAGTATTTATTTGTTGTTGTTGTTGTTTTGAGACAGAGTCTCCAGAGTCTCCCTCTGACACCCAGGTTGGAGTGCAGTGGCATAATCTCAGCCCACTGCAACCTTTGCCTCCTGGGTTCAAGAGATCCTCCCACCTCAGCCTCTCAAGTAGCTGGGATTACAAGCATGCGCCACCACACCCAGCTAATTTTTGTATTTTTAGTAGAGATGGGGTTTTGCCATGTTGGCCAGGCTGGTCTCGAACTCCTGACCTCAACAAATCCTCCTGCTTTGGCCTCCCAAAGTGCTGGGATTACAGGCATGACGCCTGGCCCAGTATTTACTGAGATACTGCTGTGTGTTAGACACTGTTCTGGGCATTAGAGCTACAACAGCAAACAAAACAGGCCACGTCCCTGCCCTCGTGGAGCTGGCATTCTGACTATAAACAAGTGAACAGATAAAAAGATGATTTCTGCTTGTGATAAATGCTCCCACTTTGCCACACTGACCAAATCACCTTGCTCTCACTCAGCACGCCAGAGCAGCTGAGAGGGACCTGTGAGGCCATCTCATCTAGTCATTCTCAAGGTTAATTTTAGCAGCAGAACCTGTTGTTTAAAGGACGTCTTCGGCCGGGCATGGTGGCTCACGCCTATAATCCCAGCACTCTGGGAGGCCAAGGAGGGCGGCTCATCTGAGGTTGGAAGTTCAAGACCAGCCTGGCCGTGGTGAAACCCCGTCTCTACTAAAAATACAAAAAATTAGCTGGGCGTGGTGGTGCACGCCTGTAATCCCAGCTACTCGGGAGGCTGAGGCAGCAGAATCGCTTGAACCTGGGAGGCGGAGGTTGCAGTGAGCTGAGATTGTGCCATTGCGCTCCAGCCTGGGCAACAAGAGCGAAACTCCGTCTCAAAAAAAATAAATGAATAAAATAAAGGGCATCTTCTGTGGTGGTGGGGGTTCTGAGGACAGTAAGCTAGGGAGTAAGCCGGACCCAGAGCCTTGGCCAGCAGCAGAAACACAAAAACCCACAAAGGGCCAGTGCTGGGGGGAATGCAAGCCGCTCGCACTGTGCCCCTCACATGGGACACAGGATGTTGCCAGGCGTTCCATAAAAGGGGTTCTGTGGTGTGGTGGTCACAGCGGGGATGCTTGCTGTTCTCCATATTTGCAGTTATGCACCCCCACATGCACCCCCCGCCCAAACACACAGCCCGTTATGAAGAGGTATCATTGGGATCTTTGTCTCCTATCCCTCAGCCACAGCCGATTGGTCTAGGGGAATAAATCAGACCTAGGCTAGACCAATGGGCGTCCTCCACTGGGTCTTAGGGATTGGCATGCTGGGAGACCAGGCCAGTCAGTAGTCAGGGAGGAAGGTGGATACCTGTAAGTGGCTGTTATTAGCAGGCATCTAGAGGGCAGGGCCACAGACTTCCCCTGCTGACCTTTGCAAGCCCTTTGCTACCTTTCCTGAGACCTTCCCCCTGGTCTCTGTGAAATGCCCTTTTGTAACTTTAAGTGAGCTTCCCTTTCCTGGAGGGTCGAAGTGAGTTTCTGCTCCTCACAATGCAGTAGCAATTCCACGGTCAAATCAGTTGGGAAGGCTGGCTGCAGTGGCTCACGCCTGTAACTTTGGGAGGCCGAGGCGAGGGGATTGCTTGCGTCTGGGAGTTCAAGACCAGCCTGGGCAACATAGTGAGGCCTTGTCTCTATAAAAAATAAAATAAAAAATTAGCTGGGCATGGTGATGCATGCCTGTAGTCCCAGCTCCTTGGGAGGCTGAGGCAGGAGGATCGCTTGAGCCTAGAAGGTCAAGGCTGCACTGAGCCATGATCACAACCACTACACTCAGCCTAAATAACGGAGTGAGACCCTGTTTCAAAAAAAAAAAAAAAAAAAAAAAAAAAAAAAAAAAAAGTCATTGGGAAACTGGGTCATTAAAGCCACACAAATTTCTTCACTGCAGGACTTTTCGGAGGCTTTGATATACTAATACATGCAGCAACTTTCCAAGTGGGGCCAAGGCATGTGGTATTTCCCAAACTCATGGAATGCCTCACCTAGCTGGTGTTCCACAGAACACCTTTTGGGCAATGCTAATCTGCCTCCCCTCCCCTTACTGTACAAGTGAGGGAATGACGGCACAGAGCGGGAGAGTGAGTTACCCAAGGTCACACAGCTGCTGAATTGCAGAGAAAGTCCTGGCACCTGAGGCCTCCTAGTGTTCTTCCCATTACATCCCAGTTGTCATAAGACTTCCTTGGATGGATGATGTATGTGCTGAGATTCCTGGACCGAGGTGGTGGTGGTCCAGTGTAGACACCAGGAAAAGGGTGGGGTCAAGAATTGAAGGTCAGGCCTTGGTGAGAGAAACGCCTGTCTCCTTTAATCCTGGATGGTAGCTGTGGCTTCAGCGGGGACTAAGAGCCAACAGAGGGCTTGGGGCCGGCCCCAGGCTGCCCCGACCGCCTTTACAGCATGCCCAGGAGGACGGCTCCAGCCAACCCAGCCTCCCCTTCTTCCTCAGGCCACGGGCAGGCTGAACAAGAGAAAAACTTTTTCTGCCCATGGCAGGGCCCGCCCAGGCAGCCAGCGCCGGGATGACGTGGGCTGTAAATCACCCCGTGGACCACAGACCCAGTGCCATCCCCACGGGTTTCCTTTCCGCTTCTTAATCCTCCTCCTCAGACTCGGTAACACAAAGCAGATTCCTGCTGGGGCCAGCCATGCACAGTGGGCTTGGAGAATGTGAGCCTGGGATTTACCACATCAAGATGCTCCCGCCTCTCACTTTTCCTTTTCTCCCTCCTGAGCCGCTATTAGCTGGAGAGCACTCCCTCCCTCTGGCCCGGCTCCCTCGCCCTCCTTGGACCCCACTTCAGCCTTGCCCCAGACTTGCGTCTTGGCTGGCCGCCCTGGCCCGTGGGGCTCACCAGGGCCTGTGGTTAGCAGGCCCTCCAACGTCGTGGTTTGGCTCCATCCCGGCTCCCCAAGCCTCTGTCTCAGTGAGAGCAGCCTCTGTGTGGTAGAATGAACACTGCCGATCTGGATTCAAATCCTGGCACTGACAACTTCTAGCACTTCCTTCTCGGATCCTGGGATTGCTCACTCATGAGAGGGGGGAATGAGAATGCTCCCTGGCAGGTCGGAGGTGCCTGACAGATGTTTTGCTTTAAAAATAACTACTTATTAATAGCTGTTGGTTGAGGGTTGGAGCACGAATCAAAAGGGTGTTTGGAGTTGCTTTAAGAGGGATATGTTGTACCAGGTTCAGGGACTTTGTTATTTTTCATCCTGGGTGGATCTGGAGGTCTCACAGAGCCTCCCCACCGGCTCTGACCTCCCCAGAGAGGTAAAACCCCACAGGCCCCATGACCTTGCCCCCTGTCCCATGCCTTCCTGGTAGCCAGTTATATCCTCTGCTCAGAGTGCCAAGTTCAGCTGCCAGAATTAGGATTGCACAGATCAGGGCTGCAGGGAACTTAAAGGTGGTCTAACCCAGCAATTTTCAAACTGTGCTCCTTAGCACCCTGATCCTCAGACATGTCCCAGGCTCTCTGTTGGAAGGAATGCAGTAGGTCTCTGGGTCCCCCTCCCTCTGTGTCCCCTGACCCCGTTGTAATCAAATAGACAGAACCATGTTTTCTGCGTTAGAGTTCCGTGTACTTCATTCTCCTGCTTAAAAGGAGCTTTCGTCGATCCTCTCCAGCCATGCCATTTTACAGATGAGGACACTGAGGCCTAGAGAAGTCAAATGACTTGTTTTAGGTCACCCAGCCGGCAGGTGAATGTGCTACAACTAGAGTGGGCCTTGTGACTCCTAGGGCAGCGCAAGGAAGCCGCAGACGGCCATTCCAGTGGGACTGAGCCTGCAGAGGAGCCTGCCACTCCAGGGTGGGGACGGGCCTCCGAGATCCCTCAGAGGGGTGGCCCTGGGGATTGTGGTGTCAGCCCCAGGTGTCCCCGAGCTTCCAGCCACCCTGGCTCCCACTACTCACTGTGGTTCTCTTCTTTCTCCAAACCAACCAAAACGCAGGGCCTCTGAAATGCAGCACTAAGGAGGAGGGGGACAGTGTGGGCTCTGGAGGCAGCCAGGCCTGGGTTTGAATCCTGGTTCTTCCACTTATCGAACCCTTCAAGGTGGAGGCCCCTCTGCCTGGAGGACTCAGTGAAGGGATGTTCTGCGGGTGTCCAGAAACAGGAACCAAGTGGAGTAGGGGCAGCTTTTAATGGCTGGTCATGTCTTTCAGGAGTGACTGGCTGCAGGCAAGACCAAGGCCACCACTGTGGGCCCTCCTTCTAGTCAGGCCTGAGGACAAGGTGAGCTCGCTGAGTCCAGCCTCGTGGTCTTCTCCAAGATGCCGCCAGATGCCCAGCCTACAGCCTCTCAGGGTCGGATCGGAGCACGCCTGCCTCCCTCTCCCCTCTGCCCTCACCCAACCACTCCGAGGCTGCTTCACACTTTGCCCTCTGCCTGGTGGGGAGGGGAGAGCTCAGCCCCCCACTCAGACCCGAAGGCCCACTGTCCAGCTGCAGAAATTTGTTGCCAAAGATTGGACAGAGACACCGAAGGAAATGGGGTGATGAAACCCCACAGCGAAAAGCCACACCGTTGCTCTGTGACTTTTGCTCCTCCTGTTGCCTGAGCCCCATCTCAAGCCAAAGATGAGTCAGTGGTTCTGCCAGGAACTCATGGAAGGGATGGGCATTTGATGACCCCTGGGGGTCATCTTGGCCCTCTGACCTGGCGCTCTCTCTCCACTGGGCCTTGCGCTGGCTGAGTGCAAGACAAGCCTTAGGGGCTGTGAGAGGGAGGCTGGGGTGCCTGGGCGAGGCCGGGAGTGGGGCCCAAGATCCCTGCCCACTCTCTCCCCTTCATTGGCTGCCCAGGCCGCTGGCCCCAGTTCTCAGTGTCCCCTGGGTCCAGGCTCCTTGGGCCCTGAGCATTACCAGAAGGGAGTAAGCAGGGAGAGAAGCAATATTACTCCCTCCCCTACACCAGGGACTTGTCCCAGGGCAGCTACCTATGGGTCTTTGCTCCCCCAGCCAGCCTCTCCTTACTGTGACCCACCCCCATCCCAGGCAGCCAGCACCATGGGCAGGCCCTGCCATGGACAGTTAAAGAGTTTTTCTCTTGTTCAGCCTGCCCGTGGCCTGAGGAAGGAGTGGAGGCTGGGTTGGCTGGAGCAGTCCTACTGGGCAAGATGGCGCCCCACTTGGAGGGCGGTGGTCTGTTACAGGGTGTGCAGGGGCAGAGGAGGAAGGGACCAGGGGACTGGGCCAGTATGTGGAGGACGGGGGGTGTGTTCAAAGCCAAGGCCCGCCCCTTCCTTGTGCTCAAATGGCCAAAGCTGTTCACGTCTGTGCTCAACCATCTGCTTCAAATTGAAGTAAAAGCCCCAAAATGTCAAGAAAATACTTGTGTTGAGTGGACTCTGTGGGTGGCCAGGACTTTGGCTGGTCATCGGCTGGGGAGTGTGAGGGAGGGGGTTGGTCTCTATCTACAGGTTGAGAGCCCTTCAGGATCAGGCCCTGTGCGAGTGAGAGTGTGTGTGTCTGTGTGTGGAAGAGGGTGGAGGGTGGTTCCCACAGTAGTCTCAGCCTGGACTAGTGACCAGGAGGCCTGGTCAGGAACACATGAGGAGCCCTCTCTGTCCACACTGCACTCAACCTGTACCATGGATTTATGAGTTGGGGGCCCCTATTATTAACCCCATTTCACAGATGAGGAAAGTGAAGCCTCAAGTAGACAGGGCCAGTCGGTGACAGAGCCAGTCATTGAATCAGGATGGGCTCACTTCAAATCCTGTGCTTTCAAACCTTTTCCAGTCCCATCACCAGTCCCAGCCCAAAGTCTCTGTGTGGCCTTGTCACATCGCTTCACCTCAGTGGGCCTAAGGTAGGGACAATAAAGGCCCATTGGGACTGGGGGAAGGGGTGATAAGATAAAAAATAGGAGAGCACAGTCAAGGCAGAAGGGACAGGGCTGGCCAAGGAAAGGGGGATAGGAGGGGACTGGAGGCTGCAGCCATGCAGGACACAGTTTGTCCCTTGGTTTCACCAGTGTCACTTTCTCGTCTCTGTTGCTCAGACTCCTGAGCTGGGCTGCGGCTGGCTGCAGGGAGGCCCCCTTGCAGTAGTGTTTCTCAGGCTGGCCCTTTACCGAGGACCACAGTGTCCAAGCTGTCTTGGATCCCTAGGCTGGCACAGAAACGGGACCCAGGTGGCCCTGAGCACTACTCAGAGCAAAGGTGCTCTGGAAGCAGACTGGACAGAGTGGGCATGGAATGGGGCCAGGAAGTTCTGTTAGGAAGGTTTAGCCACCCTGTGACCCTGGCACAGATAACAGCACTGCTCTGTTGTCCCTCAGAGCCTCTGAGTAACCCTGATGGCACTTCCTAAGGCAGCAGGACATGTGGACTGACCAACATCAAACTGTTGACATAGAAGACCATTTCTATTACTAAAGGGAGTGTACCCCATTCTGCTGCCAAGGGAGCAAACCCATGGCCTTACCACCCAGAAACAGCCCATCCTCCACCTCCCATCCCCCTCCTGCATACATACTTCATTACATATTTCCCTTTCATTCTGAAGCATCATTGATGACCAGCTGCCTGTCAGACACTAAGATAGGCAGTGGGAATGAAGAGATGGATCTCGTGTCACGCATGGCATCACGGAGCTCTGGGTTCTGTACGAAGGGTGGGACAGACAGGTAGACAAGCAAATAATTATGATTACAGTCAGATGACTAAGGTGTTGTCGGGAGCTTTAGGAAAGGAAGAACTAACTCCTGGGGAGGTTCTCAGGAAGGATTTTCCTGGAAAGGAGCCCTGGGACTTGCGTCTTAAAGGGTGAGTAGAAGCTTTCCGAGCAGGGGGGTAGGAGAAGGGCTTTCTATGCAGAGGACCACTCAGCTCTGGCAGGAAATTGGAATCATCCAAGAAGATTATTAAATATTAAATATTGATATGAAATATTGATGCCCAATTTCGTCTCCAGAAATTCTGATGTATTGGTCTAGGGTGTGGGCTGGTCATTGGGATTTTTACAAGCTCCTCAAGTGATCTTAATGTGCAGGCAAGGTTGAAGCCGCTGGTCTAAGTGGGGTCTGGTCTACGACAAGAAAGTGGCTTTGAGCCATCGATTTGGGAGACAGGCTGTGGGTGGATGCATGTGTGTGCACACATATATATGTATGTGGATGACTAAAAGTGCATGCTCTCCTCTCCTTTCCCAGCTTCCTCTCCAGCACAGCAACTTGTGTTCATATGCACACACATGCACACTCCCTCTCATGGGCACATGCACACCCATACACACACTCGTGTACATTTCCAGAAAATGGAATTACATTTCAGATAGATTCCGATTCCACCGGCAGTCTTCTAAACAGTTTTATGCAAGCAGCCATTCAAGAAGACCCTCAGCAAAATATAAATGATGAGGAGCTGCCCTCATGGGGCCTGAAAGCGCTTTGCAGTCCAGCCTTGGGTTTGTGGTCACAGAGTCACCTGTGGATCTGTTTGTAACACACTCTCCTTGTCTTGTCTGCTCTGGGTCACCAGGCACAGGCCATAAAGGGATGAGGGGACCCTCTCCAGGGGCCCACAAGATCTTCATGGGTATGTCTGCATGAAGCCCCACATGTGCACACCCAACTTCATGTGTGTGTGCCAGCCTCCTGCTCTCTGCAGGACAAAACCAGAAAGAATGGCTCTGGGAGTTGGAGATCTCAGCTCACAGGCCAAGCTTTGCAAGACTCTCCAAAGACTGCCCACAGACTGTGCTGCTTCCTGGGTCTGGCCTGAGACTATCCCAGAAGAGAGGGTTAAGTTCTGGAGATGAGGTTTTGAGCAAGTGTTCATCTCCCCACACTATGCTCCTTCCTGTCTCCATGGCCACATCCTTCAAGGCTCTGTGCTGTTCTCTTTCTTTCCGGATTTCTCCACCTCCACCAAATTCCCCTTTCTCACAGCTAGCGGAGGCATGAGTAGGCAGGTCCCAGGGGCTGGGAACTGGGTAGCATTGCCATGTGCAGGGACTGTGTTGGGAGCTGCAGGTACAAACAGAGCTCCTCTCTGCTCAAGAGCTTGCCGGTGAGCCTGGACAGAGGCATAGGTGAAGCTAATTAGGATAAGACAGGGGCCGCGCTGTGGTCAGCGGTGGGAAGCCGGCGAGGGGACTGGAGTTGGGGCTACACTTGCCTCCCTCCTGTGCTGCTTCCTGAGCCACGAAGTGGTCATTACCAGCATCCCAGGTGACAAACAGCAAGACTCAGACATCTCCAAGGAAACCCTTCAAGTGCATCTGTGCCGTTGTTCTCTTCTTGCCCTCTTGCTGCCCTGCCACGTTAACAGCTGCTGTTTCCTGGTTCCAGGAAGACAGTGGGGCACAGGGTCCCTGCTTTGTGGGGAGCAGCTGGCTTCACCCTTTGCCCCCAGGTTTTGCCCTCCCACGTGTCTCCCTTCTGGTGACCCGGACCCCAGACAAACTATGCCTGCCTCCCTGAAGCCAGGCACCCCGAGGAACTTAGATGGACAAACAATGACAGTGTTTTCCAGAACTGTGGGTACGTGTCTAATCTCAGATGGTGTTATGAATTCCTGGAGAGCAAAGTTTGGATCTAATTCAACCCCTGATCCTCGAAAGGGCCTTCTTGCAAAGTGTATATATTGGTTTCTTTGTTGAATGAATGAATAAAACATGGAAAATGTGGTAATTCACTCATTTTTGTTTTCTTCCTTCCACAAATAACTCCCAAGCATCTAATTTGTTCAAGACCTGGAGAAAACAGGACCCCAGCCAGGTGATCTTTTATATGGCTTCGGAGAGGCTTGAAGGGAGAGGGGCTTAGAGCCGACAGAAGCCTGGCCTTGGACCTTGTTGCTCTTTACGTGGCCGAGCCTTTGAGAACTGAGTGAAGAGGACAGCATCACAGCACACGTGCTGGCACACAGGCACTGATGAACAGTTATTGAATGCGTAGATGAATGAATGAACGCCGCCAAGCCTCCTTACAGCCCTACCTCGGACATCACTAATCAACAGTGGCTCTTTTTCTCCAGGGGCTCCCACGCTGCCTGAATTCCGCTCCAGACAATGCTCCAAGCAGTTACTACTAATCCATCGGAGAGATGAGCTCCCTCTGCCATCCTGGTCCCGTGGCCTCCCTGGAGTGGGCCAGCCTCCTCGGGCCACCCCAGCATGGCGTGTTTGAGGCGATGTCAGGAGTTCACCTTCACTGTTGCTCACGGGCCACATGGCTGCCTCCTGACTGGCCTCCCTGTCAGTAGTCTGTGCCTTCCAACCCTGCCTCTGCCATGGCTGAGAGAGGTTTATTTCCAAACTTCCTCCCTGGGCCCATCGCCTCCAGACTACAGCCCAGGCTCCTTAGCTGACCATCATGATGGTCTTGTGTGTCCTCCAGGTCCACAACATCTCCCTTTCGCCACTACGTCCGGGCATGCCCACAGCTTGGCCGTCTCGAGGTGGTGGCCGAATCCCATCCTGAGATATCATTAACAGCCCCTCTTTCTCAGCTGTGGCCCTGTGTCCTTCTCTCCGACTGCCCACGAAACAAGATTCTTTCTGACCTTAATGTTTGCAGCAAAGGAAACGGTTCCTTTTAGTCCTAACATTACCCGGCGTTGTATCCTGCCTAGTGCCTGGGTCCCCGGGGAACTCTAGCTCTTTCAATCCCAGAACCTGGGGCGGACAGAGAGGCCCTACTTAACCTGACAGCAACAACCTAGATGGCCGCCCTTCTGCCCTCGGGGCTCATCTTTCCTTTTCACATTTAAATAAAAACATCTCCACTCCCACGCCATGTTCAGTGGGAAGCCAGCCCAGCATTGCCCGTGTCTCTGAGGATTCTCGAGGGACTTACATCCTTGGCTTTGATCTTTGGGGCCCACTGAATTCATCTCTCCCTCAGGGGCTCCCTATGGCTGCTTCCTTCTCTCTACCTTGTGGCCCTCAAGGGAACACACACACCTTTCCTCAGTTTCCCCAAAACATCCCTCACCCAAGGCGGTGGTGTGGAGAGGAATTATTTTTTCCATTCCTGATGAATCTTTTTAAATGCTTACATGCATGAAAAAGCAAACAGGACCTTGCCTTTTACTTCCTAACTTATGCAGCTGATTTCATGTATTTTTGACAGGTTCATCATGTTTCCGGCAGTTGTAACTTTTTTCCCCTCTGGCTTCACTCCCTGGTGCTACATTTCTGGGCTGTGACTCACCTGAGGTTGTCTCACAGCTGGCACTTAAATCTAGTATTTTTTCTTTATTCTAACATCTTCCCCTGCCCCCCTCCATGCCCATCACCACCAATATGGTGGCTAATGGATAGACTATGAGCAAACACAGCAGCTGGTGAGGGTGCTCACCCACCCTTGGCCGAGCAAGTATCCAGGATCTCACCTCCGGGAGGAAAGATACACCTCCCTGGACCAGCCAGCCTCTCCCCGGGCTCTCCTGTCACCAAGGCTTGTCCAAAGGCAGCAGATGGGCCACACAGCGGGGAGTGAGGCCAGGACAGAGCTTGCCCCCTCCCCAGGAAACCGGCAGAGCCAAGCCCGTGCCCCCAGCCACCTCCAAAGCCATCTGGCCCACAGACAACATGCTTTCATCCTTTGGGATTTCATTTCCAGCACCACAACCAGAAGTGTCTAGAGAATTCCCCTCTGGCAGGCACACACATGCACATGATACACACACACACACATATTTTTTCTTTTTTTAAATAAAGAACTTAAAAATGTTTCCAAATCCCAGGAAAGGAATCTCCATTTTTGGAGAAGAAAATAGAACAAAAACAGCAAGTTTATTTATTTCTTTATAGTATGCTTCGAGATGGCCACACTGACCTTCATTTCCTAAATAAAAATCAGGACAAGAGGTTTGATGAAGATTTAAGTGCTTTTTCTGGACAGGTCCTGGTGTGAAAGGCAGCCTAGGAAGTCAAACATTGCAATCTGGGGAGCAGCTCTAAGATGAATAAGATTAGGCTGTCTAAAAGCAACCGATTCAATGATCCTGTCCATTGAGGACCACAGTGTAATACATCCTTTTCCTAAAGGCTCTGAAAAGTCCTGCAGTAGAAAAACTCATTTAACTTTTTGAATTCTGTGCCTCTCAAACTTTTATGAACACTTACCCTTTAAAAAAATGTGTTATGGTAAAATATCCATAAAATAATATTTAGCATTTTGACCATTAAGTGTACGATTCAGTGGCATTAAATACATTCATAATATGTGCAACCATCACCATTTATCTATACCCCAAATGTTTTCATCATCTCCAACAAAAACTCTGCACCCATTAAATAATAACTCTCCCTCCCCGCCTCCCCCGAGCCCTGATAACCTTTATTCTACTTCCTGTCTCTATGAACTTGCCTATTCCAGGTACTTCATATAAGTGGAATCACGCAGTATTTGTCCTTCTCTGTTGGCTTATTTCACTATGTGTAATATGTGGCTTATTTCACTATGTGTAATATGTGGCTTATTTCACTATGTGTAAGGTCCATCTGCGTGTTGGCATGCATCAGAATTTCATTGCTTTTCATGGCTGAACAATGCTCCATTGTATGGATAGACCACATCTCTGTTGATGGAGAATGCTTATCCTTTATTACAGGGACCCATCTCTCATGGGGCACCAAGAAAGGTCCCCAGAACATAGTTTGGGCACTGTTGGTTTTTGGAACCACTAGAATGTTTGGATTTAGAAGGGGCCAGGATGTTCATGTTCTTATCCACACGGTTGCCCCAGGCACTGACAGAAGGCCTTCAGTCAGCTCAGTCTCCAAACTTAAGGCAAAGGCTGAAGCCCTGAGTGGGGAAGCTGTCTGGGAGGTACCTGGGGAGTGGTCACCCCTGGGGGGAAAGCCAGAGCCAGCCTTGTTCTCTAAGCCCCACAGGACGCTGGGTCCTGCTGGGCTGTGGGGCCTGCTGGGAAGGCTGACAGCTCAGTGTTGGTGCCATCTGTCAGGGCTGCCTTCCCTGGTTTTGAGAAGAGGGCTGGACAGGAGCCAGGTTTGAGGGGAGCAGTTGCCCGGGAGGCCCTGGCCCCTTTTGGCAGCCTCACAGGTCCTGTTCCTATAAGGAGCTGGACACGCTGTTCTGAACAACTGCCCCTGCCCTTCCCTGTCAGCACCTCCCACAGAGACCCCTTTCTAGCGGGCAGACAAGCTGGGGATTAATGGGTTAGGGGGCCCAGAACCCCAGTTCAGGCAAGTGAGGAGATGCCCAGAGTCGAGCCTCCATGTTGTCCACACGGACAACATGGGCCCCTCTGGGAACCCGAAGGCCTGGGCTCCAGCTTGGCCTGATCCTTCACTCCATGCCTGTATCCTCTGAGGTCGCTCCTGGCTTGGTAGTCTCCCACCTGGTCCTCACACTGCCTTGTCCTGCCCCGATGCTGGCATTCAGGGTCAGATTAAAACTCCCTTCGCTGGCTCTTCTGCCCCTGGAGACCAAGGGCGCACCCTGTTCTTGCTGGAACAGCTGTATTTCCCCTCGTGAGAGATTTTCTTTTGAGCCAGAGAATTATTTGAAAGAGCAAAGACCTTGCAGAGTTGTTAAACAAAACAACACAGCATCTCTAGAGGAATTACAAATAAACGGGGATTCACCCTTCAAATCTGGATAAAGCTCCCCTCCCCAGACCTCAAACTTGCTCCTCAACTAAAGCTGCTTTGACCTTGGACCAGACCTCCCTGTGCCTGGGCCTCCCAGGACACGTCCTCTCTCCCCCGTGGCCTGGTTCCTTGCACCTCCATCTGTCTTCCTGGCTCCGTTGTGCACTCCTGGAAGGTAGTGAGTGTGTCTGGTCATCTCCCCAGGGCAGAACGGCCCTCAGGACCTGCGTTGATGCAGCGCTGCTGGCCTGGGCTAGAAAAGCTTTTCGCGATTCTCTGCTCTGGTGAGGGGCTTCAGGGTCCTGCCCACCCCGGGGCAGCCCAGCCCAGCCCTGGGGTTATCCTGCAGAACCCAGCAGAGTCAGGTGTGGGAGGGAAGTATGAAGTAGGATGAATGCTCTCAGCACAAAATGGCTAAGGAGCTGGAGCCAGACGGAGCACACAGTGAGGGGAACCCCAAGAAGTACTGTACTTCTCCAGCCCAAAGCCATTCGGAGGGATTGAAGTGAATGTCTCGCGCACACGACAAGGTGGCAGGGTCCATTCCTCCCAGGGCCTGTCTGCAGCCCGCAGCCCCAGGTCCTGGGCCTACCTTGAGGCCTGCCTCCCTGCAGAGCTTTGTCTCTGTCTCCCACTGAGCCAGGCCTGTCCTCAGGACCCCCTTTCCTCCCCACAAAGCCCACCCCTCTCAGAGCCAGCCCTCTCTCGGCCCTCCCTGCTTTATCCTGGCCCATTCTGCCTCAGCTGCTTTCCTCAGTGCGTGGATTCCAGTGGCAGCAACATCTGCTGGGCACCGTCTGGCCCACGGGTGGTCACAGGGTGCCAAGGGCCCTCGTGCTGGTTCTTGGCCCTGCTACTCACTGGCTGTGTGACCCAGGGCAAGTTGCTCCCTTCCCTGAGCCTCAGTTTCTCTCTTTGTAAAAAGTGGTTGGAAGAGATGGTGACTAAAGCCTCTTCCGGGTACATAACAGACGCAGCTCGTTCCCCTGCTGAGACACTGTCTTCACTGGCTCTGCGCCTCCATCTCCCTGGTTTGGCTCCTGCTTCTCTGGCTGCTCCTTCCAGACCCCCTTGGCCTGTTGTCACACTCCGGGGCTCAGTCCTCAGGACTCCCCACTCAGGCTGCTGACTTCCAATTCCTGTCTGTATCCCAGAGACGGATAGGATAATATCTGCTCATTCAACACCAGACGGAGTTAAATATCTAAGGAATTTCTACTCTAAACCCAGCTTTCAAAGCCAGCCCTGCCCCACTGGGCATCATCCACAACAGGCAGGCAGAGGCATTTCATTCCGTCTGCCTTCCCCCTCAGCACTGGCCTCGGCCGGCCTGTCCTTGCCCAGGTCCTCTGGGCCCCTCCCAGGGCTGTGGCCTTCCTTTGGCTGGGACCTTAGGCAGGACTCATTTCCTCCCAGGCCTGAGCACTTTCCCAAGGAGCCAGCGCCTGTCGCTGCTGCCCAGTGCTTCCTCAGAGGCAGGACCTTGGCAAGCACTGCCTTGCTGCTGATGAGACTTAATTAACGCAGGGATCCGCTTTCCTCCTGGCCCTGGGAGAGAGGCGCCCGCCTTGGAGCTCAAGGACACAGGGTACCCCATTGTTCTCCGGAGAAACACAGCTGCCCCTCCGCAGCTGCTGCCCCCGGGCCTGTCAGCTGCCGTCTCTGCTCTCGGAGGTCCTTCCCACTCTCCTCTCTGAGGGGCTTATTCAAGTGCCCACCAGCAGCGACCCACGTCCTTCCCCTGAGCTGGTCTCTTCAGGGTGTCCATGGTGCTGACTCCACGGGTCGAGCATTAGGCCTCATTGGACTGGACGTATCAGGCATCGGCACAGCCCGTTCCCCTGCCGAGATGTTGTCTTCACTGGCTCTGCAGCTCCGTCTCCCTGGTTTGGCTCCTGCTTCTCTGGCTGCTCCTTCTAGGCCCCCTTTGCCTGTTGTCACACCCCAGGGCCCAGTCCTCGGGACTCCCCACTCACTCAGGGCCACGCCCTTCATAGGCTGCTGACTTCCAATTCCTGTCTGTATCCCAGAGACGAATAGGAATAGGTATCGCTCTGTCTATCACAATAGATACTCCTGTCTGCATCACCCAGAGCCAAGCTGAGTCCTTGCCTTCAAGGCCCCGCACCACCTGCCCTGGCACCTCCCCGACCTCACCTTCACTGCTGTCATCTGTGTGGTTCTTTGACACACCAAACCCAGCCACCCTTTGCATTAGGCCTTCGCATTGGCTGTTCCCCCTGCCTGGAATGCTCTTTCCCCAGTATCCGTTTGGCTCATTCCCTCATTATCTTCAGTTCTCTGATTGAACACCACCTTCTTAGCTAGCCCTTCCATGATGGCTCGATTTTATTTATTTATTTATTTATTTATTTATTTATTTATTTATCTGTTTGTTTGTTTTTTGAGATAGAATCTCACTCTGTCACCCAGGCTGGAGTGCAGTGGCGAGATCTTGGATCACTGCAACCTCCGCCTCCCAGGTTCAAGTGATTCTTCTGCCTCAGCCTCCAAGTAGCTGGGATTACAGTCGTGTGCCATCACGCCTGGCTAATTTTTGTACTTTTAGTAGAGACAGGGTTTCACCATGTTGGCCAGGCTGGTCTCGAACTCCTGACCTCAAGTGATCTGCCCACTTCGGCCTCCCAAAGTGCTGGGATTACAGGTGTGAGCCACCGCGCCCAGCCAATGGCTCTATTTTAAATCGCAACGCTCCCCTACTTCCCCTAGCACTCTCTCCCCTGCGTTATTTTCTCCACAGTACTCATCACTCTCTGCCACGCTATGTCAGTTTGAAAACACTATCACCTCCCTCTAGACCGTAAAGTTCATGGGAGCAGGGGTTTTTGTTTTGCTGACCACTGTATCCCTAGTGTCTAAACAGTGCCCCCTTGGGGCTTTTTGGACCTAGGAATGCTGTCCTCAGTCCCTAGTAGCTGATGAACAAATACGAGTGCTTCATTAAATGTACTTGTACATGTATCTTTATGTCCTGGTGGTTTGACTTCTGTAGACTAGATCACGGAAGTATGGTTATTCTGTCCAGTGTATGTATATTTTTAATTTTAGTAAACAACTCCAGATTGCTTTCCCAAGAGGTTGTAGCAATTCATGCCCATTTCTCTGCCTGTGCTGGATGTTATCACACTTGAGTTCTTGCCAGTCTTCTGGGGAAGCAGGGAAGGCATCTCATTGTTTTAATTTTCATTTTCCTGCCTAATAGAGAAGAACACTGTTCATATTTATTGACCACTTGAATTTCTGTTTCTGTGAATTGTCTTGTTTATTGTAGTCTTTGCCTATTTTTGTTTTTACAGGGGAGATGGGTAGGGGAGGACTGATGTTTTCTAACGTGTGTGTAAGACGGAATCTGCATTTTTTTTTTAAAGCATCCCAGGTAATTGTGATACTTATGGCCATGCCCAGCGCTATCGCTTAGTATGAGGACCCTCCTGGTCCGCTACTGCCTGGCAGGCTCTGGGGTCCTCTATGGGTTTTAGAATGAAAGGTTTTAAGGTTTTTTTTCTTGCTGGTACTCTGTACTTTCTACAACGATCTTGTGTTACTTTTTTAAAAAGGTTATTAAAAAACAATCATAGGAAAACCCTTGTACTGTAATACCAAGTGGAAAAGCATTTACAGTTAGGATGTACTTTTCTGATGAGAATGACATAAAAAGGCTCTCTGTGTGCAGAAAACTCTAGCAGTGAATGGCCAGAATGAAAACATAGGATTATGGATAATATTCCTTACTGTGGAAGTTTTCCTTACGATGGAAGGCAGACAAGTGGGAAAAGAAGAGGTGAGGGTGAACCCCTAGTGGAAAAAGAGTGCCTGCTGGAATGGTGGCACTTGGGCTAAAATACCCTCCTTTTGTGCCTTGGCAGACATCACTAATTAATCATTTCAGCAGTTCCTCCTAAGCTCCAGCTTGGCTTTAGAATCTTTCTCAGCCCCATAGTCCAGAGAGCTACTGCTCACAGATCAGAGCTGGCAGGTGACATTAAACCCAGTCACCGTCCTTGCCTGAGCAGGGGGCAGTGCAGTCATACCTGGCAGCCAACTCTCTTGCTGGGGCAGCAACAGGCTCCCTGGCAGCCCTCGTGGCTATGTTGGGGCTGCAATCCAGTTGGCTGCTCCTACCTAGCCGTGCCCTGGAGGTGGGGGAGGCACCTGGGGTCTTTTCAACCTGCACTGTCTCCCATCTCTTATATAGAGCATAGCTTCCCAGACTCTCTTCTCCTCCCAGCCCTGGGGGCTTGTTGGAAGTGGGAACATTGTCCTCAGCCTGATGCTTGGCCCTGATGCAAGGTCCACATGTTTTTTCATCATTGACATTCAGGGTCAGCATGTGGACCCTGGACCCTGGAACTTCCCCTCCAACACCACACCTTGGCCACTCTCACCGTTTAGGCTGACTCTGCAGCCTCTGACCTCTGTTTTCATGATTTTTGGCATAACCCCTCTCCACTCACACGGTCCCAGCTGTGACTTCATGCCCTGATGCTGTGTTCACTGGCACATCCTGACTGTCTAACCAGGCCCCTGGCCCTGCCCCACCTGCCTGCCCTGCGCTTGGCATGACTCAGAGCTGGCAGGTTCATCAGCCAGACTCACTGCACAATGCCAGGAATTCCTCATCAATCTTCTTCCTCTAGACCAGCTTGGGGTGGGGGTGGTGGGGGGTTGATTAGAAAGAGTAGGAAGAAATATTTTTATAGCTTTTTCTGTTTTTTTTTGAGCAACAGTAAATGATATAGAAAGATGACATAGAAATATATGAGGAAATCACCAATAATCTAATCACCTGGAGATAACCACAGTGACTGTGTTGGTGAACATCCTTCCAGGCACCTCTCTGCCTCCACACTCATTGAGATATACATATGCACATTGTCATAAATGGCATCGTGCTCTATTCAACCTGCATTTTTCACTCAACTATATGTCATGAGCATTTTCAAGAATGTCAATGATGAAAAAACATGTTTTCTTTTCCTAGGATGTAAATTATATTCCACAGGATTCTTTTTTTTTTCTCCTAGAATATCTGTGTTTTTGCTTCCTCCGAGGCAGAAATGTTATTCATTTCCCATTTCTCTTCCATAGTAATAGACCACCAATTTCTAGTTGTGTGGACAGCCACTACAATGAAGACAATGTATCTCCGCTTCCCAGGGGCCTCTGTATGGCTGTGGGACTGAGTTCTAGTCAATGGGTGCAAGCAGAAGAGGAATGTGTACAACTGCCTGGATGTGCCCTGTGCTAGGTAGTTTAATATATGGCCATAAATTATTTGACAGTTCTTCTTTCATTTAGGTGGAGGCTTAATTCCCTTCCTTTAAGTGTAGCCTGCACTTTGTGACTTGCTTCTAATGCAAAGAATGTGGTAGAAGCAATGAACACCTGAGGTTGAACTGAAGAGGCAGTTGGCTTCCTTCTTGCTCTCTGTCTCTTGCATCATCCACTCTGGGGAAAACCAGCTGCCATGTCATGAGGACAGTGTAGCAGCCCTATGGAGAGAAGACCCATGTGGCAAAGAACCGAGGCGTCCTGCCAATAGTCACGTGAGAGAGCCATTTTGAAAGCAAGTCCTTAACCCCTGAACCAGCCTTCAGGTGACTGTGGTGCTGGATGACATCTTGACTGTAAACTCTGAATTCCTGACCCACAGAAACTGAGATAATAAGTGTTTATTGTTTTAAACAACCAAGTTTTGGGGTAATTGTTTTGCAACAATAGACAACTGATACATGCCCTTAAAAGGATGGGTGGGTCTTCCCTTCCCCTTTACCCTCTCTCTGGATGGAAGGTGGACGTGCAGTGTGCCATCTGGGATCTTGCAGACAAGGGCAACATGCTAGGGATGGAGGAGCAACAGCATAGAGGGGGTCTGGGCCCTTGATGGCTTCATAGGACAGGGTCAGCATAACATCTCAGACTTCTATGTGAGAGGAACATGAATGTCTATATTAATTAAGCCAGAGCATCCCAACCAATGTTGGGCCTTCCTGGAGTGCTATCAATGGGTTGCAGGTGCATGAAGCTACTGATCCCGTCTGTCTCAGGGCAAGTTACTTCTGCATGTAAGCAGCCTGCTATGGACTGAATGTTTGTGTCTCTCCAAAATTCATATGTTGAAACCTAATTCCCAATGTGATGATTTTTGGAGGTGATTAGGTCATGAGGGTGGAACTTTTATGAATGGGATTAGTGCCCTTATAAGGGACTAGCAAGACCAGAGATTTTTCCCTTTCCACCATATGAGGACACAGCAAAAAGGCACTATCCATGAACTAAAAGCAGGCCTTCACCAGACACCGCTCTGCCAGTGTCTTCATCTTGGACTTCCCAGTCTCCAGAACTGTGAGAAATAAATTTCTGTTTATAAGCTATCCAATTTATGGTATTTTGTTTTAGCAGTCTGAAAGAACTAAGACATAGCCTTATTCTTTTACCCCCATGAGCTACACAATTATTACAATTTTCTCTGTGTGCTGTGATGGGAATAACGTTTGGGAAGCTTTGGGTCTCTGTCATGACAGCCAAATTTTATCCCAACGAATACATCCTCCAAAGTGAGATGTGGCTTAGTACTTTTAACATATGCTGCTCTCCTTAATCAGCCGTGGGACACTCATGCTCTGAGGGGTATGTCAGGTCTTGGCAGGCGAGGTGGCAGGTACTACAAGTGGTCGGGCTTTCTCTAGGTCCCAGAGGCCCCAGGTGTTGGTGATCACTCCCCTTGCTTGTGCAGGGGACTGATTCTGCAAACAACAAGAGCGAACGAACCCTCCTCCTGGCCTTGGGGAACCACTCACAGTTTGCTTCTGACTCCAGCTCTCTTCCCCCTGAGCTGTGTCTATATCCCAACCTCCCTTCTCTTCTCAGGCTCTGTCCGCCCAGGAACACAGATGGCAACAGTGCGGAGGTGGACGCTGCTTAATAACATCATTTCTCCCTGAGGACGGTCATGAGTCACATACCCAAATCAAACCAAGCCTCCTGTGAACAGAATTCTATTAGGAAGTGTGGGACTGGGGCTTTCCTGATGTCACCCACTTAGAAGAGCAGAATCTCTATTTTAATGGCTAGGTGTTATGCACGGAATATTTGTGTCCCGCCTAATTCATACGTTGACATTCTAACCCCGATGTGATGGTACTCAGAGGTGGGGCTGTTCAGAGGTGATGAGGTCATGAGGGTGGAGCCCTCATGAACGGGATTAGTGCCCTTATCATAGGAGCCCTGGGGACCTCTCACACCCTCTTCCACTGTGTGAGCACACCACTCAAGAAGAGGGCAGCTTGTAACCCAGAAGAGGCCTCAGCAGTACCTGACCATGCTGGCACCCTGAGCTCAGCCTTCCAGACTCCAGAACTTCAAGAAATACATTTCTGTTGTTTAGAAGCCACACAGCCTACGGTACCGTGTCACAGCAGCTCAGATGGACTGAGATGGTGAGGTTCACCAGACCCAGGCAATCTGCTGGACGTGTCCTCCCCTTTGCTTAAACTCAGGGCTATATGAAGTAAACAAAAGGATCTGTTTTAGCATGAGTGACATCACACTGTAACATGAGAACCTTACACATTTTGTGATATTGCTTATGCAGACTTAGATCTACAAGATCATAAAGATTCCACGGTGGTGGCCGGGCACGGTAGCTCATGTCTGTAATCCCAGCACTTTGGGAGGTCGAGGTGGGCAGATCGCTTGAGGTCAGGAGTTTGAGACCAGCCTGGGCAACCTGGTGAAACCCCGTCTCTACTAAAAATACAAAAATTAGCCAGGCATGTTGGTGCATGCCTGTAATCCCAGCTACTTGGGGGGCTGAGGCAAGAGAATGGCTTGAAACCTGGAAGGGAGAGGTTGCAGTGAGCTGAGATTGTGCCACTGCACTCTAGCCTGCGTGACACAGTGAGACTGCATTGCAAAAAAAAAAAAAAAAAAGATTACACAGTGGCTTCTAGTCTCACTGCCCAGTGGCTCCTCATTAATAACTGATAGGAACTCCAAACATCGTGGCCAGGAGACTGCATCAGCTTGGACCCGGTGGATCCCTCTTCTGACAGCCCCTGCTGCTCCCTTCAGCTCTCCACACCACTCCATGCCCACAACTGCTAGTCTTGGGATTGAGTGTTTATTTCAGGGCTCTTATTTCCAAACTAGTTCAGTATCTGCTAAGGTGATTGTTCAAATTTTGCTTTGAGCATTAAGTTAGTGAATTTTTTTCTTCTTTTTTTTTTTTGGAGGGAACAGTTTTTTATTGTGGTAAAATATATATAACATAAAAGTTAACATTTTAAGCATTTTTGAGTTTATAATTCAGTGGCATTAAGTACTTTCACAGTGTTGTACAACCATCACTACTATCCATCTCCAGAACTTTTCATCACCCCAAATTGAAACTCAGAAGGTATCAAACAATAATTCCCCATTTCCCTTCTGTAACCCCTGGCAGCTCTATTCTACCTCCGGTGGCTATGACTTTGCCTATTCTAGATATCTCATCTAAGTGGAGTCATACAATCTTTGTCTTTCTGTGACTGGCTCACTTAGCATAATGTCTTCAAGGCTCTCCCATGCTGTAGTATGGATCAGAGTTTCCTTCCACTTGATGGCTGAGCACGTAAGTTTTTAATCCGTGGATTTCACCAAAGGTTGATGTTTCCAATATATTCTGCAAAATTCCTGCAGATACTTGCTAAACATGGAGCTGACTTCTCTTTTTCCTGCATCATTCTCTTCATTCTCTATACAGTGACTGTGTGACATCTGGTAGTGTGTGGTTAGGTGTTTCATTCATTCTCTCGAATGAGAGGAGGTCCTCCCAGGTTGGAGGTCTATGCTGGCAGCAGGTGTCCCGTGGAGCGGTGCCAGCAGTGACACCGAGAGATGCCCCTCTCTGGTGACAGCTCCGGAACACTGCCTGTTACTCTACTCTTATATTCTGGAAGAATCATCAACATCATCCTTTGGTATTTTTCAGTGTGGCTACACATTTCTTACTTCGTTTAATTCAAATGCCCTGATGGAGCCTATGTGTCAGTAACCCTTTTAACTCTGAGGAAACTGAGGCCCAGGGAGGTGATGGTTCTTGCCTCCCCAGGAGGTCAGTGGCAAGTGGGAGGCTGAAGCTTAGGGCACCCAAGTCCAGGACTGTTTTCTGTTTACCCCTCAGGGAGTCTTGAAGGTGGCAGAGGCTTCAGGTTCCCTCCTTTTTGCACTGGCTTTTCTTCTCCTACCTTGATGGGCATGGATACACTGATAGGGGTTGGAGAAGGTGGGGAGATAGAGGAGAATGAGCACCAACCTTTCAATTCCTCAGCTTGTGCAAACCTTGTTTCTTTTGAACTGTCTTCAGGGCTGAGTCTGGCACTCTCAAAAGGCAAGGGTAGGAAGGTGGCAAGAGGGGCTGTGACCAGTTCCTGGGGACTGGGGCTAAAACCACGGGTCTGGAACCTTCCCCTCCCCCTGCAGGAAGATATCAGGAACTACAGCCATTTGAGAATAAATGATTCGTGCATATGATTTAAAAATTATGAAATAAAGGAAACGAGGTGAAAAATCTCTTCACTCTTGTCACCAGCAGCCATTTCCTTCCTTAGAGGCATCAATGTTTTCTACTTTTGCATATCTTTCCTGAGGACTGTTATGTATGCATATATACACAAGTACATATATATACATATACGTATGTATTTATGAGTATGTGTGTGTATATATATTCTTGCTTCATTTTCTCCCACAGATAGTAAGCATACATATTGCCCTGTGCCTTATTCTTCCACCACTTTCACATAATATATAATAGTAATAGCACTGAACATTTATTAAGTGCTTACTATGTTTTGGGGTTCTGGGTACTGTTCTAAGAACTTGATATGAGTTAATAGTCCTAATACATTTGATCCTCACAACAACCCCATGAGGCAGCATCATTTTTTCAACCTATACATAGTAAAAAAAAAACCATGCAAGTTAAAACAACACTGAGATACTATTTTTCATCCGTCATGCTGTTAAAGATCAAAAAGCTCACTAACACACGATGTGGAAGAGGGTTTGGAGACATTGATACTCCATAGATTTTTGGTAAGCAATTCAGCAAAAGCTATCACCATTATAAAGACACATAACTTTGATTCAGCAATTCCACTTCTAGGAATTTTTCCTGCAGATACACTTTGCAGATGCTGAGTGAGTGGGGCACATATTATTCATGCACCATTGCATAATAGCAAAAGACTGGGAAAAAGTTAAACACACATCAGTAGGGACTGGCTACATATGGTATATTAACATCCATTTATTGAAATATTAGGCTGTGAGTTTTAAAAAATGAGTAAATTATTGATGCACAGAGGTGGTGTTAGTCTGTTCTCACACTGCTAATAAAGACATACCAGAGACTGGGTAATTTGTAAAGAAAAAGAGATTTAATGGACTCACAGTTTCACATGGCTGAGGAGGCCTCACAATCATGGCAGAAGGCAAAGTAGGGGCAAAGCCACTTCTTACATGGTGGCAGGCAAGAGAGTGTGTGCAGGGGAACTGCCCTTTTATAAAACCATCAGTTCTCATGAGACTTATTCACTATCACGAGAACAGCATGGGAAAAACCCACCCCCATGATTCAATTACTTCCCACCAGGTCCCTCCCACAACACGTGGGGATTATGGGAGCTGCAATTCAAGATGAGATTTGGGTGGGGACACAGCCAAACCATATCAGACTGGCTAAATATGACATATGATATGATATATTAACATCCATTTATTGAAATATTCGGCTGTAATTTTTTTTTAATGAGTAAGTTATTCATGCACAGAGGTGGGACGCTCTCCAAGATGGAGAGGCAGTGCAACATAATGGTTAAGAATCCATCTTGAGCCAGGCTTCCTGGGTTTTAATTCTGGCTCTGCTGCTTATCAACTGTGCAAAATTGGACTGTTACTCTACCTCTCCGCACCTCTGGTTTCCTCATCTGAAAAGTGGGGCTTGTAATAATAACATGTTGTGATACCTCCAGCTAACCCTCAGACAAGTAAGAAATAAATGGTCATGGTCATATGCCACTGGAATTTTTAAAAAATATTTTTTACACAGCCTGAATGCGGTGATAGCCAACTGATACAAGTGCACAGTAGTTGCTCAATAAGTATTGCTTAATAAGAAACTGAGCAAGCCCTTTCTTTATAGTGGGGAACTTCACAGGTTACCTGAAGAGCAACTCCATGTTGAGTCCAAAGAGGAAGCTCAAGGTTAATATTCAACATACAACAAAAGCACTGGGGTTTTATTTATTCAGCAGGCTGGTTTTTTTTTTTTTTTTTTTTTTTTTTTTTTTTTGAGTACTGGCTGTGCTAGAAGCTGACACACATACAAACAGCGTAAGGATTGACCCCTGTCCTCAGAGCACACACTCCCTGGAAGGAAAAGATTTATAAACAATTAATTATAAGTATCGTGGCACTTGCTGTAACAAAGGTATGCAGAAAGTGTGCAAAGGAGGTAACAAGCATTTCAGCCCGTGGTGGATGTGGGGTGAAGGAGGTGAAGTCATGGGAGTGGGGGTGCCTGGTAAGCGGTAAAGGGATAGAAAGCTGGGAAGGAATTTGAGTGATACAATTTTTTGGCAGAGGGGTGCCATGATTTTGGAAAGATCACTTTGGTGGCAATGTGGAAGGTGCAAAAGGCGGCTATTGCAGGGCCCAGGATGTGGGGTTGCTTACATCAGACCTCCTGCTACAAGGACAGAAGGGGACAATTCTGTCTTTGAAATTGATCGGGGACAATTTCTAGGGACAGGATTGATCTGGGGGGCATGTAGCCCCAGATAAGGAAAGAAAAGTCCAGGAGTTGGTAAAAGAAGTCCTTTCTTCTAACTCCCCGGCTAGGCACTGTACCAGTTAGGAAGGCATTTGGCTGCAGGTAACAGGAAACCTGGTTCTAGAAGTTTAATCACACAGGGGTGCATTTTTCTCATAATAAGATATCAGTAAATGGTGGTTGCTGACTTTGCTGTGGTAACTCCACAACTCTGAGATTCTCATGGCCTCTCCTCACGGTCTTAATGTGGTTGGTACAACTCTAAGTATCGTGTCTGTGTTCAAAAGAAAACCAAGAAGCAGAAAGGTGGAAAGAGAGGGCCACACCAGCTGCATCTGTCCCCTTTTGTCAGGAAACCAGTTTTACTGACATTTGCACCCCACCCCCTGACTCCAGCCGACTTCCACCTATATCTTATGGCCCAATCCTGGGTGCAAGGGGGCTGGGAAACTGGGGACTAGGCTTGTCATGCTCCGTGGAGCCTCTTTGTGGGACCAGGCCCATTTCCATTCCAAATGAATTGGGTTTGTTACAAGGAAGAAGGGGAAATAGATATTGATAGGCAGAAGCATGTCCCCAAACATGGCCAGAGATGGTGTATCTTCTGCCATAGGAACTCCTGGTGCATGGCACGAATTCAGACATCCTGCCTTCTGGACCTGACACTGTGAAGCCCCACTGTGTTTCCCCACTCCCATTCCAGGCCTCTGCCTCAGTGGGTCCTAATTCATCCCTGTCCATCCCAGAGGGGCCCTCTGAAGTAGATCCAGGCCCTGGGTTGGGGGCAGTGGCTAGTGCTAAGCAGAGTGGGACGAGAGCACCATCACTGGGTTCCCTACTGACCGTTTCTGAGCTGAACTGGCACAGAGGTCCTGGGAACAGAGGCTGTCTGCAGCCTGGTATTCTGGTAGCACAGAAGGCTCCTGGAAAGCCATCTAACCCGTCTTGCTGGTCTCTTCTTGTGGCACGTGATAGTAAGCCATGAGGACTCTTGAGGACAGATGGGAAGTCATATGAAAACTCCTAGCAAAGTGCATTTACCGTGGAACGAGGAGGACCTGGATTCTTCCAAAATCCAACTTGGTGATAAGCTGAGTCATGCGTGGTAACAAATGCCCCGACAAGTATAATTGCTTAAACACGAAGATGTATTTCTTGTTCACTCTGAATGTCCATCGTCAGTTCACAGGGGCTCTGCTCCATGTCTCTCCACTCTGGGATCCAGGCTGATGGAGCAGCCACCATTTCTAACTTGCTAGTTGCTATGAGAGAGGGAAAAAAGAGATCTGGAGGGTTTACTGTGGCATTTCCTTATTATTTATTTATTTATTTATTTATTTTTTGAGACAGTGTCTCACTCACTTGATGGCCCAGGTTGGAGCGCAGTGACGTGATCTCAGCTCGCTGCAACATCTGTCTCTCATGTTCAAGCGATTCTCCTGCCTCAGCTTACAGAGTAGCTGGGATTATAGGCATGCACCACCATGCCCAGCTGATTTTTTATTTTTAGTAGAAACGGGCTTTCATCAGGTTGGCAGGCTGGTCTCAAACTCCTGGCCTCAAGTGATCCGCACCTCAGCCTCCCAAATTGTTGGGATTACAGACCTGAGCCACTGTGTCCAGCCTTACTATGACATTTAAATGCCCTGATTTGGGAGAAACTCACACAATTTCTGCTCACAACAAATTGGCCAGGGCCAGTTTCATGGCCCTGCCCCACCACAGAGGGGCCCTGAGTGTGATCTTACCACAGACCTGGAAGACAGAGAGTGGGGAATGCATTCATGACAACCACAATGACCTTGGGAAAGTTGTCTTAGTTCTGTGGGCCTCCTTTTCTTCACCTGAAAGTAGTGTTCTTAAAGCAAAGACAGAGTGGTTAAAATGGCTCTTAGAATCCCTCCAGCCACTGGAGATAGCCATTGGCTAAAAATGAACCTCAAATTAATCTCATACCCCATGCAAAAATTAACTCAAAATGGATCACGAATGTAAATGGACTTAAACACAAAACTATAAAACTTGAAAAAGCATAAGGGCAAATCTTTGGAATCTGGGGCTGGACAAAGGGTTCTTATACCTGATACCAAAAGCATGATCCACAAAAGAAAATTGGTTCAACATAGATCATGAATTGATAACTTGGGCCTCATTAAAAAATCCTATATGAAAAACGTCTGCTCTGCAACAGATCCCGTTAACAGGGTCAAAGACAAATTACACAAAGCTACACATATAATAAAATTGCAAAGAGCAACACACACCCAGACACACACACATACATGAGTGCATGTATATCTGGTGAAATCCGGATACATTCTAAGGACTGTACCAAGTTTCCTGGTTTTGATATGGTCCTATGGTAATTTAGCAAGACATTGGCAGAGTCTGGGTGAAGGGTGCATGGAACCTTCCTGTGCATTTCCTTGCACCTTTCCATGGATCTGTAATTACTACAAAATGAGACCAAAAGAATCCTGGCTGGGCACAGTGGCTCACACCTGTAATCCCAGCACTTTGGGAGGTGGAGGCGGATGGATCACTTGAGCTCAGGAGTTCGAGATCAGCCTGGACAACATAGTGAGACTTCTTTTCTACAAAAAATACAAAAATTAGCTGAGCATGGTGGTGTGCACCTGTCCCAGCTCATCGGGAGGCTGAAGTGGGAGGATTGCTTGAGCCTGGGAACTTGAGGCTACAGTGAGCCATAATTGTGCCAGTGCACTCTAGCCTGGACAACAGACTGAGACCATGTCTCCAAAAAAAAAAAAAAAAAAAATCCCTTCAGCCACCCATAAAGAAATCTGCTTTGGGGGTCATAAGCATTTGTATATTTAAACACCTAAGTCACTCTTAGTCCTGCAACATGTTCCCGATGGGCTGAGGGGCCAGCAGATCCCATCCCCTGGAGTGTCATTGCATGGAATACATGAAGAACCACCTGAATCACTGCCACTGACATTTCTCTGGCTCTGTCACTTTTATGGTTTTCACGGGCCCACAGCTTTTTATCAGAAACCCTTGGGGCCAGGAAGTTTCGAAGTTGTGTATTTTTTTTTTTAAAGGGGAGTTAGAAAAGTTATCTAGGGCTATGGTGTTTATTATGTAACTCTCCCTCCCCCAACAGGATGTGGGGCAGACCCTGTCATCAAACACATTTATATTAATGTAATTAATATTCACAAATGTAAGGTATAAATACTCCCAAGGAGTGAGATAAATACAGACTAAAATTATCTCGTGTCATTTCAAGTCACCAAATGAGTTCTGTTCAGGTCAGATTTAGCCCTAGACATTACACACGTGCTCACACGCATGCACGCACGGCTGGTTTTCCCAGCTTTTGGATCTGGGAATTGCAGAGCAGAGGCTGTTGCAGCATGGCCGAATGTGCCTACGGTGACTCCTCGGGTGCCAGGCCCAGACCCTGTCTGCCCATGGGTTGTGTGGACAAGAGGCCACTGTGCCTCAGGGTGCCAGGGACCCCAGGCTCCTGAGAGTGAGGGGCTCAGAGCTTCCCCAGCTATCACCTTCACACCTGGCCACTTGCCCCTAGACCTGCTGGACCCTGAAACACACTCCTCCCGTTACTGGCTGGTTGTGGGTGTCATGGTGTCACAGCCCCTGGAGAAAACCCCCCAACCCCCACCAACCTTTGTCCCCTCCAGAGAGCATGGGCACCTTATCTGCAGCCCAGGTGGCTCCTAATCTTCTTAGACTCCAAGGTGCTGGGTCTGGCAGGAGCCAGAGACGGAGCCCAAGCCCACCCTGGTTTTACAGATGAGGGAACTGAGACCCAGAGAGGGTGAGTGAGTTACCTACACAGCAGGTCAGTCTGGGCACTGTACTGGATGATTCCTGGCAGGGAGAGGGGTGCTGGAGGCATGTTTTAAAATCAGGGACTGGAAGAGCCTCTCAGCCTCAGAGAAGACATCTGAAGCAGCCTCCCAGCCACAGGGAGCGCCCCCGCCCCCGCCCCAATGAAGTGGGAGAGGTTCCCAGGCGCAGGGGGAGGAAAGGGGTCATGCAACCACATCCTTGCCTCCCTCCACTAGTGTACCCCGAGTCCCCAGGTTTGCTCAGCCGCAGCAGGGCCAGCCCCGGCGGCTGGAAGGCGGCGGCAGGGCCTGGACGTGGGTGTGGGCGCCCCCGGCCTCCCCCCGCCCCCGCAGGCGCCCCCCACCCCCCCAGCAGGCGCCCCGGTCCCTGTGTGGGCTGCTTTGACTCAGCGCCGGGAGCCGAACTTAGGCAAACCACGCCGCACTGGACGCCATTCAAGCTTTTACAGGCCCTCAAATTGGGGCTGGAGCCGGAGAGGAAATACTAAAATCCTGTGTACACAACTTCTGTCTGGGCGCGCCGGGGCTCTGGGAGAATCAGGCGCTGCGAGGGACACATTTGGACTGTTTAAGGGCGCCTTTTCCCTGCTCTGCTTTTAACAGGCATCACGATGTGTCGCCTAAAACCAAGACTCCTGGGTGTGGGCGCCAGGAGGGTCTGCGGAGTGCGTGAGCTGAGGCGCGGCGGGAGGAACTAAGCTTTTCTCCTGCCCCCTCGTGCGAGGCGCACACATGCGCCCAAAGTTGGGTTCAGAAATCCCTGTGGTCCATAAACCACACACTCTGCATGGCCCAGGCCCCTTCCCCTGCAGAAAGATGCAGCTGTCGGATGCTGGATCCTCAGAGCCTGCGCTTGGGAGTTAGGCAGGCCTGGGTGGGAACCCGGCTCCCCACTTGGCAGCACTGTGACTGTACTGCGAGCAAGGGCCTCTATTTCCTCATCTGTAAAATGGGCATGATCATGGTAAGTTACCTTGGAGGTTAAAGACATGATATAGGTGGGGAACTAGCTCAGAGCCTGGCACATAGTAGGTGCTCCCTAAATGGTAGCTGTTAGTGTTTATATGGATTAATAGTGATAGCATCATGTTGAGCCTGGCACATGCTAAGTGCTGCCTACAAATCAATTCATTTAATCCTCACAGCAGCCCCACGGGGTAATACTTTAACCCCATTTTAAGGGCAGAAACTAGGTCAATTCATTGACCTACCCAAGGTCACAAAGCTGGTGACTGGCTGGCCAGTCAACTGAACAAATGAACAGTTGAACCCAGGCCATCATTTTCATAGTGCAGGTGATTTGCCACACTCTGAATTGTAGCAGAGGAGGAGCTGGTGACCAGAGCTGCTGGTGAGCTGTGTGTCCATGGCATCCTCAGCCTGGCACCGAGCGCCGCACACCTGGGCCTCATCCCACTGTCCCAGTTCCAGCCCTGCCAAGTGCCCTCAAGCACTTCCCACCTCAAGCTGCCATCCTGCTTCCCCCAAACAGCCCAAACCCCCAGTGCCCACACCTGAGAGGCACAACTGTGTCGTGGAAATAACATGGCCCTTGGAATCCAGAGATCTGGATGTGGGTCCTGATACTGCAGTTCCATGAGGTCTTGGGCAAATCACTTAACCTTCCTGTGAGCCTCAGTTTCCCCATGGCGGTGATCATGTATATTTTACTTTGGGATTAAGAGACAGGAGAGGTATGAGAGCACCTGGCACACTGTGGGAGCTGAAGTGTTGGTTTAAGTGGGAGTCACAGTTGTGGTGGGGAGCTAGACTTGAGGGGTGACAGGATGACCCAGTGAGCTGGCCCAGCAGTAAGAAGGGAGGAATTGATGATGGAAAGGCTGGTGTCCCCTGGTCTGGCCTCTGCAGGACTCATAGTTGAGTCTCCCCACCCCTTAGAGTGGGGGTATTCCTGGCCCCAACCACTTCGCACCTTTGACGCTTGGGGGAGGAATGCAAGTACAGGTGGAGGCTGCTGGGAGTCTGGGGTGCCATGTGGGATACCCCAGACATCTGGCAGAGCTGCAGTGGTGCCCTATGGGTGCAGACTGGTTTGGGACCACACATGAGCCACCCCAGGGGCTTCCAGAAGGGCACAGTTCCAAGGCAGCTGCGGATCTGTGAGTAACGAGCCTAAGGGGGCCAGAGAACCCAGGGGCATGTTACTTGTGTCTAAAAATTGTCAGATCGAGGGTCAGGGCATCTGGACTGCTCCAGTGAATACGGGAGAATGCACACTGGCCACCACATGCTGCTGGGTGCAGCCGAGAGAGCTGGTGGACTTGGAGCAGAAGTCTGCATGGCATGGCAGCGCCCTCTGCTGGCCAGGCTGCGCTGGCACCGGCGGTACACGAGGAGGGTGATCCTCACACCCAGCATGAGCAGCGCCTCCATTTCAAGCAGCCAGGGCTCAGGAGCAGGAGGGACCCCGGTAGGTGGGAAGCTCATTCCCATTTTACAAATGAGAAAACAGGCTAGGAGGAGTGCAGAAAGTTGCTCAGGGTCCCGTAGCTATTAAATGGCGGAGGCAGACCCATCCTGCAATGCCCTTTCTTCCACCCCACACTGAATCATTTTATGCAAAATATAACAGGACTCAGGGATGCTGGAAACAGTACCCTTCTTTATTTTATTAAAATCAAATTAGATCTGACTCCGCCTCTGGCTGGGCTGCAGAAAACTTCATTCTGACTTGCTTTTGGAGGTGGGAGTGGGTGCTGCTCCTCCCTAGGCCTGTACAAGAGCCAGGGAGTCTAAGGTGATGCCAGAAAATGGGTGTGAGGGAGTAGTGTTTAAATCTTCAGTGCGTCAGCGCCACTGTAAGAGCTTCGTGTCCAAGCCTCAGGGGGGCTGTGCTGCCTCCTTGCCTAGTTTGGCAGCCTGGGCCTGAGGCCATGCCACTCGCTCCCCTGAGGCCTCCTACAGCTTGGCCATGCCACCTGAGGTCCTGCCCCCTGCCCCCACCTCAGCAGGCACTGCTGCTCCCAGCCATGGAGTTCTCTCAAAACCTTTCTCAAACCTTTTCCTCCCCTCCCCAACCCGCAGCCTAATCCCCTTAAATTGCTCCAGATCCTAGAAAATAAAAGCAGGAAAGGTTGGGTGAACAGGGAAGGAAAATATGTCAAGAACACAAGACAAATGATTATCTCAGGAAAAGTTCCTGCCCCCTCTAAACTCTGTGCTGGGCAGCCACACGTGCCCGTGGGAAAGTGCTGTGTCCTTGGAGTGCCCTGCACGCTGCAACTGAAGCCAACAAGACACGGCTCAGACAGGGAGCAGGTTGGTTGAATTCATTTGCAGAAACCTGGGCAAGGGGTTGGTTGTGAAGAATGTGGCATGCCACTCCCCACCTAAAGCAGTGAAAGTTAAAAGGAAACGGTTATGGAAAATTGGGGAAGGGGCTAAATGCCCAGGAGCCTGGGTTGCAAAGCCAATCCTATCTGAGAAGAATGAACTTGGGGACCCCTTATTGTCATCACAACTACAAAAAGGGCCTGGCAGGTCCAACTGTGGCCCTCTGGACTCTCCAGCAGCCAGATCTGCAGTCCTCAGTTTTGAATCTCTAACCAAGAGATTTGGTTAGAGATCCAAATTAGAGACCTAGTTATCCTTAGCTGTTATGTTCAGTCCACAAATCATGTTATTCTGTTTATAAATAGGGCAAAATAAAAAGTGACCTTTAATTTTCTTTGATTAATGAGCTATTAACTCAACTTGAAGACACTAAGCTCTCTTAAAAAAAAAAAAAAAAGCACTCGTGGCAATAAAACTGCCAGCCCAGTGTCACCAGTTACCCAAGGGTGGCACCCTCGTCCTGCTGGAGATGGTGCATCTGCTGCTTCGAGAGCCCTTTTCTAACCTGGGAAAGCTTGAGTTTAAACATGAAGATAGTGAAATAAGGAAAGCCTTTAGAAGCAAAACTTTCATGCTAAGTTTAGGAGTAATCTGTGTATGTTTGTTTCTTTAAAATACTGTAATAGTCTAAAGAATCGACCGACAGATTAGCCTGATGCCTCCAGTTATAAATATGTACTAGAATTTAGTCTCATCATGGAACCAATCTAAGTGTCCACCAACTGTTGATTGTATAAAGAAAATGTGGTTTGTATACCCCACGAAATACTATGCACCCATAAAAAAGAATGAAATCATGTCCTTTGCAGCAACATGGATGGAGCAGGAGGCCCTTATCCTAAGTGAACTAACTCGGAAGTAGGAAATCAAAAACCTCATGTTCTCACTTATAAGTAGGAGCTAAACGATGGGTACACATGGACGTAAAGATGGAGATAATAGAAACTGGGGACCCCAAAAATGGGGAGGGGGCTGGGAGGGAGGAGGAGAAGGGTTGAAGAATCACCTATTGCGTATAATGTTCAATATTTGGATGATGGGTACACTAGAAGCCCAGTCTCCACTATTACACATATTATACCCATGTAACACGTGAGTACATGTACTCCCTGAATCTAAAATTTAAAAAAAAATTTAAAAGAATTTAGACTTGTGATTTTAAGTTGCAAAGGGAAAAAATTGACCTTATTTTTGTGAATAATTGTTGGGCTTTCAAGGAAAACTGATGCTTCACTATTTTAATAACATTTTATTTCTTAGACTTATAAGAATTTATTATTTGAAGATATTTTGCTTGTTAAGGCCATACAATTGCTTTGTTAGGCAACTGAAGTGCTTACAAAAGAAATATAATATATTACATTTATAATGCAGTTCACAGAGTTTAAGAGAATTTAATTAATTAAATTTACAAATGATTATTAAGGGAACTTAGAGTCTTCAAGTTGAGTTAATAGCTCATTAATCAAAGAAAATTGAAGGTCACTGTTTTTATTTTGCCCCATTTATAAACAGAATAACAAGATTTGTAGACCGAACATAACAGCTAAGGATAACTAGGTTGTTTCATTTTAATGGAACATTAATTTAAAACCCAAGCAACTGTAAGTAGTCCTTTCTGGACTGCCCTCAGACATTAAAATAAAAAATAAAACAATTCACAATGACAGATATTAATACAAATAGCTAACGTTTGTATAGTGTTTTACACTAATGCTCTCATTTTATCTTCCATTACTGATGAAAAGCACTGGGAGGTTAGTAACTTGCTCGAGGCCCTGCGTCTAGGAAGCTGGACTGGAGCTGGGCTCTTTGACTCCTGAGGCTGCACTCTTTTTTTTTTTTTTTTTTTTTTTGAAATGGAGTCTTGCTCTGTCACCCAGGCTGGAGTGCAGTGGCGCGATCTCGGCTCACTGCAAGCTCCGCCTCCCGGGTTCATGCCATTCTTCTGCCTCAGCCTCCCGAGTAGCTGGGACTACAGGTGCCCGCCACCACGCCCGGCTAATTTTTTGTATTTTTAGTAGAGACTGGGTTTCACCATGTTAGCCAGGATGGTCTCGATCTCCTGACCTCATGATCCGCCCACCTCGGCCTCCCAAAGTGCTGGGATTACAGGCGTGAGCCACCGCCCGGCCTGGAGGCTGCTGTCTTAACCACAGTGTCGGAGGATGTTTGGGTCTTGGTTTCTAGGGTCTGCAACTGAGGTCCCTGGAGAAGGGCTAACACTTCCCTAACATACTCCAGTGAATGCTGTCTAGTCAGCACTCCCACCCGCCCAACCACTTTGGTGCTCAACAGAAGACGTGGGCAGACCCTGGCTGCCTAGATTTGAACCCCAAAGTACGGCCACAGGTGTGTGTCCTTACAAACATGGAAATTCTGATATCCACGTATGACCATTTACAGATGTGAACTGTGAGAGCTATGCATTATTTTCTTCCTTGTGAAATACATTCGCCATTTTCCCTCACTGTCTTTCTCCCAATCGTTTACATTTTAAAAGTTGGTGGCATTTAGCATTACAATATAGTTTTTAGGTAACAGAAAGTTCCGGTGGAACTGGTGACTGAACTAGATGAGGAATTAACGTAGCCCAGAGATGGAAGCAGTGGCCTTCGTGTCGAATTTTTCATGGAGAGGATGAACGTGTCTTCATCTAGGCAAGTAGCTGCTGTGTCCTGCTAGGCAGAGGCGTGGGTTGTAGTCAGTGTTGTCATATGGAGGTTTAAACATGGGCGACATGGGAACTATTTGGCAGTGCGCTGGGTGTGTCTATTGTCTCTCACTCACCGTCTCTGCCATCCTCTCTGCTGCTGGGATTGGGAATCTGAAAACTATATTCTAACACTCCCTTGTCTTTCTACCTGTTAGGTTCTGCTAACAGTGCGGAGGGGACATCTGGCAGCATCTCTCCCAAACAGCAACGGTAGCAGTGGTGGCAGCAACAGCAGCAGCAGCTGGTTGAGTATGGGCCCCTGGCTAACACCATTTTCCCTTTTGCTTCCTGTAGGTAGAAATCTGTAGGTAGTCTTATCTTCTTACAGAAATTCTAACACCTCTGTCACTAATGCTTTGTGTTGAATCCTTCTGTTTAAAATGTTTGCCGTCGTTTCCACTCTGCTGATTGGACACTGACTGATACAGATCTCATTCTCTGTTTGCTTGTTGCGCTCAGCTCCTTGATTTTAAGATAGGTCCATCTTGCACTGTAGACACCAGGTCGGTTGCTTCTGACTGCCACATAGTACCATGGAGCATGTGTCGGCCACATTATACCTCCCCCTCCCTGAGGGATTGCTCATTCAGATTGCCGCCCAACATGCTGTGATATTTTTTTTTTTTTTTGAGACAGAGTCTCACTCTGACGCCCAGGCTGGAGTGCAATGGCACAATCTCAGCTCACCGCAATCTCTGCCTCCTGGGTTCAAGCAATTCTCCTGCTTCACCCTCCCAAGTAGCTGGGATTACATGCACATGCCACCACACCCAGCTAATTTTTGTATTTTTAGTAGAGACAGGGATTCACCCATTAACTTGTCATTTAGCATTAGGTACATCTCCTCATGCTATCCCTCCCCCCTCCCCCCACCCCACAACAGTCCCCAGAGTGTGATGTTCCCCTTCCTGTGTCCACGTGTTCTCATTGTTCAATTCCCACCTATGAGTGAGAACATGCGGTGTTTGGTTTTTTGTCCTTGCGATAGTTTACTGAGAATGATGGTTTCCAGTTTCATCCATGTCCCTACAAAGGACATGAACTCATCATTTTTTATGGCTGCATAGTATTCCATGGTGTATATGTGCCACATTTTCTTAATCTAGTCTATCGTTGTTGGACATTTGAGTTGGTTCCAAGTCTTTGCTATTGTGAATAGTGGTAAAAAACATATAACATTACATTTACCATGCAAGTTCAGATTCTTAAGTGACCACCTGAGTACTCACACTAGAGCTCTGGCAGCAAACACCAGCCTGGGTCTAACAACCTTTTGGCTTGGGACACTTGGATCTCTTTAGAATTAACAGGATCTCTTCAGACTGCTTGTTCCAGTTGCTGCATGGTCAAGGCCTGTGGCTGGAAGTCTCCTTCCGATGGTTTCCCAATTTCTGCATAGTCAATCCCCTGGCTAGGGCCAGCTTGAGCTTCTGGTGTGGGTGAGACTCCATAGTCCTAATCTCAGGTCAGGTAGGAGAATGTCTGTGCACAGTTTCATGACATGAAGGGACAGCATTGATTCAAATCTCTGCTCCGTGGCTTAGTATCTGTGTGATCTTAGGCAAGTGATGCCACCTCTCTGAGCCTCTGTTGCCTCATCTGTAAGATGGGAATGATACCTATTTCACTGTGTTGCTGGGAGGATTTGAGAATTGCAATGTGTCTTAGTCTGTTCAGATTGCTATAACAAAATACCATAGACCAGGTGGCTTATAAACAGCAGATATTTATTTCTCACAGTTTTGGAGGCTGTGAAGTCCAAGATCAAGTCACTGCAGATTCAGTGTCTGGCGAGGGCCTCCGTGGCTGGTTCAGAGACAATGCCTTCTTGCTATGTTCTCATCTGGTAGAAGGAATAAGTTAGCTCTCTGGGGCATCTTTCAAAAGGGCATGAACCCCAATCAGCAGAGCTCCACCGTTATGACCTAATCACCTCCCAAGGGGAGTGCAGTTATTTGCATGCCTGTAACTGAAGAACGGTCCTCCTCTATCAGGGAAAGTTGTCCTCTTTGACCGAGCACACAGCTTCAAGAGGGACATATGTGAAGTGGTGAGGGAGGAAGGCGACACCCACCTAGCCAGCCTCACATCCTACCATACTTTTGATTTCTATCATTCCCTTTTGATTCTTTCCTGGATTTCTCATCTCTCTGCTTATATTATCCGTCTATTCTTGTGTGTTGTTTACTTTTTCCATTAGAGCCTGTAATGATTAATTTTATGTGGTAATTTTGAGGTTCCAAGATGCTTGTTGAAAGTGAAGATATTTAAAGTGTTGAAAGAAACAACATTAAATTCTGTAGCTAATGAAATTGTTCTTCAAAAGTGAAGGAGAAATAAGATTTGCTCTCAGTCAAAGGGTATTTGTAGCTGTTAGACCTACCTTCCAAGAAATGTTAAAATAAAATTTTCAGAGAAAGGGAAAATGACATAGGGCCAGAAATTTGGAACTAAAGAAATAAAGAATACCAGAAAAGGAATAAGTTTAGATTGGCTGACTGTAGACCAAAAAAAAAAAAAAAAAAAAAAAAAAAGGAATAAATGAGGTAAAATAAAATACTTTAATTTTCTTATTTTTAAAATTACTTTGATAGATTATTACTTTGTTCAAAGTAATAATAGCAACAATGTGTTGGGTGATTATAGAATATGGATAAGTGAAATGAAAGCTAGTTGTCTTATAAGTATAGTAGGGAGGAACTGGGAACAGTCTTGTTATAAATGGACTTCTATTAGTTGTAAGTGTATATGGAAAACTCTAGGGCAACTTTAAAAAATGTGAAGACATATAATTGATATGCTAGGAGAAGAAAGAAAACAGAATCATATAAAATGCTTAATTAAAACCAGACAAGGCAGAGAAAAATTTTTAAAGGAAATAAGAACAAGTGCAACAAATAAAAAATAGCTACAAACCTGTTAGAATATCAATCTAACTATATCAATGATCACTAAATGTGAATGGTCTAAATATACCAATTAAAAGAGACTGTCAGAGTGGATAAAACAAAGCAAGACCCCAACTATAGGTTAAAAGCAATCTTCTTTAAATATAAAGACCCAGATAAATTCAAAGTAAAGGAATGGAGAAAGATAAACTATGCTGCCACTAATCAAAAGAGACCTAGAGCCGCTATGTTAATTTCAGGCAAAGCAGATTCAGAACAAGGAAAGCTGTCAGGGATAAAGAAGACATAACGATAAAGGCATCAATTCTCTAAGAAAACATAGCAATCTTTAACATGTAGGCCCCTCACAACACTGTCAAATTATCTGAGGCAAAAACTGATAGGACTGCAAGGAGAAATAGACAAATCCACTATTATATTTGGAGAGGCCAATACACCTCTATCAGTAATTGACAGCCCCAGAAGGTGGAAAATCAGTAATTACATAGTTTACCTGAACAGCCCCATCAATTGTCTGCATTAAATTGACATTTATAGAATACTTCATCTAACAACAGCAAGAATACACAGTCTACACAAGCTCACATGAAACGTTCAGCAAATGTTTGATATTGAATGTTTGTGTCCCTCCAAAATTCATAGGTTGAAGCCCTAACCCCCACGTGACTGTATTTGGAGATGGGGTCTTGAAGGATGTAATTAAAGTTAAATGAGGTCCTATGGGGGGTGACCCCATCCAATAGGATTGATGTCTTTTTTTTTTTTTCTTTTGAGACAGGATCTCACTCTGTCGCCCAGGCTGGAGTGCAGTGGTGAGATCTCAGCTCACTGCAACCTCAGCCTCCAGAGCTCAAGTGATTCTCTCACCTCAGCCTCCCAGGAAGCTGGGACTATAGGCATGTGCCACTGCACCCAGCTAATTTTTGTATTTTTTGTAGAGACAGGGTTTTGCCATGTTATCCAGGCTGATCTTGAATGCCTGGGATCAGATGATGCACCTGTCTAGGCTTCCCAAAGTGCTGGGATTATAGGTGTGAGCCACGGCTCTCGGTTGGATTAATGTCCTTATAAGAGGAGACACTGGAGTGCTTGCATTCTCCCATGCTTCTCTCTGTCCCTTCCTCCCTCCCTCTCCACATTGGTCATGTGACCACAAAGCAAGAAAGTGGCTGTCTGCAACCCAAGGGAAGAGCCCTCAACAGACACCAGCCTGGCTGGCACCTTGATCTTGGACTTCCAATCTCCAGAACTGTGAGAAAATGCATTTTTGTTGTTTAAACCACCTGGTGTACAGTATTTTGTTTTAGCAGCCCGAGCAGATGAAGACATCAAGATAGAACACTTCTGGGCAATAAAACACACTTTAACAAATGTAGAAGAATAGAAATCACACAAAGTATGGTGTCAGATCACAATAGAATTGAAAAGGGCACATACATGTGAGTGCCCTGGAGTTTAAGCTCCACTGGCTTCAGGCAATTCTGCTTCTGCTGGTGATCCCCTTCCAGGCAGGGCGGGTCAGCCTCTCTGTGCACAGCTGTCCATTGCAAACTTCTCTCCCTCTGTCTGTGGCTGGGCTCCAGGACATGTGAAGAAGGAAATTCTGAGGTTATAGGGGCTCAGCCTCCAGGGCACAGCCAGCTAGCCTCGGTGACCATTTGGAGGCCTGGTGTATTAGTCAGGGTTCTCTTAGAGGGACAGAACTAATTATATATATATATAAATTTATTATAAAATTTATTATTATTTTATATATAAAATATAAAATTATTATTATAAAATATATAATATATTATATACTTAATATATATATACTTTATATAATAAACTCATAATAAATAATAATTATATAATTATATGTAATTTATATATAATAAACTCAATAAAATATCTATAATAATATATAATAAATTCACATATATATTTATATATGAGTTTATTAAGTATTTATATATAAATATGAGTTTAGTAAGTATTAACTCACAGGATCACAAGATCCCACAATAGGCTGTCTGCAAACTGAGGAGCAAGGAGAGCCAGTCCGAGTCCCAAAACCGAAGAACTTGGAGTCTGATGTTTGAGGGAAGGAAGCATCCAGCACGGGAGAAAGATGTAGGCTGAGAGGATAGGCCTGTCTCGCCTTTCCACATTTTTCTGCCTGCATTATATTCGCTGGCAGCTGATTAGACTGTGGCCACCAGATGAAGGGTGGGTCTGCCTTTCCCAGCCCACTGACTCAAATGTTAATCTCCTTTGGCAACACCCTCACAGGCACACCCAGGATCAATACTTTGTATCCCTCAATCCAATCAAGTTGACACTCAGTATTAACCCTCACACTTGGTAACAGGAGATTTCTGTAGCCAGGAAAGTGAAGAAGTGGGAATGTATCTCTCAGGATGGTCCAGAAGAGACATCAGAGCCTTCCCTCTGGCCTTGCAGGGGCCTATGCAGGTAGCTGCATGGAGCCCTTCTTTGGATCGAGGAGATGATGTCCCCTTCACTGACTTTTGCACTTCCTTGAGTCTGCAGGGGAGTGTCCATCCAGCCTCAGAGTGAGCAGCAGCAGCTGACCAGATTGGAGGACATTTCCAATGTCTTCCCTGGCAGTTGTGATGTGTTGTGCGGTGGCAGCTGAGGATTGCCTGTGTGTAATCTTTGAGGTTCCAAGATGCTTGTTGGAAGTGGAGCCTGGTCAAGCAGCAGAAAGGACAGCTGGATCCATGCTGGGTGGGGTGAGGTGGGGTGCGTGTCAGGGAAGTTGGCTTCAGCTGGAACTGGAGGTTGGCTTCAGCTGGAACTGGAGGTTGGCTCCAGCAAAAGAGGTTGAACATCACTGATTCCTGACCCGCAGCACCCAAATGACCACAAAGAGATGTCATGGGTTTTGCGGAGGCCACAGAGCCAAGAGCTTTAGTGTCTTCAGAAGGATGAAGAAAACTTGAACAACATTTTAAAATAGCTTTATTAAGATATAATTCACATCCCAGAGAGTGCATCCATCTAAAGGGTACAATTCAATGGATTTTAGTGTATTCACAGAGCTGTGCATTCATCACTACAATTAATTATAGAACTTCTTCATTTACTCAAAATACCCCAGCACCCGTTAGCTATCACCCTAATTCCTCTATCTCCCCCAGGCCTAGGCAACCATTAATCTCTTTTTTGTATCCATAGATTTGCCTATCCTAGACATTTCATATAAATGGAATCATGCAATATACGACCCTTCTTTCACTTTGTGTAACGCTGTCAAGGTACATCCATGTGATATCAGTTCCTCATTCTTTTTATGGCCAAATCACATTCCGTTGTATGGATATACTACATTTTATTTATCTGTTCATCAGTTGGTGGACATTTGGGTTGGTTTCCATGTTTTTGGCTGTTAGGAATAATGTCACCATGAACATTCATGTACAAGTTTTTGTACATGAAGAAATGTGTTTTCATTTCTCTTGGGCATATGCCTAGGAGTGGAATTGAGTCACGTGGTAACTTTATAACCATTTGAGGAACTTCCAGACTGTTTTTCAAAGTGGCTACACCATTGTACATCCCCACCAGCAATATACAAGGGTTCCAGTTTCTCCAGATTTTTTCAACATTTTTTTATCATTTGACTTTTTTTTTTTTTTGAGACAGAGTCTCACTCTGTCGCCAGGCTGGAGTGCAGTGGCATGATCTCAGCTCACTCCAACCTCCGCCTCCCGGGTTCAAGCGATTCTCCTGCCTCAGCCTCCCAAGTAGCTGAGACTCCAGGTATATGTCACCATGACCAGCTAATGTTTGTATTTTTAGTAGAGACGGGGTTTCACCATGTTGGGAGAGGGGAGGGGAGCCCGAGGAATGGTCAGAAAAGGAGGAGAAAATCCAGATTGTGCAGGGAGGAGAGAAGTGCCCCAGCAGCTGAAGACGGTGCCAGAGCCAGTGGCTGGGGGGACCTTGTAGAAGAATGGGCCAGACCCGCTGGGGGTCACCTGGTAGCCCAGCGCAGAGAGCTGTGCCCACGGCCTCATGACACCAGGTGGCGCGGTGGACCATTCTAACATCCACCTCTCTTAGCCCTGGTGGTTTCTTTTCATTAACGACGAATGAGCTGGGGACCTCGTCAAGCCCCTGTTCAACCGATGGAACCTCTGAGAGGGGCTGTGACCTTCCTGAAAGCATTACAGGGGCATTGTGGCAAAGGTGGGGCTGCCTCCTTGACTCCTGGCTCCTATCCCAGTATCTCTCTCCAGTCACCCCTTACCTACCCCAAAGGGATCTAGAAAAGTGGCTGGCGGAATACCCAGTCAGAAGGCAGCCTGGAAGGATGTGAGGTCCACCAAGCCCATCCAGGTCCCCAGCACCACCCGCTTTTCAGTGTTGCCTGCGGTGAGATCACCTTCCTTGGCTTTCCCATCGATTCTCTGCTCCCAGTTTCCCACTCCCCATTCTCTTTCCACTCACAGCCACATGATTTTCAGTTTAAGCCGAATTGAATCACTCCCCGCACCCCCCACCCCATAACATCCCTCAGGGGCTCCAAATTGCTCCTTACCCCCACATTCATCTCCCTCATCGCAGCCACACCCTGAGCCTACGCTCACTTTGTGATTTGGTTGTTAAAGCATGTCCTGCTTTAACAACCCTTCTCGAAAGCTGCTGGTTTTGCCTAGAATGCTCCTCTTGCCCTCCTCCCGGCCCCCTAATTAGCATTTTGGTCTCAGTTTAGACTTATCTGGTTTCCCTGGTGTGCTCCTCTGGTGTACCTCCCCTTTGCTTTGACACTGCCTTTGTCATGTGACTTGTTTAGCATCTTTTCCCTCTAGACTGAAGCTCCAGAACAGTAAGCAGGATCCATGTTAGGCGCAGCCTGTCATCTGCGCCCTGCCATGGCTTTCTGCAGGCCATGGGAACTAAAGGTGGCGGTGCTGGCGGGGCAGGATAGGAGCTGGCGCCAGGAGCCACAGGGCAGTATTTCGAGGACAGCCCTGCTGGGTACTAAGATACAGCCAAGAGTGTCTGGAATGATGGGTAGAGCATCAACTGGTTTCAGAGTTTGAACAAATGGTGTTCAGAACAGCATGATCTGCCCGAATGGTCAGCCAGAGTGCCAGGACTGAGTGTCCTACAGAAGGACCCACTCTGTCACTCTCACTTCCATATTCCAGAACCGGGGGTATTTTAGTGTGTGGGAAAATAAAGCAATCGAGTTTGATTTCAGTCCCAAGTGTTGGAAAATGTGTGGGTGCATCTGCAGTAGATAGGTCTCAGCAGGGCCTTTGTTCCAACCCAGTCAGAACTCAGCCAGAACTGGGGTCAGTAGATCCTTGAGCCAGTCAATGACAGCATGGAGGCACCCATAAAGCCGAGGGGTGACAAGCACCCAGCCATGCCATTCCTGTGGATACGAGGGTTGTTGGCCCATAGGACAAACTCTTCAAAACATTTCCCTCTCCCTTCCCTCTTGCAGCAAGTTGCATCAGTGGGTGGTAATAGAGGTCCTGATCCTGAATTTCCCCAGTGCATGGGTGGGACAGCTGAGGGACTCCATGAATGCAAGTTTGTTACACAAAGGAAGTCACCTATCTCTTTATGTACATAGAGACTTCCAGAAGGCTAAAGAAATAAAAAATGATCTAAATGAGATTTTCTCCTTTCTATTTCATATTTCAATGTTACAAATATATAAAATCTTTTTTGAGGGGGAGTATTCAAACTTGGACAATAAAAATAAGGCAGTCCAGGGATTGGGCGTGGTGGCTTACACCTGTAATCCCAGCATTTTGGGAGGCCAAGATGGGTGGATCACTTGAGGTCAGGAGTTCAAGACCAGCCTGGCTAACATGGTGAAACCCCATCTCTACTAAAAAAATACAAAAATTAGCCGGGTGTGGTGGTGGGCACATATAATCCCAGATACTTGGAAGGCTGAGGCAGGAGAATCACTTGAACCTGGGAGGTGGAGCTTGCAGTGAGCCGAGATGGTGCCATTGCACTCCAGCCTGGGCAACAGAGCGAGACTCCATCTCAAAATAAATAAATAAATAAATAAATAAATAAATAAAAATTAGTCAGCCCTTTGTTTCTGCGGGAAGCTTTGACTCTGACAAACAGGAACAAGACTGTGGTCTTTGAATCTGGCTCTTTACCTCTAGCCAGAATTTCCTCAAAATCCTTATCCCAAACTTGCCCACTTCCTGAAGACAGATGATTCTTTCTAGTTGTGGGGAAGTTAAACCAATGTACAATGCAGGAAGTGGGCAAGTTTGGGATAACGATTCTCTGCTAAATGGGTTGAAATTTAACATTGGAAATTAGTCCAATGTAGTCATTCAGATAATGAAAATTAAACTATATATGTCTCTATTTTTAGTAGAGATGGGGTTTCACCATGTTGGTCAGGCTGGTCTGGAACTCCTGGCAGGAAGTGAGCGAGGGAGAGGGGTGGGCAGAGAGACGGGAGAGGGAAAGAAAATCAGGACTGGCTCTCTATGGGAGGGGGACTGAAGAAAATTCTGGAGACACTTTGAAGTAGCTTGAGGCTGAGACAGATGTCATCAGGAGAGCCCCTTCTGAAAGTGACTCCAAACATCTTGGGATAAAGGTGTTAAAAACATAAACTAGGTCACTAGGAATAAGTATATAAAGCAGTGAGTGTGGTGGTCATATTGTCCAAAGACAACCTCAGGATATTTGACTTGCTGACTGGGCAGTGTAGGAATTGAGGTTGCACACCCCAGTGTGCATGAACCCGAAAGGAGCTGCTCCTCTGTGAAGCAGGAGGTTGAATGAGGTGGCTTTTCTATGCCTTGTCAGTCTTCTGTGGGACTAACAGTGGTCATGTTGGGAGAGCTGGAGAGTTTAGCAAGAAGACAAGAAGACTGTCCCTCTGACCTCTCCTTAGCTGCCCCCCTGGCATCACAGTGCACACCATGTTCTTAAATTTCTGCCAAGTTTGCCGACAAAAGTGATATAGGTGAGCCATCGGCAAAAGATGGAGAAGGGAAGGGCATTGACACGCTATTCCACTCAACCTTTTGCTCGAGGACAAGATGCTTGGTTTAGGCTGGAATCTATAGTTTCATTTGTTTGGAATCAGTATGTGCTATGGTCTGAATGTTTGTGACCCCCAAATTCATATATTGAAATCAAAACCCCAATATGACGGTGTTTTGAGGTGGTACCTTTGGGAGATGATTAGGTCATGATGGTAGAGCCTCATGAATGAGATTAACACCCTCACAAAAGAGGCCCCAGAGAGCTCCTATGCCCCTTCCACCATGAGAGGACACAGCAGAAAGACGGCCATCTATGAACCAGGAAGTGGCACCTCACCAGACACTGCACCTTGATCTTGAACTTCCCAGTCTCCAGAACAGGGAGAAATACATTTCTGTTGTTTATACACCACCCACTCTATGTTATTTTGTTGTAGCAACCTGAACACATGAAGACAGTCTGTGTGTGTATGAAGGTTTCGAAAGTTACCCCCTTTTCAGCTTATCACAATGGAAGCTCACTCAGCTCTAGAACAAAACCCCATAGTCAAAAGGTCTTTTGTCCACCATTATTTTAAATACAAGGCTGTATTTAAGTGATCAGATCTGTAGTAATTACCATCTTTTAAAAATAATCTTTGAGGCCAGGCGCGGTGGCTCACGCTTGTAATCCCAGCACTTTGGGAAGCCGAGGTGGGCAGATCACGAGGTCAGGAGATCAAGACCACGGTGAAACCCCGTCTCTACTAAAAATACAAAAAATTAGCCGGGCGTGGTGGCAGGCGCCTGTAGTCCCAGCTACTCGGAGAGGCTGAGGCAGGAGAATGGCGTGAACCTGGCAGGCGGAGCTTGCAGTGAGCGCCACTGCACTCCAGCCTGGGTGACAGAGCGAGACTCCGTTTCCAAAAAAAAAAAAAAAAACACACACAAAAAAATCTTTGCGTATATAATGATGGCCAAAAATTTTTAAAAAGCAAATATGCAATACAATAGAGTTATATTATCTTGGTTTCCAAATTCCATGTAATAAACTCATGACAACTGCCTTGAACACAAAACACAGAGCTTCTGACTCAGGAATTTCCCTATTAGAGTCTGAAGCTCCAGCCCATACTTTGATATACCTTGGCAGGTCTCTGAAAAGGTAGGGTACACATGTATTTTGTAAACTTCAGGAGTTAGCTGGTTTTCCAAAAGGTATGGATATGTACACAGACATTAAATGGGCCTATCTGGCTTCTGACACTTTTTAAAATACTATTTAAATCACAAGGACAATTACATATAAAAAAGCAACTGTTCATTTATTGCTTCAGTTACCTATATTCCATTCCTCTTAGCATAAGACTCCCTTATCCCAGATTCTAGACTCAAGAGCTCTTCATTGTATTCAATCTTAGACCATCAACTGCCCATCTTCATGTTCCACCAAAGATATGAAATCAAATAAAATCAAAACATATTTATTTAATGCCTATGACAGGCAAGGCCTTGTTATAGGTTCTTGAGATGGAATAATAAAATTCTTTCACTGAAGAGTTTATAACTTAGTTACAGATGTACACTTGAATTACTCATTGCTTTAGGGCTGATGGTCAATTTCTTCCCACTTCAAATGAGCCAGTCTGATGGGACATCTTGATATATTATGAGTAACAGTCAACGCGAAACTACTTTTTCATTTGACTACTGTTCCTGTTTTTTTTTAAGACAGAGTCTCACTGTGTCGCCCAGGCTAGAGTGCAGTGGAGGGATCTCCCCTCACTGCAACCTCTGCCTCCCAGGTCCCAAAGTGATAGGGTTAGAATGTAGCCAAAACAAAGTGATCCATGGTTTTAGAAATCTTTAACAGGCTGGGCATGGTGGCTCACACCTGTAACCCCAACACTTTGGGAGGCTGAAGCAGGAGGATTGCTTGAGTCCAGGAGTTCAAGACCTGCCTGAGCAACATAGTGATACCCCCATCTCTACAAAAAACTAGAACTTAGCTGGGTGTGGTGGTGCACACCTGTAGTCCTAGCTACACAGGAGGCTGTGGTGGGAGGATTGCTTGAACCCAGGAGTTTGAGGCCAGCCTGCACAGCATGGTGAGACCCTGTCTCTACACAAAATAATTTGCTGGGCACAGCAGTGCCTGTAGTCCCAGCTACTTGGGAGGCTGAGCCAGGAGAATGGTGAGAACCCAGGAGGTGGAGCTTGCAGTGAGCCAAGATTGCACCACTGCACTCCAGTCTGGGCGACAGAGTGAGACTCTGTCTCAAAAAAAAAAAAAAAAAAAAAGAAAAAAGAGGTAGGGAATATAAAGATATATAAATTGAGATAACATAAAGCCAAAATGTGGGGAGGATAAAGTTAAAGTGTAGAGGTTTTTTCAGTTTTTTGTTTTTACATTTTTCTTTGTTTCTATTTTCTGTGTGATCTAAGTTGCCATCTCTTTAAAATAACTAGTTGTATCTGTAAGATTTTTTTGGTAAGCCTGATGGTAACCACAATGCAAAAATCTATAATAGATTCACTAAAAATAAAAAGCAATGCGTTAAAACATACTGTCAGAGAAAATCACTTACCACAAAGGAAGACAGTAAGAAAGGAAGAGAGGAGTTACAAAACAACCAGAAAACAAGCAACAAAATGGCAGTAGTAAGTCCTTACCTATCAACAAAAACTCTGAATGTAAATGGACTCAGTTCTCCAATTAAAAGACATAGAATGGCTAAATGGATAAAGAAATAAGACCTGACTATATGCTGCCTACAAGATCATTTCACTTCTAATGTGAAGGGATGGAAAAAGATATTCTATATAATTGGAAACCAAAAAAGAGCAGGAGTAAGTAGCTGATATAAGTAAGTACTTACATCAGATAAAACAGACTACAGATCAAAGACTGTAAAAAGAGACAAGATCACTAATGATAAAGGGAACAATTCAGCAAGAGGAAATAAGTATAAATATCTATGTACGGAACAACAGAGCTCTCAAGTATGTAACGCAAACATTAACAGATCTAAAAGGAGAGATAGACTGCAATACAATAATAGTAGGGGACTTCAACATGCTACTATAGGTAATGGACAGGTCATCCAGACAGAAAATCAAGAAACATTGGAGTTAAACTACACACTAGACCAAATTGGGCCTGACACTTACAGAACATTTCACCCAACTGCTGCAGAATACACATTTTCTTCACCAGCACATGGAACATTCTCCAAAACAGACTGTATATTAGGCCACAAAACAAGTCTCAACAAATGCAAAAAAGTAGAAATCATATCAAGTGTATTTTCTGACCACAATGGAATAAAACTAGAAATAACAAGGGGGGTCTTGGGAAATACACAAACACATGGAAATTAACACACTCCTGAATGACCTAGGGCCAATAAGGAAATTAAGAAAATTTTAAAAATTTCTGGAAACAAATGAAAATGGAAAATGACATACCAAAATGTGTAGAATACAACAAAAATAGTACTGAGGGAATTTTATAGCAATAAATGCCTGTACCAAAAAAGTAGAAAGACTTCAAATAACCTAATGATGTACCTCAAAAAACTAGAAGAGAACAAACTAAACTCAAAATTAGAAGAAAAGATATAAAATTCAGAGCAGAAATAAATGGAGACTAAAATATAAAAAAAATCAATGAAATGAAAAGAGTTTTTTTGGCAAAAACAAAATTGACAAACCTTTAGCTAGATTAACTAAGAGAGAAGACTCAAATAAATAAAATTGTAAATGAAACAGGAGATGTAACAACTGATGCCACAGATATACAAAGAATCATTAGAGGCTATTATGAACAACTACATGCCAACAAGTTGGAAAACCTAGAACAAATGGGCAAATTCCTGGACACATACAACCTACAAAGATTGAAACCATGAAGAAGTAGAAAATTTCAACAAACCACTAATGAGTAATGAGATTGAAGCCTTAATAAAATGTCTCCCATCAAAGAAAAGTCTAGGACCTGACTCCATTATTGCTGAATTCTACCAAACATTTAAAGAAGAATGATGACCAATTCCATTCAAATGCTTCATAAAAACTGAAGAGAAGGGAATATTTCCAAACTCATTCTATGAGGCTTGCATTACCCTGATACCAAACCAGACAAAGACATAACCAAAAAAGAAAACTATAGGCCAATATCACTGATGAACATAGATGCAAAAATCCTCAAAAGAATACTAGCAAATGGAATTCAACAACACATTAAAAAGATAATTCATCATGATCAAATAGGATTCATCCTAGGGATGCAAGGATAAGGATGGTTCAACATACAAATCAATAAACACAATATATCACATTAAGAGAACCAAGAACAAGAATGATATGATTATTTCAATAGATGCTGAAAAAGCATTCAATAAAATTAAACATGCCTTTATAAGAAAAAAACCTTCAACAAACTAGGTACAGAAGAAACGTACTTCAAAATAATAAAGGTCATTAGCTAAGAAAAACTCCTAGCTAATATAACACTGATAGGGAAAAACTGAAACCCTTTTCTTTAAAATCCAGAACCAGACAAAGATGCCCACTTTCACCACTTTTATTCAACATACTACTGGAAGTTTCAGGGCAATAAGGCAAAAGAAAGAAATAAAGGGCATCAAAGAAAGAAGTTTAAATAGTCTTGTTTGCAGATGACGTGATATTATACTTAGAAAAACCTAAAGCCTCCACCAAACAACTGTTGGAACTGATATGTGAATTCAGTAAAGTTGCAGCATTCAAAATCAACATAGAAAAATCAATAGCATTTACATATGCCAAGAACAACAATCTGAAAAAGAAATCAAAAAATCAATTCCATTTACAGTAGCTACAAAGAATACAAAATACCTAGGAATCAATTTAACCAAAGATGTGAAAGATCTATCCAAAGACAACTATAAAACACTAATGAAAGAAACTGAAGAGGGCACCCCAAAATGGAAAGATATTTCATGCTCATGGACCAAATGACATTCTTCACAGAACTAGAAAAAATAACTCCAAAATTTACATGGAACTACAAAAGACCCCAAAATACCCAAAGCAATCCTGAGCAAAAAGAACAAAGCTATAGGCATCACACTACCTGACTTCAAAATATACTACGAAGCTATAGTAACCAAAACATCATGGTACTGGCATAAAAAGACATCAGACCAATGGAACAGAATAGAGAATCCAGACCCAGATATAAATCCATGCATTTATAGCCAACTCATTTTTGACAAAGGCACCAAGAACATACAATGGAGAAAGGAGAGAGTCTCTTCAATAAATGATGCTGGGAAAGCTAGATAGTTATATGCAAAAGAATAAAACTGAACCTCTATCTCTCACCATATACAAAAACCAAAGAAAATGGATTAAAGATTTAAATCTAAGACCTAAAACTATGAAACTACATGAAAGCATTAGGGAAACACTCCAGGACATTGGTCTGGGCAAAAATATTTTGTGTAAGAGCTCAAAAGCACAGGCAACCAAAGCAAAAACAGACAAATAGAATTACATCAAGCTAAAAAGATTCTGTGCAGCAAAGGAAACAATCAACAAGTCAAGAGACAATCCATGGAATGGGAGAAGATATTTGTGAACTATCCATCTGACAAGGGGTTAATAACCAAAATATGTAAGGAGTTCAAACAACTCAAAAGTAAAAAACAAACTGATTTTAAAATGGGCAAAAGATCTGAAGAGACATTTCTCAAAAAAAGACAGAGGGCCAAGAGGTATATGAAAAAAATGCTTAATATTACTAATCATCAAGAAATACAAATCAAAACCACAATATAATCTCACCCCAGTTAAAATGGATCTTATTAAAAAGACAAGGAATATAAATGCTGGCAAGGATGTAGAGAAAGGAAACCCTTGTGCATTGTTGGTGGGAATATAAATTAGTACAGCCACTATGGAGTATTGTATGGAGGTTCCTCAAAAAACTAAAAATAGAATTACCATCTGATCCAGCCATTCCACTACTGATTATATATCCATATTAGTCTGTTTTCACGCTGCTGATAAAGACATACCCATGACTGTGAACAAAAAGATTTAATTGGACTTACATTTCCACATGGCTGGGGAGGCCTCAGAATCAAGGTGGGAGGCAAAAGGCACTTCTTACATGGCAGTGGCAAGAGAGGAGGATGCAAAAGCGGAAATCCCTGATAAAACCATCAGATCTTGTGAGATTTATGCACTACATGGGAACAGTATGAGGGAAACCACCCCCACGATTCAAATGATCTCCCACAGGGTCCCTCCCACAATACATGGGAATTATGGGAGTAAAATTCAAGATGAAATTTGGGTGGGGACACAGAGCCAAACCATATCAATATCCAAAACAAAAGACATATTGAAGATATACCTATACTCCCATATTTATTGCAGCGCTATTCACATAGCCAAAACATGAAATCAACCTAAGTGTCCATCAATGGGTGAATGAATAAAGAAAATGTGGTATATATACATAATGGAATATTATTCTGCCATAAAAAGGTTGAAATCTTGTTATTTGCAGCAAGATGGATGGAACTGGAGGTGATGTTAAGTGAAATAAGCCAAACACAGAAAGACAAATATCACATGTTCTCATTCCTATGTAGGAGCTAAAAAAGTGGATCTCATGAAGATACAGAGTAGACTGGTAGTCATCAGAGGCCAAGAAGGGCAGGGGGAAATGAAGAGAGGTTGATTAATGGGTACAAATATACAGTCTGATAAAAGAAACAAGACCCAGTGTTTGATAGGTCAGTAGAATGCCTATAGTTTACAATAATTTACTGTGTATTTCAAAAACACTAGAATAATTCAAATGTTTCTACCATAAAGACAAATATTTAATGTGACCGATATCCCAGTTACACAGATTTGCTCCTTATAATGACATGAATGTATTAAATCACATGGACCCTCAAAATATGTACATCACTATGTATCAATCAAAAATTAAAATAAAAAACCCTAAAACTGAAATTTTCTGCAGCTCAAAGTTCTAGAAGTATGTTAAAATACAGAACATGTGTAAGTCTTCCTAAGTTGCCTCAGAATCAGTGATTTCATTTATGTCGGAGGGTGTGTGTGCAGGTCTAGAATGCAATACAAAGCTGTTAGAGTGGCAGTGAATTCTCAGTTACTGGAGATCAACTTTAGAACACCCGAAGGCACCTAGCAAAGGTCTGTTTTCAGAAGAGTGTGCGTGGGGTGGGGGAGTAATGGGGGCGCAGCTCTGAAGTGAAGACGGAACTTCCATCAAATGAATGCCAAAGTGTGAAAAGTCCTTGAGAATGATCTCCAGCCAACTCCTATTGGCTGGTGGACTCTATAAAAGGTCTACAGAAACATGCCTTTTTATGGTATCTACTTACCACCTGAGTGAGTAAAAGTTGAGAGACATGAGCAAAGCAACCTAAGGATACAAGAAGGGCCTTACAGGGAGGAGGGATGTGGATGGGAGCCGGCCTGAGAGTTGTTGCAAGCTGACTAAGTGGAAGCTTTGAGCACCACACATCCCAGCAGCCTTGAGAAGCAGGTGGGCAAGTCTCCTCACACCAGCAAGGAGGTGCTCGTAGCATTAAGAACATTGTCTGAGGAAGTTCCGGCTTCTCCAATAACCCCCTGAGGGATGTAGGGGTGGAGCTGTGTGGTGTAAGCCCAGCCCCACCTAAGCCACAAGGGAGCTGTGGACCATCTTCCAGAGTCTCAATTTTCTAAACTCATTTGATGGGTGATAATCTTAAAACATTTTCTCTTAAACAAGCAGTAGCTTATAGAGTAGGAAATAAAATTCATACAAAATTATTTGTAAAGACACAAAACCAGAGAAATATGACTTTTGCTCTCCTGGCCACTCTGAGCTGGATCCCAGACCCCTGGAGACTGAAGGGACTCTGCTTTGAATGCTGTGACCTGACTCCTGGCCCTGCATATGCCGAGGAGGAGGGAGATGGGAAGACGTTGGAATGGGCTGGGGGCCAAGGCTGCACTGGGGCTGCACAAGCAGTTGCAGGAAGGGAAAGTGGTGGGAGGTAGCATTAGTGACAAGAGCAGCCACAGAGTGGAGAACAGCGATGGCGGCAGCTGAGTCTGGGGCAGGCTGGGAACAGAGTAGCAGATCTTCTGATATCAGAGGCTAGAGCCATTAAGAGACAGAAGCTAGGGGCAGCCTGTCCTTGGGGAGGAAGCCACTGACACCCAGCATCTCTCCAGAAGGGTTCACAGTTGTCTGGACTCAAGCAGCTTGCAGGACCAGGCGCCTTAATTCTCTGTCCCTCACTACTGGCATCCACAGGGAGGTCTCCATCTAGCAGCGGCATCCAAGAAGGTGGTTTTGGGTAGCTTCATAGACATAAGCACCCAAATTAACCAGACTACGAGAGCTCCTCAAAAGTTTTTATTCTTTTTCATCTTTTTGAACTGGCACACTGCCTGGTATACACCGCCAGGTAGGCATTCAGAAAAGCTTCTTTTTTTTTAAATACACAACTTACAATACTGGGAAGATTTCATTTCAGTGTTTCCCAAAACATTATTCCTGGAAAGGGTGTACTCTCCCATGACTCTGGATAATAGAAGTTTTGTTCTTATTTTTTTAAGTCACCTCAGACACTGGAACACATTAGATCTAACACTTAAGTGCTTTGAAAGGGCAGTAAAAAATCCCCAAGGAATTCAATAATTGTTGTAATTGCTGGGAAGACTGTGGTTTCTGCAGCCCAGGGTGGCTTCACAGTTGTCAGAGGACACAGATTCTATGTCCCTCCCCGACCAGGGACCTCCAGGACAGCTTCCCTGGTTGGTTCTCGAGTCTTTCGGCAGAAGGCAGACCAACAGAGAAGGGCTGTGACCTTCTCCGACCAGTCCAGGCCTCACGCCGCTGCGTCACAGACCCTGTAGCAGCAGCATAGCTACGGAGCACGTCATCCTGGAAGTGGATCCTCCGTGGGTCACACCAAGCAGCGCAGCAGGGAACCAGAATGAGGCTCAGGGCCACCATCAAAAGAGTGACCTCCCCTCTCCTTCCAATTAGTTACCTGTATTCAATGTGCAGTGTAAACGAACAGAAGTTTTACAAACTAAATTACTTTCTTAAAAATCAATACAACATCATTACATACAATTCTCTTTGAGAAGTCTTTCCAATTCAATTCTTAAGTTGCATTTATAAAATGGTGTGCAAAAACAAACACTGACCTCAAATAAATAGGAAAAAAAAGTGGGAAGAGCTAAAATTTTTTGTGTGTTTTTAAATTAAAAGTTAAAAACACCAGCTGCACTTCAAAGTATTTGCAGGATGGAGAAATACATCAAGAAGGCTGTCAAAAACAGCCCTCAGAGTTAGAGTTGCATTTTCAACTGAGGTTTTCTGTGTTCAAAATTCACAATGAATGCCTCCGCTGAGATCTTTCACCACTCCCTCTTTGACCAGCTTTAAGAGGAACTTGGTTTCCGTTGTCACATTATGCATGGTCTGAAAGTTCATAGCAGCCATGCACTGATTGTCGAAGTAGTGCAAAGGTGTTCTGGGTTGATTGAGGTCATATCCAAAACCCGCCAAACTGACTTCATCGCACAGATGTGTGGCTAAGACAACGGCAATGACACCGATTGTGGGGACGTTCTGAGAAAGGGAAAAGAAGACCAAAAAGTAAAAAAAAATTTTAGCGCAAGTCACCATTTTGCTGGTATTATACATGCTATGCAGGGTCATGAAAGCTACATTGGGGGCTGCAATTTCATACATCACATAATTTTATACATCATGAACTTTAGAGTCCAACTCTCCATTTAAGTCAGGAATCTAGGCTCTAAAACATGGTCTGTGATGTTCACACACTTTCAGGGGGCAGCCTGACAATTCTTACACCAAGTTAAAAGGTATTCCTTCTAGGCTGGTCGCGGTGGCTCACGCCTATAATCTCAGCACTTTGGGAGGCTGAGGTGGGTGGATCACGAAGTCAGGAGTTCGAGACCAGCCTGGCCAATATGGTGAAACCCTGTCTCTACTAAAAATACAAAATTTAGCCAGGCGTGGTGGTGCGCGCCTGTAGTCCCAGCTACTCAGGAGGCTGAGGCAGGAGAATCGCTTGAACGCGGGAGGCGGAGGTTGCAGTGAGCCGAGATCGAGCCATTGCCCTCCAGCCTGGCGACAGAGCAAGACTCTGTCTCAAAAAAAAAAAAAAAAAGGTATTCCTTCTAAAATGTCTACCCCACTGGTCCTTCCTATATGTGATGTCCAGAATCATTAAAAAAAAAAAAAGCCTACTTCCTCTCTCAATGACAAATGTCTATGAGGTCTGCTCTGGGATAGGTGGCCACAGGACCTTCCACGGTCCTTCCCAGGGCACAGTTTCTGGAGCCCATCCCTTCCTGAGAACAGAGGATTCTCAGTTCTCACTGCAGAAGACTGTGTTCCCACACCAGCAGCTACATCCCACTTAAGGGCCCCATTGGCTTTGCTGGCAAATAGCACTTCCAGGCCATTTCCCTATGTAGAGCTGCTAAGCCAGTTTCTTCCCACCCTCTGTTTGGGCAAGTAAATTTTTTTTTTTTTTTTTGAGACAGGGTCGGTCTCACTCTGTTGCCCAGGTTGGGGTGCAGTGGTGCGATCACGGCTCACTGCAGCCTCGACCTTCCCAGGCTCAAGTGATCCTCCCACCTCAGCTTCCTGAGTAGCTGGGACTACAGGCATGTGCCACCATGCCCAGCTACTTTTTGTATTTTTTGTAGAAACAGGGTTTCACCATGTTGCCCAGGCTGGTCTCGAACTCCTGGGCTCAAGATCCTCCTGTCTTGGCCTCCCAAAGTGTTGGGATTACAGCCATGGGTCACCATGCCCAGCCGCAAGTACATTTTTAGTCCTGAATTAAATATTTTCACATTTGCTCCTTTAAAAATGTATCCTACTGACCTTGGCCTAGAATCTCCATTGTCTAAACCTTTCTAGATTCTGATGGTGTCCCCACTCCCTCCTCATGTCTAGCATCTTGTCATGCCTCCTGTAATGTGCAAATCTGGCATTGTGCTTTCTGGATCTCCATGCCAGTCTTGGGTAAAAACCGTACACAGGACAGGGAGGAATACAGAAGGCCCTGCAGCTCGCTAGGCCTCCTCGAAGGCTGCCATCAATCTACTAATACTCTTACTATTAGCATCCTTTTGTATAGTTTTTCCTGTGAAAATGTGCCTCCATTTTCATTCATCTTAGTTGAGCCTGTGGCTGCCATAAATATAACTCTCCTTTTTTGTAAAGTGGAACAACAGTGGACCCTCCAGAGTTCACAGATTCAGGTGGGATTAGGGAACATCTACTGAAGCCATCATTTATTAAAATCTGCTTCCTGCTCCTTGATGCATCTACCTCTCAAAGCCAACCTCACCTGTTAAAAAGGAACTCAACAGCCATTCTGCAGGCTTGGAAATAGAAACCAAGAGAAATTAACACAAAGGACACTTTCCTCCTGTTTAGCCAGGGCTCTAGGCATTGTTCTGTCTTCTCCAACCATGTACCGCCAGTGACCATCTTGGCACACAGGGAACATTCAATGTTTGTGGAAGGAGTGTGTGAAATCAACTGTCCATTCGGGTGATACATGGAGAGAACTAAAAAACCGATGAAAAACTCCCCAAAGCACGTTATCTCTATAGCACGCCCTTTGAGATCACATCTGTTGCTCAACAGGCTTCTTCATCTGCTGGAAGAACATATACATGAGGAAGTTTCTGATACTGCAATTTTAGATCAGAAGTCCTCTTTTAAGTTACTGTTTTTATCCAAAAGAAAAATGCCATTTTATCAATTATAAAAATAGGCAAATATTCAGTTCAACTAATAGATTATAAAGCAGAAAGTAGAAGTCTTCTACAGACTTCCCCTCCGAAGAAGGGCATTCTTCACTGGTTGGTGTCTATTTCCAAGCTTTTACACTAAACACATACTTTTATTGTTAAAGTGTTCTGTATCTTTTTTTTTTTCTTAGATGGAGTTTCACTCTTGTTGCCCAGGCTGGAGTGCAATGAGGCGATCTCGGCTCATTGCAACCTCCGTCTGCTGGGTTCAAGCGATTCTCCTGCCTCAGCCTCCCAAGTAGCTGAGATTACAGGCATGCGCCACCATGCCTGGCTAATTTTATTTTTAGTAGAGACGGGGTTTCTCCACGTTGGTCAGGCTGGTCTCGAACTCCCGACCTCAGGTGATCTGCCCGCCTCAGTCTCCCAAAGTGCTGGGATTACAGGTGTCTGCAACCACGCCCAGCCTAGTGTTTTGTATCTTTATTTTCTCACTTAATATACTATGGAGGTGTTTTCCTATCTTCTTCATCCTTAACAGACAATACTGCATTGACTTTATCATAATTTGTTTAAGCAATCCCATAATGATGAACATTTAGGCTGTTTTTAGTCCTCTGCTGTTAATGCTATAGTGTACATCCTAGAATATCCATTTTTGCAAATTTCTCTAATTTCCTTGTAATAATGTTTTTAGTGTAAAATTAGTGGGTCAGAGATGATTCATATTTAAAATGGTTTAATATTGCCAAAATATCCTCCAGAAAAAGTGCCAGCTGATCATTCTACCTACATTCCTGCCAAACAAGGACATTATCAAACTTTTAAGTCTTTCCCAAGAAAGTGGGCAAAAATATTATTGTGGCTCTAATTTGCTTTTATTTGATTATTGGTAAAGTTGAACATTTTTACATGTATTCTTTGGCTATTTTAATTCTTCTTTTGTGAAATGTCTATTCCTATTCTTTGCCCATTTTCTATTGGTTCATCTTTTTCTTTTTGATTTAGTAAGAGCTCTTTGTATTCTGAGAGTGTTTACTCTCGTTGTACATGTGATAATTTCCACACAGGTCTTAAGTTTTAAAGACACAAGTCAAGTTATTCAGATCAAGAAGCCGCAAGTAATAAAGGCATGCACACCCCCACGCCCCTGGTGGCAGCACTTGCTAATTGCAGGTAAAGAATCTCTGCTGCAATAAACAGCCTAGAGCACAAAGTTCCCAAATTAGGCTGCAAAATAAAAATTGTCCAGAGAATTTAGAAAATCTTAAAACACAGAACAATTAGAATGTCTGAGATGAGACCCAGGCATTAACTGAAAAACACTGTTCTTGAGGATTAACTTTTATAACTGTCACCTACAAAGTGATGATAAAAATCAGTTCTCACCTGAGTGGCCCACAGAGTGAAAATGTAAATATGACTTTTCTCTGGGGTACAAAATTTTTTAATTTTTAAAAAATTAAAAAATAAAATCTAAATAACTTTTCAGATCACGAAAGTGCCTTTCAGTGTCCTGCAGTTATATGGAGTCCTGGAGTAAGAATACCTTAAACAGTATCTCAGTGATTCAAGTGTTAATGTGCTGCCTACACTAAAGAGAAGAGTCACTGGAGAGAAGGCCAATTAAACAATGAGGAGCCCTGCAGCCAAGTGCAGAGTGGTAAACACACATGAAGCATCTAATCACAGGCTGGGTTTCTCCACTAGAGATGCTTCCGGGTATACAGTTGAGCCAAAGTGAAATTTGTACACATCTCCCCTCAAACAGGGAACAGTTAACTTTGAGTAGCAACAAAAATACCTTATCTCGGCCCCAGAACCTTGACTGAGGCTCTGAGTACTGAAGGATGTCAAAGGCAGTCTCTTTGATGATAACTGGATTCAAAATCCTGAAATGTTTTGGCTGCAGTGGGATTTTTTCTGCCACCTGCTTCCAAAAGAAGAGTCGTACCCAGAACGGCTAAGGAAAGCAAGCAAGCAGTTGTTAGTCATCCTTCTAGGGGAGGGGAGAAAGCATTCCCATTCATCAGACCAAGGCTGTGGGTGTGACCCCATGTGGCCCTGTGCACTGCCTTCTGAAGCAATCTACTCCTGTAGATTGCAAAAGCTATGCAAATCCAGCACTTCAACTCAAAAAAGTAACTCTAAAATAGCCACTTCACACAGGCGACACTGGACAAAGAGAGGAATTGCAGAACCAGCTTGTATTTGTTTGAGGTAGACATTCCTCAATGGCACTAAAGCTATCATTTTGTCCAGGGAAGCCCCAGCAAATAGGTCCAATTTAAGGCTATTAAGTGCTGTAACTGCCCTCACTTGCATCCTCTCCCACTTACTCTATTTCCTAGTCCCATGAAGTCGTTTCATACATGCTTCATCTTCCAACTAGAACTTCTGCCCAATAGAAAATCCACAAGACCATGATGACTGGTATAGAATCAGCTTTGGAAATACAAATTCATCATCACATGGAGTTTACGTGAAAAGTCGAATGTGTCCCATTAGTTTCACAGACAGCTAGTTTGTGCATATGTCTATACGTGTGCACATACTCCTCGATAGTTGACCTCTGAAATGTATTTGAATATAATGGGTGAGACTATAATGTGACCAATAAAGACAAAAGGAATATGACCAAGTGAGGGCCATCTCTTCCATAGCTGCCCTTCTGGAATGCCATGAATTTATTCCAACAAGGGAACCACTGACCAAAGCATTTTTGGAGAAGCTCTTTAGAGTATGCCTTGATTTTTATATTCTTTTGAATATCCTCAAAAAGGCTTATATCCATCTAAGTAAATCTAATTTCTGGAACTAGCCAAAAGCTATGCAAGTTCATGTCTGGAGAACAAGGTGGGTGAACAACCTCAGTAACAGCAATTCTGGTCACAATCTGGATATTCCCATTAAGCAATGATCACCATTTTCATGTGACTCTTAATTAGCTTCTAAAAGCAATTTGCAGCAAATTTGCTGAGGGGTGGCTGGGCACAGTGGCTCACGCCTGTAATTCCAGCACTTTCGGAGGCCGAGGCGGGTGGATCTCCTGGGGTCAGGAGTTCGAGACCAGCCTGGCCAACATGGTGAAACCCCATCTCTATTAAAAATACAAAAATTAACTGGGCATGGTGGCAGGCGCCTGTAATCCCAGCTACTCAGGAGGCTGAGGCAGAAGAATCACTTGAACCTGGGATGTGGAGGCTGCAGTGAGCTGAGACTGCACCACTGCACTCCAGCCCTCCAGCCTGGGCAACAGAATGAGACTCCATCCCCTACGCCCTCCAAAAAGGAAAGAATTGCTGAGGGGTTTCTACAAAGAGAGTGATCATCATTTGAAAGACAACACAAAAGTGTGCATTCCGCTCCGCGTGTTTAAAAATAAAAGGCTATAATTACAACTAAGTCAGACTCCTTCACTTTTTACTAAGGCAGATTTAATAGAAGTATTAGTGCTTACCAGGGTTTCATTTTTTACCATAGCTTGAAGCCAGTTGAAATCAACACTCTTAAATAAAACAGCAACAAACAAGTCATTGGAATAATATTCAAGGTCAGACAGTGGTGCACCCTCTGGATAAGTCATCCTTATAGTAGTTTTATTTCCAACATGTTCTGAATATCCCTCAACTGGTGCACTGTTTAACCTATTTAAATAAAAAGAACAAAGACACACTGACAAAGCAGGCCATCAACCATCTCTGTACACCAGGCAGTATCCATGTCATATCCTCCACATCTTCTTATGACTAAGAATGAGTACATGGTTTGCAGCCTCATCTCCCCTCCCAGCTCTGTCTTTCTAGGATTTCGACGAATGCAGCCTTTAGTCCTTGAGCGAACACTTGTATCTAATCCCTGAATGTCAAGCAATTTCATCTAGCCCTAATATTTTTACTCAATCTAAGCATATTACATTTGGGACTTTCTCTGGGTGCCAGTAAAATATCCTCAGAAATTTCCCATTGTGCTCAGATATTAGTCCTTGCCAGAATTTCAAAAAAGGAATCAGAAGGGAAAATCTCGTCCACCATGCCTGGCTGACTTTTTGATTTTTTGTAGAGACAAGTTGTCTCTATGTTGCCCAGGCTGGTCTCAACTGAACTCCTGAGCTCAAGCGATCCTCCTGCCTTGGCCTCCCAAAGTGCTGGGATTATAGGCATGAGCCACTGCGCCTGGCCAGAAAACAATTTTTAAACAGTGAAACCAAAAAAGAATCTAGGATGACTGCCTATTGGCTATTATGGTGAGTCTGAATTTCTCTGTGTGCCTTCCATGTCCCAGCCAGCACTGCCTTAGGACTCACTAGCCCCAAGCCCCTTCTCCAGAAGCCAGGCCCCTCATAGACTCGTCTCTTGCTGTGTCCTCTTCTTGCCCGTCTGGCAGTTGTGGTCCTTTGCTGTTTTACCTGAATCTACCCACCTTCCAAACCTCACTTCCTCTGACAAGGTTCTGCCACTTACTGCAGCCGGCAGCATGCTCCTCCAACTTAGGGTCAGTATGACAGTTTGGAGCATCCAACCATTTTGTGTTTTTGTTTCAACTTCTCAAACAGTAAGTCCCTTGAGGGCAGGGACTGTGAAGAGCTTCCTGCGTCCCTCACTGTTCCTGGAGCCACACTGACCAAGAGCAGTGCACTGAGTTCTAGAGGAGAAAGGTTGCTTTTAAAAGCAATGTACCGCAGTCTGGGCAATTTGGGGGAACCCCATCTCTACTAAAAATATAAAAAATTAGCCACGCGTGGTGTATACCTGGGGTCCCAGCTACTGGGGAGGCTGCGGTGGGAGGATCTCCTGAGCCTGGGAAGTTGAGGCTGCAGTGAGCCGAGATCACACTACTGCACTCCAGCCTGGATGACAGGAGTGAGACCCTGCCTCAAAAAATAAAATAAAATAAAAACAATAAAAATAAGTAAACAAACAAAAAAAAAAACCAATGTACCTTATCACAATGTCGAACTGGTTCAGGGTGTGGCCCAGTTCTAATCCGTGCAGTATTCCTCCGCTTCCAATAACCACACAGCGCCGACAGGTCTTGGCTTTCAAGTGTTCAGGGAGGTCGTGCTCCGGCAAGAGTTCCAAGAGGGTCTGGACTTTGCTGGAGAACTTCCGGAACCCAAAAGGAGGATTGTACTTAGACTCAGCTTCACTGTCTTTGGGGGCCTTCTGCACAAAAGGGAGTAAGTCCACGCTATACCTGTGCTCAAATAACAGCGCCATTGATGTCTCGGCAAACTTGGGACGACATTCCTTCTGCAAGACTTGCTGAGCATATTTCTGAGCTCTCTGGAATGAAATCACACCATCTGGGTTTTAAAAACTCTCCTGCATTAAAAATATACTCTTCTAGATGACAATTTGTCCTATGATGTCTGATGTAGCTCCTGTGTTGATTAGTGTCTTTTAACACAGAATATTTGCTTTTTAGAGTTAAGTTTGGCTCAGAAACTTGAAGAAACAACCTGGGAGAATCACATGACAGGGAGATAAACACAGCAGGGTATTCATTTCATTGCACGGGCAAAGCAAGAAGGACTCCCACCTCCCACCCCCAGCCTAACACTGTTCAAATACATTTGGGGTGAAAATGTACTTTGGGGTGTTTAAGACTTCATGTTTCATAAAATTCTGATACACGCTACAACATGGTAAAACTTTGAGGACATTATGCTAAGTGAAGCCAGTCACAAAGAGACAAATACTGTATGACCTGACTTATATGAGGTATCTAAAGTAGTCAAATTCATAAAAACAGGAAAGAATGGTGGTTACCGGGGTTGAAGAGAGGGAGAAAAGGGGAGTTGTTTAATGGGTACAGAGTTTCGGTTTTGCAAGATGAAAACATTCTAGAAATTTGTTTCACGAGAGTTTAAATATACTTAACGCTGCCAAATGGTACATTTAAAAATAATTATGATGGTAAATTTTATGCTTTTTTTAACCACGATTAAAAAAAAAGGTTCATATATCAGGTTCTCATCTAGAAGGATGACAAACAGGCTTATTTATCAGTTGAGGTACAGAACGTCACAGTCTAGAATGCAAATTACCTGAAAGAATCAGGGAACGTCCCCTTAACATAGAAATTGCATTGGTTTCAAAGCATTTTCCCAGCCTGCATTTCCACATGCATTTTAATGTTTTGCCTCAGCCAGGAGCTGCTTGAATGCAACAAAACTCAGAGGAAAGGCAGGCACAGCACGTGTCCATTCACCCCAGTCTTCCTCTTGGCTCAGTTGGACAAATGCTGCCTCAGAACCCGTCAGGTAGTTCTTCCTAATCTTTGTGCTTTTTTGTCCTTGTCTCCATATTTAGCAGCCTTGGAATTGGCCCTGCATTACTCCTCCTATTCACTACCTTCTCACAGGCAGAAGAGAGTGTGTGTGTGTGTGTGTGTTTGTGTGTGTAATCCTATATTTACTGGGATATTTATTATTAGGAATTTAACATATCTTTTCAACTCTGTCAGTATCATTATGAGGATTATTACTGGGGTATAGGTTTAAATGTTCATCCCATGTTTTTCCTCAAGGCCTTGTTATTTTTATTTTCTGATTTTTGCTTAATACATTTTTTTTAGGAATGCATCTATCCTATTATAGCAGAGATACTTAATATATTATAGCTTTGATAAGTTGTTAGCATCTGTGAAGAGAACACTGTCTACATCCCAAGAATATAGCCCCATTTCTGAAAAAGGAACTGATATTCTTGGAGCCTCAGAAATGCTGCTGCAGACACCGTGCACAGCCACTGCCTCAGTTCACCCTCACGACACTATGGCACCTTGCAAGACGATCATTAGTATCTTCACTTTGTAAGAGGTCTGAGCTGGCCCAGCAAACCTGGCTCCTAAAACAACAGCCTCTACCTATATAAATCAGCACACAAACACCACCATTGAGAACAAATGTTTAAATACGAATTGGCATCTTCATGAGGAATCAGCAGGAAAGCCAAGCAAGGAATCTGCCTTGACCCTGAGCCCCTGAATGGAGGGGCTCACCCCCGGCCAGGCCTGCCCAGCAGGCGATGCTCTGGGTGCTTAATGCCAAGCTGGTGGAAGCAAGACACACAGAGTGGCCACCCACACTGCACATTCATCTCTTAAACCCTAGGCCCGAAGGTCATGAATGGCAATTTTTAGAGGCCTAAAGGCCTAATTCTCCACTAGAGAATCATATCCCAAGTGTCTGGTTTTACAAATCTCCTAGGACAGAAAGGAACATCTGAGAAGTGGCAAGAGGGACCCGGAGAAGCTCACTGATGGCCACAGGACTAGAAAGAGGTGCATGAGCAAGCTGGATGCTCACCAGGCTGCCAGGTCTCCTCTTCAGAAGCTTCATCTGGAAAAGGAATTTCATTCCATTTCCATTCTCGCCAAGAGGTTAATTTCAGGCTTCAAACTTAATTTTCTTTTTTTTTCCTTTTTTTTTTTCTGAGACAGAGTCTCGCTCTGCTGCCCAGGCTAGAGTGCAGTGGTATAATCTCGGCTCACTGCAACCTCTGCCTCCTGGTTTCAAACGATTCTCCTGCCTCAGCTTCCTGAGTAGCTGGGATTACAGGTGTGCACTGACACGCCCGGCTACTTTTTGTATTTTCAGTAGAGATGGGCTTTCACCATGTTGGTCAGGCTGGTCTCGAACTCCTGACCTAGTGATCCACCTGCCTCCGCCTTCCAAAGTGCTGGGATTACAGGAGTGAGCCACGGTGCCCAGCCCAAACTTAATTTTCTAGACTGTGGGCAGGGCACATTTCTCAGTAGTCACCTTCTCACTGTGACCCCTCCTGCACCTAAGTCACAGTAGATGTTGTAAGTAAATCCTGAGTGAGTGTTCTACATGCCCTGGCAACGTCTAAAGCCACAGCAATTCCTTGTCCTCTTGTTTCAACTCGTTTAACAAATCTCCACTGACTGCGTGGAGACAGGGCTTTTTCTGTAGAGAGCTCACACGAACTCCATCTCACAGCCACTCAGAACACGAGGACCACATGGGCCATGTCCTCCACTCTGGGATGGTTTCTGTTCTTGCTTCAATGGTGCACAACCAGATATCATTGTCTTGGGGGCTTCCTCAGAGCTTGTCCCACATCTTTAAATGAGTTGAACTGGCATCTGTCTCAGCTGCTCTCCTCCCTCTCCACCGCTTGCCCGTGGCTCACAGCTCAGAAGAAAATGCCTCGAGGGGAGCGCCCCACCTTCAGGAGCTGCAATGAAGACAGGAAGAGTGTGACTAGGCCGTGAGGACTCCAGAGCTCCTAGGAAGGCCTTGGAGGCATCAGCTGGGGCCTGGGTGGCATTCATCCAGATGAGGCTCACTGGGAAGCCAGGAGCTGGTGATTCTCTCGTAAAATACAAGAACTCCCATTGGTCTCAAATCCAGGGACAAAAGTAAAGGTTTCAGTTTTTAACATCTTCCAGGCCGAGCTTGCAGGTTGCCCACGATTTGAAGACAAAGTAGACATCTGGTAGTGCCAATTGTTAATGCTGTGGCAGTGTGCCATAAAAACATCATGTGAAATTCACAGAAGGTATTAAAAACAATCAAAGTAATTTTCCTCAGCAAAATCCCCACTTTCATTTCCACTCTGAAATTTTAAGGACAACCCTTCTCAGAAATACAAGTAAGTGGCATAATTCTTAGTAAAAGGCAATGTTCTATTGCACTTATTATTTTTTAAAAATCTGGAACAGGGCAGAGCACTCAGATTGAAAGAAAACTCGTGGCTGGCATTAATGAGATGTGGGAAGCAGCTCAATTCTGCCACGGATCGCGTGATCTGGGGGCATCAGTGACCTTGTGGAACTTTCATTTCCCATACCCGTAAATTCTGGTGCTGGTCGCGTCTTCGCAGGTTGCTCTGATGCCCAAAGCATTTTGCCCAGTACCTGGCATGTGTGGAGACTTGTATGATATCACACAAGGACAGTAACTGAGGGTCAAGTTATTGACATATTTTACTCACATTTAACTTATAACTTTTACCCAGTTAGAAGCAGGAAAAAATTTTAATAACCAAGTCATGGAAAGAACACTACACTATAAACTCAACCAGTCCGTGGCAGCCTGGGGTGGGGGTTGAGGGTGGGGACTGACTGCAGAGGGGCTCCGGGGAACTTGCTTGGGCCATGTGAATGTGCTAAAGCGGGATTGTGGTGACAGAGGCGTGGCTGCATAAGTTTTTAATACTCATCAAACAATGCACTTCAAAGGAGTAAATCTTATGTAGATTTCATCCCATCAACTGTTAGAAAAAAAAAATAATCAGGAGATCTGGTGGCTGGACTCAGTTCTAGATTGATTTAACCAGCAGCGTCATCTTTGTTAAAGCATTTCTCCCCAGGTTGAGGCTTCAGTTTTCTTACCTCTAAGATATCCCAGGAAGGCCTGGAAAGCGGGGAGCAGCAGCACTAAGGAGAGAAAAGACTCGGTTTGAAGGTGCTGGTGCCTGGGCTCACTGAATGCTTCAGCAGGGTGGGCCCTGTTTACTTTAAAGGCATGGTGTAGGTCTGTAGAGTCTGAGAGAAGACGATGAAGAAGCGTCTGAGTCCATCTGGGCATAATTAACTGCACGCAATGCCGTCAGCAGGGAGATAAGGTCTTCAGCTCTCAGAAAGGAGAGAGGGCCAAGTTCAAAATGCTGCTACTACACAGCCCAAACCGAAACTGACATCAACGTGCCCTCGTCTCTCTTCAAACATCTTTTAAGTGCAATTTCACATCTGAACCACATTTTCAAAGTGTCCAGGCATCCCTTCAGAGCCCACTGGTAGTCTTTTTAACAACTGGCACATTAAGGGACATATTTAAATAGAAAATACAAAACCCACAACTGCCACAGCCACACTTCCTCTGCTGCAGTAATGAAGGCGGGGACTGGTGTCACCAGACAATGCTCACGTCTAGCAGGGCTGGCAGGGTCCCACTCACACTGTGAGTTGATGAGTGGAACCAACAGAGCTAACAGGGCCCCAACCTTATGGCTCTGAGACCTTCTTCTGCCCATATACATCCACGATAATTCAAATTTGTCCATGTGCTCTTGTGGTAAGGATTAAATCTCCACTGACTGCCTGGAGACGGGATTTTCTTCTTAGAGAGCTCACACAGAACTCCATCTCACAGCCATTCAGAACACGAGGACCACACGGGCCATGTCCTCCACTCTATTTTTGCTTCGATGATGCACAACCAGATATCAAATTAAGGAGCTGCTTCGTGCTTAGTGTACCATTCAAGGCCTTTTGCTATCTGGCCCTGTCTCATTTTCAGTCCCATATCCTGTGATCCCTCCTCCCCAAATCCTCAGTGATAGGCAACTCTTGCCATTCCTCTCACGTGCAAAGCCTTCTGAGGCCTGCACTTATGCACAAACCACCTCTTCCGCGTGGAAGGAAGCAGGACATCCTGTCAGGACTGTTTTGAAAAGTGGAGCATTTTAACAAGGTCAAAATGTTAAAAACCTACTTTAAAAAATTCTCTAGTAACACAATAAGACACCCTCAATTCCACCATAATTATAGCAGGCTTTCACTTTCTATTTTACTCGTTTCAAACTCACGGAGTTTTACAAACATGTTTGACTTGTACAACTGCCCCCCATTCCTTCCTCTTTCTCTATGAAAAATTACAGGGGACTTTCTCCTTTACTTATTTCCGTATTACTTGAATTTTCGGTGTTTTTTTAAATAATTGAAAAAAGTAACCTTTTAGAAATCGCTCAGCACTGGGGTGACATGGTAGATGGACACTGTGGGCTGCTGCTCAGTTTTGCTTAGGTGGCTTTGGCTCCTTCTCCAGGCAGGTGTAGGACCAGGGAGGCCAACTCCCCCATCAGAAGTCCTCCCAACCCCCTCTTCAGTGATTGGTCAGGAGTCCTCACTGAAGCCCATCAAGGCAGGGCATTGGCATCTATGAAGGCTGCTATTGGTCCAGCCATGAGCTTAGGTCTAAAAATTGGCCCAGTAGCCTAATGAAAGGACTTACATTCCATGGTTCAGCGAGAAGGGGCAGGAAGTGGGTGCTGGGCTTTTCCCTGTCTACCAGTGGATGTTTAGGTTGAAGAGAACTATCAGTTCTGTTCCTCACATTAAACTTAAGGTGCATTACTGAATGTACTCAAAGAATTACATGTTATAACTGCATTTTCTGTACAATCTAGAGTTCACACGTAATGGAAGATTGCACTGTGATTCAAGTACTATCTCCCCTTCCCCCTGAAGTTGAATATACATAAGTGCATATTAAGTAATGTAAGATGTTAAGCACACAGCCCCTGTCTCCCAAGACCTGGCCTGGAAAACAAGTGGGGAAAATGAACAGCTGAAATCCTACAATGATAAACACCAGGATTAAGGCATGAGGGGGCTCTCTCACACACACAGAGGGATGATCAGGGATAGCCTCTTAGAAGGGGTAACCGCTGAGCTGAGGCTTGACTTAAAATATGAGTAACAGAAGGGCAAAGGGCAAGGAAAGGCTCTAGGCAGCAAAGAAAGAAAGAATGCAGCAAATAGAGGAAAGTTCTTTTCAACAAATGGTCCTGGGACAACTGGAGAACAAAATGCAAAAGGATGACCCTGGACCCTGACCTCACACTGATATGGTTTGGCTCTTTGTCCCCACCCAAATCTCATCTTGTAGCTCCCATAATTCCCATGTGTTGTGGGAGGAACCCAGTGTTAGATGACTGAACCACAGGGGCAGGTCTTTCCTGTGCCATTCTTGTGATAGTGAATGGGTCTCATGAGATCTGATGGTTTTAAAAATGGGAGTTTCCCTGCACAGTTTCTCTCTTTTGCCTGCTGCCATTCATGTAAGACGTGACTTGCTCCTCCTTGCCTTCCGCCATGATTGTGAGGCTTCCCCTGCCATGTGGAGTTGTAACTACAATTAAACCTCTTTCTTTTGTAAATTGCCCAGTCTTGGGTATGTCTTTATCAGTAGTTAAAATGGACTAATATACCATATACAAAAATTAATGCGAAATGAATCAAAGACCTAAATGTAAGAGGTAGTACGTTATAAACATACTAGAAGAAAACTTGGGACTAAACAATAGTTTCAGACTGGGTGCGGTGGCTCACGCTTGTAATCCCAGCACTTTGGGAGGCCGAGGCGGGCAGATCACGAGGTCAGGAGATCGAGACCACGGTGAAACCCTGTCTCTACTAAAAATACAAAAAAATTAGCCGGGCGTGGTGGTGGGCGCCTGTAGTCCCAGCTACTTGGAGAGGCTGAGGCAGGAGAATGGCGTGAACCTGGGAGGTGGAGCTTGCAGTGAGCCAAGATTGCGCCACTGCACTCCAGCCTGGGCCACAGAGCGAGACTCTGTCTCAAAAAAAAAAAAAAAAAAAAAAAAAAATAGTTTCTTAGATATGACACCAAAAGCATAAATGACCAAAGGAAAAATAGGTAAATTGGGTTTCATCAGAATTAGACTCTTGTGCTAAAAATGATACCATCAAGAAAGTGAAAAGACAACTTAGAGAGTGGAGAAAATACTTGGAAATCACATACCAGATATAGGGTACTGGTATCCAGAACATAGAAAGAACTCTTAAAATTTAAGAATAAAAAGTCAAATAACCCAATTAAAAATGGGCAAAGGATCTGAATGGGCATTCCTCCAAAGAAGACACACATATGGTCAATGAGAGCACATGGAAAAGATGCTCAGCATCATTAGCTATCAGCAAATCAAAACCACAATGAGATATCACTTAACATCTATCAGGATGACAGTAGTAAAAAAGGAAAGACAATAACAAATGTTGATAAAGATGCGGAGAAACTGAAACTCTGGTACCTTGCTTACAAGAATGTCAAATGATGCAACCATTTTGGAAAACAGTTTGGCAGTCCCTCAAAAAGCAAAACATAGTTACCATATGACTCAGCAACTATATTCCTAGTATATACATAAAAGAACTGAAAACAGGTACACAAATACTTACATACACATGTTCACAGCAGCATTATTCATAATAGCCAAAAGTGGACACAACCCAAATGTCCACCAACTGATGAATGGATAAACAAAATGTGGTATATCCATACAATGAGGTATTATCCAGAAATAATAATGAAGTACTGATACATGCTACAACGTGGGTGTACCTTGAAAACATTATCCTAAGTGAAAGAATCCAGTCACAAGAGACCATGAAATGAGTAACATGAAATGTCCATAATAGGCAAATCTATACAGACAGAAAGTAGATTACTGGTTGCCTAGGATTTGTGGGGAGGGGGAAATAGGGAGTGACTATGAATGGATATGGAGTTTCTTTTTGGGATACTAAAAACCTTCTAAACTTAGATCATGGTGATGGTTGCACAATTCTGTAAATCGCTAAAACCATAGTGTATTGCACAAAATCACCGCACTGTATCCCTTTTTTTTCTTAGTATCTTATTCTGTTCTGTTGTATGGGCTGAAGTGCAGTGGCATGATTATAGCTCACTGTAACCTCAAACTCTTGGGCGCAAGCGATCCTTCTGCCTTAGTCTCTGGAGTAGCTAAGACTACAGTTGTGAGACACCACACAAGGCTAATGTTTTTATTTTTTAATAGAGATGATGTCTTGGTATGTTGCCCAGGCTGGTCTCAAACTCCTGGCCTCAAATGATCCTTCCTGCCACAGCCTCCCAAAAAGCTGGGATTATAGACAGGAGCCAACATGCCTGGCTGTACTGTATGCTTTAAATGGTGAACTATGTGGTGTGTTAATTATATCTCAATAAAGATGTTTTCAGGGCAGGGCATGGTGGCTCACGCCTATAATCCCAGCACTTTGGGAGGCTGAGGCAGGAGGATCACTTGAGTCACTTGAGTCCAGGAGTTTGAGACCAGCCTGGGAAACATGGTAAGACCCTGCCTGTACAAAAAAAAAAAAAAAAAATTAGGTACGTATGGTGGTGCATGCTATAGTCCCAGCTACTCGGGAGGTTGAGGTGGGAGGATTGCTTGAGCCTGGGAAGTTGAGGCTGCAGTGAGCAATGATCAGGCCACTGCACTTCAGCTTGGGTGACAGCATGAGGCCCTGTTGAAAAGAAAAGAAGCTGGGCTCAGTGGCTCATGCCTGTAATCCTAGCACTTTGGGAGGTCGAGGCGGGTGGATCACCTGAGGTCAGGGGTTTGAGACCAGCCTGGCCAACATGACAAAACCCCGTCTCCACTAAAAATACAAAAATTAGCTGGGTGTGGTGGCACGTGCCTGTAATCCCAGCTACTCGGGAGGCTGAGACAGGAGAATCACTTGAACCCAAGAGGTGGAGGTTGCAGTGAGCCGAGATCGTGCCACTGCACACCAGCCTGGGAGACAGAGTGAGACTCCGTCTCAGAAAAAAAAAAAAAAAAAAAGAGAGAAAAGGAAAAAAGAGAAGAGAAGAGAAGAGGTTCACCCAAGGACCTGTGAGGGATTGAGTGTGCCTAAAATACATAGAGCTGGGACAATGGAGGTGGCACAGAGACTGGAGAGATCAGTAGGAACCAAGTCATGAATGGTCTTCTGGGCCAGACTAAGGAGTTTGGGTATTTTCCTGAATGTAAAGGAGAGGCACCAAAAAGTTTTAAGGAAGGAAGCAATACATTAGATTCAAATTGTAGAATACGACTACTCCGGCCACAGTGGGGCATGGCTGGATGCAGGAAGGCAGGTGAGGAGACACACAAGCAGGGAAACAGGAAGAGCAGGGGGACTCTAAAGGGCAGCCCTGGCTCACTACGCCTTTCCTTGGAATGCCATGTACTATGTATTTTTACAGACACAGTCCCTACTCTCAAGTAACTTACACTTTAGATGGCAGGATGAGAGGCTCATATGAATTAGGATAATATCGACGGAATCTGGCAAGCTTCAGAGGAGCTTGGAAGTAGCAATGAGGTTCAGTCTGAAAGTCACTGAGTTGGGGACTGGTGGGGCTGCATGCAGGTGTTCTTTGAGAGCCTTCTGTTTGAGACAACTCCACCCAGAATTCAGAACTGGGAAAGCCCCAGGTTACGAAACCAGCCTCCATCTTCCAGTCAGGCACTGGCAAATTGCTGAGAACCACAGAATCTCAGACCCGGAAGGGATCAGAAAGGCCCCTGAGTGCCTCCCTATCTGATGTCTGAATTCTACCTACAGGACCCCTGGCTTTTTTTTGAGACAGAGTTTCACTCTTGTCGCCCAGGCTGGAGTGCAATGGCACAATCTTGGCTCACTGCAACCTCCCCGTCTCAGGTTCAAGTGATTCTCCTGCCTCAGCCTCCCGACTAGCTGGGATTACAGGTGCCTGCCACCACGCCCGGCTAATTTCTGTATTTTTAGTATAGATGGGGTTTCACCATGTTGGCCAGGCTGGTCTCGAACTCTTGACCTCGTGATCTGCCCACGTCAGCCTCCCATGGTGCTGGGATTACAGGTGTGCACCATCACACCTGGTCAGACCCCTGACTTTCTTAAAGACCTCCAGAGAATCACCACAAAGGTGGTCTGTTTATCCCATCTTTGGATGCCTGGGACCGTCAAAACTTTCTCCTTTGAGTTTGGCTGCCATCCCGATACAGAGCTCTGCCATTAAGGCCACTTGGACAGGCCCATCCTTCTGCGGTCTGAACCTCTGGCTCATTGACACTGACTGCCATGTGCCCTGCACTAGGTCTTCTCTCCTTAAGGCTACACAGATGTTCCTATCCCTTCCAAGATTCCTCAGGGAGGTGATCTTGAGTTTCTCCTCTGGTCATTCTTAGAAATCACTAGGATTCCTTAGGGGAGCCTTAACGAGTAACAGCCTGACAACCACAGCACTTGACTGACCACTGCAGAGACAAGCAGACCATCTGGCTTAAGTTCAAAATGATCACAGGCAGCCGGGGCACAGGTTGACACAGATGGCCCTGGCTGGACAGGAAAACTACTAAGTTGACTTCCCCCAAGGTATTACTAAAACACACCTTCTCCACCCTGTGCTTGTGGAATAGTATGCCTGGTCCTTGTACAGGAGAACACATCTCTCTTCTCTACTGACCCAGATTTTAGAACAATCACTTTACAGTTGTTCAGATGGTAATGGACAGGAAAAAGAGGATGCAAAGAGAACGCGGAGAAGGGCAGCAAAGAAACAAAGGGAAGAGTTCCCAGTCCATCAATAAGCCATACCAAGTGCCATCATTTAAAGACTTTCTCAGAAGACAAAAACAGAGACAGGATGTCTAAAACCTTTATCCAAGAGAACTGTGAAGGGCTGTGGAATTGTAAAGGATGGGGGGAGGTATGTCTGCAAGGCCAGACAGTCCAGGAAGAAAGGGAAACCTGAGCAGAGGGTACTGGACACATCCTACTCGACCAAAGCAGATGTGTTAATGCTGATGAAATGACATGAGCCAGCAGACACCTGAGGACACCTATGCCGGGAAGGCTGGCCCTGCGATCAGCAAGACCCTGAGACTCAATAGTTTTGCAGGAGCCAAGCTATGCCTTTGCTAACTGAGCTCTTCATTTATTTGTTTATACCTGTCTGTACCACAAAAAAATTGGAGGCACTTCAAAGGATGTACAAATTAAAGTAGAAACATATGAATAAAAATTAGGACCAAGAAAGGAATTCTGTATATATTGTCTTACTCAACTTCTACATTTCACAGTTGAGAAAACTGGGACTCAAAACAATCAAGTCACCTGCCTAGGGCTTCACCATTACTAAGTGGCAGTTAGATTCGAATTGAGTAAAACATTTAAGCTCTTTCCTCTCTGCATCATGCTGCTTTTAACTTTGGGCTTCTCTGTGGACACTCCCTACCCAGGCAGACAGCAGAGTGGTCAGGAGCTCAGACTCTGAAACCACACCGAGTTCAAGCCTGGGTTTCACCACATACTGCCGCAGGTGACCCTGCGCGGGTTACTAAATCTCCCTGCTCCTCAGTTTCCCTGCCTGTGAGATGGGGATGATTGTAGCACCTACATCCCCAGGAATGTGATGAAAGTTAAATGAGCTAATATTGCTAATACACTTTTAGAACAGTTCCTGGCACACAGGAGCACTAAACTACATTATAAACTAGCAAGCTAAACTAGACATGAACTTGGGTGAGCAGCTCAACCTTTCAAGCCATCATCTGTAAGATGGAGATGATACTGGGATATCTCCCAGTCACAATGAGCAAAGGAGATAATATATATAAAGCATCCATACATGTCAGTTATCATTCCTCCCATGCTACTTTATTTAAAATCATCTCTTCCTCCATCCTGGGCTAAATGTTATTGGATAATCCAGCCACTAAAATAATCAGTGAAATGAGCATTCGATATGTCACTTGATTTGGAAACATAAATGTAAGCTGAAAGAAAAATCTTGCAATGCAATGTGAATTCATTAAAATTAAAAATAAAACACAGGAAGGACAGATGATACTAAGAGAACTTCTGGCCAGGCATGGTGGCTCATGTCTGTAATTCCAGCCCTTTGGGAGGCCAAGGCAGGAGGATAGCTTGAGCCTAGGAGTTCAAGATCAGCCTGGACAGCATAGCAAGACCCCATCTCCACAAAAAGTTAAAAAATTAGCCAGGCATGGTGGTGTACATCTGTGGTCCCAGCTACTCAGAAGGCTAAGGTGGCTGTGTTCTTGCCACTGCACTAAACCCCGGGTGCAGAGTGAGACCCTGACTCAAAAAAAAAAAAAAGGGAGAAAGAAAAAAGAAGAGCATTTCTTTGTTGTTTACTTTATAGCATCAGGGCAAATTAATTCCACGAGAGGAGCCCTAGAGCCTGTTGGATTGAGCCCACCTCATCCCACACCCCAGCTACAGTAAATGGGAGATGGATACTGTGGAGTAGTTAGTGGTAGGTTTTTAGAAGAAGGTTGTCTTTGGTTTTGGTGTGCTGAGATTAAGTGCTTTCCCCTCTGAGTTCAAACTTTTATTAACATATATTTGTAACACAGTAGACTAATGATATTATAGCTTAAGCATATGCTTGGCAATGTTTTCATTTAAACCACACCAATGGGATATCTAACCTTTACACGGTCAGGGTCCACATAATGCATTTTTTTCATGTCACATTCTTCAGTAGTATAATTTAACTTGAGGATATAAAGGATCCACACTCCAAACACAAGCAATGTACATCTGGAAAAAAATCAATTACGTATTATGATGTAGTCATGTGAGAATCATGACATGCAATGTGAAACTGAAAACGGAATCCTAAATGAGTCTGCCTGCTATGCAGCATAAAACTACAATCTTTAAGTTGACGTTGGGGTGAAAGGAAGGGGCCATTTCCTATCTTCCTGACAAGATAAACTAGTCATTTATGACTGTCTTTGTTATAAGCAAACACAGAAAAAACTGTTTTTGCAGGGGCACTGTAACAAAATCTGAATCACAATGTCAATTATTGAACTTAAAATCAAGTAATAGACTTGAACTATAGAATCTCGGCTTCAATCTTTTGTGACTTTAAAATTCTGTCAGTCCTTAAAAAAAAAGAAAAGAAACAGTTTATTCACAGTACTTCTAAAGACTTCTACCCAGAAGTGAGGCCGACTGGGAAATGAGACAGGACCATTAGTTACCCTTAAGATGACCTAAAACATATTTTTAAAGGTCTGATAAATTCACACTAATATATAGTTTAATACACACACACACACACACACACACACACACACACACACGACTTGGAGAAAAGAGCTGAGTCTAGTCTTAGTTTTAGAAATCTTATTTTTACTAAGTTCTCCAGTGACACAAACCACAAGCTAAAAAGTTTCAACCAAAATTTAAGAACCACTGCTTTAAACAATTCTCTTCATGAAAAAACAAATGTAAGAAATAATTAAAGAGAAAGTAATCCATTTTCTAAATAAAGGGGCAGTTTTTTTTTTCAAAAAAAGCATCTAGCATAATATATTATACATAATAGATGCAAAATATTTCTTAATATTTGAGGATGAGAATACGATGAAGTGTTGCTGGGAGTGTTTTAAAAACTTTAAAATTCTCATTTAAAACAGGCTTCCCATGACAACTTGGACAAGCATCTTAATTCTTCCCTGGGATTATGTATAATGATAAGTGAACAGGATGCTATCAATTTGTGTAAAAGTGGGTTTGGGCAGGGGGCATGGTAGAGCACATACACACAAAATATTTATCCTATACACAAGAAACTGGTGACACTGGTTATCTTTAATTATGGAGGGGAAATGGGGAGCAGGGATGAGAAGGTGTTTCACTGAGACTCTTGAATACCTTTTGAATTTTCAATCTTGAAAACCTAGTACCTATTCTTCTCTTCAGCCCCAGAAAAGGTGTTACATTCAGTGCATATACTTCCCTTATTTTGATTTAAAAAAAAAATAAAAGAAAAGAGCATGAAGGCAAGCCCAGTGTCTACAGCACATATCAGACTGTGTCTTAATTTCGGCACGAGTCCACCTCACCCACAGCCTAAGCAGCACAGGGCACAGGTCTATCTCCCCTGCTGCCTTGTGGCTGGCGCCCAGCATGACGTCATGAACGTGATGGGCCTCAATAAATATTGGTTGGTGACTAAAGGGAGGCCGAATGTAACATAAGCTTTATTCTTATAAATTTCCTTTTCCCCTACACTTCCTAAGTCAGTAAAGTGAGCCAGAAGACTAGATTGCAAGGTTGGATTTCTATGTTTAGACATGAAAAAAGGGCAATTTTCAACTGGGTTTGACTGGTATATATGTAAAAAAAACACCTGCCAAGTTTCTCCTTGATTAATTCTACCACTTATTAGGATATAAGGGTGACCTGGCTCAAACACCTGTCATCATTTTTAGTATTCAATATTTAATAGTATTCAAGGGCCTTCAGGGAAATTTAATTAACCATATTTTAGATTAACTTACAATAGCTAAGGGAAAAGCCCTCTTTTGTTAAATAAGGGCATGAAGAGCAGTGCACAGTGAGAGCTGCTCTCCCAGGCATCCAGGCCAAGGTACAGAGCCTGAGCAGCTACTGGCACTGTGCACTTACCAAATACAGCCAGCTGTACAGGCCCACTCCAGCTGTGCACTCAGTCTTTACTCAGACATGCCTTTGAATGATCCTTTGACCAAGCATGCCTCTCCAACATTAGTCATCTTGAGGGCTCTCATTGAATTTTTCTCCTAGTTCTACACAGTTGACCCAAAGCAGGGGGATCTACAGTCCCAGGGGCGGTACTTACTTGAGGATGTCTTTTAATAACAAGCTGGGCCTTCTCATCTTGCTTTGAGCTCGGGTGTACCATTGCAGGGAAGGCCTCGAGCAATCACTTGTCAGTTTCACATAGGTGTACTCACTTGGCATTGCTGTGAAGAGAGGGGAAGAGGGCAGTGGGGAGAAAGAGAGGAAAGAGTTAGGAGGATGGATTATGGTTTTCAAAGAGCCTTTATATGTTGCATCCATACCATGGAATAGTAACTGGCAATAAAGAAGAACGAACTGTTTGTTACATGCAACAAAGTGGATGAATCTAGAGGGAACTATGCTGAGCTGATACCAAAATGTTACATACTGTATGATTCTTAACATTCTTTTCTTTTTTTTTGAGATGGAGTCTTGCTCTGTTGCCCAGGCTGGAGTGCAGTGGCGCGATCTCGGCTCACTGCAACCTCTGCCTCCTGGGTTCGAGTGACTGTCCTGCCTCAGCCTCCCGCGTAGCTGGGATTACAGGTGCATGCCACCATGCCAGGCTAATTTTTGTATTTTTAGTAGAGACAGGGTTTCACCCTGTTAGTCAGGCTGGTGTCGAACTCCTGACCTTGTGATTCACCTGCCTCAGCCTCCCAAAGTGCTGGGATTACAGGCATGAGCCACTGCACCCAGCTGATTTTTAACATTCTTAAAATGCGGTGGCTCACGCTTGTAATCCCAGCACTTTGGGAGGCCGAGGCGGGCGGATCACGAGGTCAGGAGATCGAGACCACGATGAAACCCCGTCTCTACTAAAAACATACAAAAAAATTAGCCGGGCATGGTGGCGGGCGCCTGTAGTCCCAGCTACTCGGAGAGGCTGAGGCAGGAGAATGGTGTGAACCCGGGAGGCGGAGCTTGCAGTGAGCCGAGATTGCGCCACTGCACTCCAGCCTGGGCAACAGAGCGAGACTCCGTCTCAAAAAAAAAAAAAAAAAAAAAATTCTTAAAATGACAAAATTATAGAAATGGAGAACTCAGGGGTTGTGGAAGGGGAGGTAGACGTGGCTATAAAAGGGCAACACGAAGGACCCTTGTGAGGATGCAGATGTTCTACATCTTGACTGTATCCATGTCAGATTCCAGCTGTGATATGGTACTACAGTTTTGCAGGATGCTATCATGGGGGAAAATGAGTAAAGCATACATAAAATCTCTCTAGATTATGTTTTACAACCTCATGTGAATACTATTATCCTAAACTTTAAAGTTTATTTTTTTTAATAAAGGACCTTTTACCTTTTAGAGCTACATACAGAAATATCTACAGATCAAAAAGCGAAAATGAGATCTGCTTCAAGAACTCAGGAAGGGGATAAGTGGAGGGCTGGGGAGAATAGACAAAACTAACGTTAAGCTGATAACTTACTAAAACTGGGAGATGGGTACTAGGGTCCACTACACAATTCTCTCCACTTCTGTGTATGGTTAAAATTTACATAATAAAAAAGTTTAGAAAGAAAGTTACATTAAAAGCAGAAGTGTTACATCAAGAAAAAAGAAAAAAGAGAGAATATGGCAATTTAAAAACACTTTTCTTAAAAAATATGTTCTTAAGTGTGCCTGGTTATTTATTCTTTTGAAATAATTTTATTAGCAATTTTCAAGTTCTAAATAATATTCCAATAGTACTGTAGTAGAAACTGCTCCATCTCCCCCATATTCACTTTCCCCTAACTCAACTTAATAGAGCTCTGGGTTTTTAGTGGGGCATAGTACCTCCCAGAATGAAGACTACATTTCCCAGTCTCCCTTGGAGCTAGGACTCAAGACTAAGTTTTAGCCAATGGGATATGAGTAGAAGCATCCTGTGCAATTCTCAAGGTGCATCCCTTGGCATACTCTGGCATCTCCTTTATCCCCTCTTCCTCCTGACTGAAATATGAACCATGATCTGCCACTCTGGACAACACAGAAAGGACATTACTCAAGGATGGCGGAACAACAAGAGAAGGAGCTGGGGCCCCTGGGACAACCCCATAGGGCAGAGAGCTGCCACTCTACTTCTGGACTGGTCTATGATAGAGGAATAAGCTTCTGTCTTGTTTAAGGAATTGTTAATTAAAGGCAAAATTATATCTTAACTAATATAGGCACTAGTTACTATTATAATAAATGCATGTATTAATTTAAGAAATAATGTCTTCACTATAGTTTTTAGTTGGATGGAAGAAGTTATATCTCATTCATTATTCACTTCATTTTTCCCGTTAGGGTTTTGCCATCTTCTTTGAAAAAAATCTGTTTATCTCAAACTAAACAGGCATTCAAGTTTTTTTTTTCTGCCACTGTAAACAATCTCTTCCTTAACTCCTTAATTCTAATTCTGTGTAGCAACAGTTTTTATCATTACGTATAATTCTATCAAAATAGTTTCAATAAGTGTTGAAGGCCTTATTAATAAACCTTTGCTGAAGAATCTGCTGAATTATTAAATGAGAAGTTAGAACAACTGAGATCCTGGAAGGTTTTCAAACACCACAATTCTGTGGTTACTTCATGTACAGTCAGCCAAGTGGTGGGAACCAGCAGGCTACCTGTAGCCTGTGCATATTTAAAATGGAAACTTCTGAGATGACCGGAATGATACTCAGTTCACACCAAAGTGGACCTCCAGAGAACAAAGATGACTGTGGTAAGAAGATGAGAAAGACTCTAGGGTCTCCGCCTCCAGGTGCTCTGTTGCTGAGCCAGACAGCGCTCTGGCTCTTGTTCTATTCTGCCCGTCAGACTATAAGCCTGTAAATATTTTCCGCACTCTCTCTTACCAGCTGGCTTCTCATAAAGTTGTGATCCTAGGATGTGCTAGTGAAAGACTGGGAGACAATCTTTCTTTTCCCCCGACTTGGTGAAGCTTTGGATAGCAGTAGTAGCAGGCAAGGGAAGGTGTCTACATGTGACTCCTGCAGCAGTCGTGGACATTCAGATTCTTGGGTTTTTAGGCAGCAGATGCCATGGCACTTCCAGCAACTTTGTGACAAGTACAAGCTTCAGACTAGGGGTGACAATGGCTCCCTGAAGACCAAATCCATCTCTTTAATGTGGACCTCTCACCTAAGCCCAGACCTGTATACCTAATGACTTGTTTGCTATTTTCACCTCAAGCAACATTCCTAAATGGAACCAGGCATTTTCTCCTATTCCTTTCATTCTTTGGTATCTGAACCATCTGTTCAGCCATAAGATGAAAACCTGCAGGTCAACCAGACTTTCATTCTCAACCCCAGTCAATCCCCAGGGCCTGCCAATAATACCTCCTGAATTTCCCCTGTTCACTACATGCCTTTAATAGAAATCACTTACCTCGAATGCCTTGATCTCAATTTTATCGCCTCAAAGCCATCTTTCAAAAATACATATCTGCCTACTGGTTCCCAGCTTATTTCAGATTCTGTGACTCCATGTGACAAACCTGTCTATCACACTGCACAAAGAAGTACTGTTAGAAAACTGGATGTGCCAAATTGTTACTTCAGTGACTTTGCATATGATGTGCCCACAATCTGGAATCCCACCCAACAATCTGCCTGGTGAGCTACTTTTCATCCTTACACCTAGCTCAAACATCTGTTTCCTTATCTCTGAGGTCATTTTTCAACACCACACCCATCCCTGGGCACGTCCCTATCTCTATTTACCAAAATGAACTGAATTTTCTTTTGCAGACTCCTGGAGGAATGAGCTGCAGAGCCAGAACTCTGTTCACCTTTGTATCCCTAACACCTAGGACAGAGATTAGCATACAGCAGCCCCTTAAGAAACATCTCGAATGGAATGAAATGTGCATTACATGTCTGTAGCCTGTCATCAAACAAGATAAACTTCCAAGAAAAGCATTTTCTCAATACTGATTAAGAGTAAAACTAAAACTGAATGTTAACAGAAATTATAATGGCAAGAATAAAGCATAAACTCTATTGAAACATCTAAAATGGCTGGGTGTGGTAGCTCACACCTGTAATCCTAGCACTTTGGGAGACTGGGATGGGAGGATCACTTGAGGCCAGGAGTTTGAGACCAGCCTGGGCAACATAGTGAGACCCTGCCTCTACAAAAAAATAATAATAAATGAAACATCTAAAATGTCCAACAGCAGGAAATTTGTTGGTAAATGACAGCACAAACTACATGAATACGCTACAGTACTTAAGATCTTGCTACACAGCAGGGTCTCTGACCGACAGCATCAGTGTAACCTGGAAGCAGGTTAGAAATGCAGAGTCTCAGGCCTGCCCCCAGTCTTGCTGACTCAGCATTTTAATGAGATCCTGGGACATTTATATGCACATTAAAGTTTGAGAAGCACTAGCTTAAAGTACTCAGTACTTACATTTATTGACACTGAAAAATATAAGAAAAAGGCAGTTTTATAAAAATCTATTAATCTACACATGTAGTTACCTCCTGGGATATATCTATTAAAGGTATGTGCTCTGTGGTGGGCAGGCATATGCAAACCCACCCCCAAAGGCCAAGGAAGAGGCTGACGAATCCAGTTTCTCAGAAAGAAACATGTGAGGGGGACTTATGAACAGACGCCATGTCCTGGGTGGTGGCAAGACAGGATAATGGTTGCCCATGCTATTACTCCCCAGACTGAGGGCATATACACCCAGGTCTTAAATACCATATTGAAGGAATGTATAGCACATTGACATCCAACCCTCAGGAAAATGCAAGAATTTGCCAAAGGGCAGGACTTATGGTATAACAGCAAGACTGTTTTGACCTAAGGGCAAGATTTACAGTAAGTATATGAAAGTAGAAACCTTAGAAGCCTTCTTGGGACTGGGGTTAGTCAGAAGTCAACATGGAAGATTAGCATCCAAGATGGCATTGCTTTAGCCTCCACAGTATAAGAGTTTGCACCACTGCACTCCAGCCTGGGCGACGGAGCGAGACTCTGTCTCAAAAAAAAAAAAAAAAAAGAGTTTGACTTCCCAAGAAGTTTCATCAAATCCCTGTACTTCAGCTCAGCAGGCATTACTTCTGATTTACAAGGGACCATGTGGATTCCACGTCCCTCAACATCACAAGAGAAGGGCCAAGCTGGGTACAACAGATAAACGGCGGAGTGGCCTCTCCATGATCCCCTGGAGAAGCCAGGCCTTATCAGCTGAAAGTCATGATCACCTTGACACCATCTGGACTATTTTCATTCATTTCTTTTGTTTGCAATTTTCTGTTCGGTGAAAAGGTGGCAGTTGAAGGTTGGATTATATGAACATTGAATCAGGGGCATGCTTTGTTAATTGCTAGAATAACTGTGTCATAAATTTCAATAGCAATTATACTTTTGTTTTTTTGGTTTGAGATGGGATCTTGCTCTGTCACCCTGGCTGGAGTACAGTGGTGTGATCACAGCTCACTGTGGCCTTGACCTCCTGGGCTCAGGCCATCTTCCCACCTCAGCCTCCCGAGTAGCTGGGACTACAGGCACACACCACCATGCCGAGTTAATTTTTGTATTTTTTTTTGTATAGACGGGGTTTTGCCATGTTGCCCAGGCTGGTCTCTAACTCGTGGGCTCAAGCCACCCACCAGCCTTGGCCTCTCAAAGTGCTGGGATTACAGTTGTGAGCCATCATGCCCAGCTGGCAATTAAACTTTTTTTTTTTTTTTTGAGGTGGAGCCTCACTCTGTCGCCCAGGCTGGAGTGCAGTGGCATGATCTCAGCTCACTGCAACCTCTGCCTCCCGGGTTCAAGCAATTCTCCTGCCTCAGCCTCCTGAGTAGCTGGGACTACAGGCACGCACCACCACACCTAGCTAATTTTTGTATTTTTAGTAGAGACAGGGTTTCATCATGTTGGCCAGGCTGGTCTCAAACTCCTGACCTCAGGTGATCCACCCACCTCGGCCTCCCAAAGTGCTGGGATTACAGGCGTGGGCCACCGCACCCGGCCGGCAATTATACTTTTAACCAACAAAAAACGATCAGACTGCAGGGGAAGAGTGTTCATGTAGCCATAGGTAATTATAGGCATAGAGGCATCTGGAAGAAAGTACACCTGTCATCAACAGGTAGTACAATTGTTTTGTTTTTGTTTTTTTAGAGATAGGGTCTTGCTCTGTTGCCAAGGCAACAGTGCAGTGGTGTGATCATAACTCACTGCACCTTCAAACTCCTGGGCTCAAGCAATACTCCCACTTTGGTCTTCTCAGTAGCTGGAACTATAGGCATGTGCCATTGCACCCAGCTATCTGTTTATTTGTAGAGATGGGGTCTCTCTCTGTTGCCCAGGCTGGTCCCAAACTCCTGGCCTCCAGCGATCCTCCCGCCTCACCTCCCAAAGTGTTGGGGTTATGGGCGTGAGCCACCATGCATGGCCTGGTGGTGCAATTGTGAGTGAGTTTATTTCTTTTTGCATTCCTTTTCTTTTTTACTACCTGAATTCCATACATTACCAGTTCTATTTCTGAAAAACTGAAACTATTTTCACTTAGGGAGGAAATCCTTAAGCTATGATTGAAATTTAAGCTATGAGAAGACATTTGAAAATCACCCAAATAAAATATTTTTAGGATCCCTTGATCATCTCTTTAGTATGCGACAAAAATATCCCAAAAATTAAGCATTTAGGCTTAAAAAGCAGAAACAAATCATGAGGAACTTCACTAAGAAAGGACCACATGTTTGCTGAACTGGAAAAAAACAGATTTATGGAAATGCAAAATAAAGGATGTTGGCACTCAGCAAGTCCAGTTTGCCTCAGGGGGCAGGAACTGGGTTGCTCCCTTTCTGTGGAAGCCTCACTGGGCTGCCAAAGAGATGGTGAGTGAACCCCCGACGGACAAAGGATGACGGAGGCCCCTCCCTTCAGAAGGCTCACGCTCTCTCACCTGGTCTATTCTGGCACTGCAGCTTCAGCTAGAGACACAGGGTATCACAAATAGCTCCCCACACTAAAGCCACCCAGCCAATGGTGAGCACGCACACACATGCACACACAGCCTCCATTCAGTTAAGCAAACGAGACCCTCTCCTTAATTCAATTAACTTACATAATGTGAATGCTTGGGTTAGAATAATAAAACTACAGACATGCCCTACTTACCAAAATTGCTTATGTGGATATTCCTGTATGCATGCTTTCTTTTTTCTTTATAACACTAATCATGAGACATGTTGATTCTTCATAAGCTTTTTACTTTTGAATTACACATTTGTCTTGTCTCCCCCACTAGAATGCGGATTCCATGCAAGCAGGGGTCTCTGCTTTGCACACCACTGTCTTCACAGTGCCTCGGACGGGAAGAGGCATATAAAGGGCATCCATATCTGTTTACTGAATAAATATGCAGTTTCTTATGAGGGTTTTGGAGGCGATGGTGGTTATAGGCATTCCTCCAAGGCTTTTGTTGGCAGGCCATCACAAGGTTGGCCTGTCTTCTTCCGTCCTGTGGCTCCCTCCTCGTTCTCCTTTTTCATCTCCTAAGAGTTAGGATCCCCAGGGCTTAACAATTTGATACTCTTCTCACTCAGGCTGCCAGGAACAGCCTCCGCATCATGGCTTCAGCAACCACCTTTATGCAGAAAAGGTCTGACTTTCAAAATTATATTTTTCTACCCACATATTAAAAGGTAACAGATTCTTCTTAAAGGGCCCATATGAAAAAATAATTCTTTTTTATGTGCTTTTTAAAATGATAAATAATCGTACACTTTTTTTTTTTTTTTTTTTTTGAGACAGTTTCGCTTTTGTTGCCTGGGCTGGAGTGCAATGGCACCATCTTGGCTCACTGCAACCTCTGCCTCCCAGGTTCAAGTGATTCTCCTGCCTAAACCTCCCAAGTAGCTGGGATTACAGGGGCCCGCCACCATGACCAGCTAATTTTTATATTTTCAGTAGAGACAGGGTTTCACCATGGTCTCAAACTCCTGACCTCAGGTGATCCACCCGTCTCGGCCGCCCAAAGTGCTGGAATCCTACATGTTTATGGAATACATGTGATATCTGGATACATGCATACAATTTACAATGATCATTAGGATATCCATCACCTCAACCATTTATCTTTTTTTTTTTTTTTTTTTGAGACAGGGTCTCATTCTTTTGCCCAGGCTAGAGTGCAGTGGTGCAATCATGGCTCACCGCAGCCTCGACCTCCCGGCTCAAGCAATTTTCCCACTTCAGCCCTCCAAGTAGCTGGAACTATAGGTGTGCACCACCATACCCAGCTAATTTTTTTAATTTTTAAAAAATTAAAATTTTAATTTCGGCTATGCTGCCGAGGCTCATTTATCACTTCTTTGTGTTGGGAATATTTCAAATCTTCTCTTCTAGTTACTTTGAATTACACAATAAATTACTGTTAACTATAGGCACCCTACTATGCTATCAAACACTAGAACTTATTTCTGTATTTTCAATAATTCTTAAGGCCCTAATGAAGAAATATAAGGGCAAATTTGGGCTTTCAGTCAATTTGTAAGACACTTAACTTCTTCAAAATTAAGAATTCACCATTTAGGCCGGGCGCGGTGGCTCACGCTTGTAATCCCAGCACTTTGGGAGGCCAAGGCGGGCGGATCACGAGGTCAGGAGATTGAGACTATGGTGAAACCCCATCTCTACTAAAAATATAAAAAATTAGCCGGGCGTGGTGGTGGGCGCCTGTAGTCCCAGCTACTCGGAGAGGCTGAGGCAGGAGAATGGCGTGAACCCGGGAGGTGGAGCTTGCAGTGAGCCGAGATCACGCCAATGCACTCCAGCCTGGGTGACAGAGCGAGACTCCATCTCAAAAAAAAAAAAAAAAAAAAAAGAATTAACCATTTAATATAAGAGTAGAATAAATGCCATAAAGCAGTACATGATGAATTGCCAAATTAACTATAGAGATAATTACTGGTGCATGAGTAAGGCACTGATATTTATTGAGAGGCATAAGCCAACATATGATTTCACTACATCCTAAAAAAACTTATATCACTGGATTGCTATCTGCATTTAACCTGCCAGAGGACACACATGGGTAGATACAGAGCTGAGAACTCCAGCCCACATCTACCCACCTCCACACCCATGCTTTTCCAGCAGCAAGGTGGTCAGGAGGGGGAGGACCTGGAACAACAGGAGGGTATTTGTAATGTTGGGAGGGGGCTGCTTTTTAAAATAGTGAAGTCACACCAAGGCACAGATGGTTATAAACAAAAATCCGAAGTTGGGAAAGCAGAAAATAAACCAACATGGCTGCAGTGGACTGTGTGGGAAGGCGAGCAGGTGCAGCTTCTAGGCTAATATGGCCAGCAGAACACACTCTGTGGGGTGGGAGGATTCCAAGAGCAGAAGGACTTCCGAGCACAGCAGGAGACAAGGAAGCCTAGTCTGCTGCATGCTGGGTGGGTGACAAGGCAGGATCCTGGGCCCTCCCTACTGTGGTGACCAGGCAAGAGGGGAGTCCAAGGCCTAGCCTGGTGAGGGGGATGGGGAAGGAATGGGGACAGAGGTCTCTGAGCCAGAACAAAAGCAACACTGGTGATGAACAGAAGCACACAGGGACAAACCTCGGTCCCAATCAGAGAAAGAAATACGAATGGAAGTCAATTTTTGTCCTTGAGTGGAGACGATGAATTTGAGATGATAAATTACCACATGAAAATGTCCAGGAGGCGAGGCAGGCGGATCACCTGAGGTCAGGAGTTCGAGATCAGCCTGGCCAACATGGTGAAACCCCGTCTCTACCAAAACTACAAAAATTAGCTGGGCGTGGTGGCACACGCTTGTAATCCCAGCTACTTGGGAGGCTGAGGCAGAAGAATCGCTTGAACCCAGGAGGTGGAGGTTGCAGTGAGCTGAGATTGTGCCATTGCACGGCAGCCTGGGCAACAGAGTGAAAAGCTCCATCTCAAGAAAAAAAAAAATGTCCAGGAGGTACTTGGGAACGTGCAAGGGGCAGGGTGGAATTTCTGCAGCAGGTCTGACTGAAGTAGGCCCCAAGCCACCCACTGTGCAGAACAAATGAATTGCCCTCTCCCGTGCACCTAGACTGGTACCAGGGACCTACCATCCGTGGGAAACGGAGAAAACAGCCATTCAAGTCACCATTGGAGTTTTGTGTTTGAGATGAAGAATTCCATTTGGCAAAGGAGAACAGAAGACAAGGCAGGAAGCCTTACCTCAGCCAAGAAGACAGTGTTGGGATGCACGCAGGTTAAAGCCGCCTAGCAACAACATGCAACAGCTACAACTACAGCAGCGGCACAGGGGACGGCCGAGAGGAGGGAAGACATGGTGTGCTGTGGGCAGACAGAATGAAGGGGCCAAGCAAGTCCTGCCCCAAGGTGGGGCCGGGGGGTGCAGGCAGCACTGTGGCCCTGCTGTGGCCACTGAATGTTGGCTGCTACTAGAACACGGGTGTCCCCTTCTCTGCACATCTGCCTTCCATCCGCAGACACTGAATGACTGACGTGTTAAAGGCTGGCCCCCTCGCCTGGACATGGGACCACCGTGAGAGCAATTCAAGCCCCCGAGCTCTGGGCTGAGACCACAGCTTTGCTCAGCTCTGCCTGGCCCTACTCTCTTCATCCTGGGAACTCCCTCAGCAAATCAGGAGTCCCTGAACCCCTGTCTCAGGCTCTGCTTCTAGGACAGGAAGTTGGGTCAGCAAGGTCAAGGTAGATCAAGGTCAAGGTCAAGAAGATCATGGATGATGAGGGGCCCTGGAGGATTTTATTCAGGAATGGGACATGAAACGTGGAGAAAATAATGGGGCAGCAGTGGGGACAGGGGAGGAGGGAGGCTGCTGAGGGGCTACCACAGTGCTCTGGGCACCATAGGCTCAGCATGGACGGGACCTGGGATGGATCAGATGAGGCGAGAGTCAAGGGAGAGGATGACTCAGGTCACAGGGAGGAAAGAGGAGCCCTCTGCAGAGAGAGGCCACGAAGAGGAGAAAACGCCATAGAGACACTAAGTTCAGCTTGGCCTTGTGGAGTCCCAAACGCCTGTGGGCTGCCAGGTTGGTAAATCCCACAAACAGCTGAGAACCAGGCCTGATGTCCCAGGAGGCACCTGAGCTGGAGCATCAGCAGGGGTTGCACTTGGCTTTGGGTAATAGAAACCTGGCTGCTGTGGCCTTTAACCAAGAAGAGATTTATTTTTCTCACAAAACAGTAAGTCTGGGGACAAGCAGACCAGGGCTGGTGTAGCGGCTCTGCGATGCCAGGATGTCCCCAGCTCCTGGCATCTTCTGCTCTTCCAGCATCAGCACGTGGTCAACCTCTGCCCCATTCAGGCCAGAGGAGAGAGAGACACAGGAAGAGAAGGGCAGCTCCTATATCAGGCAAAGAGGGAGATGCAGGAAGGGAGCAGCAGCTCCTAGATCAGGGAAACTGTTCCCAAGACCACGATGGCCTTCCATTCACATCTCCTTGGCCAGAACCCCATCATACGGCTGCCCCAGCTGCAGAGTAGTCTGGGAACTTTCTACAAGCTGGGCAGGCTGCTTGCCCAAATAAAGTTAGGGTTCTGTCAGTAAGAAAGGAGGAGAGAGAGAAGCTTTAATAGGCACTAGTAGGGTCTGCCACAGCTGGAGGAAAGGACCTGGGGCTATTTGAATTAAGAAGACAGTTAAGGGCTACTAGAAAGAGGTAAGATCCCCAAGTGGAAGAACAAAGTGCAGGCCTATCTTGACTTTGGGAAAACTGACCTTGAAGGAGTAGGGGAGAAAGAAAGGAGGCGTTAAACAAAATGTGGAATTCTCATGTGCCAATTTCAAGCCTAGTTTCAGACTTTGAAATGACCATTATTTAAGAAAGCAACACACTAGTTCCTAAACAAAATACATTTAAAATCACTTTAACCTAATTATAAGTAACATACGTACGCCCATTGTATCCACAAAAAAGTGTAATTTCTAGAAGTTTCACTGATTCCTCCAACATACTATGGAGCCCTCTAAGTGAGGACGTAAAGATGACGGACCAAGACCCAGCTCTCCAGATACCCAAGGTCCTGAGAAATAACGGGACTGTAACTACAGCAGCGTGGAGAGAGCTTTACGGAAAAGGGACCTTCTGAAGTGTGTCTGACACACAGCACCCACACAGTGAGGTCAGAGAGTGTGTTCCCGAGGTGGGCTCACCGACACCACCCATAGGTATGATGACAACAGCCGCAGGGCTGGGGCCAGAGGGGAGGATCCAGGGAGTGCAAGCATATTCTAAACTAAACTCTCCTCTACCCCTACCCAAGAGGGAGCAGCAGCTTGGGGTGGGGCAGGGGGCAATGCTCTAGTTGGAAATGCTCAAGAGCGCCCCAGCCCCGGGCCTTCCCTGTGGCTTATGGAGCTCTTGTTGACACGTTACTTCTCTCTTATGATTTCAGAAGTCAACCTGTCCTCCCTTGTCCTCCCAAGCAGCTTGTCATCTTTGTACAATCTAGGTTGCTAATTTCAAACTAGTTTTAGCAGCAGAACTCTTTTTTACATCAAAACTCATGTAGAATCCTAATCTATCATAATGCAGATATATGGTACTCAATTGATCTTTCTGGGGGTTTCTCAACCTCAGCACCGATGACATTGGGACCAGGTAATTGTTTATGCTAGCGGCTGTCCTGTGCATTGCAGGATGTTCAGCAGCAGCTCTGGCCTCTGCCCATTAGTGGCTAGTAGTATCTCTATTCCTTTCTCTTCCCCTCCAGTTTTGTCAACCAAACATGTCTCCAGACATTGCCAAGAGTCCGCTGGGGAGGGCGAAATCACCCCTGATTTTAACCATTGGGATAAAGTCATTGTGTACCTTAAAATTTCCACGTGGCCTTATTTTTAAAGTCAATGGGGGTAATGAGACAATGCAATATTGCCTGTGGTATAAACACTGATAACACAAATTTTAATATCTAATCTTTTTCTAGGTTTGTTTGGATTGCACAATCTCAAAAATTCTTGACTCATTGGGAAATGTGTTTGTGTCCTCACCTGTATAATGGTGCCTAAGCCAACAGACATACGTGGGCCTGAATCCACACACTGACCCAGGCAGAGCAGTTGGCCCATCCACGCAGAGTGCACAGCTGTACACAGACGTAGGAGGAAAGCACTCACTCCTGGATTGACACAACTGCAGCAGGGCCTCTTTATAACCATCTCACTCCACTCCTGCCACCAAAAGGAAAAATACCCCCACTGTATGGTACTTTCCAATTTCAACTGGGTGGGCAGGGTCTCATTTGTCTCTTTGGAGTGTGAAATTTCACCCATGAAATCAAAAGCACCGAGGAAATGCCAGTGCTGAGACCGCACCCAACCAGCTCCTAGTATTTGTTCAGTTTAAATTATAAACACCCATACCACTGTCTCTACCAGGAATTCTCCAACCTGCCCATGTACAAGAACCACTGGAAGAGGACCAGGTGCAGTGGCTCATGTTTGTAATCCCAGCACTTTGGGAGGCTGCGGCAGGTGGATCACCTGAGGTCAGGTGTTTGAGACCAGCCTGGCCAACATGGTGAAACCCCATCTCTACTAAAAATACAAAAATTACCCAGCCCGCCCACCTGCAATCCCAGCTACTTGGGAGGCTGAGGCAGGAGAATCGTTTGAACCCGAGAGGCAGAGGTTGCAGTGAGTCGAGATCGTGCCACTGCACTCCTCCAGCCTGGGCAACAGAGCAACTCCGTCTCAAGAAAAAAACAAAAAACAAAAAAACAAAAACCAAACAAAAACAACCAACCAAACAAACAAAAAAACAACCACTGGAAGAGGCTGCAAAGCATGCAGATTCCCACACTTCATCCCCAGAATGTCCCATCTGGTGGTAGGTCCAGGTGAGGACGCTGACTGTGCATGTTAACCAAGTTCCCCAGTGTTACGTGGGTGCAGCACTTTGAGAAATCCTGCCCACCAGCAAGTTTCTCACAGCTGGAGGAAAGCACGTGTAATTAACAACAGATTTTTAGCCTATATATTTTCAGATTCTCCTACAAACTGAGCAGAGTTATGAGGATCTACCTTCTGCAATGAAGAAAATAAAATGTTGCTGTGTAAATGCACAATCAATACTGTACTAATTTTGACCATCAACCAAGATGCAAGCACTTCAATGATTCTTGTGCTTTTTAATCTACTTCAAATCTACTATTCCTCTAGTGTTGCGAACACATCATTACTATCATTCAATTGCCTGCTTTTTATAAATGTAAAAGTGTTAAGGCAATTAATTCTGAGCCCTTGGACTATATGAACATTCTCTAAAACTATAATGTGCCCGGCACGCACGATGGGATTTCTCCAAGACTTTACTGAAGTGGTAAAGATGTCAGGAGGGCAGTTACTCTAAGAGCCCAGTTCCGCTTCCACCTATCTCACACTCTCCTCCTCACTCCATGTCAACCAAGGGGACCTCGTGCTCGACTTGCCCTTCCTCTGCTGCCCCTCTGGATGGCTCCCTCCCCACCATCTCCGTTCTGGTTTTCATTCAAAAGTTGCCTTCCTTGCCACTCTCTGTAAAACACCACTTCCACCCCCTCACTTTCCTGCTTTACTTCATAGCATTCATTGCCACTGATACATATTTGCCTATTCTCTGCTCTCCCTACTGAAATATAAGACTCCCAGCTTAGGGACTGTGTCCACTTTGTTCACTGCTATAATCCAGGAATGTAAAAAGTACCTAGCATATAAAAGGCATTTAACAAGCACCTGCAGAGTGAATGAACAGATGAATGAATGATCAGTGGCCTGCAACTAGATCCCCACACAAAGTTAACCCAAATTCACCATGGTCCTAACAAGAGACCACTGTGAAGACCAGACCTTCCAGGTGTCCAAGTATCATAATCATTGGGCATTTATTCAATGTCCAGATAGCACCAGGCACATGGAAAACAGGGATTGAGATCCTTTTTCAAACAAGACCCACCATAAGTCTTTGTTGAGGGGAGGCTAGGGGAACAATATAAAATGACTGTCTCCCACCCACCATGGAAGAAAATGGCAAATGGATCTTTTTGTTGCTGCTGTTGTTTTTGAGACAAGGTCTCACTCTGTCACCCAGGCTGGAGTGCAGTGGCATGATCACAGCTCAATGTAACCTCGAACTCCTAGGCTCAAGTGATCTGCCTCAGCCTACCGTAGCTAGGACGATAGGTGTATACCACCACACCTGGCTACATTTTTAATTTTTTTGTAGAGATAGAGTCTCAGCTTTATTGCCCAGGCTGGTCTCAAACCCCTGGCCCCAAGCAATCCTCCCACCTCAGCCTCCCAAAATACTGGAATTTGCAGGCGTGAGTTACCACACTTGCCTGATTTTTTTTTTTTTTTTTTTAAAGAGAAGAGCAAAGAGACGAAATACTCAACTGTTTGGCTATTTGGTAACAGCCAAATCACTCAGTCTCTTTGAGGATGTTTGGTAATCTGTAGAAAGCAGGGTTGGGTGACAACATTTCTTTTTTTTTTTTTTTTTTTTGAGACGGAGTCTCGCTCTGTCGCCCAGGCTGGAGTGCAGTGGCGCAATCTCGGCTCACTGCAAGCTCCGCCTCCCGGGTTCACGCCATTCTCCTGCCTCAGCCTCTCCGAGTAGCTGGGACTACAGGCGCCCGCCACCACGCCCGGCTAATTTTTTGTATTTTTAGTAGAGACGGGGTTTCACCGTGGTCTCGATCTCCTGACCTCGTGATCCGCCCGCCTCGGCCTCCCAAAGTGCTGGGATTACAAGCATGAGCCACTGCGCCCGGCCAAGGGTGACAACATTTCTATGGCTCCTTCCTCCAACAAAATGTTATGATTCTCACTCATCTACATTTCAAAGGAAGAACAAGAAACATGAAGCTTAGCTTACTCAATGGATGCTAATATGTTACAGCCATCTAGGGGAGAAAACCAGAAAGCTGGAATAAGTGGGAGAAGATGGATTTAAGACAATAAAAGTGAAAGAGAGTGGGGGAACACTGGGGCGGAAAAAACAGAGTGGAGGTTGAGAGACAGGAAATTCTGGGAAGGGAGAACTGGAAGGAAAAGACAGGAACAGGAAGAGAAGCCCCAGCACTGTTCTTCTTTCTGTTTCCTGGGGCTAGGGAGCTTCAGAGGAACTCCTCTTTGCGAATTCTTATAAGCAGACCTACCCACAAAGCGATTACAGGCAGCAACTCCGAGATCTTCCTCTGATTCCAAGACCTGCCGCCTGCTCCCCTCCCCACAGGAGAGGTTCCAGCCAGAAGTGTAGAAGGTTGCCCTAAGCTGGGTTTTAAAAGTGGGGCTGAGGAAGGACCCTCTTCATCATGCAGGACAAAATAAATTCGCAATTTCTGCCAAAACATACAACCTGAGTTCTGTCAAGGTAGCGGAGAGACCCATCTTTAACTGGCAAATGCTGAGGATTTGGATAAAACGCACCCTCCAAGGGCTCCACCAAAGCACCCTGGTGAAGTGCACTGATCTCTATGCATAAACACCCTCAAATGTGTTTAACTATATTTTAAAACTTATATTCTGCTCGGGAAGCCTCTTTCAGAGGCAGCTGTAGGGCTAGTCTAAACCAGGTAAATGTATGCGTTAGAGTTGGTTGACCAGATGCCTGAGGACAGCTACAAGGACTGCAGTCCCCTAAAATAGCAGTGACAATGGGTGGCTGGGGGCTGGAAGGAATCTTCAGGTTCAGCAAAGCCACACTGTTAAGTGTTCCTCCACCCTGTTTTCTTTTCTTTTTCTTTTTTTCTCTTTTTTTTTTTTTTTTTTGAGACGGAGTCTCGCTGTCGCCCAGGCTGGAGTGCAGTGGCGCCACCTTGGCTCACTGCAAGCTCCGCCTCCCGGGTTCACGCCATTCTCCTGCCTCAGCCTCCCAAGTAGCTGGGATTATAGTTGTGTGCCACCGCACCCAGCTAATTTTTGTATTTTTAGTAGAGACGGGGTTTCACCTTGTTGGCCAGGCTGGTCTTGAACTCCTGACCTCAAGTGATCTGCCCGCCTCAGCCTCCCAAAGTGCTGGGAGGTGTGAGCCACTACGCCCGGGCCTCTACACTGTTTTCTGATGGTACCAGAGGAGACAAAACAAATTCTGCAAGAAAGCTCAGTGCTGTGGGCATGACTTCTGTAATGACCACGGAAAGGGCAGACACTGAAAAGCCCCGTGGTGGCTTCTGATGCTAGACTGGCCACAGCACCCATGACCTGGAGGCTGCAGCTTTTAAACTTTATCTTGAAATAATTTCAAACTTAAAGTTGCAAAAATCGTATAAAGAATTTCCATCTGCCCTTTAATCAGACTCCCCAGTTGTTACCATTTTATTACATTTGTGCTGCCATTCCATTGGTATACTGTGTGCATATTTATTGGACCATTTGAAAGTTGAAGACATGATGACACCTACCCCTAAATATTTTAGTATTTCCTAAAAACAAAGACATCTCCTTTAAACAACCACAGCATAATGATAATTAGGAAATTAACACTGATTCAGTACTATTACCTAAATACCTTATATAAATTTCTCCACTAGTCCCAGTGATGGCCTTAGAACAAAAACAGCAAGAATATATGTTATTTTCTTATTTTCTGTTACAGGGTCCAGTCCAGGATCATTTGGCATTCACTGTCATGTTCCTTTGGCCTTCTTTAATCTGAAACCGTTCCTTTATCTTTCATGCCCTTGGCATTTTTGAAAAGTACAGGCCAATTATTTTGTAGAAAGTCCCTCAACTGGAGTTTGTCTAATGTTTCTTCATGATTAGATTCAACTTATGCATTTTTGGCTGGAATATCACAGAAGTGATCCTGTGCCCTTCTCAAAGCACTTCTCAGGAGGCATGTGATGTTGACTTAGGGGTTAAGGTGGTAGACGCCAGGTTTTTCCACTGTCGAGTGAACTATTTTCCCTTCGTAATTAATAAGTGACTTGATGGGAGATACTTAGAGACTAAGTAAATATCCTGTTTATCATCAAATCTACTTGTTTCAGTATCCACTGGTAGATTCTTGCAGGAGAAGGATATGACTCTGTGAGGTCAAACAAATTCAAACCTCAGGAATGAAACAGTAGGTGATGAACAAAAATTAACATGTAAGACTCCTATCAGACTTAACTTCCCCATTTACGTTCACTCTTAGCTATTAAGAAAAAAAATAACCTCTAGAATTGCTTTTGAGAATACAGTATATATGAGTTGGGAGTATGGTAATTTCTCTATTGGTGCTTCCATGTCTGCTAGAAACTTAGCCCTTCAATTCACAAAGTGTCCAGTGGCAGCAAGAAGAGACACCCAGGTCCAGAGAGCTAACAGCTGGAGCCATCCTCACACCAATGCCTGATTTTCCAAGGGCAATGCTGCGTGGCTCAGCTTGGTGATTCCCAGCTCACTGTGGCACAATGTAGGCAGCTACATTTAAAAACAAGAACTCTACTCTCAACTGATGACCAGCTTTAGAAACTCTGATTTGCCTTATCCAAGAAATATTTTAAAAACCCTGGTAGGACACAAGTAGAAATTTCAGAAAATAATATAAGAACAGAACATTTAAAAATCACTGTTATCTTACAACCCAGTGATACCCACTGTTAACATTCTGGTCTGTATTCTGTCAGCCTCTGCTCTTTGCCTAGATATATTATCATGACGGGGGTCATGCTATTTACACCAGCCTCATTCAAGGTGCATTCCACTCGGGAATGAAGTCCTACAAAAAAGAATAGATTTTTCTCAATTCTCCCAGGAATGATCTATAACTAGAATCATTCCAGAAGCAAGGAGAGAAGTTAATTCATAACATACAATGGTTTCCTGACAGTATTGGGGCAAAAGTCTCTTGTAGAACCTCAGTTGAGAAGGGCTGGTCTGTATGGTTGTCTAATTTCCTTTGTTTACCTAACAATCCTTTAAATAAAAATTTCATAACCTTCTTCCATACACCAAGCACTGGGAATATAAAAATAAATAAGACACAGCCGCTTTCCTCTTTAAATGAATAATCCAGCTAGGAAAACTGAAAATGCCCAAATACTCAAAATACCAAATAACGCTGTGATAGAGGAGCTACAGTAGACCTTGCGCATCCTGGGCAGGAAACCACAGGCTCCATCACAGGAAATCAGGGAGGCCTCCCTGAGGAGGTTATGTATGAATGGGTCCTCGAAGAATGACTAAGACTCTGGAGACAGGACAGAGAGAGGAGGCGGCATTCCAGACAGAAGGAAGGTAATGCCAAGACACACAGAGAGAGGTGTGTGCTGGGGCCGGATTACAGGGGCCTGGGGAAGAGTGGGCAGAAGATGCAGCTAGGAAGGAACCAGGCCTTCTTATGTTACACAAAGGAGGATGGCCCTAAGTGGTTCTTAAGTAGGAGAGCTCATACTGGGATGAAAGAGGCCAAGGGACAGGGTAGTCAAAAGACCACTGAGATCAGTGCAGTGAGGGGTGACGGAGGAGCTGAGCCACAGCCAGAAAGGCCGGAAGGTGGCCAACCAAGAGATGTGGAGGAGGAAGGTGCCACAGGACTTGGTGACCAAGCCAGGAGGGGCTATTATTATAGCACTGGGCCAGCCAAGATCCATCCTGTGTAACAAATTCAGGTGGCTAAAGAGGGGAGTCGCAGGGGAGAAGGTATGCAAGAAGGCTTCGAATGTTACTGTTTCTCAGAATGATTTAATGGTGAAGGTAGGGATGTCCCTCAAAGAGAAAGAGGCCAGAATGCGCAAGACATGACACTAGGGGTAAACTGAAGAAATTGCCCCTAGAACTGCCCCTCCCCTTGGGGTCCCACCAAGCTTTTACATAATAGCTCTCCTGTGGTGGGCCTGTGTGACAGCACATTATACACGCAAAATCTGCTACGAGAGAACAACTCTGTGGCAACCCCATGAATGCCCCAAAGAAAGCAAAATCTAGAAGCTAAATGTTTAATGGAATATTTCCCTCTTAACCCAAAGGAAGTACAAGTAGTTGGGCTGAATAAATAATACTTAATAGGAGAAAGCGAAAGTCAGCAGAACTGACAGTTAACAAAAAGCAATTCTAGGACCCAGTACCCAAAGGCTCCAACATGTGGGCCTTTTGCTAAACTTGAGCAGAATGGGGAACACAGGGTATCAGATGATGGGGAAGTTTGTAGGCAAATTCTAAAACAATGAAGATCCCACTGCCCCAGAAAGCATAAGGGTGAAAGTTCTTAAGGTTTTGGAGCATAAAAGTGATATCACCAAATAGGACCTTAGAAATATTCCTCAGGGAACAGCTCTCCAGGTGGATGGGAAGGGAAGATAGGGAATTTGCTAGGCATTTTTTTTTCCAATAACCCATGGTATTCAGTAATCCTGTATGTCTTATAGGAACAGAAGAACCAGAGGAGTCATAGAAAGCCCCAAATCAGAAAACAATAATGACCCTAGAAAAGGAACTGGAGGGACAGTGACTGGTACAGTGATAACCCAGAGTTTGGCAGGACCTGGCAATTTAGGGTTGGAAGGAGAGGGAGGAATTGTACAGGAGACAAAAGGAGATTTTGTTTGGGCTGCTTAAAACTCAGAACAAGTTACATTTCCATTTCTAAAACCAACAACATATATTCAGGTCTAACTAAAACATATAATTTCCTTTTACACCCCACTCACATCTCTTTTACTGTTGGCTCTAAAATTCTGAGAAACCAGCATTTGGGCAGGCTCCCCAACAGACATAACAGTTTTTAATTATACAACCCATTTTTGATCAAATAGTAGTATGTGCCTGGGGAGATAGCAACAAGAAACACACACACTGTCCCTCCTTCAAAATGCTCTCATAGGCTGGGCATTGTGGCTCATGCCTGTAATCCCAGCACTTTGGGAGGCTGAGGCCAGTAGATCACCTTAGGTCAGGAGTTCAAGACCAGCCTGACCAACATGGCAAAACCCCGTCTCTACTAAAAATACAAAAATTAGCTGGGCTTGGTGGCATGCACCTGTAGTCCCAGCTACTCGGGAGGCTGAGACAGGAGAACCAGTTGATCCTGGGAGGCTGAGGTTGCAGTGAGCCAAGATGGTGCCACTGAATTCCAGCCTGGGTGACAGAGCAAGAATCTGTCTCAAACAAAACAAAGCAAAACAAAACAAAACAAAAAACAACAAAACTCTCATAATCTCATTTTAAAAAACAGACAAGTAGGTCTATTTTAACTTATCTATGTTGGACATGCAGGCAGAGTGTCAGATGATGTTTCAGATTTGGGGTGTATGTGTGGTATGGTTTGGCTGTGTCCCCACCCAAATCTCAACTTGAATTGTATCTCCCAGAATTCCCACGTGTTGTGGGAGGGACCCAGGGGAGGTAATTGAATCACGGGGGCTGGTCTTTCCCGTGCTATTCTCATGATATTGAATAAGTCTCATGAAATCTGATGCATTTATCAGGGGTGTCTGCTTTTGCTGCTTCCTCATTCTCTCTTGCTGCTGCCATGTAAGAAGTGCCTTTCGCCTTCTACCATGATTGTGAGACCTTCCCCAGACATGTGGAACTGTAAGTCCAATTAAACCTCTTTCTTTTATAAATTGCCCAGTCTTGGGTATGTCTTTATCAGCAGCGTGAAAATGGACTAATACAGTAAATTGGTACCAGCAGATGGGGCATTGCTGAAAAGATGCCCGAAAATTTGGAAGCAACTTTAAAACTGCATAATAGGCAGAGATTGGAACAGTTTGAAGGGCTCAGAAAAAGACAGGAAAATGTGGGAAAGTTTGGAATTTTCTAGAGGCTTGTTGAATGACTTTGCCCAAAATGCTGATAGTAGCATGGACAATAAAAATCCAGGCTGAGGTGGTCTTAGATGGAGATGAGGAACTTGTTGGGTACTGGAGCAAAGGTGACTCTTGTTATGTTTTAGCAAAGAGACTGGCAGCATTTTGCCCCTGCCGTGGAAATGTGTGGAACTTTGAACTTGAGAGAGATGATTTAGGGTATCTGGTGGAAGAAATTTCTAAGCATCAAAGCAGTCAAGAGGTGACTTGGGTACTGTGAAAGGCATTCAGTTTTAAAAGGGGAACAGAGCATAAAAGTTCAGAAAATTTGCAGCTTATGTGACAGAAAAGGAAACCCCATTTTCTGGGAAGAAATTCAAGCCAGCTGCAGAAATTTGCATAAGTAGCAAGAAGCCTAATGTTAATCCCCAAGACAATGGGGAAAATATCTCCAGGCAATGTGAGAGAGCTTCACAGCAGCCCCTCCCATCACAGGCCTGGAGGCCCAGGAGGAAAAAGTGGTTTCATGGGCTAGGCCCAGAGTCCCCATGCTGTGTGCAGCCTAAGGACTTGGTGCCCTGTGTCCCAGCCACTCCAGCTGTGGCTGAAAGGGGCCAATGTACAGCTTGGGCTGTGGCTTCTGAGGGTGGAAGCCCCAAGCCTTGGCAGCTTCCATGTGGTGTTGAGTCTGCGGGTACACAGAAGTCAAGAACTGAGGTTTGGGAACCTCTGCCTAGATTTCAGAAGATGTATGGAAACACCTGGATGCCCAGGCAAAAGTTTGCTGCAGGGGTAGGGACCTCATGGAGAACCTCTGCTAGGGCAGTGCAGAAGGGAAATGTGGGGTCAGAGCCCCCACACAGAGTCCCTACTGGGGCACTACCTAGTGGAGCTGTGAGAAGAGGGCCACCATCCTCCAGACCCCAGAATGGCAGATCCACTGACAGCTTGCACTGTGTGCCTGGAAAAGTCGTAGACACTCAACACCAGCCCATGAAAGTGGCCAGGAGGGAGGGTGTAACCTGCAAAGCCACAGGTGTGAGCTGCCCAAGAACATGAGAACTCACCTCTTGCATCAGCATGACCTGGATGAGAGACATGGAATCAAAGGAGATCATTTTGGAACTTTAAGATTTGGGCCAGGTGCAGTAGCTCACACCTGTAATCCTAGCACTTTGGGAGGCCGAGGTGGATCACTTGAGGTCAGGAGTTCAAGACCAGCCTGGCCAACATGGTGAAACCCCATCTCTACTAAAAATACAAAAAAAATTAGCTGGATGTGGTGGCACACACCTGTAATCCCAGCTACTCGGGAGGCTGAGGCAGGAGAATCACTTGAACCCAGGAGGTGGAGGTTGCAGTGAGCTGAGATCACATGCCACTGCACTCCAGCCTGTGCAATGGAGAGAGACTCTGTCTCAAAGAAAAAAAAAATTTTGACTGCTCCACTGGATTTCGGACTTGCATGGGGCCTGTAGCCCCTTTGTTTTGGCCAATTTCTCCCATTTGGAATGGCTGACCCAATGCCTGTACCCCTATTGTATCTAACTTGCTTTTGATTTTATAGGCTCATAGGCAGAAGGGACTTAGCTTGTCTCAGATGAGACTTTGGACCATGGACTTTTGGGTTAATGCTGAAATGAGCTAAGACTTTGGGGGAGTGTTGGGAAGGCATGATTGGTTTTGAAATGAGAGGACATGAGATTTGGAGGGGCCAGGAGAGGAAAGCTATGATTTGGCTCTGTTTCCACCCAAATCTCAACTTGAATTGTATCTCCCAGAATTCCCACATGTTGTGGGAGGGACCCAGGGGGAGGTAATTGAATCATGGGGGCCGGTGTTTCCCGTGTTATTCTCATGATAGTGAGTAAGTCTCATGAGATCTGATGGGTTTATCAGGGGTTTCTGCTTTTGCTTCTTCCTCCTTCTCTCTTGCCTCCACCATGCAAGAAGTGCCTTTTGCCCTCCGCCATGATTGTGAGACCTTCCCCAGCCACGTGGAACTGTGAGTCCAATTAAACCTCTTTCTTTTGTAAATTGCCCAGTCTGGGGTATGTCTTTATCAGCAGTGTGAAAACGGACTAATACAATGTGTGTCTTAGGAAAGAGTTCCCAGAGGAAAGAATGTTTCTGCCCAGGCCTGAATAGGAACTGGAATGGGATGGGAGAGGTAGGTGCCTCAGGACCAGGGATAGTGGGGATGGATGGCAGAATGTCAAATGCAGCGTGCCTAAAGAACGCCAAGTGCAGTGTGCCTAAAATGTCTACCCAGGAGGGCACAGCACCCTGAGATGCTAGAAAAGCAAGCAGTCCATGCCACAGGAGGCTGCAATTTTACTCTAAGAATAAAAGAGAGCAACCAGTGGTAGGGTGGTTTAAAGTGGAATTGGATTTTGGAGACCTCTCTCGAGGCTCGACTGGAGATGGGGAAGTCCTCTCACGAAGCAGGACCAGTTAGGAGGCTGCTATGGAGCTCCAAGCAAGCGATGACGGCACTGCCCAGGAGCGCACTCACTTGACAGGATGGAGCCATCTCTCAGGCCCCTAAGATCATCCTCGCCAACTTCACCAGTAGCTCTTCCAAAGGGCAGTCTGGGAATGCACTACAGACCACAAAGACATGGATACGACAGCCTCATTTACCACCTCTAGGCCAGACTGCCTGAGTCTGAACCCAGCTCTGCCCCCTACGGCTTCTTAACCTCTGTTCCTCAATACCCTCCTTTATAAAATGGGGATGACAATGGCACCAAACACTGAGGGCTGTGGTGAAAATTACATTAGTTAGTATATATAACATGTCTACAATAGATAAGAATAAAGTGAGTAGGAAAGCATTTATTTCTTTTTGTCATATCTATGTTTTGTAGCATGTGGGTTCATTTGTGGGGGCAGGGAGTGAATTTACTGTGAAAAGCAGAATTTAAAGCAGCTCATTAATAATTTACATAGTGTGCAGCTGTGTTATTAGGTACGTAAGAGTTTAGAAATGGAAACATTTTGGGAAATTGAAACTTTGATCTACCTGTTTCTTTTCAATTTTTAAAATGTAGTTACTAGAAAATATAAAATTAGACACGTGGCTCAGGTTATATTTCCACTGGACAGCGGTGATCTAGAGGAAGGATGAGCAAGAAGCCCACATCCATCCCCAAGTCCTGGGTGACAACAACTGGATTGCAGAAAGTGACAAGCAAAGAGAGGAGAGTATCAGAGGCCACACTTGTCCTATTCTCTTCTGCTAGAGTATAGATTAGAGATGAGAATAAGATGTTTATGAAAAGCAAAAAGAGGGTGAAGAACAGGGCAGAAGAGGATAAAAATGCAGAGGCTGAGGAGAAGAGAGGAAGGCTAAGGAAGAAACGACACGTGTAACAGAAAAACTGCCCCTGCTCAGAACTCAATACACATAAGCCCTGAATTATGAAAAAGACATGGTCTTAAAAACAGCCTTAACAGTCAAAAGACAGAAGTACTATTCCACCAAAGCAGACCTTTCTAATCTGTTATTTTTATCAAACTGATCTTATCTTATCACACGATACTTAACTGTTATAATTCCAGATGTTAAAAATTGAAGGAAAAAAGGAAAGAATTCACGGGTACAGGACTTGGTGAACCATCCAATAACTTAATCCTGAACATTTTTCCATGCTATAATAACGGGACAACAAAAACGTCTTACATGGCCTCAAAACCCCAAATAAGAAATGGGCTTTTCCTCTAGGTCATGGATAATTTTTAGCAGAAATGCAGAGAAAGCAGGCCAGAGAAGTAGACATCAAGTATAGGAAGTACAGTATTATGAGAGCTCAGAGAGGAGGGGTTTGTTTGCAGCAAGAAGGGTGGGAGTTGAGACCAAGCCAGGCAGTTTCACCAGAGAAACACTTCCCTTAGATCAGAGGCTCTTGGGGAGCTAAGGGTTCCTCACAGCTCAGCTTGCCCTGTTGCCTGACCCACTGGGAGACTGGGACCTATAGGTGACCACACTTACTGACACCATACACAGCCAGGTAGAAACTGATCCTGACTGCTAGAAGGACTCCTGATTCCTGCCCCAGTCTGCTTAGAACCGTGGCCCTCATCAGCTAACAGTGAGGAACTACCAATGTGGTCATTTCAAAACTGGAATAAAATAGCTGTGCCCAGGGCTCCTAAAACAGCAATACCACGCCTAGGTATAGACCTATCAGAAACGTATACACCTATGTACCAAAGCCAGACACTACAGTGGTCACGGCGGCACTTTCTGTAACAGACAAATGCTGGAAACTGCCCAAATGTCCACTGACAATGCGTGGCTATGTGGTATATTCACCCAACGGCCCCTATCACCAATGAGAGTGAACATGCTTCAACCATGGGCAGCACCATGAGTGACTCTCAGAAACTCAATGCTTAAGGAAAGAAGGCATACACTAGCCAGGCACAGTTGCTCACGCCTGTAATCTCAGCGCTTTGGGAGGCCAATGTGGGAGAATAGTTTGAGGCCAGGAGTTGCCAGAGACCAGCCTGGACAACACAGTGGGAGCCGTCTCTACAAAATAAAGTAAAACAAATTAGCTGGGTCTGGTGGTGTGTGCCTGTAGTCTCAGCTACTGAGGAGGCTAAGGCAGGAGGACTACTTGACTCCAGGAGTTCAAGGCTGATCCTGGGGGAGGCCGTGACTGGAGTACAACACAAGGGGAGCTCCCAGGGTCCCGGCCAGTTCTGTTTGTTGATCTAAGTGCTGAGTGCATGGGCATGTTCAGTCTGGAAAATTCATTGAGCAGGACACTTATGGTATGTCTACTTTCCTAGTATCTATGCTATACTTAAAAAACAAAGAGGAAAAAAAAGCTTCGCCTGTCTGGTGTCCAGGTAAGACAAGCCTGGTAGTGCCCTTGAACCCTCAAAGCTGATTTTTCTCCTGCTCCCTTACGCATTTCACTTGCTTCTCCTCTGAACGTGTGGTTAAGCTGGCTGTCTCCCGGGCGAGCCTGCGTGTCACCGTCATATTTATGGTTTCCTCCCACACCAGGCCTGTGATTCACCCCACTTTGGATGCCTTTGCTAACTTATGCCACCCACACTGATCCAGCCCTTGCTTTTCCTTCCTCAGCAGTTAGGCAACTCGGAGCATCATTAACGTGTGTATATTCCCAGTTGTTTTACTTCTGCCAGAGCTTCCCAGCAGACTAAAACCACGGAGCATGCCCTTCAGGAGTGATCTCAGTCCTCCATCGTGTCCACAGGCAGTGCGGATTAAATCATTCCTCAGGAGCCAGGAGGGTGTGGAAGGTGAGCCTTATCCCTTCTCCCAGAAACTGCTGGCTCCAAGACACCCACTTCAGCCCTCCAGGACCTGGAATGGACTCCCACAGAGGACTCACCAACCTCTTTTCATTCATTGCCTCCCGAGAGCCAACCTGCTAGATAAATTCCCCTCACTGCTGCAAATAGTCCCACAAGGCAAGCAGGGGAGAACTAGAGGAGCAAACCAAAATACAAAGAGTGTGTTCTTATTCTGCCATGGATATATCCTTAACATTCATCACCAATCTATTTTGATAACATGCAACAATTTACAATTTATGCCAAAATTATAAGAACTGTCCAAATAGTCGTAAATGTGAGCTCTCAGAATTTATGCCTGTCGGCCCTCTCTCTTCCATGAGCCCCTTCATGCCTTCCTATCTCACCTATTTCTTTTCTCGCCTAGATGAAGAAATGCTGATCATAACCAAGAATATCCGAGGGTTATTTCACCTCACAAAAACAGCAGCACCCATATAACAGGCATACGGGTAAAAGACTCAAGTCATGCTGGTTATATGCTCTCGCAGTTCGTATGAATCTTCTCCTTCTCCAAGTGACAGCTGGAATTCAGGTGCTTCCAGGCTCTGTTACTAGCAATGTTAGACACTCCTCGAAGCTGTCAAGCTCTCAGGATTACACAAGTGAAACCACAACCTGTCCTGACTGTATTCAAGTCTGTGCCCCTTCATGCAGCAGAAATGGATTCCTCTTCCACAGTTTCGGCAGCTGTATCCTTCCGTGGAAAAGGATTAGCAGCCATAAGCCCGGGGGAGGGCAGCTAAACACCAGAGGGCAGCAGATGAGTCTCCTTCCTCTCTGTGACACCCAGCACGACCCTGCCACGAGGAGCAGGCAACCACTGGTGCCAGATGAAGCGCAGCACATAAAACCATTTTCCCCTTCAAATGAACGATGCCTAATTAAGCAAAAGCCGCATGCATGACTTAAGACATGAGGATATAAAATTCGTCTTCCGAGTCAGCTAGAGATTCTGCAGGATCCTCTACCCTCGTAAACGTATTTTTTTATGATTAGAAAAACCCGGGGCCTGGAAGGGACCTCGGCCATCGGCAGGGTAAGCTTCTCAGGAGAGCCCCACAGGGGGATCAGTGTCTGCCAAGGTCACCAAGCTGGTGTGGGGCAGGGGCAGGGCTCCTCGGGGATGCTCTCGGAAAACCCTGCGTTACTTACACACGCAAGGCGTACAATGAATGCACATCCACGTCAAGCCATGGCTTACAATTCAGAAGAAATCAAAAGGTCGCCAAAACCTGTCTTCTCCGCAAGGCTAGCTGCAGAGAGGGTGCAGGGAAGGTCACCAGCGAATTTCTACCAGCGGCCCCACATCATGCCTCCCCGATGGATGCAGAGAGCGGTTTCAGGAGCTGCTAGTAACCTTGCAGGGGGTCCCCTAAGCCCATCCCAGGAAAACGAGTTAACTCGGCTCTGCTAGCTCCGAAGCTTCCAGCAATGAATTAAATCCCGAGCTGCAGCGGAAAGCGGCGGGGAAAGGGCCACTGCGGCGGGACCCGACACCCGGCGGTCCGCCCCACCCTCCACCGCGTCCACACCTGCGTGGGCCCCCCCGCCGGTCCACACGGCCCGGGACCACGACCCTCCGCCCGCGCCCCAGCCGGGCTCGCCTGAAGGTGCCGTGCCCTGGGCGCTGCCCGCGGGGTTCGAGGCGGAAACGCCGCGCCCAGCCGGTCCGGGCAGGGGCAGGTCGCCGCCGCAGCCCCCAGCCCGCTGGCCCCCGCGACGCCGAGGAGGGGGCTGCGCCACGTACCTCGGCCGGCAGGTGCCGCCGCTGCCTCGGTCGGCGGCTGCAGGGGACGCCGCTCCGCGCAGCCCGCCGCCTTCGTCCGCATACTAATGAGGGGGCGCCGGCAGGCCGCCAGCCCGGTACCCCGCGCCCCCACCCGCCCTCAGCGCCGCGCTCGCGCCCATTCAGCTGGGGGCCACCGCTCCCCCGCGCAGATGCGGAGGAGGGGCGCGTGGGCGGGGTCTGGCGTCACGAGGACGCGGATGACCAATCGGAGAGCACGATGCCTCCGCGGCGGCCCCGCCCCCGGGCGCGCGGCCAGTCAGCCCTGCGGCGGAGTGGGCATTGCCGGAGCAGGGCGCCACCTGCAGGGACGCACCCGGGGCGGGGGCCGGGCTGGGGCAAGCACCCGTTGGTTCTGGAGAGGAAATGATATACAGTTTGTAAAAGCATAAATGTTCGTGAAAATAAAAAATTCAGGAAGGAAACAAAGCTTAAGGCAGTGATTGATAGGTTATTTCTTGGACACAGCTGAGCGTATACTGTGCGCCTGCAACTTTCCGGTGCTTTCGGACTGGACTTCAGTGAAGCCAGTGAAGTCGGTCGACTTGCAGAACTTCCTTTCAGAGGGGCAGACACAGCACCGCGGCCGTGTGCCTGTGATCTCCTTCTGGGTTTGAAAAAGAAGATCCTAGACACCGAGCCAAATATGTTTGCATAAACCGGGAGCCTTGTCGCTCTTTTTTGTAACAGCTTGGCGCAGGGCAACTGGTTTGGAGATGTCTCTGTTCTTCCCTTGGTGGGGGTGCCGGAAAAAATGTGCTGCCTGGGCGATCGAGGTTGGGGCAAAAGCGTTGCAAAGGCGTTGCAAAGGAAACGGTGGAAGGACTCTACTTTCACACTTCCCAGAAGGGTTTTACCATAAGACTATTTCTGGATTGTTCTGACGTGAGGATATTGGGAGCATTTTGAAAATATTGGAGGAAAAGCTGTCACTGGGCGATTTAAATCCGGTAAGTTGGCCAAGGCAGAGCAGCTGCTGGGGTCAGCGACAGCTGACCCTTGCAGCTGAGTACCTTGCCCTCTTAATCTTGGAGATCAGCCCAAGGCCCATGTGTTACAGGAAAGGGGTCCCGATCTAGACCCCAAGAGAGAGTTCTTGGATCTCATGCAAGAAACAATTCAGAGCAAGTCCACAGTGCAAAGTAAAAGCAAGTTTATTAAGAAAGTAAAGTAGTGGCTGGGCACAGTGGCTCAAGCGTAATCCCAGCACTTTGGGAGGCTGAGACGGACAGATCACCTGATGTCAGGAGTTCAAGACCAGCTGGCCAACCTGGCAAAACCCCGTCTCTACTAGAAATACAAATATTGGCCAGGCGTGGTGGCGCAAGCCTGTCGTCTCAGCTACTCACGAGGCTGAGGCAGGAGAATCGCTTGAACCCGGGAGGCAGAGGCTACAGTGAGCCAAGATCGCCACTGCACTCCAGCAGGGCATTCCTGAAAATAAGAGGAGGGACATATCCAACTAAGGTACAATGCTTGTAGTGCTTGTATATATGGGGTTTGTGATAAAGGATTAATTTTCCTAATTACTGTATTTTGCAATAATCAATATTATTATTTTTAAAGCAAAATTAGGAATGCCTTTGTTCTCCAGATATTGGGATATCCGGACACTCTCAAGTCTGGGTCTGTTTAGTAAGCATTATTAATTTGTTCCCTTAACCATAAACATCTAGAGGCTAGGAATGCCTAACTTTCAGGAAATGCAGCCTAGCAAGTCCCAGCCTCATTTTTCTAGCCCTCACTCAAAATGGAGGCGCCCTGGTTTGAACGCCTCTGACACATGTGCTTGATGCAACACTCTTTACCTCTCTTTGTCTCCCCTGCCCTTCCCCTTCTCTTCCAGATTCCCCTTGTCTGCAAAGCCAGGCCCTGATAGCGTTATGGCTGCCATGAGAGTCAGCAGTATCCCAGCTTCCAAGAATGGGTGTAAGGTGGGAATGAGGAAGAAAAGGAACTTGAAGTTGCCTCCTGTCCCGGAATCACAAGACATCTGTTAAGCCCTTACTACCTCATTCACTCCACTCACATTAGGTTGACCCACTTGGGCAGCAAGACAAGCAGGCCCCCAAACGTCCTCTTCATCAGCCACAGAGACATCCTTAGCTAGTATTCTGGATTAAGACAGAGATCTCCAAACAGCAGACTAAGATCAGCCTCTAGATCTCAAAGCCTTACCGGTATCTCTCCAAGTCAGTGGCTGATCTCAGAGAAGCTTCTGAATAGTGACTAGCAAAGAGTCACTCAGGCTCCTTACAAATCCAGGACAGCAACACTTTTTTTTTTTTTTTTTTTTTAGAGACAGATTCACTCTGTCACCCATGCTGGAGTGAAGTGGCACGATCTTGGCTCACTGCAACCTCCACCTCCTGGGCTCAAGCAATCCTCCTACCTCAGCCTCCCAAGTAGCTGGAACTACAGGTACCCAACACCATGCCAGGCTAATTTCTAATTTTTTGTAGAGACGGCGGTCTCCCTCTGTTGCCCAAGCTGGCCTCAAACTCCTGGGCTCAAGTGTTCTTCCTGCCTGGGCCTCCCAAAGTGCTGAGATCACAGATGTGAGCCACTGCATGCAGCCAAAACCAGTTATTTTTTGGTTGGGCGCGGTGGCTCGCACCTGTGATCCCAGCACTTTGGGAAGCCGAGGTGAGCAGATTACTTGAGGTCAGGAGTTTGAGACCAGCCTGGCCAACATGCTGAAACCCTGTCTCTGCTAAAAGCACAAAAAATTAGCTGGGCGTGGTGGCATGTGCCTGTAATCCCAGCTACTCAGGAGGCTGAGGCAGGAAAATTGCTTGAACCCGGGAGGCAGAGGTTGTAGTGAGCTGAGATCACGCTACTGCACTCTAGCCTGGGTGACAGAGTGAAAGTCTGTCTAAAAAAAAAAAAAGTTATTTTTTATCAATATATATTAACATGCAGTGGATTTATTATTATTATTATTATTATTTTATTTATTTAGTTTTTACTTGAGACAGAGTCTCACTCTGCCACCCAGGCTGGAGTTCAATGGTACAATCATGGCTCACTGCAACCTCCACCTCCCAGGTTCAGGCGATTCTACTGCCTTAGCCTCTAGAAGTAGCTGGGATTACAGGCATGTACCACCACGCCCAGCTAATTTTTGTATTTTTAGTACAGATGGGGTTTCACCATGTTGGCCAGGCTGGTCATGAACTCTGGACCTCAGGTGATCCACCTGCCTCAGCCTCCCAAAGTGCTGGGATTATAGGTGTGAACCACAATGCCCAGCCAGATTTGTTATTTTAATGACTTAAAAAATATTTTAAAATTTAAATATTTAAATTAAATTAAATATTTTAAAATTTAAATATTTAAATTAAATTAAATATTTTAAAATTTAAATATTTAAATTAAATTAAATGTTTTAAAATTTCTCAGTTTTAATTTCTAATTTGGCAAATATCAAGAGAAAGACTATGTCAAAAAGATTCTTTGGGATCCTCAGTAATTTCTAGGTGTGTAAATTGATCCTGAGACCAGAGTTTGAGACTTACTGGTCTCAGCCACCCAGAGTAGCCCCATTGCCCCATCCTCCTTGCCACTAGGAATGGTTCATGGGTAGCCATAGGAACCACACTGATCCAATCAGAGGAAGTCTCAGGAATTTATTGGATGCTGGGGGAGAGATGCTTTCATGTTCTGTCAGACAAGAACCAGGCAGTAAGTAGCCTCAGAAGCTGTTGGTAAGACAGACATCTTGGACTACAAGAAGAGCTTATTTTAGGAAGAAAGTAATGCTGTGGGAAGCAGAAGACCACGATTAGAAAGAAACCATTTCCTTTATGACATTTTTGAGTCACTAAATCAAACCAGTCCTAATGTCCATCTTGCCTCTGTACATTTCAGTTGTATGAGATAGTAAGTTCCTCTGTGGTTTCAACGAGCCAACCCCAGGCGCCCCAACTGATTCACCATGTACCTACTTATACAACACAAGTTGCAATGATGAAATGAGGCTGGAAGGCAGAGAAGGGTCCAGGAGGAAAGTACCTAGCTCAGACAAATGGGATCTTCAGTGGCATATGATCGTAAGCGCAAGATTGTAGCAGATTTTTACTTCTTATTTTTATTTTTGCTTTTCTGTATTTCCCATATTGCATAACATGCATATGTATTGCTTTTACACTGAGGAAAAATTAGAACCTATATTATTACTTTTTTTGATAGTGCAATGACTGGCAGCGCAATAATAGAGAACAGGTTGGGGAATGGGATATGGCAATAGAACTCTTAGGCTAGAGCTGCTAGCAGGGAAGAAAGAAGATTTGTAAGGGAGGCAGATGGGCCCCAAAACCAAACTTACTTTCATTTACAGCTTTGCCAAGAGCCAACCTCAAAGATTCCAGGGGATGAACAAGAATCCCCAAAGGTTAAGAAATCATTAATTATGCCTCAGTCTAATTGGCTGGAATATTTGCAGGGAAAGAAATGTGGCCAATGTGAAGATCATATGTCAATACTGGAAAAGACTTAGGATATAATATTAAGTGAAAAAAATTTAAAAGGCAACACATCATATGCAAACATCTATCATGTGGCCAAAAACTGGCAGAGAACTTGGAAAAAGAAAATAGTTGTGTTAGGGTGGTGGGATCACAAGTAATCTTTCTTCCTTTTTAACAAATCTGTTTTAATGTTGTTATAATGTTGTTTTTTGCAATAAGTAAAAATGTAGGGAGTCATTGGTTCAAATTACTGAGGTCTCAAAGAGGCCTCTCCAGATGGCCTGTTTCTTTTTGCCTGCCAAATGGCCCTCACCCCATGCCATGACAGAAGCTGTGCCTTCCCTGAGGGCCCAGTGTCTGAAACTGTTAGGGGTGATGCTGATGTGACTGCTTTGTAGGTGGCCAGAAGGAAAGGAGGGAAGAAAGATGTTGGTGGCAGCCAAGACCGAGGATGTCTGTGAGATGGGAGAGGTGGAGGTCCCTTGCCCTGTGACATAACCTTGTTGTGTTGGAGTTTCAGGCCCAGGTTACTTACTGAAGCATTGTCTTTTTCTGTTGGACTCCCGCCTGGTCCGCCTGAGACGCTGTCTCTTCCGCAGGCCCTCAGTGGCTGGAGCGCAGCTGCAGCCAACCAAACACAGGCTCTGTCTGCTGCCCTGAAGCACAAAGGAAGTTGGTCTCTTGAGGTTTTTCTAGGAATGTTTTCCTGTGAGCAATCACAGGAGAAGCGGGAGTAAAACAAACAAAGGAGGGAAAAAGATGACACAAAAACATCATGGGAAGGCTGGCGGTTGGCAGAGGAGGCTCAGATTGAGGAAACAGTCCCTCATGGAATGAATTCTTCTGTTAGTGGAGAGACGCATATCGACAGATCCAGGCACATCTTCAGGCTGCCCTTCTGCCTGTCCCTCACCCATATATTCATTCTACAAATATTTGCTGAGAGCCTATTATGTGTGAGGCATCATGCTAAGTGCATAACATAAATTACTTCATTTTATCTTCACAGTGTCCCTTTAAGGTAGGGTCTCTTATCCCCATATCTTACCCAAGGAACCCGAGGCTTAGAGAAACTTAAGGAGATAAAATAACCTGCTCAGGGTCACAAAGTCAGGATTCAAACCCAAGATGTCAGAGTCCAGAGCCTGTTACCAGTAGAGGGTCCTGACAAGTCAGTAGTCGTCCAGCTCCTTGGCGTTTTGAACAAAGAATTGGACAAAATGCACAAACAAAGCAACAAAAGAATGAAGCAAAGAAAGCACGGATATATTGAAATGAAAGTATACTCCACAGAGTGGGAGCTGCCCAAGTGAATGGCTCAAGAGGGCTGGTTACAGAATTTTCTGGGGTTTAAATACCCTCTGGAGGTTTCCCACTGGTTACTTGGTTATACCCTATGTACACGAAGGCAAGAACTGTGACAAGTCTGATTGGTTGCGGGGGGGACCAATCAGAGGTACTTTCCATTTTTCATCTGTGATGCAGTGCAAAGGGAGTAGCCTCTGATCCTTTTGTTACTTGGGTATGGAGAGGTGGGGTTTTCCATTTGATTCAATTTTAGGAAGTCAGTGCAAATCAGCCTTAGGTTCCCCGCCTCCAGACCTTATTCTCTTGCCTCAAGCCTACCTAAGTGATAGGGTTTGGCTGTGTCCCCACCCAAACCTCATCTTGAATTGTAGCTCCCATAATTCCTACCTGTTGTGGGAGGGAGCCAGTGAGAGATAACTGAATCACGGGGGCAGTTTCCCCCATACTGTTCTTGTGGTAGAGAAGAAGTCTCATGAGATCTGATGGTTTTATAAGGGGAAACCCCTTTTGCTCGGTTCTCATTCTCTCGTCTGCTGCCATGTAAGACGTGCCTTTCGCCTTCCACTGTGATTGTGAGGCCTCCCCAGCCACATGGAACTGCGAGTCCATTAAACCTCTTTTTCTTTATAAATTACCCAGTCATGGGTATGTCTTTATCAGCAGCATGAAAACAGACTAATACACTAAGACATAGTCCTCACCCTGAAGGATCAAATGGTCTAACAGAAGAGAAAGACGCTTCTTACAAACAAACAAACAAACAAACAAAAACCAGTAAAACAACAAGATATAAGAGAAAAACTGCTAACAAGGAGCCAAAGGCAGGGTGCAGTGGCTCACTCCTGCAATCTCAGCATTTTGGGAGGCTGAGGTGGGAGGATCGCTTGAGCCCAAGAGTTCGAGACTAGCCTGGGCAATATAGTGAGACCTCATCTCTACAAAAAAATACAAAAAAATTAGCTGGGTGTGGTGGCTGGCACATGTGGTCCCAGTTACTTGGGAGGCTGAGGCAGGAGGGTTGCTTGAGGAGGTTGAGGCTGCAGTGAGCCATGATCAAACCACTGCACTCTAGCCTGGGTGACAGAGTGAGACCCTGTCCTCCCACCCCCCAAAAAAGAGCCCTAGGAGCATCAAGGGGCACAGCAGAATCTGTCTTGGAGCTCAAGGCCACCTCTTAAAGGGGTGAGACTGGTTTTGAAGGGTAAGGTAGGTATATTGATAGGTATATTAGTTTCAGGCTATATTCATTTTCTGTTTCTGTGTAATACATTACCACAAATTAGATTAAAGCAACACATCTTTATTATTTCACAGTTTAACTCAGGTACAGTGTAACTGGATTCTCCACCCAGGGGCTCACATGACTGAAATTGTTACCAAAATAGGGCTCTGGTCTAAGTCCCACTACTCCCAGCACAGAAAGCCTATCACTGAGACAACAAGTATTGTCAGTGAAGAAGGCTTTAGTCTGTTGCTGCAGCCAAGGAGATAGGAGATCAGTCCCAAATCTATTTCCCTGACCTAGTAAAATTAGGGGTTTAGGCCAGGTGTGGTGGCTCATGCCTGTAATCCCAGCACTTTGAGAGGCCGAGGCAGGTAGATCACCTGAGGTCAGGAGTTCAAGACCAGCCTGGCCAATGTGGCGCAACCCTGTCTCTACTAAAAATACAAAAATTAGCTGGGCATGATGGCGTGTGCCTGTAGTCCCAGCTACTTGGGAGGCTGAGACAGGAGAATCGCTTGAACCCAGGAGGTGGAGGTTGCAGCGAGCCAAGATTGTGCCATTGCGCTCCAGCCTGAGTGACAAGAGCGAAATTCCATTTCAAAATAAATAAATTGAAATAAATAAATAAATAAATAAAATTAGGGGTTTAAATAGCAAGGAAGAAATGTAACCACAGGTGCGAAAATAGGAATTAGGAAGGAGTAAGGAAGAGGAGTTGGTCAACAGGAAGCAAGTGGTCTTCTGGCAGATGAGGGATCTGGCATCTCATTGTCCAGATTCAATGATATGTAAGTTTCTGTTCCTTGATACTATCTGGAAGGCCTGATGGTTTCCAGAGAAAGGAACCCAGATAAGACAAATGTAATTTCTCAAGTTTCAAGATTTGAGGGGTCAATTTCCATGTTTATTCAAAAGAAACCATAAACATCAGTTCTACGGGACAATTGGGCCAGTTTCAAAATCAAGATGGTGGGGCTGGGTACAGTGGCTCACGCCTGTAATCCCAGCACTTTTGGAGGTTGAGGCGGGCCAATAGCTTGAGCCCAGGAGTTCGAGACCAGCCTGGACAACATGGTGAGACACCGTCTCTACAAAAAACACAAAAATTAACCAGGCATAGTGGCACATGCCTGTGGTTCCAGCTACTTGGAAGGCTGAGATGGGTGGATCACCTGAGCCCTGGAGGTCAAGGCAACAGTGATCCATGCTCATGCCACTGCACTCCAGCCTAGGTGACAGAGCAAGACCCCTTTCTCAAAGGGAAAAAGGAAATCAATCAAGGTGGTGGTCAGGGCTGCAGTTCCTATCTGGGCTCAGGGTCCTCATCCAAGATCACTGCTTTGTGGCAGAATTTATTTCCTTACAGTTATAATAGGATTGAGGTCCTCACTTTCTTGCTAGCTGTTGGCCAGAGAACCCCCGCCCCACCACCTCAGCTCCTATGGTGGCCCCATAGGAAGTTCCTTGCCATGTGGGCCCATGAGAAGTTCATGGTGTGGACACTTGCTTTTTTCCAGGGCAGCCAGAACACAGCTCTATAAATTTCTCTTCTGCTACCACTCAGACAAAACTCTGTGCTTTTAAAAGGCTCATGTGATTAGGGCAGGCCTGCCTAGATCATCTCCTTATTTTAAGGTCAACAGATTCGGGACCTTAATTGCATCTACAAAAGCTCTTCACAGCAACACTTAGATTCATGTTTGAGTGACTGAAAGTGTGCATACCCCAGGAGCCAGGAATATTGGGAGCTATCTTAGAATTCTGCCTACCATAATATGATTTAGCAAATGGAGAAGATGAGGAAGGGTTGTCTAGGAAGAAGAAATAGGATATGCAAAGGATTCTGGGGAACTACTGGAAAATGATGCTAGAAAAGTGAGTGCCATGTCTCTAGCAACATGGCAAACCAGATTCTGGAGAAATCTGCCAACTCAAAACCCCTAAGATACTGGGGAAACTATTAAAACATGTTTTATAGCAAGGCTGGGCTGGCAGGAATGGGAGGAAACTCCTCTGAGGTCAAACAATGAGAAAGTGTTAATCCCAAGAGGTGAACAGGAGCCAGCACTTGCCCTGGAGCCACCTGCTAATCCTGGCCAAGCAGCAGGCTGGAGATAGGAGACAAAATCTAGACTGGAGCAGAGGGTGAAATCAGATTGGAAATCCTTATGCACACCAGAGCCCTCAAAGGGTGGAAATTGCAGCAAGGGTGGTTGGACTTTTCTCCCCAAAGGAAACAAAGCAATGCTTGCCATAGATAGTCAATTTGCCTTAAGATACCTGATTTTAGCTCAGAGTGGAACCAAAACAAAGACAAAAGTTTCCCCTAAGAATTCCTAACCAAAAGCCCACATTCATGCATTTGGGACAGGAATTCATACCACCTTTGTGAGTAAGAACCTTCAAGCCAAACATTATTTTAAAATGGTCCCAGGTTGGTAATTCCCTTAGACACTTGTAAAAAGCAAATCACCTGTAGCGGCATATGCTCTCTAGACCCAAGACTAAGACAGTTCCTCCAGAATTCCAAGGAATTTGAATTTGCAATTTAAGACATCACAGTACAGGTAAGAAAATGTCATTTTACATGAGAGTTGTCAAAAATAATAAAATGAAGATTCAGATAATGAATTGGAAGATTCAAAACATAAAGTGAGGTTGTTCAATATATTTCTAGAAATAAAAGAAGCTATTGAAAGTATGAGTAGGAAGTAAGAGACTACCAACAATAATTCGGTAGGCCAGTTGAACAATGAAAGAGAGAGATAAACATACAATTAGTGAACTGAAAGATGGATACAAAGAAATTACCCAAAATGCAACACTGACAGAAAAAAGGTTACAGGAAATGCAAATGAGATTAAGGGATGTGGAGGATAGAATAAGCCAAAAGTCTAGCACATGCCTACTCAGATTTCCAGAAATAAAAAATAGAGAAAATGGTTCAGAGGCAATAACTAAAGAAATAATGATGGAATTTTTTCCAGAATCAAAAATACACAACATTTAGATGTAAGAACTCTCCAAAATCAATAAGCAGGAAAATTAACAGAAATATTAGAAACATCACAGTGAAACTGCTGATCACTAGAGACAAAAAGCAGATCTTAAAAGAAGCCACGGAGAAAAGACAAATTATCTACAGGGAAATAGAAATTATGCTGAAAATTGCCAGAAGACAGGGAGTGTCTGCAAAGTTCTAAGAGAAGATAACTGTCAACGCTGAATAGTAGAAACAAGGAAATCTTTCAAGATCAAGGGCAAAATAAAGGGGTGTGAGGCAATAGTAAGTGGGGACAATAGGTAGTAGGGACTATGGCAGCTGGAGAGCTCCATCTAAAGGGGACAGCCCCTGCTCAACTTCTGCCAATTGCTGGCTTATAGGAGTCAAACACCCTGTGTCGCTAGATCTTTAGATTTTTCAAGAAAGGTCAGAAATCTGGATTTTTAAAAGTTGAATTATCTCAATTTTTAAATGTTAACAACAAATTTTAAAATGTATTTAATTGCAGGGCAGACAAATACTGTGTGGGTGAAACAAAATTTCTATGTGGAGGGCCTAAAGGTCTGATAAAAGTGGTGATGTGGAAATGGTAACATGGTAGAGTATGCAACATCAACTGGAGAGGGGACCAGGCCTCTGCTGCTTCTTCAAACACTAGCTTTTCTGGCCAGTTTTTGTTTTAGTGTTAAACTCAGGGATGCACTTCTGTTCTCAGTTGGGCCTGTCAGGTGCTTAGAGGCAGGAGCTTCATTTTCTCTGAACATTCCATGGAACAGGGCATAGTGCCTGGGTTTTAGTGGGTAGGGCAAACAACCCGATAGAACTTTGTTATTTCTTCTTCCTCCCCCAGTCTCATTCTCAGACAATTAGAGATGTTGTTTCTTCCCTTCACCCCTTCAGGAGATCTACGCCCTAGGGATTTGGGTTTCCCTTGACTGAGGTATGGTGGGATGGAGCAGTACTAGAGGGGTGGGGCTCCCTGGAGAGGCCAGGACCTGTGTCCAGTTCCCCTGAAGCGCATGATAGAGATGTCCATGAATGCCCAGGTACTGACCACTAAATGCCACAGCTGTGCAGGAAGTTGGAAGTCTTATGGTCCAGACTGTGGCTGGGCTATGCATGGTGGTGGCATCTCTGTGAGCCCCAGGGCAGCTGGTGTCCAGTGCCAGACTAATGGTAAATAGGAACAAGAGTACCAACCACAGACCAAGGAGCAGGCCCCTGACCTATTTTTCTGACTCCATATAAGAAATAGTGGCTGAAATCAGCCATCTGGTCAACCAGGTAGAACCAGATTTAGAAGAAGAGCACTGTTACTGCCAATCCCACGGGATTGCTTCTAAACAATCATAATGCCAATCACATTGCAAAATGTTTGTGGATTGCAGAAGCTCCACCAAGTATGGAGGCTGAAGCAAATGGGAGAAGGGAGATAGTGGAAATGGGAGAACTAATCAAGACTTCAGTCATCAGGGACACATCATCTCTGCTTATCCCAGAGAACATCACCCTTTGTGGCCATTTTTCTAGGGTCAACAAGAAAAAAATCATACCTTTTCATTTTTGTATACACTTAGGACAATAAATGTATTCACAGAAATATAAGAGGCATACTATAAAGTTACAAAACCATAAATGTTTTTCTCTAAGTGAACATACCATGTAGCCACCTAGGCCAAGAAACAGAACATTGCCTGTCTTCCTGAGCCTGCCTCATGGCTCTTTCCGGTCACCACCCTCTCACTGTTTTCCTGCTATGGCAGCCACTCCTCTGACTTCCGTTCCATAGGTTAGGTTGGCCTGATTTTGAACTTTGTATAAAAGAAATCCTACAGTGTGGACTCTCTGTGTCTGCTTCCTTTCACTCAAAATGACACCTGTAAGTTTCATCCATGTTGCCGCAGGTAGCTTAAATGTGTTTATTTTCATTGCTGCATAGCATGAATAGATCACAGTATTTTTTCAATCCCCTTGGTGGATATTTGAATTGTTTCAAGTTGGAGGCTATAGTAGATAATGCTGCTATGAATGTTCCTGCCAAATCTTTTGGTAGCCTTGTGGGGTTTTTTTGTTTGTTTGTTTGTTTGTTTGTTTGTTTGTTTTCAAGACGGAGTTTCACTCTTGTTGCCCAGGCTGGAGTGCAATGATGCTATCTCGGCTCACTGCAACCTTCGCCTCCTGAGTTCAAGCAATTCTCCTGCCTCAGCCTCCCGAGTAGCTGGGATTACCGGCATGTGTCACCATGCCCGGCTAATTTTGTATTTTTAATAGAGACAGGGTTTCTCCATGTTGGTCAGGCTGGTCTTGAACCCTGACCTCAGGTGATCCACCTGCCTTGGCCTCCCAGCCTTGTGCTTTTTTTAATCTTTAAGAAAAAAAAAATCTAAAAAGAGCAGTGGAACAACTAGGAGTTCTGTGATCATCTCACCATATTACTCATGATCATAACATTGTACTGAACTAAGATGCTCTGAAAGTACATTATCACGGTTCCTGGTATTTTCCTTGTACTCGGTACAGCTGCATGTAGACACTTAGAAACCCAGAATGTCAGAGCTGGAAGAAGTCTTATATCTCATCCTACCCAGAATTTCCCAAATTTCATCTTTACAAACGTCCTTTTTGTGATTTTTGTCATATCCTCATACCACCCATGCTATTATATTTTTCTTTAAATTGCCTTTTTATCATTTAAATATCTGCTTTAGCCTTATCCTAAGCAATAACAGCTGTGAACTCATAAGTCTGATATGCAAGGTATATTCTTTTTATTACACATTAAAATTAACATACAACTATTAAAATAAATGTGTCAGCCTACCACCTGTGTGACATAGTTTCCATTGACTCCTCCTTCTGATCCACTTCCTGTCCTGCTCTGTCTCAGAAGCTGGCCCTCACAGGCTAACCTCAACTGGTTCTCTTGTCTTCTGGCTTCGGGGTGTATTCAGCCAAGAGGTACTGGAGGATAGTTAGAGGTCGGGATATTTATCACCCTGACCTCCACCCTACCCTGCCCCAGTTGGCAGTGGCTGCATTCTCTAACAAAGGCCATGGGTCTCATCAGGCAGCCCCTCTCTCATGGCTGGAGAAAGAGTTTCAACCCTTTGCTCCTTCAGGTCCAGGAGTGACAATGCGTCTAGCTGTTGCAAGTCCCCCAAGTTTTCCCACCTCTTCTTGGCTCCCTTAACCCTGCCCACCCCTTTATAAATAGTCCCTTCATTAAGCCCTCCTCACCTACCCCCATTCATGAGGCCATCTGTCTCCTGCTAGGGGGATGCACTTAGATCCCAGACATCCCAGATGTTTACAGGAACTATGAAAGAGATGAAGAAACAGCCATAACTCTGCATTCAAACACCTAGAGCCCAGATGGGCTGCCACTTGAGGCCAAAGCCACCCTTGTTCAAGGTCCACAGGGTAGGGGAGATCCATGCACAGAGGAAAACGCCAGGGGAAGGAACAATTTATAAGTTGTGGGAACTTTGGCCCCAACCTTAGGAGTGGACACCAACAAGACTTCCTTTATCTCCAGGAGGAAGGCTCAAGTGCTCTCTGAAGCTGGACTCCTTTGGGAATTCAGAGACCTCTGAGCTTTCCCTGCTCACCCCCACGCACAGTGCACACACACGTAACAGTTTGTACACCGTGACCAGAGATGCACAGATCCAATGCTGCCCATCTGTCCAGGGCCTGAGCTCAGAAGGCAGAGTCCATCGTGGAGCGTGTCCAGCTCCTACCCCAAGAGCAGCCTCCATGTTTACCCACTGACTGGGCTCACACACAGGCAGGCAGCTCCGAGCTCTGAGCACCTCAGCATCCTTGGACTCTGAGCTAGTGTGGTCACTGGTCACATGTCAGGGGGACAGAGTTCCCCAGCCCTTACCCTGCAGTCTTGCTTCTGATAGGGAAACCTTGAGCTCGTAGTGACTGTGGGGCTGGCTCTCCAGGACAAGCCCCCCAGTGGAGCCAGGAACCAGGATGGAAGCTTGGGTTTGGGGGCGGACTGATGGCCTGGAGTTCACTGCCACCTATTTTCTTTTCCTCTTTTTCCGTCTCACCCAGAGCTGAGGGAAGAGGCCTTGACAACAGGTGAGATTTGGGGCGCCTGACTGTGACTTCAACCCAGCAGGGGAGGTTGGCCCAAAGCAGTTCCCCAGCTTGTCCTCTCAGGTCCTCTGGACACCCTTGCCCACCACACATAACCCTGGACCTTCACAGCTCCCACACCACCATCCACACCTAGGAAAGGACATCGGACTGGAGGTCAGGGGCCTAGGATTCAAGTCCCAGCTCTGCCGACAGCTACCAGTGTATTCTTGGGCAAGTCGCTGAACCTGTCTGGGTCCTGATTCCCTTAGCTATAAGAGAGTGATAATCATAAGGCCTTCTGCATTGCTCTAAGGATCAAGATAATGCTTGTGAAAGTCTTCACTGTACTCTAAAGTGTGATTAATATATATTCTTTATCCTGGAATCTCCTATCTCCTTTGAGTCCTGTTAAATAAACCATGATGTGAGTGGTTAGTAATGAAGTTTTTGCTCCCTTTCTAGACAGTTATTTGTCCTTGTAACCATAACTTTCAATGCCTTTGTTCAGCGACAAGAGTACGGAATTAATTCCAAGTTCAGCCCGGGTGTAGCAGCTCACATCTGTAATCCCAGCACTTTGTGAGGCCAAGATGGGAAGATCGCTCGAGTTCAGGAGCTTGAGACCAGCCTGAGCAACATAGGAAGACACTGTCTCCACAAGCAAGCAAACAAACAAACAAAAAAACAAAAAAACAATAAATTACCTGGGGATGGTGGCACATGCCTGTAGTCTCAGCTGCTCAGGAGGCTGAGGCATAAGGATCACTTGAGCCCAAAAGGTTGAGGCTGCAGTGAGCTGTGATCACACCATTGCACTCCAACCTGGGTGACAGAGCGAGCCCCTGTCTCAAAAAGAAAAAAGAAAAAGAAAAAAAGAAAAAATTTCAAATTTACAGGCAGGCTGGGGAGGAGGAGCAACTTCTGATTCAGTGGTGTTGCCTCCTTCGCTGGGCACTTTGCCGGCATTGCCCTCTGTCATCCTAAGGTGATGGACCTTGTTGCTATTTAAGGGAAGTCCTTGAGCAGAAGGCTGAGAGGAACAGAATTTCCAAGGACAAAACACTTGCCAAGAAGCCCAGCTTCACAAATTTCCTCTATTTATCAACTCCTTGGTACACAGTTGCTGCTTTGATGAGGCTGATTTCAGCTGAAATACCACAGCAGTGGGAAAAGGAAATAATTCTTTCCTTGCATTCCAGTGTGAGGCTGATGTAGGCAAAGAAACCTTTAGAGATGTGTGAAGTACCCTGTTGTGTTTAAGGTCTTTTTCTCCACTTGGATAGGTTGGCAGCCACTTTCCTTCTCTCTTGCTCAATCCTTCCTCCTGTATTCCATCGGAGTTCTTGTTTCTCATCCAAAGAGCTCAATTCCTTTCTGAGCAATTCCTGTTTTCTAGTCTCCCATTTCTTCCTATTGTACAGACACCAGTTCATCAGAAAGAGTTTCCCAGTTAATTCTGATGTAGCCCACCGTCACCTCTTACAGTGTCTGGCTCAGAAATTAATGCTTCCTTAAGTCTAACTCAATCCCCCATGTTCCTCCCCTGTTTCTAAATTCTCAGCAGGCTCCCCATTATCTCCTGAACTAACTTCTGTCTCCTAAGCCCAGCCTTAGAGGCCTTCCTCCATCTGGTCTCCAGGGCTAGAAGTACTGTCTCCACTGGCTGATGCAGCCTCATGCTGGGGTGCGCGGCCTTGGAAAGGGGAATTCGACTTGTACCTACTCACCCCCGGGGTCCTTTATCAGGCACCTGTTGGTCCCAGCCAGCCTCTTCAACCTCATCTCCTATTTTTCCTTCTCCCCTGCCTGGTGGCTGGCCCAGTGCCCTACTCACCATGTCTCTGAATGGCATCGCACAATCCTATCTCTGCACCTTCCTTCCTTCCTTCCTTCCTTCCTTCCTTCCTTCCTTCCTTCCTTCCTTCCTTCCTTCCTTCTTTTCCTCCCTCCCTCCTTTCCTTCCTTCTCTTTCTTTTTAGAGGGAGTCTCTCTCTGTCACCCAGGCTAGAGTGCAGTGGCATGATCTCGGCTCACTCCAACCTCCGCCTCCCAGGCTCAAGGGATTCTCCTGCCTCAGCCTCCCGAGTAGCTGAGATTACAGGCGCACGCCACTACCACCCAGCTAATTTTTGTATTTTTAGTAGAGACGGGGTTTCACCATGTTGGCCGAGCTGGTCTTGAACTCCTGACCTCAGATGATCCGCCTGCCTCGGCCTCTCAAATTGCTGGGATTACAGGCGTGAGCCACTGTGCCCAGCCTCTGCACATTTCTTATATGATTTCTTCCACCCCAAATTCTGTAAGTCCTCTTAAAATTCCCTAAGGCCCACCACGGGTGATACTTCCTCATCAATTAAGCATGTGTGGATGGTACCAGGTCAAACTGTAGGGGGTCTGAACTTGCTGCTTCCTACGGAACCCAAGCAGCAGTGTCTTTAGGTTTTTCCTCTTGGGCTGTTCAGACTCCCCAGAGAGGAGTCCTCCAGGGACCTGCCTGGAAGGTGGGGTGAGGCTGCCAGCACATTGTGGCCCCTGTGCAGTGAGAAAGGCTGGGAGTCCCTGAGTTTAGCCATCAGTGACATCTGTCCTCCATCTCTGTTTTCCATTTCACATCCCACACTTCACCAATCTTGAGCCTCCAGTCCAGAGACCTGCCTCTGTCACCCTTTCCAGAGAGTAAAGCTCCAGACGCCTGCTCAGGGGAGAAAAGGGCAGGTGACCAGCGGAATGGAGTTGAGGAGGGCATTAAGGAGCTTTAGAAAGACCTAGAAAGACCCCCATAGATTGCTCACCAAGTGTAAATATGGCTTACTAAGTAATTTACATGCATTAACTGGAACTACCTCGCACACAGTTCTCCTCTTAGTCCCCTCCATTTTAACAAGCCGTGAACTGCCTGCCAGGTCCCCACGTTCCTGGGACTTCCAAGTCTGTCTTTTCTTTTCTTTTTTTTTTTTTTTTTTTTAGGGGGGTGGGGGACAGAGCTTTGCTCCTGTTACCCAGGCTGGTTGCAATGATCTCGGCCCACTGCAACCTCTGCCTTCCGGGCTCAAGTGATTCTCCTGCCTCAGCCTCCCAAGTAGCTGGGATTACAGGCACCCACTACCACGCCTGGCTAATTTTTTGTATTTTTAGTACAGATGGGGTTTCACCATGTTGGCCAGGCTGGTCTCGAACTCCTGACCTCAGGTGATCCACCCGCCTCGGCCTCCCAAAGTGCTGGGATTATAGGCGTGAGCCACCACACCCGGCCCCAAGTCTGTCTTTTGAGGAGGCTGTGGTGTCAAACAGTGGCTCTGGCCTTCTCCAAGTCAAGCTTGAGACTTGGCTTTCAGTCAAATATTCCTCATTTGTTTGCTTTCCTGTTTCTAAAATGTTACTGTTGTTATCTCCCCATAAAATCCTTTAACACAAAACATCACTGTAAGCCATGGTAGTGGACTCACGGAGGTTACATAGAGAGTTGTCCACCTGCATGTCCCACCACAGCCAAATCCCCAGGCCTCCCCCATGCAAAGCCACACCCAGAGCCATGTCCAGATGGGAAGACAGGCCCGCGTAGGTTCAGGGCATGCTTGGTCTTATGTGGGCCTGTTCTCAAAGCAGTGAATCAGCAGTGTAAAGATGGGGGTGGAAGGGCAGATGCAGCTCACCCTGTCTCATGTGGGCACGCCCAAAATTCAGCAGTCTTGGAAGTTTGGATGCAGGAGAAGAGCTGCAGGCCCTCAGCCATTTCTACCCCCAGGCATCAGCATCCTGAACCCGCTGACACTCTCATACACGACATTAATCTACCCTTCTAGAAACCATGCCTGTTCTTCTAGAAACCAGAACCACGTGTGGGTTCTGATGCCTGAACTTGTGTCTGAGCCAGCCCAAGTTCTTGCCAATCTCTTCTTTTCTGCACCTGGGTGACAAGGTTTCACAGTTTTCCATTTATGTACCTTCCTGGGCTTCCCATGCACAGGTCTTGACATAACCTGCCACACCTCAAGGTTCTGGAAAGTGGAAAATGGGCAGGGGTTTTACCCTCAGACTCAAACTGCCTCTAGGTAAGGAAGGCTGGGCCCCTTGGAGGTCTCCCACCCTTCAGAAAGCTTAGGGCCTAGACAGGGTCACCACTAGCCTTTGAGCAAATTAGAAAAAAGTGCTTATTGGAATTTGCATAATCAATATACAAAGCTCTAATTACTGTAAGGAGAATGTATCCTCTTTGATGTGGTGTCCTTGTGCAGTGCACCACCTGGGCAATTGTACACAGTGGCCTTGAGTCCAAAGTCACAGCAGGCCAAGTGGCCTCTTTTGGTCTTCTCAGCTCACAGCCAATATTACCTTTATCTTTCCATCCTATTGCTTAGGAGAAGCCTGGTGGAAAAAGAGTCATAACAGGCAGTGAGAAGCAAGAATGTTGTTTCAGTTATAATAAAACTGAAATCTATAACTAGACATCCAATATATGTCTATTTTATCATTTTTAAACTAATAGACTTTGGTTTTGGGGTCAGTGTTAGATTTGTAGAAAAACTGAGGAGAAAATACACAGAGTTCCCACATACTCCCTCACCACCACCAAGTTGCCCCTGTTATTAATATAGTATAGTACATTAGTTACAACTGATGAGCCAATATTGCTATATTAATGTTGATTGAAGTCCATGGTTTACATTAGCATTCACTGTTAGCATTGCACATTCCATAGGTTCTGACACATGTATGATGACATGGATCCACCACTGTAGTATCATACAGAGTAGTTTCGCTGCCCTAACAATCCCTTGTCCCACCCTCCCTTGCCTGGAACTCCTCACTACATTATTTTTTTAATCCTACATTCCCTGCTCCTTATCAACACTGATGATTCAGAACCCAACTCCATTCCCTTCCTCTATGGGATAGAGTAGGAGAGGGAGGAGTGGAGAGGGGCTGGGAGCTCCCCTTGGATGCCAGTTCTCCTCAGCCGTTTGTTCTTTTCTCTGCTCACTCAGTTTCCCTCTAGGAAGGAGATCAGCTGCACAAACCAAGAAATGCTAAAACTACTGCTTTCTTCCCCTTCCTCCTCCTCGGGCAGCCACATCAGATCAGAAGTGAGAGGAGCCGACACTCATTTAAGAAAAGCATCCAAGGCCAGGTGGTGGCTCGCATTTGTAATCCTAGCACCTTGGCAGGCCCAGGCACAAGGATCGCCAGAGCCCAGGAATTTGAGACCAGCCTGGGTAACACAGTGAGACCCCATCTCTATAAAAAATAAATAAGATTGGCTGGGTGTGATGGTGCACGCCTGTAGTCCCAGCTATTCTGGAGGCTGAGGTGGGAGGATTGCTTAAGCCTGGGAGGTAGAGGCTGCAGTGGGCCAAGATCACGCCACTGTACTCCAGCCTGGGTGAGAGAGGGAGACTGTCTCAAATAATAAAAATAAAATAACGGCCGGGCTCGGTGGCTCACGTCTGTAATCCCAGCACTTTGGGAGGCCGAAGCGGTGGATCACAAGGTCAGGAGTTTGAGACCAACCTGGCCAACATGGTGAAACCCTGTCTCTACTAAAAATGCAAAAATTAGCCATGCATGGTGGTGCATGCCTGTAATCCCAGCTACTCGGGAGGCTGAGGCAGGAGAATTGCTTGAACCTGGGAGGCAGAGGTTGCAGTGAGCCGTGATTGTGCCACTGTACTCCAGCCTGGGCAATAAGAGCGAGACTCTGTCTCAAAATAAATAAATAAATAAAAATAAAATAAAACAAAAAGAAAAGCATACAACGAAAACGTAAGTCTTTTAATCTTGTGACATATTAAAACGTTTATGAATACACATTTTACTATTTTATCTGAACATTGGTAGAAAGCATCTGCTTCATTGTATTGGCAAAGGACACTGGTTAAAAATAGGGTTTGGAGGCCAGGCGTGGTGGCTCACGCCCGTAATCCCAGCACTTTGGGAGGCCCAGGCAGGCGGATCACGAGGTCAGGAGATCGAGACCATCCTGGCTAACACAGTGAAACCCAGTCTCTACTAAAAATACAAAAAATTAGCCAAGCGTGGTAGCATGCACCTGTAGTCCCAGCTACTCAGGAGGCTGAGGCAGGAGAATCCCTTGAACCCAGGAGGCAGAGGTTGCAGTGAGTAGAGATTGATCCACTGCACTCCAGCCTGGGCTACAGAGTGAGACTCCGTCTCAAAAAAAAAAAAAAAAAAAAAAAAAATAGGATTTGGGAATCCTGTTTTGCCTTGTGTAATCCTGAGAAGAAGTTTCCAGTAACAGTCAAACCATGTTCCTGCCAAAAAACAACTCTTGGTTGTCCTGTTTGTGATGCAAAGACAAAACCATGTGGGCAAAATGATAATCAAATGCTTAGGAACTTAAAGGGTGTTGGTGACTGTTAGTCAGGATGCACTGAATTATGCTGCAGTAACAACCCCCAAAGGTCAGTGTCTGAAAACATTGATTTCTTGGTCACATTACATGCTCCTCCTGCATTTGCAGGGGTAATGGAGGTGAACAGCTGAAGTGTTCTGCCAGCTACGATTAATTAGAAGGACGCTGGCCATGAAGCTAGCCTTCAATTAGATTGTGAAGAGGTCTGGAGAGGGATGTGGGCAGGGCTGGCTTTATGGGCATTAATATATATTTTTTAAAATGGAGTCTTATTATATTGCCCAGGCTGAAGTGCAGTGGCTCTGTGTGATCATAGTGCACTACAGCCTTGAACTCTTGGGCTCAAGCAATCCTCCTGCCTCGGTCTTTGGAATAGCTGAGACTACAGGTATATGCCACCATGCCCAGCCTAATCATTTTTGAACAAGAGCTCTGCATTTTCATTTTGCACTGCACTCTGCAAATGACTATATATAGCCATTGTGGTCCCAGGGGAGGGGCCAGGAAAGCCAGAATGATAGGAGGGCACTCTGGGAGAGGGGAGCAGCAATGATTTACCAACCAGCGGAAAGTGTTTCAAATCATTTAACGATTGGTCTGATAACCAGTACGTATCAGCTGAACATCAGCTCTCCACGTGGGTGGGTTGACATGATAGCCCCTAGAAGAGACCCACATTCATTAAGGCAATCATTTGGGGTAAATGTGATTTTTTTTTTTTTTTTTGAGACGGAGTCTCGCTCTGTCGCCCAGGCTGGAGTGCCATGGCACCATCTCGGCTCGCTGCAAGCTTCATCTCCTTGGTTCATGCCATTCTCCTGCCTCAGCCTCCCAAGTAGCTGGGACTACAGGCGCCCACCACCACGCCCAGCTAATTTTTTGTATTTTTAGTAGAAATGGGGTTTCACCGTGTTAGCCAGGATGGTCTTGATCTCCTGACCTTGTTATCCGCCCGCCTCAGCCTCCCAAAGTGCTGGGATTACAGGCGTGAGCCACCATGCCCGGCCTTTTTTTTTTTTTTTTTTTTTTTTTGAGACAGGGTCTTGCTCTGTCGCCCAGAGTGGACTGCAGTGGGCTCAAGTGATCCTCACACCTCAGCCTTCCAAGTAGCTGGGCATACACCACCATGCTCTTTTTTTTTCTGTAGCTATCTGCTTTGGAACAAAAGGAAAGGCAGTTTCTTGAATGACTCAGCTTTCAGCTTAATTTTTTCCTTTTGGCATAGTGAATTGGAGTCCCAGGCTTTTATTCTTTTCATGAGAGCAAACTTTTGTTTGCAAACAGCATTATCATTTTTATTACAATGCGGTTGTTCTCTTTAAAAAAAGAGAAAAAAGAAAAAAATCCCTTAGCCCAGGATTAGCAAGTATCCAACATGCATGCTCCTGCTTTCCCCTTCTTATCCTCTTCTTTGCAAGGGCTGTCATGACTGGTTAACCATATTACTCCTTCCAGTTGGTCCTGGATGTAGCCACAGAAGCCTCTACACAGCACTCCAGTCAGTCGCTAAGAACATAGCAGGCTGGGACCAAGGAAAACCCCCACCTTCTCAGTGCCAGCCTTTAGTCAGATCCTGGTGAAGTGTTTCTGCCTTGTGACAGCTGTGCTACAGATATTGTTGTGTCATAAAGAGTTTGTCTGGTCTTTGTTTTTGGATTCATGGGACAGAGTTTCTAAACCCTTGGAATTTTCTGAGTGGTTGAAGAATATTTGTTATCCGTGGTGAGCCCCTTGGATTACTCCTGAGTTTATGCTAATAAGGTAACTAATGGCGGGCCCGTGGAGGCTGGCTGGGCTGGAAAGACCAACTACATATGTGATTAGATGGTTGGAATTTGAGCCTAGAGGGGTAGGAAGCTGGAGATCAAGTTTGATCATGTGGCCGAGTCACTCAATCATGCCTATATAATGAAACCTCAATAAAAACTCTAGAAACTGGCTGGGCACGGTGGTTCATGCCTGTAATCCCAGCACTTTGGGAGGCTGAGATGAGTGGATCAGCTGAGGTCAGGAATTCAAGACCAGCCTGGCCAACATGGTGAAACCCTGTCTCTACTAAAAATACAAAAATTAGCTGGGCATGGTGGCGCATGCCTGTAATCCCAGCTACTTGGGAGGCTGAGACAGGAGAATCGCTTGAACCCAGGAGGTGGAGGTTGCAGTGAGCTGAGATCACACCACTGCATTCCAGCCTTGGCGACAGAGCAATACTTTGTCTCAAAAAAGAAAAACAAAAAACAAACAAACAAAACTCTAGACACTAAGGCTCAGGCAAACCTCCTGGCTGGTGAATACATTGATATGCTGGGAGGGTGATGTGCCCTGGTTTCATGTCGGGAGGACAGAGAAGCTCCATGTTTGGGACCTTCCTAGACCTCACCCTATAAGTCTCTTCATTTGACTGGTTCTGATTTTTACACTTTATAATACAAGTGAAATCATAAATATAGTGCTTTCCTGAGTTCTGCGAGTCATTCTAGCAAATTATCAAACATGAGGGGATAGTAGGAACCCCTGAATTTATAGCCAGTTGATTAAAACTGCAAGTGGCCTGGGGACCCCATACTTGTGACTGACATCTGAAGTGAGGGCAGTTTTGTTGAGGACTGTGTCCTTTTTTTTTTTTTTTTTTTTGAGATGGAGTCTCGCTCTGTCGCCCAGGCTGGAGTGCAGTGGCGTGATCTCGGCTTACTGCAAGCTCTGCCTCCCGGGTTCACGCCATTCTCCTGCCTCAGCCTCCCAAGTAGCTGGGACTACAGGCACCTGCCACCACACCTGGTTAATTTTTTGTATTTTTAGTAGAGACGGGGTTTCACCATGTTAGCCAGGATGGTCTCGATCTCCTGACCTCATGATCCACCTGCCTCGGCCTCCCAAAGTGCTGGGATTACAGGTGTGAGCCACCGTGCCCAGCCGAGGACTGTGTCCTTAACTTGTGGAGTCTGGTCCGCTATGGATAGCTAGTGTCAGAAGTGCATTGCAATATTGTAGATATCAAAGGCAAGGAGAAAGCCACACTTCCCTGTGGCTGCCATGGTAGCAAGAATGCTGCAGACGAAGATGTCTCCAGGGACAAAGAAAACCTTTGGGGACCTCACTTGCCCCTTTAACCCAGACATTATTCTACTACTGCCAATCTCAGGGGAGCTAGGCTTTAGTAATAAAGTGTACTAAGTTTCCCCAGGCCTCAGTAGGTATAAATGAGGTCATAGTTATGACCTTATTTCTCAAGTTCTTCCCTACATCAGCCCTACAAAGTTCCTGTGCCCCATGAGAATTTCTGGGAGTGACTCATATGTGCTTATGAACAAGTGTAGCCAGCTCTTTCTGAGGCCTACTGGACACTGCTGCTTCTACTAGATAATACTGCATTGGTTATATTCTGTGTGCCCCTTGTTTTAGTCAGTTTTGTGCTGTTATAACATAATACCACAGACTGGATAATTTATAATGAACAGAAATTTATTTCTCACAATTCTGGAGGCTGGAAAGTCCAAGATCAGGGAGTTGGTATCTGGTGAAGGCCTTCTTGCTGTGTCATCCCATGGTGGAAGGTGGAAGGGTAAGAGAGCACATGCAAGAGACAGCAAGAGCCAAAGGGGGCCACACTCATTTTTCCATTAGGAGCTCACTCCCAGCTCCATGATAATGAACCCACTCCCACAATCATAGCGTTAATCCATTCATGTGGGTGAAGCCCTCATGACCTATTCACCTCTCAAAGGTCCCACCTCTTAACACTGTTTCACTGGGGATTAAGTTTCCAACATATGAACTTTGGAGAACATATTTAAGCCATAGTATCCCTCCAGACCCTCCTCTCCACCCTCCTCTGCCATGCTTGGTGTCCTGAAATGCTGACCTTTATGAATTGCATCATCCAGTCTACTTTGCCCTAGCTTCTGGTCAGGTCCAGCCAATGAAAGGCACTGGAGGCAGGGGCCAGAGGAGAATGAGGTCAGAGTATTTATATCCTGCTCTCTCCCTGCAGTGAATTAGTATTCCCATAACAAATTGGTGTTCCCATAACAAAGGCTGCAACTCTTATCATCAAGTGGCCAATATTCTAAACACACCTGCCCTTGCCCCCCTCAGATCCAGGAGAGGTAAAGGCTTCCTGCTGTTGCTAGCTCTGTCATGCTTCACCACCCCTTAACCCTGCCCACATCCCTGTAAGCGGTCCTTCACTACATGCTCCTCAGACACCCAGTTTGAGATGCTGTTTACTTCCTGATGGAACTTTGACCACACAGACATCATTGCTATTTCCATCCTAGCACACATCCTCAGGCCACTGCACCTCCCCCAGGCATTATCAATAATCTTTCATGTCCTCTTGAAGCACATCTGACATGGCATTCCTGCTGCACAGCCACCTGTGGCAACAAGGAAAGGAACAGCTCTCCCTGCTCAGCATCATTCTGTTAGAGGATTCTAAGGGGAAGAACTGCTTGTGCTCCAATGTCTTCTAGGATTTTTAGTGAAATGGCTCCTTCTGTTTTACCATCATGAGGCTGGAGGAGGAGTCCTGAGTGGGGAGGTGCTGAGTTGGAAGGAGCCAAGAGCCATGATCTAGCAGAGAGGGCACTGCCTTGGGTACAGGTGCTGGGCCTGGGAGCCGACTCTGCCACTAAAAGGCCATGAGACCGTGGACAAGTCACTCTCATTTTTAGGCCTCCATTTTCTCACCTGTATCACGGGGGCTGGACTCAGTGATTCTCAAGCTGCTCTGGGCCCCCAGGCTTACTTCCGCCGTAGTAGCTCCTGTGTGGTCTATTTTAGAATGTGAGCTTTTGTGAAAATTTCCTTTAAGGAATGGGTTCCACTGCTTTAAAAACGCTTGGAAACAACTGGACTAAAAGATCTAAGGTCGCTTCCAGCCCCTACATTTTTGAGCATAAAACCAATCTTGTTTTCTTCACCATTGTGCCAAGAAAGCACTGGTTCCAAGAATTAATGGAAAACGGATGATTAAAGGCCCATCTCCTGCCAGGCTCGCTGCCATGGCAAATCTACCATGACTGGGTAAAAGGTTTTGCTTCACATCCATCCTCAGCACCTTCTCACTTGTTTCTGCCACTATTCCTAAGCAAGGAAAAGAAAGGGAAATTTTAAATCCATTGCATAAAATGCAAACCAGCCTAGTAAACAAAAATGTGGAAAAGATGGCAAGGGATAAATCATGTGCCTTTGCAGCCTTTATAAACAGACCTTGGGAGCTTTGCAAAGGCTTGACTTATGGCAGTGGAAGCTGGCAGCCCTCCATAGTTCATCCCAGATGTTTGGTGCTAGAGAGAATTACAGGGCAGTGGTTAATAGTTTGGGCTCTGGGGCCAGACAGATATGAGTTCAAATCCTTGTGCTTCCATTCACTAACTGGGTGATCTTGGTTAGATGTGCTGGACTGTAAAATCATCATCATCACCATATCTATTTTATTGAGTTATCATGAGGACTGGGAGTGAGTTAATAAATGTACAATGTTTAGCACAGTGCCTGGCACATAGAAAATACCCAATAAATCAGCTCTTCGATGTTATTGTCATTGGAATTACTATTCCCATTGGCTTCCAGGAAGCTCAGAGCTCAGAGCTCAGTTGAATATTCAACTAAAAAAATCCTCCTGCTGGGCACGGTGGCTCATGCCTATAATCCCAGCACTTAGGGAGGCCAAGGCAGGCAGATCACCTGAGGTTGGGAGATTGAGACCATCCTAGCTAACACGGTGAAACCCTGTCTCTACTGAAAATACAAAAAATTAGCTGGGTGTGGTGGCACATGCCTACAATCCCAGCTACTTGGGAGGCTGAGGCAGGAGAATTGCTTAAACCCGGGAGGCGGAGGTTTCGGTGAGCCGAGATCCCACCGTGCACTCCAGCCTGGGCAACAAGAGTGAAACTCCATCTCAAATAAATCAATTAAAAAAACCCTCCTAGGTACCATTTACTTCCTTTCCATGTCCATTTATGGCATCTTTTAAAATAGTTGTTATTTGTCAAGTGCTTATTTGTGCCAGGACTTACAGGCACTACCCTACGCCCAGCACAGTGCTTAGGGTATTGGAAATAACTTAATAAATGGTGGCAGAATAAACGAATGATCTTATCCAATGCTCCCAGCAACCCTAAGAAGTAGGTATCATTATCTCAATTATAATAGACTTTTTTAGTTATGATTGTTGACATCTGAGACTACTTCCTGATTGTGGGGAATCTGCCCTTGTGTGAGGATCTCATCTTGGATGCTGAGAAAGTGAAAAACTCCCCTGGACCTCTGGTAGCAGGAACACAGATATACAAACCAAGTAAAGCTAATCAGGTCCTCACCTGGGACTTTTTTTTTTATTTTAATTTTTATTTATTTATTTATTTTGAGACGGAATCTCACTCTGTCACCCAGGCTGGAGTGCAGTGGCGCGATCTCGGCTCACTGCAAGCTCTACCTCCTGGGTTTAAGCCATTCTCCCGCCTCAGCCTCTTGAGTAGCTGGGACTATAGGCGCCCGCCACCACACCCAGCTAATTTTTTGTATTTTTAGTAGAGATGGGGTTTCACCGTGTTAGCCAGGATGGTCTGGATCTCCTAACCTCGTTATCTGCCCGCCTCAGCCTCCCAAAGTGCTGGGATTACAGGCTTGAGCCACCGTCCCTGGCCACCTGGGACTTTTAAATCTAGACTGGGCCAGGCATGGTGGCTCACACCTGTAATTCCAGCACTTTGGGAGGCCAAGGCAGGTGGATCACTTGAGGTCAGGAGTTCGAGACCAGCCTGGCCAACATGGTGAAACCCTGTCTCTACTAAAAATACAAAAAAATTAGCTGGATGTGGTGACGTGTGCTTGTAATCTCAGCTACTGAGGAGGCTGAGACAGGAGAATAGCTTGAACCCAGGAGGCGGAGGTTGCAGTGAGCCAAGATCACGCTATTGCACTCCAGCCTGGGCAACAAAAGTGAAACTCCATCTTCAGAAAGATGAATAAATAAATAAATCTAGACTGAACAAAGTAATTGTAATTCCTTCTGGGGTTGATGGCAAAGCATTGGTGGCACTGGGGCCAGCAGAGTAGTGTCCCAGACCAAGCAGTGACCACAATACCAGCAAAGGGCCCAGTGTTCACCCACCTATAATCCATTTTGGAAGGAGGTAAGGTCTTGTAAATAACATCATATGGCATTAATTTGGCAAGAGTTTCTATATCTTGCGAGCCCATGACTTTACCAACATTCCAACATTGTAGTTTGTGAGTTCCCTTGAAACTTAATCACCCTCAAACTCTCTCAAGCGACTCCCCTCTCAGGATGTTTGGCTTCCATCCCCTCAGCAGCCCTTGTTGCCTCTAAGAAGATAAAGCAAAACCTGTGCTGCTTCTCTTCCTCCCATTCTTTTCCTGCCCATTTTATGCACAAACCATGCCCATGCCAGGCAGTTGGCTGTCTTCTGTTGAAAACGAAAACCTTAGAGTGAGTCTTGCTGCCACATATGTGTGTGCTTGGGTTGAGGGCTGATTCATAAATCTTCCTTAAGAAAAAAAGGCCTCTTTTTTTCTTAAGCAAGCTGGCAAAGGCTGGCTTTCATTTATTTGTTTTTTGTCACCTCCTTGATATCTCCTGCCTTGCTCCAGAAATGTGTTAGACCTCATGGGGAACACTGACAAACGCACATACAAAATAAGGAAAAGAATGATGAATTTCAAATTAGGATACCCGGGTTGGAATGCTGGCTTGGTCACTATCTGCAAAAACTTGGGTAGGTTACCTAACCTTTCCTAAGCTTCAGTTTCCTTATCTGTAAAATGGGCTCAGCAATACTCATATTCCATGGATTGTGGGGAGGTTTCAGTAGGAATGCATTTAAAAGCATCCATCAAAGTGGCTGGTTCAAAGAATCCTCCCATAAATGTGTGTTGCTGTCAATTGAAAGTCCCCCAGATGGTAAGGTCCAAATGGATGATGCCCCACACCTCCAGCTACTGGGGATAGGGACATGTGAGAGTTAGGGTACATGGCAACATGGGAAAACCTATTTGCAATTGTGTTATGTTGTTTTAGATCAGTCAAATATCTTTTTCTATTTCTTGGCAAGAATGCTTGTCAGATAGAGCATGCAGGGACCCTGAGCAACCAGGACTGTTGGCATAACAAGTGGGTGAGCAGAGGATGGGGAAGCCAGAAGAGAAGGTGCTAAAAGGAAGAGCTGAAAACAAGCTTGACCCATCACTCAAAGTTGTCTAAAAGTCCTTGAATCCAGATGCCTCATGGCCCTAGGAGGTCCAAACACACTCGGGGGTTGGGAAGGAAGCATCACAGTGCTGGTGTCAGGAGACCTGAGTTCCAGTCTTGTCTTTGACATTTATGAGGTGTATAAACTGGGAAGGTCACTTCAGCTCTCTGAGCCTTAGTTTTATATACTGTAAAGTGGCAGAAATAACACCTCCCTCACAAAGGCATAAAAAGGCCAGGTGTGGTGGCTCACGCCTGTAATCCCAGCACTTTGGGAGGCCAAAGCGGGTGGATCACCTGAGGTCAGGAGTTCGAGACCAGCCTGGCCAACATGGTGAAACCCCACCTCTACTAAAAATACAAAACCCCCATCTCTACTAAAAATACAAAAATTATCCAAGTGTGGTGACGGGCACCTGTAATCCCAGCTACTCGGGAGGCTGACTACTCAGGAGAATTGCTTGAACCTGGGAGGCGGAGGTTGCAGTGAGCCGAGATCATGCCACTGTACTCCAGCCTGGGTGACAGAGTAAGACTCCATCTCAAAACAAACAAACAAACAAACAAAAACAAAACAAAGGCATAAACAATGAACAAGAGATTGATTTTTTTTTGTAACAGCTTTATTGCAATATAATTCAAGTACCATAAAATTCACCACCCCCCTTTTTTTTTGAAATAGGGTCTCACTCTGCTGTCACCCAGGCTGGAGTGGAGCGGCATGATCACTGCTCACTTCAGCCTCCACCTCCTAGGTTCAAGTGATCCACCCACCTTTGTCTCCCAAGTAGCTAGGACTATAGGTGCACACCACCACACCCAGCTAATTTTAAAATTTTGTTGTAGAGACGGGCTCTCATCACATTGCCCACGCTGATCACGAACCCCTGAGCTCAAACAATCCTCCTGCCTCGGCCTTCCAAAGTGCTGGGTTATAGACATGAGCTACCACACTGGGCCAAAATTCACCTTTTTAAAGTATGCAGTTCTGTTTTTTTAGTGTATTCACAGAGTTGTGCAACCATCACCACTATTTCATATTAGAACATTTTTATAACTCCTAATGGAACCAATACTGTTATCAATCACTCTCTATCCTCCCTCCTGAGAGACTGACTTTAAACTGTTTGGTTCTGTACCCATTTTGCTTTGTATAGATAACAGTTGATTATTGCTACACAATAGTCAGTAGTCTGCTCATAAGTAATATCACAATTATTCTTCAGACTTAGTAAGAGCTGGCTTGAGAACTATGTCAGGAGTAAGTTCAGCAGGGGAATGGTAGAGATAAAGAGGCTTAAAGAACAATTTGTTTCTCTCTCATAGAATAGTCCAGGTAGCTCCAGGTAGCTCACAGCTCCATCTTCCCTAGGGCACGAGCAACTTTCTCAGGATACAAAATGTCAGCTAGAGCTCCAGCTGTTATATCCTTGTTCCAGACAGTAGGATGAAGACAGAGATGAAGATTGCATGCCATTGGCTTTTAAGGAAAGGTCTCAGAAGTTGCCACAAACACTTCTACTAACTTTTTTTATTTTTATTTTTTGTGATGGGGTCTCACCCTGTCACCTAGGCTGGAGTGCAGTGGCACAATCTTGGCTCACTGTAACCTTTGCCTCCTGGGTTCAAGCAATTCTCCTGCCTCAACCTCCCGAGTATCTGGGATTACAGGCCCGCCACTACGCCTGGCTAACTTTTTTTGTATTTTTAGTAGAGACGGGGTTTCACCATGTTGGCCAGGCTGGTTTCAAACTCCTGACCTCAAATGATCCGCCTGCCTAAGCTTCCCAAAGTGTTAGGATTACAGGCGTGAGCCACCATGCCCAACCACTTCTACTAACATCTAATTGACCAGAACTCACTAGTATGGTCACATCTAGCCATAAGAAAGGCTGGGAAATTTAGCCTTATTCCAAAGAGCCAGTTAAAAATTGGGGTTCGCATTATTATGAAAGAAAAGACCAGGTATTTGGTAGATGTATCAGTCAGTAAATGCTATAATAATTCTGCATAACAAACCATGAGCATATAACAATGAGCTTTTGTTTTCCTTGCCCTCAGGGCTGTGGGTTGGCTGGGAGGCTCTGCATTAGGCTACAGGGCTGCTGGGCTTGGTGGAGGTATACTGCACTCACACTAATGGAGGGCACTGCAAAATCACATAGCAAAGGGTGTGAGTGTAAAATTCTAACACTGGAAGCGTCTGGAGAATGATAAACAATGATTCATTTATACAGAGGACAACCAAGATTGCCAGGAAATTCAATGTCTGCAGTCTTGGTCCCTGGAGACCTCCCAGGAACCTGCAGCTGCTGCTGTCCTACAATTCAGCTCCCAGTCTAGCTTCCGGTTCTGATGATCCCACTTCCCCGGTTACAGATTAAGCTAGTCCAGCCTCTCACATGAGCTTTTTAGGCCACAGTCCCTAGTTTCAGCCTAACCACACACCTGCAGCCTTTTCTCTAAGGTTTTGCCAAGACAAACAGAGTAGTTCAGGATGCCTCTAAGGGAGAAGGAAAGTGGGAAAAATCATTTGGGAAAAATTCTGAGTGCAGAAGCAGCCTGCCTGAAAAGTTGCTGGAACAGACAAAAATAAAACAACCTAGGGAAAATAAAACAAAACAAAACTCAGGCTGGACCTGGACATATAAACAAACAGGGTACTGCACAGGAGTTCTTTATTCTTTGTCTAGTTAGCAAGCTCCCAGGAAAAAGTTTTCTCTCCTTTTCAGTCAGATACATGGTGAGAACTTGCACAGGGAGGAGGGGGGATTACCTAAAACAAACTCACAGTATACAAACAAGAGAAGCTGTGCTTTGTGCTTACCTAAAAACATACCCACAGCTGCATGAGATAAGGGGCGTCACACAGACAGCCTTAGTGATAAGAGAATTTACTCAAACTGCTACAGAGATGAGAGGGGTTTCTCAGCTGTAACCTGGCAATCCACTCCGACTCCTCTCTCTGCTGCAGAGAGCTTTATTTCTTTCACTTATTAAACTTTCCCTCCAACCCCACGTTTGTGTCTGCATTCCTTAATTTTCTTGGACATAGGACAAAGGACCTGGGGTACTAGTTAAGACAAAGAGAAACTGCTACATTAAGGTTCGTTGGTGAGACTGCAACCCCTCTATGTAGGGCCAGCAGCCATTTTCCTCTGCCCCAGTTCCCCAGGGTCCAGTCAGAGTCAGACCCATTTTTCCCGTCCAAATTTCTCGAACACAAAAGCTTCATCATGCCACTTTCTATTACAGTCGGGCTTGAAGGTACATCTACAAGAGAGTGAAAGCCCAGGCAACTTGGCCCTTGAGTTACAAAGAATTCTGTTTATCTTTCCTGGGGTAAGACTAAATCTACAGCAGTAAAAATTCAGAACTCAGATTAGGTTTTCAAAGGCCAACCTTTCCATAATTTACATTCTTAATGAATCATCCTGCTTAATTGTAATCAGTGGAGCTTAAGGCAAATTTCCAAAAGGTTTGGTCAAACTTTTGGTGTAAATAATCTCAGTGTATCTATTTCAACTTTACTTAGTCCACTTCCATTAGTAACATGAAGAAGCATTTTCTTGGGTACAACCCAAAGTTAGCACCAATTATGAAATCTATTGGTTAGTTCAGCAAATTAAACAGTTACTTTTGTTGTTGTTTTTTGAGACAGGGTCTTGTTCTGTAGCCCAGGCTAGAGAGCAATGGTGCTGTCTCAGCTCATTGCAACCTCAGCCTTCTGAGCTCAAGTGATCTTCCCACCTCAGCCTTCCTAGTAGCAGGGACCATAGGCACCTGCCACCACGCCCTGCTAATTTTTTTCTTTTTAATTTTTCGTAGATATGGGGTTTCTCCATGTTGCTCAGACTGGTCTCAAACTCCTGGCCTCAAGTGATTCACCTGCTTCAGCCTCCTAAAGTGTTGGGATTACAGGCATAAGGCACTGCACCCAGCCAAAATGGTTACTTTCAATAACAGCTGTGGCCACCCCCTCCTCATGGTGGTTTTTTCGTTTGTTTGTTTGAGACGGAGTCTCACTCTGTCGCCAGGCTGGAGTGCAGTGGCAAAATCTCAGCTCACTGAAACCTCTGCCTCCTGGGTTCAAGTGATTCTCCTGCCTCGGCCTCCTGAGTAGCTGGGACTACAGGTGCCTGCCACCACTCCTGGCTAATTTTTTGTATTTTTAGTAGAGATGGGGTTTCACCATATTGGCCAGGATGGTCTCGATCTCTCGACCTCGTGATCTGCCTGCCTTGGCCTCCCAAAGTGCTGGGATTACAGGCGTGAGCCACCACTCCCCACTTTTTTTTTTTTTAAATACAGTTGAACATACATGTATCTTGTGACCTTGAAATTCCACCTCTAGGTATTTTTATCTTAGACAAATGAAACCTTCTGTCCATCCACCCTACACAAAAACTGGTACATAAATGTTCACAGCAACTTTATTCTTAGTAGCCAGAAACTGGAAAAATCCAAATGTAACATCCATCAACAGATAAATGGATAAACAAATTGTGGAATATGCATGCAATGGAAAAGTATTCCACAATAAAAGGAAGGGACTGCTAATATACACAACAATGTAGATGAATCTCATAGATATTATGCTGCATGAAGGAAGCCAGACATAGGAGACTGTATACTGTATGATCCCATTTATATGACATTCAACAAAAGGCAAAACCAATCTATGGTGATAGAAATCAGAACAATTGAGGTTGACTGGAAAGGGGCAAGAGGGAACTTTCTAAGTGATGAAATGCTTTCTATCTTAATTGGGGTAATGGCTACACAGTGAATGCGTTTGCCAGCAATCAAACTCTGTAGATTAGATCTGAGCATTTCACTGTGTATAAATTATACCAAATTTTTAACACTTTTTTTTTAAGTTGGGCTATTTCCTCAAATGTTCCAACAACAAACTGAGGAGATCCGTGTCCCGAGTGTTAATGGGGCACTGGTGACTTTGGTGGTGGAGAGGTGGCTTGTCATATGTGGTCAGCAGCCAGCTGGCAACATTTTCATTTTGTGTTGTCAGTTAATCATTTGTGAAAGAATTTTCTGAAAACGGCTGGGCACGGTGGCTCACGCCTGTAATCCCAGCACTTTGGGAGGCCGAGGCAAGCGGATCACGAAGTCAAGAGATCGAGACCATCCAGGCCAACACGGTGAAACCCTGTCTCTACTAAAAATACAAAAATTAGTTGGGCGTGGTGGCGCGTGCCTGTAGTCCCAGCCACTCCAGAGGCTGAGGGAGGAGAATTGCTTGAACCTGGGAGGCGGAGGTTGCAGTGAGCCGAGATTGCGCCACTGCACTCCAGCCTGGTGACACAGCGAGACTCTGTCTCAAAAAAAAAAAGAAGATGCCACAGGGTTGGAGGAGACCATGGGTCTCCTGTTAGCTGGGGAGGTGGAAAGAGCTCTGCACTGATAATCAGGAAGCCTGGGGGAGACTTTGCCCTTCCAATAACCTGATCAATAAATCAATCTGGGGCTCTGCTAACACCCAACCACCAGAGAGAAACAGTGATGTGACCCTGGGCAATGTATTTGTCACCTGTCCTCCATCCTGGGCCTCAGGGCTCCTGGAACAGGATGTTCTTGATGACTCTCCCTGACCCAAATCCTTTATAATCTCCAGGATGTCATCCCTGCCAAGAAGAGCAAAAATCTCTCTTGTGCTGAAGGCCTTGCTTTGTTTGATGTGGCCTGGGAGGCCACGAGTTTTCCCTCATGTGCTCGATTGGGCAAGCTCTTTCTGGCACAGAGCTATATTAAAAACAAAAACGGTGCAGAAGTTGCAAAGGAAAGTGGGGAGCCCTTTCTCCCTTTTTTGCTAAATTTTCTGTCTTTAGAACATGCTTTCTGCCCACCCAGCAGAGGGAAGACACCCTCCCGATCAGGCGAGATGATCGCTGGGGCTCTCTCTTCCTCCTCTGTGTTTCTGTCCTGCTGGTCGCTGGTGGTCCCAGCCAGGTCTCCTCTTCACTCTGCCCACTTGGATGACCACATACAATGAACTTCCAGGATTTGGCTAAGGGAGGGTCCCTTTCATTCTTTTCTCTCTCTCTCACCATCTCCTCAGTCTCATTCAGAACACTTGCCTCAGTACCTTTATAATACACACCACACATACATACACACACATAGACACATGCACACAACCACAACCACATCTATACACCATATCCATGGCATACAGCACAAATACACACCAAACCACCCCTCACACCGCACATATACTTACAGACCACATATAAATACCCATCACACACATGCAGATGCTTACCATGCATAATGGCACACAAACACAAACTCTCTCTCTCTCTCTCTCACACACACACACACACACACACACACACACACACACACACACAAAGCTATTGTTTGGTGCAGAAGCTAAATCAGTACCAGCTTCTGTGCTTCCCTATCCTGGAGTGCTTCTCAAACCCCAGGTCCCAGGGAAATGTCACAGAGGCTTATTGTCTCCCTATCTCAACCACGAATAATTGGCTAATACGCATCAGTGATGCTGCTTTTGGCAACCAGCAGAAGAGCTGTCCTTCCAAGCTCTCAGCCCACTCCACTCTGCACAATCCTGCCAGTGACCGAGGTTGCTGATCACTTCAGGGAAGTCATTGGTGGAATAAACAATGCACACAGGTAGGACACACAACAGTTGTGTTATTGGTTGTTAAAAGATTGAAATAATTCTGTACCAGTTAATAAACACCTGCTGTCCCCAACCCCCTGAAGGTCCTATCCTCTGTTGCTTTGGCCTCTCTTCCAGGCCTTGCTAGGATTCACCAAATAAAGTGTTAATGTGCCTGGTATAAGATGTAGACAATACAAGGTGGAGACAGGGCGGAGTGGACTAACAGTGAAAGAGGCCGTGTTGAGCAGTCATTCATTAATTCCTCCTCCAACAAGTATGTGTGGGGCATCCATGTGCAGACACTGCTGACCACTCAGGATTCAGTGGCAGAAAGTGAGAAGGCAGTTAGAGTACGGAGGGATTAATCCTGCAACGGGGAAGTGTACACCTGCTGCAGGAGCAGAGAGCGGCGGCACTAACTCATACTTGGAGGGCTCCAAAAATGCTTCCCACAAGGCAAGTGGTCAAGCTGACACTTAAACAAGTCAAAGTTGTTCAAGTAAAGAAGGATGGCCATAATCCCAGCACTGTGGGAGGCCGAGGTGGCAGATCACCTGAGGTCAGGAGTTCGAGACCAGCCTGGCCAACACAGTGAAACTCTGTCTCTATTAAAAATACAAAATTAGCCAGGCGTGGTGGTGCATGCTTGTAATTCCAGCTACTTGAGAGGCTGAGGCAGCGATTCTTCGCTTGGACCTGGGAGGCGGAGGTTGCAGTGAGCCGAGATTTCGCCATTGCACTCCCGCCTGGGCAACAAGAGTGAAACTCCATCTCAAATAAAAAAAAAAAAAAAAAAAAAAAAGAAGAATGGGGAGACAGGTGTCCTAGAGGAAGGAACAGCATGTGCAAAGGCCCAGAGGCAAGAGAGAACCCTATTAATTCAAAAAGCAGAAAAGAATTGATCCATATCTGGATGCTTGGAGCGCAAGAAGGAAGGGGTAAAGGGAGACTGGCATGGGTAGGGGCAGGGAAGAACAGAGGCAGGCATGTTTCCTAAGGCAACAGAACAGGTAAGTCCAGAACAAAGGCTCCGAGATAAGACTGCCCGGGGTGACTCTTGGCTTGCCACTTCCTAGCCACATGACCCTTGGGAAAGTCACTCAGCTTTTTCTACTTCAGGGGAATCATTGTAGTGTTTTCCTCCAAGGAGGATGGAGACAGGTAATACATGTAATGCACCTGGGATTACCTGCTGTGTGATACCTGCCAATTCATATCAGTATTCTTGAGAACCTAAATCCCTCCAGCAAGTCAGGGATGGTCCCAGAGCAGGGGACAGTCCTGGGGGCTGCAGGTCGGTGCAATGAAAGCTAGCCCACTGGCTCTTACCCTTAAAAGAAATACTCTGTGTCAAATGGAAAACTGTGTTCCTCATTCTAATCACCAGGATAACCACAGTCCTCTTTGGAATAGCATTTTAAAAGTTGCAACATTGTTATAACACATTTGCTTGTCAATGTCTTAAAACTACCCTTCACAAGGAAGCAGAGTATCCTCGTTTTCACTGAAAATTAAACGGAGACTTCTGCCTGGGAAGTGTAGTCCCTGGAATAGGCCGGATCCTCTGGCCCCTCGGTCCCACATGAGCTGGAAGGCTCAGCTCCTGCCCCATTCCCACTCCCACCCCTCCCCCACGGTGCCAAGCCCAGCAGGACGGCTTCCTGCGCAACTCCACCATGGGCACACCCCTGGCCCTCAGGGCTGCTGCCTGGAGAACTCATTGGCCTCCTGAGACGTCCCCAGTTGCCAGGACAAGGCTGTGTGGGATGGCTTCTCCAATGACAACTTGACATCTTCTCTGCAGGGGTGCCCTGACACAATAGCTGGCCACTGGGCCTCCCAGCACCCACCCCGTCTATGCATGGGGCTTGTCACTCTGATCTCAGCAGTATTCTCAAGGAGCAATAATCTTGGCTCAGCTCTTATCATGCTGGACTGATAAATGGGGGTGCCTGATGAGGCCCCAACCTTTCCACAGAGTCCACACATCACTCCAGGTGAGTGTGGGAATCAGGTTTGGTGACCCACGCTGGACAGGCTTATCTAAATCATAAGTAGCTCTTGGGCAATGCGGAACACCCTTTTCCAGCCCACCCCGCTCTCCTCCCCTATATGTAGGATTCATGGTTTTAACAAGTGCGAAGACGGACAGGCCCACACCTGTGACCACTGTGTCAGAGACCACATAGACACAGGGCTTCCGGCAAGCTCCAACCTGACCACAGGTGCTGTCCCAGCCAAGCCTTCCCGCAGGTCAACCAAGGAAGCGTGTAGGAAACCCAGTGACCAGAGACCTTAACGTGTGGCCTTAGAGCTGATTTAGAAACTGGAGAGTGAAGGCATGGAGTGAAGAGACTAGCAGAGTCAGGCCCATGAAGGTGAGGTTAGGGAAGTAAGATTCCCCAGCGAGGGAAAAGTGGAGCTGCTGTTTCTCCTTCAGGGGCTGGCATTACCTTTGGTCTATTTGTGCGTGCTCTGCCATTTATTGACTTGGGTGTCTTTAGACACATCATGGTCACTTCTCTGAGCTTCCATTTTCTCAGCTATAAACCAGGCTATTGTTGATAATAATAATAATAGTAATACCTTTAGCATTGTTTAAAGAGTTAAAGGAAATAATGCGGGAGGCCAAAGTGGGCAGATCACCTGAGGCCAGGAGTTCAAGACCAGCCTGGCCAACATGGTGAAACCTCGTCTCTACTAAAAATACAAAAATTGGCCGGGTGTGGTGGCACACAGCTGTGTGTCCAGAATTGGTGGGTTCTTGGTCTCACTGACTTCAAGAATGAAGCCGTGGACCCTCGTGGTGAGTGTTACAGTTCTTAAAGATGGTGTGTCCGGAGTTTGTCAGATGTTCAGATGTGTCCAGAGTTTCTTCCTTCTGGTGGGTTCGTGGTATCGCTGACTTCAGGAGTGAAGCTGCAGACCTTTGTGGCAAGTGTTACAGCTCTTAAAGGCGGCACATCTGGAGTTGTTCGTTCATTCTGGTGGGTTCGTGGTCTTGCTGGCTTCAGGAGTGAAGCTGCAGACCTTCGTGGTGAGTGTTACAGCTCATAAAGGCCGTGCACACCCAAAGAGTGAGGAGCAGCAAGATTTATTGCAAAGAGCAAAAGAACAAAGCTTCCACAACGTGGAAGGGCACCCGAGCAGGTTGCTGCTGCTGGCACGGGTAGCCTGCTTCTATTCCCTTATCTGGCCCCACCCACATCCTTCTGATTGGTCCATTTTACAGAGAGCTGATTGGTCCGTTTTGACAGAGCACTGATTGACGTGTTTACAAACCTTTAGCTGGACACAGAGTGCTGATTGGTGTGTTTACAATCCTTTAGCTAGACACAGAGTGCTGATTGGTGCGTTTACAATCCTTTAGCTAGACAGAAAAGTTCTCCAAGTCCCCACCTGTTGGAGAAGCCCAGCCAGATTCCCCCTCTCGCTGGCACTTGCCTTGGGACTTTGCAGCACCTAGCCTGGGCACTCCAGCAATCCAGTGGGAGCTCATCCCCTGATCAAGCCCAGCAGGCACCGGCCGGCCATGCTGAGTGCAAAGCTTGCCGAGCCAGGGCTCACCTGGAACCCACACTGGCCCCAGCTCCTGCCCACACCTCTCCCTCCACACCTCCCTGAGAGCTGAGGGAGCTGGCTCTGGCCTTGGCCAGCCCCAGAGAGGAGCTCCCACAGCGCAGTGGTGAGCTGAAGGGCTCCTCAAGTGTGGCCAGAGTGGATGCCAAGGCAGAGGAGGCACCGAGAGTGAGCGAGGGCTGCTAGCATGTTGTCACCTCTCAATGCCCCCTCTAAACAGGACACCCCAACTGCTGTTGGGAATTTGACCGATGACCACTCTAGCTACTTCCTGCTGGATAGGGACGAAGAAGGGGCCCTGCAGTTGTAGTGTCCTCCAGAGGGGAACTCTTTAGGCCTGTGGAAGGGCCAGCAGGTTGGTCCAGGGGTCCTCTGTAGAAGTTGTCAGTTGAGCTCATTTGGGGTTCCATTTGTAAGACCATCTGTAGCTTGATGGCCTTGATTCTAGAGGAAACAAATTTGACAAGCAGGTTAAAAATACAGGGTCCAAAGGCAAGTAACAGCAAGATGGCTACCACGGGACCTAGAAAGGGGAGAAGCCATGTTGCCCAACTCCAGAGGCTGGTATAACAGTTTGCATTGTCTGATTTCAGAAGCCTTTTCCTGTAAATGCTGGGCAGCATTTACTGCCCAGAAAGAAAGAAAAAAAGAAAGAGAGAAAGAGAGAAAGAGAGAGAGAGAGAAAGAGAGAAAGAAAGAGAGAGAGAGAGACCTTGACTGGTTACACTAACCCTGACTGGTTAGTGTAAAAACAACACTCTTCCCCTAAGAAGGTGCAGAGCCCTCCTTTTTCAGCAGTGAGGATGTCCAGGCCTCGGCGGTTTGGGAGAGTCACTGCTGCTAAAGAGTCTATTTGAGATTGTAGAGTAAGGATAGATTTCATCATTTCTTGTAAACTGTCTGAGAAATCCTTTGAGAATATGTGGTAGTAGGATAATGAAGTAGATAAACTGGGTATTCCTGTTCCTGTAGCAGTAGCCATTCCTAACCCTATAAGTAGGGGTATTAGTTGTATGGCTCTGCGCTGACGGACTTGAGCTTTGAGGAGTACTGATAGGGTCTTATTTCCTGGGGCAATGTAAATGTTAGGTCTTAGAAAGACTAAGGTGCAGGTGCCTGTCCAGTTAGTGGAGAGGCAGATATAGGTCGATGTTCCACATAAGAATATACCTTGGCTGGGTAGACAGAACTTTACTCTGGCTTTTAAAGGAATAGGGTACATTGTTTTTTCTTTACTGTTTCTATCTCTCTTTCTTTCTCTTCGACTTCTTCTTTGTCTCTCTCTTTCTCTCTGACTCCTTCTTTTTCTCTGTCTCTTCCTGTCTCTCTCTGACTTTCTGTCTCTTTCTCTCTTTCCTTTCTGCTGGTATTTCCCTGCCTCTGCTAGCAGCTTATGCTGCTGTTCTCCCCTCTCCTTTCCCTTTTTGATGGCTTCAGCAGTGTAAGACTGCCACCTCCTTGGGTTTTTGCACTGTGTGCAATAACTCCATAATTTCCTTGTGGTATTTAATGGGGGTTCCCCCAGAGGTTAGGAACTCCCTTCCTTTCCATATTGCAGCATGGGCATGTAGGATTAGATAAGCATACTTGCTATCTGTATACACATTTATTCTTTTTCCCTTTCCCAGTTCTAGGGCTCGGGTAAGTGCCACTAGTTCTGCTAACTGGGCACTGGTCCCTGGGGGAAGAGGCTTACTTTCAAGTACGGTTACATCACTAACTATGGCAAAACCTGCCCTTTGTATCCCATTCTCCACAAATGAACTTCCATCGGTATATAAGCGAAAGTCAGGATTAGCTAAGGGGACTTCTAAGAGATCATCTCGGGTGGCGTAAGTCTGGACTGTAATTTGTTGGCAGTCATGCTCGATTGGTTCCCCATCCTCTGGGAGAAAAGTGGCAGGGTTGATGGCCATGCACATACATATCTGAAGCACTGGTCCTTCAAGGAGTAGTGCCTGGTATCTAAGCAGGCGGTTGTCTGATAGCCATAAACTTCCTTTGGCACCTAGTATGTCATTTACATCATGAGTAGTCCAGACAGTGAGATCCTTTCCTTGTATTATTTTGATAGCCTCTGACACTAAGATGGCCCCTGCTGCAACTACCCTTAAACAGTGAGGCCAGCCTTTTGCTACTACATCAATTTCCTTACTTAGGTATGCCACTGGTTGTGGGGTTGTCCCACGGGTCTGAGTAAGGACTCCAAGAGCTATCCCTGCTCTCTCTGTGACATATAAAGAGAAGTTTTGTCCTGTGGGAAGGCTTAAAGCTGGAGCTTGTACTAGGGCCTGCTTTAAGGTTTTGAAGGCTGTTTCTGCTTCTTGTTCCCATTCTACTAGATGAGTATTTGCTCTCTGGGTCTCCTTGATTAGAGTATGGAGGGGCCCGGTTATCTCGCTGTATCCAGGGATCCATAGTCGGCAAAAGCCTGTGATTCCAAGGAACCCCCACAACTGTTTTAATGTCTTAGGGTGAGGATAAGCCAGTATAGGCTGTATTTGTTCGTTGCTGAGGGCCCTGGTCCCCTGGCTAAGATTAGGCCTAGATATTTCACCTGCTGTAGGCAAAGCTGGGCCTTCGACCTAGATGCCTTGTACCCTTGATTAGCTAGAAAGTTCAAGAGATCTAGAGTAGCCTTCTGGTACGAGGCTTCCGAAATTGTAGCCAAAAGTAAATCATCCACATACTGGAGGACCAGAATGCCTGGACTTGAGAAGTGGCCTAGATCTTGGGCCAGTGCCTGACCAAACAGGTGAGGGCTGTCCCTAAACACCTGGGATAAGACCGTCCATGTAATTGAGACATGTGGTCTGTGGGATCCTCAAAGGCAAAGAGAAACTGGGAGTCAGAGTGCAGGGGATACAGAAGAAGGCATCCTTGAGGTCCAGACCAGTGAACCATTCTGCTTCCTCTGGTATTTGAGAGAGCAGGGTATAGGGGTTGGGTACAACTGGATATAGAGGAATTACTGCCTCACTGATGAGTCTAAGATCTTGCACTGGTCTCCACTGACCGCTCAATTTTTGTACTCCTAGAATTCAGGTGTTGCAGGGACTGCTGCATTTCCTTACTAAGGCTTGAGCTTTTAAATGTTTAACAATATCCTGTAATCCTTTATGAGCTTCAGGCCTTAAGGGATATTGCCTTTGATAAGGAAAAGTGGTGGGGTCTTTTAGCCTGATTTGGACTGGGCAGGCATTTTTTTGCCTTTCCAAATTGTCCTTCCAATGCCCAGACTTCAGGGTTGATTCCCTCCTCAAGTAGGGGACAACAAATGGGTAACTTGTTCCCCATATTCATGTAGATAATAGCTCCAGCTTTGGCTAATATATCCCTCCCTAATAAGGGTGTGGGACTTTCAGACATAACAAGAAAGGCATGTGAAAAGAGCAAAGTCTCCCAATTACAACTGAGGGGGTGGGAGAAATACCTGGTTACAGGCTGTCCCAGAATTCCTCAGATGGTAATGGACCTTGAGGACAGTCATCCAGGAAAGGAGATTAACACTGAGAAGGCTGTGCCAGTGTCCAGGAGGAAGTCAGTTTCCTGGCCCTCAATGGTTAAACATACCTGGGGCTCAGTAAGGGTGATGACATGAGCTGGTGCTTGCCCCAGACACCCTCAGTCCTGTTGTTGGATCATCTGGTTAGGGGCTTCTGACCCAGAGAACCTTTGTCCTCTGGGGCAGTGCACCTTCCAGTGATTGTCTCGGCATAGCGGACATGGATGAGGGGGTGGCTTGTTTCTCGTTGGACAATCTTTTTTAAAGTGTCCTTGCAAACCACACTGGTAATAAGCCCTACCGGATGATTGGCCTGCTCCATTTTCTGTCCTCACTGAACCACCAAGGTTTGTTTGTCTGAGAGCCATGACTAAGGCTGTGGCCTTTCTCTGATCTTGCGTTTCCTTTTGGGCCTGTTCCTCTTGGTCCTTATTATAGAACACTGAGGTTGCCAGGTTTAATAATGCCTCTAGATTTTGTTCAGGGCCCAGGGCTTTCTTTTGGAGCTTTCTCCTGATATCTGCGTCTGATTGGGTAATAAACTTATCTTTTAGAATCAATTGACCATCAAGTGATTTGGGTGACAGGGGATTAAGGCCTCCCGTAGCCACTTGAGGAAGGCAGAAGGATTTTCTTCCTTTCCTTGAGTTATGGTGGACATCATTGAATAATTCATGGGCTTTTTCCTAATTCTCCTTAGTCCTTCTAGAACACAGGGCAACAAATGTTTACGACTCCAGTCCCCATGATCTGAGTCAAGGTCCCAGTGGGGATCCATACTGGGGATGACTTGCTGACCAGTGGGGAATTTGTCCCTTTCTTCGGCTGTCATTCTATCATTTACTTGACTAAGATACCAGGTATCTCCAAACTCTCAGGCTGCAGCTAAAGCCACATTCTTTTCATTAAAGGCCAGGGTTTGATCTAACAATAGTATGACATCTCTCCAAGTGAGATCAAAGGTTTGCCCTAGATCCTGTAGGCCACCTATGTACCTGTCAGGACCATCTGAAAACTTCCCCAGGTCTGCCTTGATCTGCTTTAAATCAGAGAAGGAGAAGGGGACATGTACCTGGGTTGGGCCAAATTCCCCTCCCTCTACAGCTTGAAGGGGACATAACCGATAGCCCAGGGAATTTTGTGGTCCTTTGGAGATTTCTTTGCTTATTTCCTTCTGGGCAAGGGAGATTAGAGGAGGATTATCATTAATAGGAAGGGGAGCTATAGGGAGGCTAGGATATGGGGGTGAGCTGAGAGGTACTCTTGTGGGATGTAAATTGCAAGCTTTGCATAGTTGTGTATTCTCCTTCAATGAAAATAAAGCTCGGACATAAGGTATTTCACTCCATTTGCCTTCCCTCTTACAGAAAACGTCAAGCTGCAGGATAGTACTGTAATTTATACTTCCCTTAGGTGGCAATTTTTCCCCATCAGAGAGAGAATATTGGGGCCAGGCCATAATGCAGAAAAAAATGAGTCACCTCTTTTTCAGGGTTTGTGGGTCAAATTGGTCCCAATGGCTTAGGATGCATTTCAAGGGTGAGCCTGTTGATGCCTGAGTGTTTCCCATCTGAAAGACAAAACCACCCGTGGTTTTGGTTTGTTTTGTTTCTCTCCCTGCCCAAGAATCCGCAACGGTCCCTGGACCCTGCTGATTGAAATAGTTGAGCTCACCGATGCAGCAGCAGAAACACTAGCTTTCCTCCCAGACCACAAGGAAGACCGAGGAAGGTCAGATTTAGTGGCCCTTACCAACACATTCTTGAAAACCTGCACCTTGCCTGTCCTCCTAGACCACAAAGAGGACTGAGAAAAATAGTATTTAGTGGCCCTTACCGATGCATTCTCGAAAACCTGTTAGAGTCCTAAGCATTCTCCTGGTAGTATTGGGACCTTACCTGTGTCCTATACAGCTGTTATGCCCCAAAAATCAAGTGGAGGGCCATACCCTGAGGGAGGGAAGGGGTCTCCAGAGTTGGAAGAGGGACACCTTTTGTCCTCACTTATATGAATAGGAATGATACAATTTCTGAGGGTCCCCATATCCTAGCTTCAGGAACAGCTTTTGTTAGGCCTGCTTGTCTGAAGAGGGATCCTAAAATTCCAGATAGTCCCCCCTATGATGGGGCTTTGGGCAAAAATTATGTCTTTCTGATTGGTTAGCCCAGGTGCCTAAAGAAGGGAATAGAGTCCTGGAGTTTGTACTAGAAATTATTCTTATAGGAGAAACTAGAAAAGCACCAGAGACAGGGAGTGGTTTTTAGAAGCAGGACTGGCCTCAGAGAAGAGAGGCAAGAGGAAGTTTGTCTGGCAGGCATTAGGACCCAGGAGGCAAGGGTCAGGGTACATAGAACAGATGGGCAAGTCTCGCTTGGGTGACATGACTTTGAGAGTTCCACTCATGGCCACAGGGTCAACCAACTTGTTGTCAGGACCTTGGAGCTGAATGGCTTTCCTCTCTGTTGACCCTCGGCTCAGCCCAGAAGTACAGGAAAAGCAGAAGCTGGTTCCAGGCAAACCAATGCTCCCAACTCCGAAGAGTCGGGGGTTGTTAGAGAGCCCTTTCCCAGAAAGCCTGACACCCGTGTCTTTAGTCCAGTGGCCGCGCTAGTTGCTTTTAACTGGCCGACAGTTGCCCAGTATGTAGCCCCCGAATTTTAAGGAAAAATAGGACAGAATAGCAAGTGAAAGGGGTCCAGTGGTACTCACTGCTTGGCGATAGGCAATAGTCCCATCTGTGTTGCCAAAATGTGTCTAGAATTAGTGGGTTCTTGATCTTGCTGACTTCAAGAATGAAGCCACAGACCCTTGCAGTGAGTGTTACAGTTCTTAAAGATGGTGTGTCCGGAGTTTGTTCCTTCAGATGTTCAGATGTGTCAGGAGTTTCTTCCTTCTGGTGGGTTTGTGGTCTCGCTGACTTCAGGAGTGAAGCTGCAGACCCTTCACGGTGAGTGTTACAGCTCGTAAAAGCGGCGCAGACTCAAAGAGTGAGCAGCAGCAAGATTTATTTCAAAGAGCGAAAGAACAAAGCTTCCACAACGTGGAAGGGGACCCAAGCAGGTTGCCACTGTTGGCTTGGGTGGCCTGCTTTTATTCCCTTATCTGGCCCCACTCACATCCTGCTGATTGGTCCATTTTACAGACAGCTGATTGGTCTGTTTTACAGAGAGTTGATTGGTCCTTTTTGACAGAGTGCTGATTGGTGTGTTTACAAACCTTTAGCTAGACACAGAGTGCTGATTTGTGCATTTACAATCCTTTAGCTAGACAGAAAAGTTCTCCAAGTCCCCACCAGTGGGAGAAGTCCAGCCAGCTTCTGTCACTGGCACTTGCCACAGGACTTTGCAGCACATAGCCCGGGCACTCCAGCAACCCAGAGGGAGCTCATCCCCGATCAAGCCCAGCAGGCTCTTGCTGAGCCCATGCTCACCTGGAACCCATGTGTGCGCACAGCCATGGCTCCTGCCCACGCCTCTCCCTCCACACCTCCCCGTGAGCAGAGGGAGCCAACTCCAGCCTCGGCCAGCCCCAGAGAGGGGCCCCCACAGCACAGTGGTGAGCTGAAGGGCTCCTCAAGCATGGCCAGAGTGGACGCCAATCCCAAGGAGGCGCCGAGAGTGAGTGAGGGCTGCTTGCACGTTGTCACCTCTCACCTGCAGTCCCAGCTACTCAGGAGGCTGAGGCAGGAGAATCACTTGAACCTGGGAGGTGGAGGTTGCAGTGAGCCGAGATCATGCCACTGCATTCCAGCCTGGGTGACAGAGCGTGACTGTCTCAAAAAAAAAAAAAAAAAAAAAAAAAAAAAAGGAAAGAATGCAAGTAAAAGCAATTACAAATGGCAACATGTTAGAGGACTGTTTGTTTCTTCTTCTACCTCTCCAGGAATGTCCTCATTTTTTTCTTCTTTTTATTCAACATTTGCCCACTCAAATCCCAGTCCAAGTTTCTCTACTTGTAAGAAATTTTCTGACTTTTTTGCCCCACAGTAATTCTGACCTTTCCCAAGGCTCTTGCATTTAGTAATTACCACATGATGTCATTTGTTTTGTAATTCTTTCAACTGTTAGCTTATCTCCCATCAATGCTCCTTGGGGTGAGGAATTGTGTCTTTACTCTTCTAGTGTGTCTGTGGTTCCCAGCTCAGTGCCAGACACACTATGGTTAATCAATAACTACTTGCTAACCATGCATTTACAATAGATAAATATACACTTACAAATATGTATCCGTATAATATTAGTTTATCAGGATTTAGTTCGTTTATATGAAAGTTGTTTGGAAACTGTGAAGAATAAGCAAAAAGAGTTGTTGGACTTGAGCAATTATTTTGGTCTTGGTTAAGGATGGGTTCCGGAAATAATTTATTGTGAAGATGCACACGAGGTAACCCCAGGGAGCACACCTGCAAGAAATATAGCCAGGGCCCACAGGACCTGGGGAAGCCACACAGCTTTTTATTCTCTGATTCTTTCTGTCTCTCAATCCCTCCCTCCCCGTATTCCTCATCTCTGCCTCTCTTAGCTTGTTTTGTGGGCCTTGAAAATCTCCTAATCTGCAATAACTCATTGTTTTGGGTTACCATGGTACCAAAAATGGCTTCAACTCTCCCTGATCTTACAACTCCAATGGCCCACATTACTTAACTTGTTTCTGTGTCTCTTATTTCAAATTCCAGAGAGAGAATCTGAATGCTCAGCTTGGATCAGTTCCCTCCTCTGGTTCAATCAGTTGTGACCAGGGAATGGGTCCTCCAGGAAAACATGTCCATTCAGGCAGCACCATCTTCCTGGGGGCTGTGGAGCCCCTCCCAAGTAAGAAGCCTGGTCTATAAAGGGCCACCCTGCTGAACACACTCAATTCCCAGCTACTCAGGCCCCAACAACACACTCACCCTCCATGCAGTCATTGGCTTAGGGCCACTCATTTCAACAATAATTTTTTTGGCTGCCCTGTACCTTCCCAGAATACCTGAGGCCCTGGAAAGGGAAAGGAAATCTTGAATTTTAATGGCCCTGACTTCCAAGATCTTTTTCTAGTGGTGGGGACTCAACCATTGGACCGACGGGCCAGTTAAAGTCTAGAACATGGAGTAAGTATGGTAATTTCACAATAGAAATGTGGGAACACAGGCTTGAAAGATAGGCCAACAACAGTAGATGGAAATCAGCAGCTATCTTCGACTATCAGATTGACAAATATTAAGAAGAATGACAACATGCAATATCGGCAAGGTGTGGGGAAACAGGTACTGTCAGGCACTGGTGATGGGAGTGAAAAACGAAGCAATGCTGCTGTAGGCTACCTGGCAATCTCTACCAAGATAGTAAATGTTCATTCCCTGATCCAGGAGTTTATGTAAGTTCAGTTGGCTCTCCAGATCCAGGAGTTTATGTAAGTACAGTCGGCTGTCCAGATCCGTGGGTTCTGCATCTGTAGATTCAGCCAATCTCAGATCAAAAATATTCACTTAAAAAAAAAAAACTGTGGCCAGGCACGGTGGCTCACGCTTGTAATCCCAGCACTTTTGGAGGCCGAGGTGGGTGGATCACAAGGTTAAGAAATTGAGACCATCCGGCTAACATGGTGAAACCCCATCTCTACTAAAAAAAAAACCACACACACACCCACAAAATAAGCCGGGCGTGGTGGCACACGCCTACAGTCCCAGCTACTCAGGAGGCTGAGGCAAGAGAATCGCTTGAACTGGGGAGGTGGAAGTTGCAGTGAGCCAAAATTGCGCCACTGCATTCCAGCCTGGGCGACAGAGCGAGACTCTGTCTCAAAAACAAACAAACAAACAAACAAACAAAACTGTGTCTGTTCTGAACATATTCAGACTTCTTTTCTTGTAATTTCCTAAACAATACAGTATAACAACAATTTACATAGAATTTACATTGTACTAGGCATTATAAGTAATTTAGAGATGACTTAAAGTACACTAGAGGGTGTGCATAGGTTATATGCAAATACTTTGCCACTCTATATCAGGGACTTGAAGATCCAGGAATACTGGTATGCATGAGAGGTCCTGGATCCAAGCCCCCATGAATACCAAAGGACAGGTTCAAGGATGTTTGTATATGTGTGTGAATGCAGTGTTGTTCAGAGGAGAAAATAAACACACTTAAAAGGCAAATAAGCTTTCTCAGGTGGATTATAATATTATAGAATACTATAAACTATTAAAATAATGAGGTAGCTCTATACTAGCATTTAAAGATAACCTTTGAATACACGCAAATGTATTGTTGTGTGGAGAAAAAAACCAGGTGATAGGATAGCAATTCATGTAAGATCTGATTTACATAAAAATTTTCACATTCAACTCTGTGGACATTAGACACAGACTGGGGGGAGTTACCAAAATGTTAAAGGCAGGCTAAGATTTCAAGTAATTGCTACTTTTGCCTTTGTATTTTCTGTATTGCTTGAATTTGCATATTTATTTTCATAATCAGAAAACTCAATAAAGCCAGCTTCCCCCTACCTTTGTCTTTAAAAAAAAATAACCCTTTCATTTTAGAATAGTTTTGTATTTACAGAAAACTTGAGAAGATGGTGCAAAGATCTTATGTACTCCACTCCCAGCTTTCCCTGTTATTAACATTTTATATTAACATGATACATTTGTCACAATTAATGAACCAATATTGATGCATTATTAACTAAGGTACATGCTTTATTCAGTTTTATCATTGTTTTTGAGACAGGGTCTTGCTGTCGCCCAAATGCAGTTGTGTGATCACAGGTAACTGCAGCCTCAACTTCCTGGGCTCAAGCGATCCTCCCACCTTAGCCTCCCGTGTAGCTGGGACTATGGGCACGCATCACCACATCCTGCTAATTTTTGTATTTTTTGTAGAGACGGGGTTTCACCATGTTGTCCAAGCTGGTCTCGAACTCCTGGGCTCAAGAGATTCACCCACATTAGCCTCCCAAATGCTGAGATCACAGGCGTGAGCTACTGCCCCCAGCCTCAGATTTCCTTTAGTTGTTACCTAATGTCCCTTTTCTATACTAAGATTCCATCCAGAATATCAGATTACATTTAGTTGTCATGTTTCTTTAGGCTTTCCTTGTCTTTTTCTTGTTTTTGATGATGTTGACAGTTAAATTTTTAAAAAATTTTTGTTCTTTTTTTTTTGAGGCAGTGTCTCACTCTGTCATCCAGGCTGGAGAGCAATGGAATGATTTCAGCTTACTGCAACCTCTGCCTCTGGGTTTAAGTGATTCTCATGCCTTAGCCTCCCAAGTAGATGGGATTACAGGCGCATGCCACCACACCTGGCTAATTTTTGTATTTTTTGTAGAGACAGGGTTTCACCATGTTGGCCAGGCTGGTCTCGAACTCCTGGCCTCAAGTTATCCACCTGCCTCGGCCTCCCCAAAAGCTGAGATTACAGGCATGAGCCACCACTCCCAGCCAACAGTTTTGAGGAGTACTTTTCAGGTAGATTGTGGATTACCCCTCCACTGGGATTTGTCTGATATTTTTCTCATGATTAGACTGGGGTTATGGGTTATTCGGAGAAAGACCACAGAGGTAAAGGCCCATTCTTGTCACATCATATCAAGAGTGCATACTATTAGCATTACTTATCACTTGATGTTAACCTTGATCACCTGGCTGAAGTAGTGTTTGTGAAGTTTCTCCACTGCAGTTATTCTTGTTTTCCTCTTTCACACACACGTATGCTTTGAAGGAAGTCACTATGCAAAGCCCACATGGAGGAGGGGAGAGTTATCCTCTACCTTCTTGAGGATGAACTATCTACATAAGTTATTTAGACTTTTCTGCTGGTAAATCTGTCACTTCTCCATTTTAAAATTCAATCATTTATTTTTATTAGTATGACTCATAAATATTTATCTCAGACGTTGGATTATAGTCCCATATTACTTTATTTTGTTGCTCAAATTGTTCCAGCTTTGGCCTTTGGGAGCTCTTTCAATTGGCTCCTGTGCCCCTTTGACCTCTTCCCATCAATGTGAGTTGGGGTGTGTGTGTGTGTGTGTGTGTGTGTGTAAAACACTTCCTTACTTTCTGGCACTACATGATGCTCCAGGCTCATCTCATCTTGTACACTTCCTGCCTGTCCTAAAATCAATCTTTCTTATGAGACAAAATAGCAAACATCTGCCTCTGACTAGTCACATAGTTGGCCCTTGCTGTAAAGAGGGAGGATCACTTGAGTCCAGGAGTTCCAAACCAGCCTGGGTTACATGATGAAACCATTGCTCTGCACAAAAACTTACATAAAAAAAAAAATTAGCCAGGCTTGGTGGCGTGCGCCTGTGGTCCCAGCTACTCGGGAGGCTGAGGTGAAAGGATCACTTGATCCCAGAGTTCAAGGCTGCAGTGAGCCATGATCACACCACTGCACTTCAGCCTGTGCCACAGAGTAAGACACTGTCAAAAAAAAAAAAAAAAAAGCCACGTTTGCTCCTTCTGCTCGTTCAGAAACCTCTGACTCAGTGACTGAGCACAGCCCTTCAGAAGAATGCTTTGACAATGATAAGCAGGATAGAGAATAGGTTCCCCCATCTCTTGCCTGATTACCACATTTTTAGAAAAGATAAGTTCATTGATTCTAGCCCTTGCCTTTTCCTGTATGTAAGACAATGACAGGATGAAGAATTATGCTTCCGTAATCTATAACCAGATGTACTCTTACACCCAAACTTTGATGAGATTTTGCCCGAATGTAACTTCTAAATGATTATTACTTAACAATGACCTGTAATTCTGTTTCAATTAAATGTTTTTAACCTTTTGACATCTTCGGCAGGTTTCCCCAGGATCAAAATCCTAAATTAAGTGGTTTTATTTTTTGGCTTCCCATAACTTTGAGATTTTCCAGTTGCGGTTGCTGAAAAACCTAAAAAAAAAAAAAAAGCATCTGTCATCTTGCATAGATGTTAAATGATTAGACTTATTTGGTAAATTATAAGGGAAGTATTATCAAATCATAAATGATACTAGATCTTCCAGTTACATTTATGGGTATGTTATTGATCTAAATGTTCTATAATTATATAAATTCAAAATATTCTAATACGTTATCTGTCAAATAATTTTGATTGTAATGTTAAATGTTTTCCAAAGTTATATTTCCAAAGTATGGATGTTATTAATGTGAGCATTCTAAAGAGTATATAAAATTTATAAAAGTCTGATGGTCCTGATGGGCCACTGTCTGTCATCATTCTCGTTGTTATCTTAAAATACTATATGTAATAGAAATAACTAAATTTTCTTCAATTGAGAACTTTCATCAGATTTTAACCATGGCTATTATAAGTTTTTGTCATCCACAGTTATTGTTTTGAATTATTCTCTAAGTACTCTTTTTTTTTTTTTTTTTTTTTTTGAGAAGAGTCTGGCTCTATCACCCAGGCTGGAGTGCAGTGGTGAGATCTCAGCTCACTGCAACCTCCACCTCCCTGGTTCAAACAATTCTTATGCGTCAGCCTCCCAAGTAGCTAGGATTACAGGCGTGCACCACCATGCCTGCCTAATTTTTTTGTATTTTTAGTACAGACAGGATTTCACCAGGCTGGTCTCCAACTCCTGACCTCAAGTGATCTGCCCACTTTGGCCTCTTAAAGTTCTGGGATTACAGATGTGAGTCACTGTGACTGGCCTTAACAAGTACTCTTGAACACAGATGTCTAGTAACTTTAAGATCAATGGACTAAACAAAAAATTCCAGAACTCTAATGAGAGCATTTATGAAGATTGCCAAACAACAATCAGAACAAGAATTACATGGGACTGAACTGATGGAGAACTAAAGCGATTTTCATGGGGCTGAACTGATGGAAGGTTACAGTGATTTTTATGACTTCTGTTTGAAACATTGCTGATTCTGTTTATATTTTGTTTTCCAAAGTGAAGAATGCTTCTTTTCTTTTGAGCTATTTTTATCTTACAACAATTCAATAAAGTTTACTTTTGTGAACAAAATTAAAACATTTACCTTTCTCTCTACCTAAACTCTTCAAAATTGGACAAGTATTCTTCAATGGCTAAGGCCAAAGTACTGGTCGCCCACTGACAAGAGATGAATCATTATTCAGGAGAATGGCATGCAGCCTTGTGTTGTGACCTACCCCATGCTGCTAGCAATCTGGCCTGCCTGCAATAAGAAGGTTCTTTCCCCCTGCCAAGAGAGGTAACTTCCTGGGAATGAGCCTGATAACATCTGACAAGATTAATGATTGTGCCTCTGTAATCTACACACGCAAAGTTTGATGAGATTTTGCTGTAATGTGACTTCTGAACACAAGCAGAGAACCCCCATCACCCGTATATGAGCTGTGGGTTGAAATACTGCTTTGGAGCAGTCTAACAGAAACGCTCTGAAGGATCCCTCTGGGGTTGGACTCCTCTGTAAGACTCTGAATAATACTAACTTTAATTGTCTAAAAGCTTGTTTTCTTGTGTTTGTGTTTGTGTTTGTTTTTGTTTTTTTCTTTAGTGGCCATTTCCAAGGAGCCCTGGTTTCTTTTATTGGAGGATGGCATTATTAGAATTTGTGCATTAAGTGTGCATATTACAAATAAGTTAAAGCCAGCTTTATTTTCATAAGGAATGAAAATCATCAGCCACATAGGTAGACAGGGAAGGCCAGTGGCAGAAGAAGGGTCCCTGTTAGGAAGGCAGGTGGGATGAGACACTGTCCCTGGGAGAAGGGTGTGGCTGGGGCTGGGTCACAGGAGACTTGCAGAACAAAGAGAGTCCACTTAGCCCTGTTCTGACCCCATCTCGGGGTTCCTCCTGAGTGGCCAGTGGGCTGGGGGTGGGAAGAGGCAAGGGCTCTCCTCTCCCTCTCTCTCTATCCCAGGGTCACTCAGAGCACGTGGGAAGGGACAGGAGTGGGAGGTCCCTGCTCAGGGCCTGGCTGCGCCAGCTCCTGCCGCGTTCTGGTGTACCAGGCCGGACCTTGTGCAATGCCTTTGGGGTAATGTTCAAACCTATGTCTGCTGGTCACTCTCTTTAGCTGCCTGGCAGTACCGCAAACCCAGCTGTGGAAAGTCCCACCACAAGGACCTTGACAGAGGTGGAGGCCCTCCCCATGCAGAGGCCAGAGAACAGCGCCCATTCTCCGGGTATCCATCGGTGGGGCCTCAACACAGGCCTGTACTGCTCACTGCGCATGTGCAGTCAGGTCTGGTCGGGGCTGGTAGTGGGGCATGGGGAGGTGGGAGCTGACTCTTGCCCAGCCCTGGCCCACGGCAAGGTGTCAGGTACACTTGGTGACCGACCCAATATTAGCCCATGAGTAGGGTTGCTAGATTTAGCAAATAAAAATATAGGACATGCTTTTGCTAAATGGGTCCTGCATATACTAAAAAAGAAATCCATGTTTATTTGAAATTAAAATTTAACTAGGCATCCTGTGTTTTATCTGGCAGCCTCACCCAAGAGAACTGTCTGAGGACTGTCTCAAGCCAGAGCAAAGTCAGAGTTGGGGCTCTGCCCATTAGGGTGTCCTATTTTAAGTCAGGTATCAAGTCATCTCTTACCCAGTCATTTTGCCTGAAATCCTGATAATATTCAATTCTTCCCCAGATGATAAAAGGCAATTAGAAGTGTCAGTATTTGTTTTGCCATGCGGTGGGGTTGGGGACACTGACTGTGTCATTTACCCTCAGTCCCAAGCACAGAACCAGGGGCTATGTCAGGGTGATGTCCAAAGAGCTGAGGCGCACACGCCCAGAGTGTGGAAAATTCAAACACAGCACCTGAAAAGAGAATCAACTAATCTACCGAGCCAACCAGGATGGGAGAACTGGGAAAGATGAGACAGTGGCCAAATGTTACGGGACAATGGGGAGGTGGGTGTGGTGGAAATCTGATGACATAGGCCAACATGCACCTGAATGTGCACCCTTTCCCACTGTGTGTGCCAATAAGGATAAGATGACCTCTCTCCTAACCCTGTATAAATGACATAAAGTACAGCCAATAACTTTCCCCCATTAATATGCCTTTCTTAATGAAAGCAAGACATTCGGCTGGATGCAGTGGCTTACGCCTGTAATCCCAGCACTTTGGGACTCTGAGGCAGGTGGATCACTTGCAGCCAGGAGTTCCAGACCAGCCTGGCCAACATGTTGAAACTCTGACTACTAAAAATACAAAAAATTAGCTGGGCATGGTGGCGGGCACCTGTAATCCCAGTTATTCGGGAGGCTAAGAGAGGAGAATTACTTGAACCTGGGATGCAGAGGTTGCAATGAGCTGAAACAAGCCAAAATCGTGCCACTACACTCCAGCCTGGGCGACAGAGCAAGACTCAGTCTCAAAAAAAAAAAAAAAAAAAGACATTCAAGCAGGTATAGCAAATATGGCATATGCCAGTTCTCAGTTGATAACTGTGCTCTCTCCCATTGGATATAGACACTGCCTCAGACTCATGCTCAGCACCCTACACTGACCTTGCTAACAATACAAAACCCTTATTCCATTTCTGCTTTCTAGCTGCTCATTTCATCCCTATCCACTGCCCCGATCCCCGGGCGATGCTATCGGACTTCTTGAGTCAAATGGCCTTATACATTTATGAGGATTTTTATTATCTTTGTTTTCTTGCTGTAGCTGGGCAAGTGAGCTTGATGCTATTTTGCAAAATTTCAAGTCATTGTTCAATCCCTAGCCCTGCAGGGAAGATAGCACAAGCTGAGACAGGTAGAGTCTGTACTGGGGGCCAGGGGAGTGATCGTGGGAATGTTCTTACTGGCAGCCTGAGTCTAGATGCTGGAAGATTAGTACCAGGCTTGCGTTTGGGACTCCAGCTTTTTCAAAAGTGAGTGGAAAAATTATTGTACTCCTATCAGTCACAATGCGACATGTTCATCTGAGTAAAATCCAACTTTGAAATGTTACATATTTTCATGCCTAGAGACTCAATCTAAATAGTTTCTGCTTTGAATTATGTGATTTACTTGAAAATTGCAGTGTACCCATCATTTCCTCTGGAAGCTTTATATCAACCTTTGACCCAAAGCAGAAAAGTTCTGGAGAAAATAATGAAATGAATGTTGGTGGCCTCATTAACATGTTAAGCACTGTGTCTGAGGCAGAAAGGGTCTTCAATAAATGGTAGCAATGTTCATTCTCCTTCATTAATTTTTGACAAACATTTTCAAAATGTATTTCTAAGCTAAAGGAGTTCAAAGAAACAGCAGTCACACATGTACTCGGGACTTCTGTAGAAAGCTTTAGAAAAAGACATGATAATTATTGTCTAGGGTTTCTGAACCTTGTCACGATTGACATTTTGGGCCAGATAATCTTTGGTGTGGGGGCCGGTTGTGTGTACTGCAGGATATTTAGCAACATCCCTGGTGTCTCCCCACTAGATGGGTAGCACCCTCTTCTCAATTGTAATAACCAAAATCTCTGCAGACATTGCCAAATGTCCCCTGGAGGGAAGGGAGGTGCAAAATTGTCCCCAGCTGAGAACAACTGATCATTGTGAAATCACCTGTGGTAAGACTAACCGAAGGCAACAAAATCTTTGTTCAACCACAACTGTCTTATAAAGAAGGGAGTATGTTATGCAATAGGACACTTTGTTCATCTTGGATCCAATGTAGCTGAAACAATGTTGAGATAAAAGAACAAGGTTGGAGGTCAAAATTATCAATTTCAAACTTACTAAAAAGCTACAGTAACCAAGACAGGGTGGTACTGGCATAAGGACAGTCATAGGTCAATGGAACAGAATTGACAATCCAGAAACAAATATTCACATTTATAATCAATTGATTTTCAACAAGGCTGTCAAAACAATTCAGTGAGGAAAATAATAGTATTTTCAGCAAATGGTACTGGAACAACTGCATATCCACATGCAAAAGAATGAAGTTGGGCCTCTGTCTTATACCATATACAAAAGTTAACTCAAAATGGTTCAAAAACCTAAATGTCAGAGCTAAAAAATTACAAAGCTATTAGAAGAAAACATAGGCATGTATCTTCATGACCTTGGATTATATATGACACTAAAAACGTGACAAAAGAAAAAAAGGAACAAATTAGACTTACTCAAAATTTAAACTCTTTGTACCTCAAAGAACATAATCAAGAAAGTGAAAAGACAACCCACAGAATGGGAGGAAATTTTCACAAATCATATATTTGATAAAGGTCTTGTACCTAGACTATATAAAGAACTCCTACAACTCAATGATAAAAAGATAAATAACCTAATTTTAAAATGAACAAAGAATATTAATAGACATTTCTCCAAAGAAGATATACCAATGGCCAATAAGCACATGAAAAGATACTCAACATCATTAGCCATTGAGGAACTGCCAATCAAAATATATAAGTTCACCTGATTGATGGCAAAGGTGACACCTACAGTATGGTGGGGCAGGGGGCAAAGATAGTCTTTTGAAGGGCAATTGAATAGTCAAATGGACAAGATAAATTGTGACCGCTACTTCACATATTGTTCATAAAAATTCCAGATGGATTGTAGGACCAAATATGAAAGGTTTAAAAATAAATCTTTTAGAAGAAAACTTGGAGTAGGCTAGGCAAATATTTCTTACAATGACATAAAAATAACTTATTATAAAGGAAAAAAAGAAAAATTTAACTACATTAAGATCAAGAACTGCTGTTCGTCAAAAGACATCATTAAAAGCGTGAAAGGTAAGCATAGACTGGGAGAAGACATTTACAATATAGGACTCATGGCAATGTGAATGCACCATTCAGGTCCTCCTTTAAGAAAGGACCCCCTGTGGAGCTGTGAGGTGTGATGAACTCACAACCTCCTGCTTTTGGCAGGATGCTTCAGGTCCGCATCAGCTTTTAGGCCAAGGTCATGCTCTTCTTGGAGGCTATCCTCGGCCAATAATTCAGAAATGCAAAGGTAACCAACCATGCTCTTTGCAGAGTATGCTCCAGCCAGTGACTAAAGAAGGCAGTGGTACAAAGGCCTAGCTATTTCCACCTGAATCAGGCCTCCTTTGATGGGCGGTCTTTGCTTCAGAGCTCCTATGGGGCTGTCAGAGGCCACCAGGGCTGTATTGCAGTTAGATGGCTCCCCTTACCCAATCCCATCTTCTTTCCTTTTCTTTCATAGTGTACTCCACAGTAAGCCTTTTACACTTCTACCACCTCAGTCTCTGCTTCCCAGGGAACACAAACCAGTTCAACTTATATAAAATATATTTTAAAAAAAGAAAAGAAAGAGCATATATAAAAAGAACTACTAAAATCAATAAACAAATCGGTAGACAACCCAATAGAAAATGAGCAATATACCTGAATGAGTACTTTATGAAAGAAGATATGCTAATGGCCGGTAAGCAAATAAAAATATGTTTGTGTTAGTTTCCTGGGGCTGCTGTAACAAATTCCCTAATCATGGCAACTTAACACAACAGATATGTATTCTCAAAGTTCTGGAGGTAAGAAGTCCAAAATCAAGGTATTGGCAAGGCCATGCTCCCTCTGGAGGCTCTGAGGAAGATCCATTCCCTGGCTTTTCTCACTTATGGGGGCTGCTGGCAGTTCCTGGCTTCCTTTGGCTTGTGGCTGCATCACTCCAATCTCTACCTCCATCTTGCCCTCACCTTCTCCTCTGTGAATGTCTAACCTCCCTCTGCCTCTCTTTTAAAAGAACACTAGTGTATTCTTATAAATTATTAGTCTGTATTAGTGTATTAGTCTGTTCTCATGCTGCTAATAAAGACATACCTGAGACTGAGTAATTTATAAAGGAAAGATGTTTAATGGTCTCACAGTTCTACGTGACTGGGGAAGACTCACAATCATGGTGGAAGGCAAAGGAGGAGCAAAGTCATGTCTTACATGGTGGCAGGCAAGAGAGCATGCACAGGGGTACTGCCCTTTATAAAACCATCAGATCTCATGAGACTTATTCACTATCACAAGAACAACATGGGAAAGACACACCCCCATGATTCAATTGCCTTTCACTGGGCCCCTCCCATGTCACATGGGAATTATGGGAACTACAATTCAAAATGAGATTTGGGTGGGGACACAGCCAAACCATATCATTCTGCCCTGGCCCCTCCCAAATTTCATGTCCTCACATTTCAAAACCAATCATGCCTTCTCAACAGGCCCCCAAAGTCTTAACTCATTTCAGCATTAACTCAGAAGACCACAGTTCAAAGTCTTGTCTGAAACAAGGCAAGTCCCTCCCACCTATGAGCCTGTAAAATCATAAGCAAGTTAGCTTCTTCCTGGATACAGGCATTGGGTAAATAGACCCATTCCAAATGGGAGACATTGGCAAAAACAAAAGAGCTACAAGTCCCATGAAAGTCCAAAATCCAGAGGGTAGCCAAATCTTAAAGCTCCAAAATGATCTCCTTTGACTCTATGTCTCATATCCAGGCTACACTGATGCAAGAGGTGGGCTCCCATGGCCTTGTGTAGCTCCACCCCTGTGGCTTTGCAGGGTACAACCCTTCTCTTGGCTGCTTTCAGGGGCTGGTGTTGAGTGTCTGTGGCTTTTCCAGGTGCATGGTACAAGCTGTTGGTGCATCTACCTTTCCAGGGTCTGAAGGATGGTGGCCCTCTTCTCACAGCTCCACTAGGCAGCATCCCAGTGGGGACTCTTTACAGGGGCTCCAACCCTACATTTCCCTTCCACACTGCCCTAGCAGAGATTCTCCATAAGGGCCCTGCGCCTGCAGCAAACTTCTGCCTGGACATCCAGGCATTTCTCTAAGTCCTCTGAAATCTAGGTGGAGATTCTCAAACCTCAATTATTGACTTCTATTCACCTGCAGGCTCAACACCATGTGGAAGTTGCCAAGCTTAGGGCTTGCACCCTCTGAAGCCACAGCCTGAGTTGTACCTTGGCACCTTTTAGCCACGACTGGAATGGCTGGGATGCAGGGCACAAAGTCCATAGGCTGCACACAGCAGTGGGACCCTGGGCCTGGCCTGAGAAGTCATTATTTCCTCCTAGGCCTCCAGACCTGTGATAGGGGGTGGCTGCTACAAAGGTCTCTGACATGCCCTGGAGATATTTTGCCCATTGTCCTGGTGATTAACATTGGGCTCTTTGTTACTTATGCAGATTTCTGCAGCAGGTTTGAATTTCTCCCCAGAAAATAGGTTTTTCCTTTCTATTGCACTGCCAGGCTGAAAATTTTCCAAACTTTTATGCTCTGCTTCCTATTGAATGCTTTGCTGCTTAGAAATTTCTTCTGCCAGATATCCTAAATCATCTCTCTCAAGTTCAAAGTTCCACAGATGTCTAGGGCAAGGGTAAAATGCCACCAGTCTCCTTGCATAGCAAGAGTGACTTTTACTCTATTTCCCAACAAGTTTCTCATCTCCATCTGAGACCACCTCATCCTGGACCTTATTGTCCATATCACTATCAGCATTTTGGGCAAAGCTATTCAAGAAGTCTCTAAGAAGTTCCAAACTTTCCCACATCTTCCTGTCTTTTTCGGAGCCCTCCAAACTGTTCCAACCTCTGTCTGTTAATGAGTTGCAAAGTCATTTCCACATTTTTGGGTATCTTTACAGCAGCACCCCACTCTACCAGTACCAATTTACTATATTAGTCTGTTCTCACACTGCTACTAAAGACATACTCAAGACTGGGTAATTGATAAAGAAAAGAGGTTTAATGTACTCACAGTACCACACGGCTGGGGAGGCCTCACAATCATGGCAGAAGGCAAAGGAGGAGAAAGGCACATCTTACATGGTGGCAGGCAAGAGCACATGTGCAGGGGAACTCCCCTTTATAAAACCATTGGATCTTGTGAGACTTATTCGCTACCAGGAGAACAGCATGGGAAAGACCTGCCCCATGATTCAATTAATTCCCACTAGATTCCTCCCCTGGCATGTGGGGATTATGGGAGCTACAAAGATGAGATTAGGATGGGGACAGAGCAAAACCATATCAACTTGTAATGGTTTTTAGGGCCCACCAGTTAATCCAGAATAATCTACTTATCTCAAAATCCTTAACTTAATCACACTTGCAAAAACTTTACCATGTAAAGAAACATTCACAGCTTTCAGGAATTAAAGCATCTGATATTTTTAGGGGACACCACTCAGCCCACTACAGCTTGTATTATTAGGCATCAGGAAAATCTAAAGGAAATGCAAATTAAGGTCACAATGTGCTGCTACTTCACACCCACCAGAATAGCTAAAATGAAAAAGGCAGGACCAAGCAGAGCTCTCATACACTGTTCATGGGGGTTATGCCGATATAATTCCTTTGTCAAATTGATTGGCAGCACCAACACTGAGTATGTGCATACTCTGTGGCCCAGAAATTCCACTCCTGAGGATATTTCTAATTCTTTTACACATCTTTCCTCAAGAGGCAGAATCTACATCAAATGCCTTTGAATTATGGAGAGCTTGACAGTTCAACCAATAGAATGTGGTGTTTGTGACACTATGAGACTCTGCAGACAGAAAAAGGTCATAAGAGGCCTTCCAGCTTCCATTTCTCTTTCTAGAATAATTGCTGGTAGATTCCTGAGCCTCCAGGCAGGGAGTTTGACCATATCAAGACCTTCCTGCTGTGAGGAAGCCTAAGTCACAGGGGCAGGCTATGGAGAGGGATCCTGAGGTGTAGTCCCAGGTAAGGGCAGGCTTCAAGTTATTCCAGCCCAGACACCAGATTTGTGAGCAAGAAGTCTCCACATGACTCCTGCCCTGGCATTCAAATCACCCCCAGCCATCCGGGTTTCCTAACTGAGACCCCAGGCAAGGTGAAGCAGAGCAAACCATACCTTCCATGCCCCATTCAAGTTCGTCACTCACAGGGCCCATGGGCATAATAAAATGAGTGTTGTTTGACACTATTACATTTTGGGACACTTTGTCATGCAGTAATAGGTAGCTAGAAGAATACCCAACAGAAATGCAAATTCATCAAAAGACAAACCTGAAAATATTCATAGCAGCGCTATTTGTACTAACCCCAAACTGGTAACTACCCCAAAACACCCATCAAACAGTGGGATGGATAAATAATTTGTGGTAATATTAACACAATGGAATATTGGATCTGTGACAATTAAACTCCCTAAGGCATACCCCAGGCCCTAAATCAGCATCAGCAGGAAACAGAGTGTAAATGCTATGCAGCTCCAAGAAGCATAATTTTTATGCCCACTCAGATGTGACCATGGGGGACAAGGGATAGGGAAGAGCCTCACAGAAGGCAAAGTGATGGTCACAACGGACAATAGCTTAGGATGTTCCTCCCAGAAGGAAGAAACTGGGGCTGCTAGATGGACTAACCAGGCAGCTTACCCCACTGCTAGGGCTAGAAGCCTCCACTCCTCCTCCCCAACTGGACTTGGTGATCACTATGGACTGGTGATGACTGCATGCTTCTCATTTTCCCCTATGCTGAACAAGAGCTATAATTGTGTTAACCTATTCAGTCATTGTTTATCAGATGGATTGTCTTTTCTTTTATAAGTCACCAGAACATAAAGAGCTACATCTAGACCTGATGGGAAGACCTTTGTGTTACCCAAAGATACTGAACTTTGACCTAGATGTAGTAACTGGACGGGAAATTCAAGGTTTCTCTTTTGGAGGCTGAACATGTTCCAAATGTGGGAATGGAGTGTAAAATGGATGTCTGATAGCCAAAAGGCAGACTGTGGTAAAGATTGCTAGTTGCCTATTCCAATAGCACTCGTCCTCCTCTTCCAGATGTCAGAACCACAAATTCATTTGGAATGGTAATTGTCTTAGTCCATTTGTATTGCTATAAAAAAGTACCTGAGGCTGGTCAATTTATTAAGAAAAGAGGTTTATTTGGCTCATGGTTCTGCAGGCTGTTCAAGAAGCATGGTGCCAGTATCTGCTTCTGGTGAGGGTTTCAGGCCACTTCCATTCATGGTGGAAGTCAAAGCAAAGCTGGCCTGTGCAGAGATCAGATGGCGAGAGAGGAAGCAAGAGAGAGATGGGAAAGGTGCCAGGCTTTTTCAACAACCAGCTTTTGCAGGAATTAATAGAGCTGGAAGTCACTCATTACCGTGAAGATGACACCAAGCTATTCATAGAGGATCTGCCCCCATGACCCAAACATCTTCCATTAGGCCCCACCTCCAGCGCTGGGGACCAAGTTTCAACATGAGGTTTGGAGGATCAAATATCCAAGCTATAGTAGCAATGCAACCTACTAAAGTTCTATTATTTCTAGCCTCCCTTTTAGCTAGGTGTGGCCATGTGACTGCATTCTGGCATTGAAGGATAAGCAGAAGTCTTTAAGACTTCTGGGAAGTCTCTTTAGAGAAAAAGGGGCAAGCCCTCCTTCTCTTGCACCATTCTACTGACTGGGACACAGGTGTGAGGGCTGGAGCTCCAGAAGCCAACTCAGACCCTGAGAAAGGAAGCCATTATAGGGCAGTGGAGCAGTGAGCTAGAAGACCCTTAAAGCCCAGGATTGTCCAACATCTGACTACTTGCATGCAAGAGAGAAATAATCTTCTGTCCTTTACAAACCACCATTATTTTGAGTTTTCTGTCACATGTGTTTAACTTAGTTCTAAATGGTGTAGATATAAATTGTCAGATTCAGAAAGCCCAACAAATTCAATGCAATAAAAATAAAAGAAAAGCTGAGTGTAGTGGCTCACACCTGCAATCCCAGCACTTTGCAAAGCCAAGGTGGGTGGATCACTTGAGGCCAGGAGTTCGAGACCAGCCTGGCCAACATGGTGAAACCTTGTCTCTACTAAAAATACAAAAAATTAGCTGGGTATGGTGACACATGCCTGTAATCTCAGCCACTCAGGAGGCTGAGGCACGAGAATCGCTTGAACCTGGGAGGGGAGGTGGAGGTTGCAATGAGCTGAGATTGTGCCACTGCACTCCAGCCTGGACAACAGCGAAAGAGTCTGTCTAAAAAAATAAAATAAAAATTAAAAGAAAAGGAAATTTATACCTAAACACCCATGGCAAAATTGCAGAACATTCGAGACAGAGATCTTAAGGGCAGGCAGGCAGAAAAGACAAATTACCTACTAAAAAATAACAAACTAGTAGTTGACTTATCAACATAAGAACAGAAGCCAATAAACAATAATATCTTCAAAATAGAGAAAATAACTGTCAGTGTAGAATTTTTATCCAGGAAAATTCTCATTCGAGAGCAAGAGTAAAATAAAGACATTTTCAGGCAAGACTGGTAAGTCCAACATACTCCTACTGTAGAACTCCAAAGGATTTATTTCAGGAAGAATAAAAATGATTCCAGAAGAGCAATCTAAGGTGTATAAAGGAAAAGTGAGCAAGAAAAAAATGTAGACGTCTGGTGAAATCTACGCAAATACTGACTATATAAAATAGTGATTTGTGTGCTTAAAAAGAACTAAAATTCTAGACAATACTGTATAAATTGGATGACAGTAGTTTGAGTTAAGGTTTTTGTATTTTGCAGGAGGGTAAAGATATTAACTGATAGCAGATGCTATCAGTGCCCTGCCCATACAGCCTTGGATTTTAGCATTTTCTGGCCTCTCTCCAAACTTCTAACTGGCAGTATTTGGGGCTCTTTGCATGAGGGCTCCCTCTGACCACTGTGTCTGCCCTGCATGTGTGCAGGACAAGCTGTAAGTGCTGAGGAATTAATGTCCCCAGAAGCAGCCCTCAACTAATAATGGGTGGGAATTAATGGATAAACACTCCAGCTCCTTGGTTTGTTCTGCACTGTCTTGTAGAGTTACCTATTGGGATTTAGCCCTAGTTGGCCACATTGGTAACGAAATGAGACATACTTTACTGGCTTCTTTCCCTTCCCTGTCTCATCTCCCTACTCCCTTATCAGTGTCCTCTCAAGCTACCTCTCAAATAAACCTTTTCATTCAAATTCTTACCTCAGGGTCTGCTTCTGAGGCAATCCAAATTAAGACATTAACTTTGGACATCTGTAATAAATGTAAGTGGACCAAAATCTCCAGTTAAAAGACAGAGATTACCAGATCGGATTAAAAAACAACAACAACAACTATATGTTGCCTATATGATACAAAGATAAAGCATAAGAACATTGAAAAGTTGAAAATAAAAGCATGAGAAAATGATACGCTAAGCAAATTTTATGGAAACAAAGCTGGTGCAGCCAGACTGATAACAGATGAAGTAGGCTTTATGGCTAAAAATTATACTAATTTGATAAAGAGAGTTACACATATTGCTACAAAATTTATTTCACATGAAGATTTAACAATTCCAGACTTGCAAATACCTACTAACATGCCTTTAAAATATGGCAAAAATTAGAATAACAAGGAGAAGTTGACTTATCCATCATTATAATGGCAGATTTACAGACCAAGTAGATAGAAAAAAATTCATAAAAATATTAATGATTTGAACATCACTAATAATTATTGACTTACATAGAACTTTGCACCAATTAATTTAGGAAAACATTATTTTCAAGCACCCAAGATATGTTTTACAACAACTGACACATGCTAGTTCATAAAGCAAGTCTAAATAAAGTTCAAAGAATTGGCATTTATATAAATCACTTTTTCTAATAAAAACAATAAAGTTAATCAGAAACAACAAAAAATCTATAGGTTTGAAAATTAAAACATATTGTCTAAATAACTCACATCATAGGTTAAAGGAAAACTGATGGTCTGAGGCTCTAAACTTTCATGAGGTAAAACAGTGGAAAATCTCAATGTTGGGATGAAGGAAGGACCTTTAAGAAACGAGAACCGAATGTTGAATTTGAAGCTGCATTGACTTCTTTAGCATTTTTTGGGTAAAGAGGGCCTTAGTGCTCATTTGTCAATCCTGATTGGCTGTGTTTAGGTCACATGCCCACAACTGAACCAATCACAATGGGTAGAGAGATGGAGGGCCTCCGTCTGGTTAGTATGGGCTAGGTCCCACTTCTGTGGAGATGGAATAGGGGTGGGGGTATTTTGACTCCTAGAAACTCCACAACTACATGGGGTCAGAGAAGAGGTCTCTTCTGGGAGGAAAGCTAGAACAAGAAAATCACCCTTCTTCCATAAATACAATTCTCTGAATGCCCCCACCTGGCATAATACAATGACTATATAAACAAAAACTTAAAAACCAATTAACATCTAGTTGCCAGATCCAGTCCCAGGCCCAGAGCTTCTGGGTGATATATTCTCCTTCTTCAATAGGTTTTGAAAGAACCTTCTGTGGATTTGGTAGACTACAGCTTTAAAAAAAGTTTAACCGCCGTCACCACCATGTCCAGCATAGGGAGGCCCCAATGATAAAGGGAAAAGAAACACTGCAATAAAGTCTCCCATTTGTATACTGCATGGTCTACAGGGAAGGAACTGGGACAGCCCCAGGCAGGGGAGTCACTTCCCTGGTCAGCCAACCCAAGTGACCCCAACTCCCTTCCTGTTTCAAGGACACCCCCTGTCTAGGGTTTTCCATGGCCACTTCTGAGAAGGACTTAGGGAAAGACTCCTCATTGGGGTGCTACTTTAATGGCCGCCTCCTCTCAGCATAACTGCAGGGCCTGGGACTTGCCCTTGCATTTGAGCAACCACAGATCACCGTTTGCCAAGCTTGGAGTTCTCTGGAAATTTTATTTTCCCACAATCCTACTGGGGAAGTGTTCTGTTCGATTTTTTGTTAACTAGTAACTAACTTCAGAAATCTGTTCCTGGTCATGGTTCTTGAACTGAATTTGCCCTTGTAGTTTCTGACACTTAACGATAAGAACAGCCCCTTTGGCCTTATGCCCAAATTGAGGGCTACCTCTGGACTTGAAATGGGAACAAATCTAATCTGACCTCCGCCTCCAGCCTGTATCCCAGTGCATGGTGAAAAAAGAGAGAATTCATTAGCTCAATTTACAGGTAGATCCAGGGGTGGCTCCAGCTGAAGGTATAGCTAGATTTTGGGGCCCAAATGATACTGTCAGTGCTCTGTCTCTTATTCTGTCTCTCAGATCTGCTTGCCTCCGCTTGGCACCAGGCTAAATAAAGTTGTGTTCATACGATGGGCAAGAGAGCTCCTCAAATTCATACTTATTCAAATTAGCAAGAAGCTGAGAGAGCATTCTCTCCTCATATCAACCTTAGATGATTCTCTGATTGACCCAACTTGAGTTCTGTGGCCATCCTTGTGGCCAGGTGGGTGGGGCATTTTTGCCAGCAGTCAGGTACCCACCCATGTGATGGAGGCGGGGCTGGGCACTCTGATTGGCAGCTCTATAGGGACCATATGGAGTAGGACAATATGTGTCACAGGAAGGGATGCCAGGCAGATGAAGACAAGGTTCATTCTGGACAAGCAAGAGAAATGAAGGCCAAATAGTGGGATAATATGTGGGAAGCAGCTCTGCACAAGTTCCTGAACATTGATTATAAGAGGCCCCCGATATACCCTGAATTTCCCAACCATGAAAGCCAATAAGTTCCTGAACATTTATTATAAGGGACCCCGATATACTCAATGACCCAGTGAGTTTCCCAGTGACGAAAGCCAATAAGAAAACACAATCAGTCATGTAAACCAGATGCTGGCTGGGGTCTCCAGGCCTGGGGGGAGGTCCACAGCATGTTTTGAGTTTTCTTCTGTTCCCCTGGGGGCCGAGTTTCTCCGAGCTCTTGATCTCCCAAAGGCTACCTCTTTCCACACCACATGGCTCGCAGGTGTGAAGCTTAGCCTTTTCTTTGACTTCTACAAAAGACTCTACTCACACAAAATAGTGAAGATGTTCACAAAAAGTCAAGGTTGGAGAGATGGAGGACACTGCCTTTGGCCCTCTGCCACTGGCCTTCACTCCGCACACTATCTTATAGGCGTCCCTTCCCTTCCTCTTCTGGCTTCTCTGAATTTTCTCTCCAGCCTCTTAGAGCCCAAATTCCCCTCTTTGTCTCAGGCAGAACAGACTATCTCTTACCTTGAGTTACTTGTAGAAATATCCAGTGCTTTGGGCTCCTACTCCCACCAGTCACAGCTTATGGAAATGTTTTCCCAAACAAAAGCCATTTACTACCTAAGAAAAATTCTACTCCCAGCAATTAAAATAATACAGTTTCCCTTTACTATGGCACTTTTCTAGGGATGAAGACAATTCCAGTGCTCTTTCGCCCCTGCGATCCTGTGTAAAGGAAACTGAGTCACATCCACCCCAACGTGCCCACCATAAACCCAATCAGCTGAAACATACAGCGAGGGCCCAACACCCAAGGGCAATGAAAGCAAATGTGATACTTGCAGGGAATGTCAGAGTTCCAAGAGCACAGGCGTTGATGGTCTGGTTCCGTCAAAAATCTAAAGGAGGAGATATGTTAAATACACTCCAGGCAATCCTCTGTGAATGTCATTTTTCACAGGGTTGAGATTAGGGTTGGCAGTAGCAGTTCAAATCTGAAAGATTCACAAGGTCACAGCACACAGGCATTGCCGTTATGGATTACAACAGATCCATAGAGTTTTAAAATCAACCAAACAAAAGATGAGGCAAATATTATTATAATGTCCATTTCACATTTGAGAAAATTGAGGCTCGGCTTGGTTGAGAACGGTCAAGGTCAGACCCAACGTTTGCATCCAGTCTGTTTGATGCTGATGCCTCTAACCTTGAAATTTAACTCTTGGTCTCATTTCTGTTAGTTTGAAAGGCAATAGGTATACTGGTTAAGAGCAGAGTCTCCAGGTTCAAATCCATCCTGGCTTTACTATTTAGTAGCTGAGAGGCCTCATGTAAGTTACTTAACCACTCTGTTCTTCAGTTTCCTTAGCTGTAAACTAAGGGTGGCAATAGCACTTGCCCCACAGGGTTGTTGTGAGTATTAAATGAACTTAGAACAGTGTCTGGCATGCAATAGGTACGCAGTGCACTATTCTTCTTCCCTAACTAGAGCTTCTTGTGTCTGTCCAGTCTTCATCAATAGATCTGTAGGAAGCACCCGCCAGACACTGCGTCCCGCCCTTGACTTCAAGCTGCTCTAGCAGAGGTGGGAGACACACAAGTGTCAACAGTCAGAGGGCAGTAACCCTATTACACAAGCTAGAGCAACAGGCTTCAGAGAACAGAGTAGCAAACTGCCTAGAGGACGAGAAGGTACACAGAGCAGTGACATTTGCTCCAGCTCTAGGAGAGTGAGTAATGATTTTCCAGGAAAGGCATGCTATTTACAAGCATGGAGTCCTCAGGAACTGGCAGTGGGGTATGGGTGCATCATGGGCAGCAGGAGAGGTGGAGGACAGCTAAGGGTGTCTGGGGCTGGGGAGGTGATGGCGAGATTAGACATGATTTTACCTGCAGGGAGGGCTCACATTGGTGTTTAAAATGTTCTGGCCAGCATCACAGGGAGGGTGGTTGGTGGGATTAGGGAGACTGGTTGTTAGGTTCCTGTTGCCTAGAAAGATTTCATTCAGATCTCATGCCTGGGCACCAGCGTCTCGTGAGAACTCAAATGGGCTGAGTGTCCCAGGCTGAAGTGAGAAGAGGGAAGGTCCCACCCTGGTGAGGCAAAAGCTCCGGGCAATCTGTGTTCATGAGTTCTCTGCCTGCCTGTTTACCTGTGGGGGTGCAGTGACTGGAGAGGGCCTATAGGCTAAGTGAGGTCTGTGGCCTGCATGAGGGAAAGATCAAATCATGTGTCCCTAAGCTCTGAAACAATACTCAAGAGAGCTGGACAAAGCATGTGGCCCTTCTGAGGAAAGAGTCCACCCAAGAGATGGCCACCATGCAGCTGATAAGGCCAGGGAGTTACCCACATTGTGCAAGGGGATGTGTACCCAAAGTTCACCTGATGCTGGAGAGACGTTTTCTAACTGGAGACTAGCTAATCTTGGACTGTAGAGCTGCTCTGCTCCCTAGGAAGAAATGTGTTCTTGAGAACCAAGAAATATGGGCAAGCAAGAACAGTCAGGTAGTTTTTAGACTCACAGTGCACATTAGAGTAGTAAAAGTCCCAAGAACCCCTGCCATTTGGAAATAATCCCGTGTAAAGTTGCTAAGTCAAGGGAAGAAAGGCAGGAAGGAGGAGAGAGGGAGGAAAAGGGGAGGGAAAGAAGGCTGCCTGTCTTTATCGTCCTAACCACACCTGCAGCCTGAACTTGGTCAAGGAGCCTCCCTGTCTGCCCTGGCCTGATAGCATATGTTGATGGCACAGCCTTTGCTACTCTCCGTGGGCGCGCCTGGGTTCCTGCCACAGCCTTCCCCTTGCTGAATTTGCCATCCTGATCTGGTGTTTTCTGTCTGGTTGAGTAACCTGACCCAGCCTCCAGAGTGCCTCTCCACATTGACTGGGGTCCAGACCACACCCCCAGGTACCCCTACCTTCCTGTCACTCCAGTCGTCCCTCTGGACATCAGTGACCAGTGATGTGCTTACAGAAGAGCCATAGTGGCATCTATGGTCCTAGGTGGCTTAGACCTGGGGAAGGCCTACAGGGCTGGCTGTGCAAATATAGCTGTTTATTGTGAGCAGCTGACAGCTTCAATGTCTTTTGCTTCTTTCCAAAGCACCAAGCACAGAGCAGAGAATGAAGGAATTGTCTCATGAATGCCATTTGGAATGGCTGTGTTTGCTGTAGAGCACTGCCATCCTTTTGCTAGAGTCTCTGCCTCATGTCTAGGGAGATCTCACAGTTGGGGGTGGGGGTGACATGAAGCCATGTGAGGGTGGCTATGCTCTGATACCGGAGGTGGTTGGGACCCCAGGCATGTGATGAGGAGCCAGGGAAGGGAAAGAAAGCACCTTCTGCCTGCTTCCTTGCTTCCTCGTTCTCTTCCTGCCCTTTCACAGCCCGGTGGACACCGTTTCTGAGTGGCCTCCCTCCTGTTCACAGGCACCTCTGAGATTTCCTGGCTGACACATCGCATCTCCCTCTGGCCACAGCCAAGCAACACCAGATGTCTGCAGTAGCAGTAACACTTTGGATTCCTGATGGGAAACTCCAAGACGAGCCTCTGTGAAATACCTGCTTCATTTTGGCTTCATTTTCATGCCTCATTATCTGACCCATTTACTTCTTACCTCAGGGCACAGACCACGGCTGTGACACTCCGTAAAATCTTGTGGGATGGGGAAGAGTAAAAATGACACACTGGAGGGGCACAGTGGCTCACGCCTGTAATCCTAGCACTTTGGGAGGCCAAGGCGAGTGGATCACCTGAGATCAGGAGTTCGAGACCAGCCTGGCCAACATGGTGAAACCCTGTCTCTACTAAAAATACAAAAATTAGCCAGGTGTGTTAGTGGGCACCTGTAATCCCAGCTACTCCGGAGGCTGAGACAGGAGAATCGCTTGAACCCGGGGGGCAGAGGTTGCAGTGAGCTGAGATCGCACCACTGCACTCCAGCCTGGGCAAAAGAGTGAAACTCCGTCTCAGGGGGAAAAAAAAAAAAGACAGACATCTCAGGGCATGGCTGCTTAGGAGGCTACGAGGCTCTTGCAAGATTTTCCCCATTTTTCATGGCTGCCCTCAGAGGATAGAATTGCCACAATTTTAAGGATAAAGAAACAGGCTTGGAGAGGCCAGAGGCTTGCCCAATACCGCACACACAGGGGTGCCTTTGTGTTTCTGGGTCAATGCTGTTTTTCACACAGACTGGACCTCATGGGGTCAGGAGCAGTGGGACCACCTCGTGCTCTCTCCGCACTCATACTTCTCGTGATGTTGATCTCCCCTTCCCTCCCAGACAGAACAATGTGTGCTTGCCACCTTGATGGTGCAAGTATCATTAGATCTGAATTTGAGGTGAGGAAATTCAAGGCAACCACAGTACACGTTGTCCCCCATTGGAGCCAGGGAAGGACACTTGAGGCAGGAGCAGGCCTGTGGTGCTCTTGGCACAGGGCAAAATGGAGGAACGGGGTGGTGGTGGCACGGTGCCCTAACCTGGTCTTGGGGGGTTTAAGAAGTTCCTGAAGTGTTTCAATAGCCAGTGAGAGTGAGCCATGGAGAATAAAAATGTACAAGTAAACAGTTGTTCCACTTATACACAGTTAAGGACTTGTGGGAGGGGGGCAAGTTCCAATTTTTTAACATAGTTTCTGATGGAAGGTGCCATTGTAACCCTCATTATGGCCACCAGCTTAAATTTGAGGGCCCACTTTGCCCTAGAATAAACCCCTAGTTTTCAGACTTCCTGGAGCCACCATCCTTCATCTCTTCTGTTTACTTTTTTCTCTTCTGTTTAAATTGGAGGGCCATTTCTGGCCTGCTCTCCTCCTTGCTGAGGTTCTGTACACAATGACTGGCACACAGGTGTTTTTACCTGCACAGGCTCATGACATTCTCACAGTCAGACCATAGATCAGTTTCTTCTCTCAATCTTAGAGATAAGGAAACCGAGGTCTTACATGGTTAAGTCATTTGTCCCAGGTCGCCTGGCAGCAAGTGGTACCCACAATGCTAGCCAATGTCTCGCTGACATGTGTGGACACCACACGGACCCATCCATGGTCAGGGACTTTTCCTGGCTCTGCCCATAGCATCCTCATTCATCTTGTTTGCTTATATTTTTCTTACAACTATCTCACAGCCCCAACCATATCTTTAAAATTATTCAATTATTCGTAGAGCTGGATTTACAAGTCTGGGTCTCCTTCGTCAAGGGTGGCCTTCTCTGCTCCTCCTCCTCCTCTCTGGAGGTGGTTTCATCACAGACTGTAAAGGCTCTGTAAAAGATAATCTAATCTATGAAGCAGTTCTCCCCCTGCACCAGTGACTCCTGCTATGGTATACTGGGGTAGTTACAGGATTTTTTTTTTTCTTTTTTTTTTGAGACAGTCTTGCTCTGTCACCCAGGCTAAAGTACAGTGGCATGATCTTGGCTCACTGCAACCTCCGCCTTCCAGGTTCAAGCCATTTCCTGTCTCAGCCTCCCGAATAGCTGGGATTATAGGCACATGCCACCATGCCCAACTAATTTTTGTATTTTTAGTAGAGATGGGGTTACACCATGCTGGTCAGGCTGGTCTCAAATACCTGACCTCGAGTGCTCCACCTGCTTCGGCCTCCCAAAGCGCTGGGTTTACAGGCGTGAGCCACCGCGCCCGGCCCTGGTTACAGATTTTATTTGGCTTTCCCATTCTCAGTCCTCTAGTAACAATGTTCTTCCTTTTTTTTCCTTTAGGGAATTGTCTTTTCTCTAATCCTAATCCATATGGCTCAGCTGTCAATCACAGTCCTCCTCTATCCCCTGGCAACAGAGGAGAGATGTGTGACTGAGGTCTGGCCAAGCAGACTCGATCCCTCCGGCCATTGTGATTGGTTCAGGGACAACTTTGTGACCAAGTGATTACAATTTTACCCTCTCCAAGCAGTGACACAATGAATAGGCTACAGTGGTACCAATGTCAGTTTTCATTTGCCCAGTTATTCCCACAAGATAAATGTCTGGACTGTAATTGCTGAGTTATACATATATACATTTTAAATGCTGGTACATTTTGTGAGATTGCCCCACAGATAGGTTGGTGCAAATTTACAGCATTCCAGCAATACGTGGGAGTCTGCTTTGCACACCCTAGCAACACCTGGTGTTGTCAGTCTTTAATATTTGCCAGTCTGAGAAGTGGAGACAGCTGTTGAAACCTGTTCTCAATTCTGGGCCTCCCTTGGGTCATGTTCCCACATGCCTGTCCCTAATGTTGCCTCCTCGGACCTTACTTCTAAATCTCTTGCCTGCTTCTTTATCCAACTTTATTGGTCTGCTTATAACCTGGTGTCACTGTACTAGACTAGAAAGTGGGCCTTTATCATATATATATGCCTTTTCTCTTGAAACTCCTTGCAGGTGCTAAGAACGGTTTTGAAATCTAATAATTATTTGTCAGATGAATGAATGGAAACTCCTCTGTGATTCACCCATTTCCTATCACTGAGTGGTGCCATGTGGTTGGGTCAATGCTAACCTGGGGAGATGAATGCTCAAGAACACCAGATTTCAAGAATCCCAATATTGTAATGGTTATATTGGATGCTTAACGTGATAATGGAGCATGACTATCCCATTCCAGGAAATGACACTCCCCACGGGAAGTCCTTGGTTAACAAATCTTTAGGGATGGTCTGCCATGTCTCTAGTGTGGAGTCAAAGGACCCAGTCCCTGGTCTCAAATGACTAAACATCTTTGTGAGAGGCAAAACTAACAAAAGAAGGATTTTGAGTTTAAGTGGCATCTGAATCAGGTGGCATTTATGAAATGCAATCCTTTGGGAAAAATAGAACATATCGTAGACTGGAAATGCTTCAGAACATTTTCTAAAAGAGATGATTGTTAAGGGCATTTTTATGAGGATTAGTCAGGTGTTCTGGGCTCTGCCATTTACATTTTGGGGGTCTGATATCATAGCTGGTGCGGTATGAAGAAATGTTGTAAGCCTCTAATTTCCCTTAAAGTGAGTTTTTAATCTTTCTAGTTGTTGGGTTTGGACACCAATGGTCCAAGAGGAAGGTCCTGATTCCTAGTGTTTTGGGGAGGAATGTCACAACTTGCTACAAGCTCACCAGGAGGCGAAACAAATATTTCTGTGTTAGGGGGAAGTGCTACAGTTGTGGGAATTGCTCTTAGGCTTCCCCAGGGTAGTAAAATTCCCAAGCTATTTCAAACCAATGTTTTTTTCTTCTTTTTAGTGGTGTCAGGACCCCAAGAGGTCACAGTTGCTATTTAATAGAATACAGCATTCTGGCCCTCTTAACAGGGAATTGTACTCAGACTTTGAAAGGTGGATAGAAATTAGATAAAGGAAGGGAAAAGGAAGTTCATTCCAGGCAGGGTGAATGAAGAAGAGCATTTCCATGAGACTTAATAGTTTATAAGGTCCCTTGACAAACATAATCTTTTTTATAATTCCAAGTAACCCTGAAGGTATTATTTATTATAATTATTAACATTTCTGTTTTCATATGGAAAAACTGAGGCTCAGAGAGGTTAAACAATTTGTTCAAGTTCTCGCAACTATTTTTTTTTTTTGAGACAAGGTCTCACTCTGTTGCCTAGCCTGGAGTGCAGCGGAGTGATCATAACTCACTGCAGCCTTGACTTCCTGGGCTCAAGTGATCCTCCCACCTCAGCCTCCCAAGTGGCTGGGACTACAGGCACTCATCACCATGCCTAGCTAATTTTTAAATTTTTTTTTTGTAGAGACAGGTCTTGCTATGTTGCCCAGGCTGGTCTTGAACTGTAGGTCTCCAGCAAGCCTCCTACTTTGGCCTCCCAAAGTACTGGGATTACAAGTGTAAGCCACCATGCCTATCCTCTCTCAACTATTAAGAGGCAGGGCCGGCAGGGTGCGGTGGCTCACACCTGTAATCCCAGCACTTTGGGAGGCTGAGGCAGGCAGATCATGAAGACAGGAGCTCGAGACCAGCCTGGCCAACATGGTGAAACCCCATCTCTACTAAAAATAAAAAATTAGCCGGCCATAGGCGACAGAGTGAGACTCCATCTCAAAAATAAAAAGAGGAAAAAGAGGCAGGGCCTAGGCAGCAGCCACTGATTGGAAAAAAAAAAAAAGGCAGAGTCAAGCCTCAAATCCATGTCTCTGACCAGGGGTGGTATCCAAAATATTTAACAACTAATATGGCACAGGTACAACACAGAGACTGCTTAGCTGCCCATCAAACCCATTTCCTCTTCTCCTTGGGTTGACAGCTCTCCAGCCTCCTTACTGTTAGAAGTGATGCATTCCACTTTCAGGCCAGCCTCTAACTTTCTGGAAGACACGTGTTGCAGTTGACAGAACATAAGAGGGAAGGAACCTGGACCCCAAATCCCCTCTTAGAGGAGATCCATCCACAAATCAGGAATACCCATTTTAGACTTTATCTGAAAAACAAGCTGCTTTTATCCTTGAATCACGGTACGTTTTCGTTATGGCAGCCAGCTTTACCATAACTAATACAGACCCCCCCTATTAGAACCAAGGTCAGCTGGTGCGCGGAAGCAGAAGCCTGGAGACCCCCTCAGTGTCTGTGCCACCCTAGGACAGCAGGTCCTGGAATAATGTCATTTAGTTCAACGTGGTTTCGTTCTAACACTGATGAGAAAAAAATCGATCCCCAGCCAGGCCACTGTCTGTGTGGAGCCTGCAGGTTCTCCTCATGTCCCCGTGGGTTTTCTCTGGGTACTCCAGAGTGTGGGTTGTGTGAGTGTGCCCTGAGATGGGCTGGCGTCCTGTCCAGGGCGGGTCCCCACCGGGTGCCCTGAGCTGCTGGGATGAGCTCTGACCCACCCCCACCTTGAATGGAATAAGTTGGTAAATCATTATCTTGCTTGTTTTTATTAATCTTTTTAAAATGTATGTGTAGTTCACATTTATTTCAATGGTTAATATTAGAAGTATTTTGGTCTCTATTTAGAAGTTTAGTGATGTTTTTACAACCGGAAGTAGGCTGTAGGAACTTAACTTCTGTTTAATCAATTAGCCTCTGGGAATTTTGGTTTCTTTTTACATCATTTTCCTTAGACATTACTGTAATTGGGGAAAGTACATTCTCAGCACTTCCAACACCATGTAGTCTGAGGATAGTCCTTTGAGAATGCATTAGCTACAGTTGCTGGCTATTACGGGTGGGAGGAGGAGGACAAAAATAATTTTTAAAAAGGACGGAGGTCCAAGCTGAGCACCAGCATTGTCCACCAGTGGGACCAGACCGTGGAAGCCTCGAATGGCTAGAGAGGAGCTTGAGCTTAATACACCCCACAGAGGGAGCTCTAGCAGACCCCTGAGTTGGGGTGTTCGGGGATGAACATGAGGGAGACCCATATCTCATGATCTGGTCACCCCAAGTGAGACAGCTTCCCCACTTGCACCCAAACACACACACTGAGCGTGTTCTATCTCTGAACTGTAACAACTTGCTTTCCTGTAAGCTCGTATGTCCATTCAGATCCCCTCACCTCAAAGTGGCATATTTTAATTTCAGGAACTGTCATGCTCTTCCCTAAGCTTTCCTGCCATCCCAATCAACCAGCTAACACCACAGGATCCAGTCTGATTATCAATGTCTGTGACCCCAAGTTCTGGCTGCACATGGAATATACATGGAAAATGGATTAATATTTGTTGACTGCTCACTATGTGCCAGACTTGGTGCAAAGCATTTCAAATAGTTCATTAGTCACCTTCTCCGTAGTTCCTGTGACATCCCCAAGGCTGTTCTAAAAAGAATCCCCCTGACCCCCTGCCCATTCCTGAAGGGAGACAAGGGGCTGGAAGTGCTTGGCAGCCCAGTTTTTTGCCTCAGTTCATATCAATCAGTAAAGCTGTATTGTTTTTACAATTTAAGCCTTCCACATTTCTTATTGGACCTATTTGTAGATGTTTGATCTTTCTGTGTACAGTAAATGGGATTTCTTTTCTGGGATGCTTTAAAATTGGCTATTGCTGGTGTATTGGAAGGTAATTTTGTATGTTGATTTTTCACTTGGCAACTTTCTATGCTCTCACTTTTAATTCATTTTAAAATTTATTCTCTTTGATTTTCTTAGTAGATAATCATGTAGCTGATAATGACAATTTTTTAACAGCTATATTGAAATACAATTTACATACTGTTACGGGATCTGTGGAGTGTCCTTTTTCTTGCCAGAAACCTCTGTGGCCGGGGGTGCCTTTGCCCAAGTTTTGCTCAGGCCTGCTGGGCTCGTTCTGCCCACTTGGCCTGGCGACTGCACTCAGCTCATGCTATCAGCCTGGATCCCACACCTGCCAAGGGCAAGTCAGGCATGGAGTGGTGAGGGGTGTGTGAGCGAGCATGGGGTCTGAGCAGTCAGACACGCCGGCTGCTGCAGCAGGGTGGGCAGTTCCAGGTGCCAGTGTGGGCTGTCTGCAAGGCTATGGCTGGACCAGGCACACTGCAAGCAGTTTCCACGGCTGGCACCAGGGAACATGGGGTGCCTTGAAGCTTGGAGATGCCAAGAACCACAGGGCCCCAAAGAGGGAGTCACAGCCCTGGCTAGGGGAGCTCCCAGGTCTGGGCTTCCCACAGGGCCACAGCTCTCTCTCCTCTTCACCTACAACGTGGTGAGCAAGACATATCTCAGCCCTGTTTATGTTACAGCTGTTTTAGCCCTGCCATTTGATGGGTCCTGGTTCTTGTCCTGTGACCAGGAAGAATGAGGTACACAGAAAAGTGGAGAGTGAACAAGACAAAGGGGAGCTCTGAGTGATAGAACAGCTCTGAGGAGACGCACAGTCCTCACCACAGCCAAGGTGTCCTGACGAGTGTTCAGCTTTTCACAGAAAGGAGACCCTGGAGTGGGAAGCTTCTCTCTGCAGGCAGGTCATCCCATCATCTCTGCAGCTCTCAGCAGAGACGAGGCCCTGGAGTGGGTAGCTCCTTTCTGCAGCTGGTCATCCTGATGTCTGCTCAGCTCTGGCTAAGCCCGGGGCTTTTATGGGCCTCAGAGAGGAGGAAGCACATGCTGACTGGTCCATGGGCAGCCCTGGGCAGGCCCAGAAAAGGCACCACAAGTTCCCACTCTGGTCTGCGGGACTGGCAGCCTGGCCCCCAGCCCCTCAGCCTTCAGGCCCTCCTTGGCCCAAAGGTGGGGCCACTGGGGACCCACCCCCTTCCACCCAGGAATCTGCCTGCCTCCTGCTGCCTTTCATGGCATCCAGGCTGTAGTTGCCAAGGGGTGCCTGCAGGCCAGCACCAAGCTGCCCTCAACTCCCACTCAGCTTCCCTCCTATGCTCGTTGGTGACCAAAGTCTGGAGGGGGCTGAGGCGGCAGGGGACTGATGTGTCAACACTGTCCCAAGCATGCGCACACCCAGCCTGGCTGAGACATCGCCCATGCTCGGGCCCATCTTTGCTCCAAGATTGGAGTAGGCACTGACAGCAGAGAGAAGCCAGGCAGTGGGAGCAGGCACTTCTGAGCCTGGGAGGGCAGGGTGTGCCTTCCTGGGCCCCCAAGAGTTCAGAGATGCCTGGGTCGGCAGTTGCACTTGGGGCAGCTGCAGCTGTGCCTGGGGAGCGGGGCTACTGCCTGCTCTGTGGAGCCAGAGGCCCAGGTCTGCAGTGACAACTTTGGCAGCTGCAGCTACACCCAGGAGAGTGGGTCTCCTGCCTGCTCCCAGCCCTGAGAGTACAGGGATGCCCAGGTCCACAGCTATGGATTGGGCAGCTGCAGCAGCATACAGGCAGCTCCTGCCCCAACTCAGAAGGAGCAGGTCTCCCGCTTGTCTCTAGCTCCTGCTGGCTCAATAGAGAGTGCAGCCCCAGCCATGCCTCACCGCTGCAGCCAGCGTGATGACAGCAGCTGCTTCAGATGGCCTGCCCCTGCCATCAATACCACAGGATTCACCCATTTAAAGGATATAATTTAATGGCTTTTAGTCTATTCAGAGTTGGGCAACCATAACCACAGTCCATTTTACAAAACTTTTAAATTCATAATTTTTCTTCTCCTTTCTCTTTTTATTTCTTATTTAATTGGTTAGGATCACCAGCAGACTATTAAAAATAAACTAGTAATGGTGGCAGTGGGCCATCGTGTCTTGTTCTTGACTTTTCTGGGAATGTCTATTTTTTTGCCACTGAATAGGATGTTTGCTACAAGTTTTTGTTAGTTAGCCTTAGCAAGGAAAGTTTCCTCCTACCTTTAGATTGCTAAGAATTTTAGGTTCTAATTCAGAAATAGGCATACATTTTATCAAATCTATTCATGAAAGCATTTATTGTGATAGGAATATCTTTTCTGCCCTTCATCTACTCCTGTAGCAAATTATCTTAGTAGATTCTCTGCTTAAAGCTATCTTTATGTTCCTTATGTATAATCCTTTTAAAACACCACTGGAGTCAAGTTGCTAATAGGTTTATTATTATTATTATTATTATTATTTTTGCCTTTAACTTTTTAGTGTGATTAGCCCATAGTTTTCTTTCTTTTTCTTTCTCTCATTCTTTCTCCCTTTCTTTCTCTCCTTTGTTTCTTTTCTTTTTCTTTCTTTCTTCTCTCTCTCTCTCTGTCTCTTCTTTTTTACAGGGTCTTGCTCTGTTACTCAGGCTGGAGTGTAGTGGCACAATCATGGCTCACTGCAGCCTTGACCTCCTGGGCTCAGATGATCCTCCTCCAACATCAGCCCTGCAAGTAGCTGGGACTACAGGTGCATGCCGCCATGCCCAGCTATTTTTTTTGTATTTTTTTGTAGAATGGGGTTCTCGCCATGTTGTCCAGGCTGGTTTCAAACTCCTAGGCTCAAGCAATCTTTGTGCCTTAGACTCCGAAAGTGCTGAGATTACAGACGTGAGCCACCATGCCCAGCCTAGTTTTCTTTTCTTTCTTCTTCTTCTTCCTTTTTTGTTTTTAATATTTTGTGGTGACACAAGGTCATGCTTTTCTCAGAATGCTTTCAGGTAATGACTAAGCTAGAGTGAGGAAGGAACAAGAGCCCAGCCATTTTCCTTGAACACAAGCCTCCACTTAATTGTTTATTTATTTATTTTGAGATGCAGTCTTGCTCTGTCACACCCAGGCTGGAGTGCAGTAGCATGATCTCGGCTCACTGCAACCTCTACCTCCAGGGTTCAAGCAATTCTCCTGCCTCAGTCTCCCAAATAGCTGGAGTTACAGGCACCTGCCACCACGCCCAACTAATTTTTTGTATTTTTAGTAGAGATAGGGTTTCACCATGTTGGTCAGGCTGGTCTTGAACTTCTGACCTCAGGCAATACATCCACCTCAGCCTCCCAAATTGCTAGGATTACAGGCGTGAGCCACTGTACCCGGCCTCTAATTTGGTTTATAATTTTATTGCATGGCTTCTAGAACTCTGGGGCTTCTCATTGGCCTGGCAAATATTTGGCCAGATATGTATCCTGGTCTGACAGCTTCTCTGACCTAATCCTGAGCCTACCTTTTCTCTTTTGCAGGTGTGACAAACTATTTGCTTTCCTAACTTCAAGTCAACAGTTGCCTCTCAAGGAGCCAAGATGGCCTAATAGGAACAGCTGCAGTCTACAGCTCCCAGCGTGAGTGACGCAGAAGATGGATGATTTCTGCATTTCCAACTGAGGTACCGGGTTCATCTCACTGGGGAGTGCCGGGCAGTGGGTGCAGGACAGTGGGTGCAGCACACCATGCATGAGCCAAAGCAGGGCGAGGCATCGCCTCACCCAGGAAGCACAAGGGGTCAGGGAATTCCCTTTCCTAGTCAAAGAAAGGGGTGACAGATGGCACCTGGAAAATTGGGTCACTCCCACCCTAATACTGCGCTTTTCTAATGGGCTTAACAAACAGCACACCAGGAGATTATATCCCACACCTGACTCAGAGGGTCTTATGCCCACGGAGCCTCGCTCATTGCTAGCAAGCAGTCTGAGATCAAACTGCAAGGCAGCAGTGAGGCTGGGGGAGGGGCGCCCGCCATTGCCCAGGCTTGAGTTGGTAAACAAAGTGGTTGGGAAGCTCAAACTGGGTGAAGCCCACCACAGCTCAAGGAGGCCTGCTTGCCTCTGTAGGCTCCATCTCTGGGGGCAGGGCACAGACAAACAAAAGACAGCAATAACCTGTGCAGACTTAAATGTCCCTGTCTAACAGCTTTGAAGAGAGTAGCGGTTCTCCCAGCACACAGCTTGAGATCTGAGAACGGGCAGACTGCCTCCTCAAGTGGGTTCCTGATCCCTGAGTAGCCTAACTGGGAGGCACCCCCCAGTAGGGGCGGACTGACACCTCACATGGCCGGGTACTCCTCTGAGACAAAACTTCCAGAGGAACGATCAGGCAGCAGCATTTGCGGTTCACCAATATCCGCTGTTCTGCAGCCACTGCTGCTGATACCCAGGCAAACAGGGTCTGGAGTGGACCTCCAGTAAACACCAAGACCTGTAGCTGAGGGTCCTCACTGTTAGAAGGAAAACTAACAAACAGAAAGGACATCCACACCAAAAACCCATCTGTACGTCACCATCATCAAAGACCAAAGGTAGATAAAACCACAAAGATGGGGAAAAAACAGAGCAGAAAAACTGGAAACTCTAAAAATCAGAGCACCTCTCCTCCTCCAAAGGAACGCAGCTCCTCACCAGCAGTGGAACAAAGCTGGACGGAGAATGACTTTGATGAGTTGAGAGAAGAAGGCTTCAGAAGATCAAACTACTCCAAGCTAAAGGAGGAAGTTCGAACCAATGGCAAAGAAGTTAAAAACTTTGAAAAAAAAATTAGATGAATGGATGACCAGAATAACCAATACAGAGAAGTCCTTGAAGGATCTGATGGAGCTGAAAAACATGGCACGAGAACTACGTGACGAATACACAAGCCTCGGTAGCCAATGTGATCAACTGGAAGAAAGGGTATCAGTGATGGAAGATGAAATGAATGAAAAGAAGCGTGAAGAGAAGTTTAGAGAAAAAAGAATAAAAAGAAACAAACAAAGCCTCCAAGAAATATGGGACTATGTGAAAAGACCAAATCTACGTCTAATTGGTGTACCTGAAAGTGACGGGGAGAATGGAACCAAGCTGGAAAACACTCTGCAGGATATTATCCAGGAGAACTTCCCCAATCTAGCAAGGCAGGCCAACATTCAAATTCAGGAAATACAGAGAACGCCACAAAAATACTCCTCGAGAAGAGCAACTCCAAGACACATAACTGTCAGATTCACCAAAGTTGAAATGAAGGAAAAAATGTTAAGGGCAGCCAGAGAGAAAGGTCAGGTTACCCACAAAGGGAAGCCCATCAGACTAACAGCTGATCTCTCTGCAGAAACTCTACAAGCCAGAAGAGAGTGGGGGCCAATATTCAACATTCTTAAAGAAAAGAATTTTCAACCCAGAATTTCATATCCAGCCAAACTAAGCTTCATAAGTGAAGGAGAAATAAAATACTTTACAGACAAGCAAATGCTGAGAGATTTTGTCACCACCAGGCCTGCCCTACAAGAGCTCCTGAAGGAAGCACTAAACATGGAAAGGAACAACTGGTACCAGCCACTGCAAAAACATGCCAAATTGCAAAGACCATCAATGCTAGGAAGAAACTGCATCAACTAACTAGCAAAATAACCAGCTAACATCATAATGACAGGATCAAATTCACACATAACAATACTAACCTTAAATGTAAATGGGTTAAATGCTCCAATTAAAAGGCACAGACTGGCAAATTGGACAAAGAGTCAAGACCCATCAGTATGCTGTATTCAGGAAACCCATCTCATGTGCAGAGACACACATAGGCTCAAAATAAAGGGATGGAGGAAGATCTACCACACAAATGGAAAACAAAAAAAGGCAGGGGTTGCAATCCTAGTCTCTGATAAAACAGGCTTTAAACCAACAAAGATCAAAAGAGACAAAGAAGACCATTACATAATGGTAAAGGGATCAATTCAACAAGAAGAACTAACTATCCTAAATATATATGCACCCAATACAGGAGCATCCAGATTCATAAAGCAAGTCCTTAGTGACCTACAAAGAGATTTAGACTCCCACACAATAATAATGGGAGACTTTAACACCCCACTGTCAACATTAGACAGATCAATGAGACAGAAAGTTAACAAGGATACCCAGGAATTGAACTCAGCTCTGCACCAAGCGGACCTAATAGACATCTACAGAACTCTCCACCCCAAATCAACAGAATATACATTCTTTTCAGCACCAAACCACACCTATTCCAAAATTGACCACATAGTTGGAAGCAAAGCACTCCTCAGCAAATGTAAAAGAACAGAAATTATAACAAACTGTCTCTCAGACCACAGTGCAATCAAACTAGAACTCAGGACTAAGAAACTCACTCAAAACCACTCAACTACATCGAAACTGAACAACCTGCTCCTGAATGACTACTGGGAACATAATGAAACGAAGGCAGAAATAAAGATGTTCTTTGAAACCAATGAGAACAAAGACACAACGTACCAGAATCTCTGGGACACATTCAAAGCAGTGTGTAGAGGGAAATTTATAGCACTAAATGCCCACAAGAGAAAGCAGGAAAGATCTAAAATTGACACCCTAACATCACAATTCAAAGAACTAGAGAAGCAAGAGCAAACACATTCAAAAGCTATCAGAAGACAGGAAATAACTAAGATCAGAGCAGAACTGAAGGAAATAGAAACACAAAAAACCCTTCAAAAAATCAATAAATCCAGGAGCTGTTTTTTTAAAAAGATCAACAAAATTGATAGACCACTAGCAAGACTAATAAAGACAAAAAGAGAGAAGAACCAAATAGACGCAATAAAAAATGACAAAGGGGTATCACCACCGATCCCACAGAAATACAAACTACCATCAGAGAATACTATAAACACCTCTATGCAAATAAACTAGAAAATCTAGAAGAAATGGATAAATTCCTCGACACATACACCCTCCCAAGACTAAACCAAGAAGAAGTTGAATCTCTTAATAGACCAATAACAGGCTCTGAAATTGAGGCAATAATTAATAGCTTACCAACCAAAAGAAGTCAAGGACCAGATGGATTCACAGCCGAATTCTACCAGAGGTACAAGGAGGAGCTGGTACCCTTCCTTCTCAAATGATTCCAATCAACAGAAAAAGAGGGAATCCTCCCTAACTCATTTTATGAGGCCAGCATCATCCTGATACCAAAGCCTGGCAGAGACACAACCAAAAAAGAGAATTTTAGACCAATAACCTTGATGAACATTGATGCAAAAATCCTCAATAAAATACTGGCAAACAAAATCCAGTAACACATCAAAAAGCTTATCCACCATGATCAAGTGGGCTTCATCCCTGGGATGCAAGGCTGGTTCAACATACGAAAACCAATAAATGTAATCCAGCATATAAACAGAACCAAAGACAAAAACCACATGATTATCTCAATAGATGCAGAAAAGTCCTTTGACAAAATTCAACAACACTTCATGCTAAAAACTCTCAATAAATTAGGTATTGAAGGACTATAAATCATGCTGCTATAAAGACACATGCACATGTATGTTTATTCCGGCACTATTCACAATAGCAAAGAGTTGGAACCAACCCAAATGTCCAACAACGATAGACTGGATTAAGAAAATGTGGCACATATACACCATGGAATACTATGCAGCCATAAAAAATGATGAGTTCATGTCCTTTGTAGGGACATGGATGAAACTGGAAAACATCATTCTCAGTAAACTATCGCAAGGACAAAAAACCAAACACCGCATGTTCTCACTCATAGGTGGGAATTGAACAATGAGAACTCATGGACACAGGAAGGGGAACATCACACTCCGGGGACTGTTGTGGGGTGGGGGGAGGGGGGAGGGACAGCATTAGGAGATATACCTAATGCTAAATGACGAGTTAATGGGTGCAGCAAAACAACATGGCACATGGATACATATGTAACAAACCTGCACATTGTGCACATGTACCCTAAAACCTAAAGTATAATAATAAAAAATAAAAAAAAAATTAGGTATTGATGGGACGTATCCCAAAATAATAAGAGCTATCTATGACAAAACCACAGCCAATATCACACTGAATGGGCAAAAACTGGAAGCATTCCCTTTGAAAACTGGCACAAGACAGGGATGCCCTCTCTCACCACTCCTATTCAACATAGTGTTGGAAGTTCTGGCCAGGGCAATCAGGCAGGAGAAGGAAATAAAGGGCATTCAATTAGGAAAAGAGGAAGTCAAATTGTCCCTGTTTGCAGATGACATGTTGTATATCTAGAAAACCCCATTGTCTCAGCCCAAAATCTCCTTAAGCTGATAAGTAACTTCAGCAAAGTCTCAGGATACAAAATCAATGTGCAAAAATCACAAGCATTCTTATACACCAATCACAGGCAAACAGAGAGCCAAATCATGAGTGAACTCCCATTCACAATTGCTTCAAAGAGAATAAAATACCTAGGAATCCAACTTACATGGCATGTGAAGGACCTCTTCAAGGAGAACTACAAACCACTGCTCAATGAAATAAAAGAGGATACAAACAAATGGAAGAACATTCCACGCTCATGGGTAGGAAGAATCAATATCGTGAAAATGGCCATACTGCCCAAAGTAATTTGTAGATTCAACACCATCCCCATCAAGCTACCAATGACTTTCTTTACAGAATTGGAAAAAACTACTTTTAAGTTCATGTGGAACCAAAAAAGAGCCCGCATTGCCAAGTCAATCCTAAGCCAAAAGAACAAAGCTGGAGGCATCATGCTACCTTACTTCAAACTATACTACAAGGCTACAGTAAGCAAAACAGCATGGTACTGGTTTCATTGTCTTCCATGAAACTGGTCCCTGGTGCCAAACAGAGATATAGACCAATGGAACAGAACAGAGCCCTCAGAAATGATGCCGCATATCTACAACTATCTGATCTTTGACAAACCTGACAAAAACAAGCAATGGGGAAAGGATTCCCTATTTAATAAATGGTGCTGGGAAAACTGGCTAGCCATATGTAGAAAGCTGAAACTGGATCCCTTCCTTACACCTTATACAAAAATTAATTCAAGATGGATTAAAGACTTACATGTTAGACCTAAAACCATAAAAACCCTAGAAGAAAACCTAGGCAATACCATTCAGGACATAGGCATGGGCAAGGACTTCATGTCTAAAACACCAAAAGCAATGGCAACAAAAACCAAAATTGACAAATGGGATCTAATTAAACTAAAGAGCTTCTGCACAGCAAAAGAAACCACCATCAGAGTGAACAGGCAACCTACAGAATGGGAGAAAATTTTTGCAACCTACTCATCTGACAAAGGGCTAATATCCAGAATCTACAATGAACTCCAACAAATTTACAAGAAAAAAACAACCCCATCAAAAAGTGGGTGAAGGATATGAACAGACACTTCTCAGAAGGAGACATTTATGCAGCCAAAAAACACATGAAAAAATGCTCATCATCACTGGTCATCAGAGAAATGCAAATCAAAACCACAATGAGATACCATCTCACACCAGGTAGAATGGCGATCATTAAAAAGTCAGGAAACAACAGGTGCTGGAGAGGATGTGGAGAAATAGGAACACTTTGACACTGTTGGTGGGACTGTAAACTAGTTCAACCATTGTGGAAGTCAGTGTGGCGATTCCTCAGGGATCTAGAACTGGAAATACCATTTGACCCAGCCTTCCCATTACTGGGTATATACCCAAAGGATTATAAACCATGCTGCTATAAAGACACATGCACACGTATGTTTATTGTGGCACTATTCACAATAGCAAAGACTTGGAACCAACCCAAATGTCCAACAATGATAGACTGGATTAAGAAAATGTGGCACATGTACACCATGGAATACTATGCAGCCATAAAAAATGATGAGTTCATGTCCTTTGTAGGGACATGGATGAAGCTGGAAACCATCATTCTCAGCAAACTATCAGAAGGACAAAAAACCAAACACCGCATGTTCTCACTCATAGGTGGGAATTGAGCAATGAGAACACATGGACACAGGAAGGGGAACCTCACATACTGGGGACTGTTGTGGGGTCGGGGGAGGGGGGAGGGATAGCATTAGGTGATATACCTAATGCTAAATGACTAGTTAATGGGTGCAGCACACCAACATGGCACATGTATACATATGTAATGAACCTGCATGTTGTGCACATGTACCCTAAAACTTAAAGTATAATAATAAAAAAAAAAAAGTTGCCTCTCGTGGCACCCAACTGGCACATATGCTGTGCTTTCCAGTTTGGTATTTAGCCTTGTAGATTTCTGATTATTTCCTACACTCTGGAAGAATTCATATATCATAGAAACTATTAGACCCTTGAAAATTAGATGTAATTCACAAATAAAACCATCTGAGTCTGGGTGTTTGTTTTTAGAAAAAGAACTTTGACAATTGTTCAAATTTCTTATGGGTTTATTGACCTATATAGGTTTTCTGTCTCTTCCTGTGTTCATTTTGGTAATTTTGAGAGTTGAACCCAAGCTCTCTTCCCTGCTGCAAAATCTCATTGCATAGTCCCTACAAAAAAAAATTGGTAATTTACACTTTCCTAGAAAATTTTATATTTCAATCTAGGTTTTCAATTTTTTAAATTAACAATTTCTTTTTGGTCATCTTTGGAAATATTTTAAAAATATCCATAGTTGTATTTTCTTCTTCATTTCAAACATTAATTATCTTTTAAATTTAAATACATTTTAAAATGAATTTTAACTAGATTTGTAAATAGTAATGGTCTTTTCAAAGATCAAGATTTTGTTGTATTAATTAAGTTCATATTTTTGTGTGAGTGTTCTACCTCATTAAATTCTGCTGATTTTTATACTCCATCCCTCTACTTTCTTTGAGTTTATTTTGCTGCCTTTTCATTCTAGACTATTGATTTCATGCTCTTTCATTTAGTGTTAGCCCTACTTGTTTCTAATAAACTTATCCTGAGTCCCACTTGGGCCATGTCCCACAAGCCCCTGAAACAGGGTTTCTGGTGGTCACTTCTTTCTAGTTTACAGTTTCCTCTTTAACTTAAGAGTAATGTTAACTTAAGAGTAATGTTAGAGCAGGAGTTCCTAACCCCCAGGCCGCAGACCGGAGCAGTCTGTGGCCTGTTAGGAACTGGGCCACACAGCAGGAGGCAAGCAGCCTGAGAATGAGCATTACCACCTGAGCTCCACCTACTGTCAGATCAGCAGCAGCATTAGATTCTCATAGGAGTGCGAACCCTATTGTGAACTGCACATGCGAGGGATCCAGGTTGTGTGCTCCTTATGAGAATCTAATGCCTGATGATCTGAGGTAGAACAGTTTCATCCCGAAACCAGCCCTCCCACTGCATATATGGAAAAATTGTCTTCCATGAAACTGGTCCCTGGTGCCAAAAATGTTGGGGACTGCTGCATTAGAGGTTGCTTTAGAACTTCCAGTTGGGGAAAAAAATATATATATATATAATATATGTATATATTTGTTATCTTGTATGTTTCATTTTGCTTTTTATTTTTTTTTCTTTTTTTGAGACCAGGTCATGAGACTGGCTAATTTTTGTATTTTTGGTAGAGATGGGGTTTTTCCATGTTGCTCAGGCTGGTTTTGAACTCCTGGCTTTGAGTTATCCACCCACCTCAGCCTCCCAAAGTGCTGGGATTACAGGCATGAGCTACCACACCTGGCTGCTGCTTTTTAATTTTTAATTTTATTGTGCAGTGGCCAAAGAAGAAGGTTTGTATAACTTCTGCTTTTTGAAATGTATTGGAATTCTCTCTGTGGTCAAATACATGACTCATTTTGTAAAAGGACTGTAGATGTTTGGAAGAATGGGTACTTTCTATTTATCCAGTACAATATTCTATTGATATATATATATTCAATAGATTTCAGAATTCTATTTTGAGGTACACTGAAGCATATGATTAGTATATCTTTTTGGTGGACTACAACTTTTATCAATATGAACTCTCCCTGTTGGCCTTGATGCTTTTTATTTCAAATTGTTGTTTTTGGTGTTAATATTGATACATCTGTTTTTATAGCAATTTACCTAGTTTTTGCTGTTTATTATGTAATAAACAACAATTTACCTGTTCTTGAAGCAATTACATAATATTTGATACCCATTTAGGTAGCATATATAGTTCTATACCTTTGTTTTCAAATATCCTGCATAATTTCATTTTAGATATAACTTTTGGCAACAGCAGTGGCTCATTTTTAAAATTTTCTTTACCTAAACTGAAACTCTGTGTCTTGTAATGGGCTAATTTAACCTATTCATGAGTACTGTTATTACATATACAATTAGATTTGTTCCTGTCATGTTATTTTGTGTCTTCTATTTATCATACTTTCTTATTTTGTTTCTTTTACTTTTTAATCTTTTCTTCAAATGATCATTGTTGTTATTCCATTGTTTTTCCTTTTATGGATTGGCAGTTATATATCCTATTTCTATTCCCCTTGTGGTTATAATTAAATTTTGATGACATGTACTTAAACATAATTTTCTAAAATGTTTTGAAGTAATCTAGACTATTGACAAACTATAGCCTATGGGCCAAATTGAAACCAACCAAATAGTCCCATAGACTGTTCTTTTGGATAAACATAGAAATTGACTTTTCTGATCTTAAAGCTTGAAGTTTACATTTGCTTTATCTGAGTTCCTTCCTCAGGAAAAGACCTTCAGGCCTCTCAAGAAAGTAGAAAAGAACTGAAACTCCCCAGATCACCACATTCAGACAATGACATGCCTGACTCCTCATTCATCATGATTGCTTCCTTGCCCCTCCCTGGTTCCTGTTTCTTTACACATTATTACATTTCTTCCCTGCTATTTAAACCCCAGGTTTTAGTTGGTCAGAGAGATGGATTTGAGACTGAGCTCCCATCTCCTTGGCACTTGATTAAAGACTTCTTCCTTGGCAGTGCTTGTTGTCTCAGTGACTGGCTTTCTGTGCTGTGAGCAGCAGGACCTAGACTGAACCCCTGGTATTCTGTAACGAAATCCCACCTGTCCCACATTTTTGCACAGCCTACAAGCTAAGAATGGTTTGTTTGGATTTTTTTGCATTTATTTATTATTGGGACAGGGTCTTACTCTGTCACCCAGGCTAGAGTGCAATGGCACAACCAAGGCTTACGGTAGCCTTGACCTCTGATGCTCAAGAGATCCTCCCACCTCAACCTCCCGAGTAGCTGGGACTATAGGCACACATCACCATGCCCAGTTAATTTTTGTTTTTGTTTCTTTTTAGGGGGTAGAGACAGTGTTTTGCTATGTTACCCAGGCTGGTCTTAAACTCCTGAGCTCAAGTGATCCTCCCGCTTTGTTCTTCCAAAGTGCTGGGATTCCAGGCATGAACCACTGCACTCAGCCTTTATTTTTTTAAGTGGTTAAAAAAATCAAAAGATAAATAATATTTTATGAAACATGAAACGTATACAGCATTCAGATTTCAGTGTCCATACGCAAAGTTTCACTGGAACACAGCCACACTTACTTGTTTCTATATTGTCTCTAGATATATATATATTTGTTTATATGTAGCTGCTTTTGTGCTATCATGGGAGAGTTGAGTGGTTGAGACAAAGACTGTAGGGCCCACAAAGCCTAAGATATTTGTAATCTGGCCCTTTACTGAATAAGTTTGCTGATCCTTGATCTAGATGTCTATCCCCACTCCCCATACAAGAATTAATACAGAGATTAATTCTTTCCAGCCAAGACTCACTCCATATCATTTCTATATTGTATTCATTTGGGATTTGAGTTCCAGAAACAGAAGATAATCCAAATGTTCATCAACAGGTGAATGGATAAGCAAATTATGTACATCAAGCACAATGGAATGCTACTTTTCAGTAAGAAAGAATGAACTGTTGATACATAAAACAACATGGGTAAGTCTGAAAATCATGTGGCTGAATGAAAGAAGCTAAATGTGCAAGGTTACATACTGTATTGTAACATTAACGTGACATTCTAGAGAAGGCGAAATTATAGTGACAGAGAGCAGATCAGTGGTTTCCAGGGGCCAGGTGTGGGAGAGAGGTGATTGGCTGCATAAGAGCATGAGGGAAAGTTTTGGGGTGATGGAAATATGTTATGTCATGGCTCTGGTGGTGGTTGCACAACTGTATCACAACTTTGTTAAAACTCATCCAGAAAAACAAAATTGGTGAATTTCATTGTATGTAAATTATAACTCGATAAAACTAAATTAAAAAACCTGTCCTGGGTAAAATGAATCTTTAATGAAGAACGGAAAAGAATCTGTGACAGGAAGGGGCTTGAGAGAACTCTCCGAGGTGATGGCAATGCTTCGTGTCTTCATGGGGATTTGCATTGTGCAGGTTTGATGCATTTGACAAAATTCAGCTAACACCTATGCAAGATTGGTGCATTTCATTGTATATAAATTTTACATCAAAGAGAATATATCAAATATTGAATTCTAGTTAATGATCTATATACTTGGATATTCAGGGGGAAATGTACTGAAGTCACAATTTACTTTGAAATCCATCAAAAATAAGATGGATTAGTGAATGGCTAGATGAATAGATATGTGATAAAGCAAGTAAAGTGTTAGTGGTAAATGTCATGCTAACGGTGGGTGTTCTCTATAAAATTAAAATAAAATCTTTGTTCTCCCTTGTAAGAAGGTTGTGTTGACATTGAATGGTTGTATGCACTCAGCCTGGCAGCTGGATCTAGTCTCTTTAACTATCTCATCTATAAAGAAATAGTGTTGAAATATTTTTGTACAGAGTACATACCTTACTGTGCTCATATTCCCTTCTTTAAATGTCAAGGAAAAGACATGACAGGACCCACGTACTTGCCTAGTTTGAGCCAGCAGCTCACCTGGACCTTCCTGCTTTCTGACATGCAGCTGTCTTTGTTGATGATCTATAGGGGCCCCTCCTCTCTAAGCCTGAGAGAGCGCAAGAGTCTAAGTGGTTCCCTGGGACCTGGTTTACTGACTGCTGGAACCCTGGAGATGGCATGCTGGCAATGAGAGAAACTTACGGAACTCAACTTGGTACCAACGCCCTAGTGGAAAAGTAGTGGAGTCCTTATATGTTAGCACTGGAAGAGCACTTAGACATCATTTTACAGATGAGGAAACTGAGGTCCAGACAGGGAAAATGGCTTGCCCTCATCCACATGGCTTCATGATAGCAGATTCTACACCCCAGCTCTCCCCACTCTCAGCCCTATTTGGGCTGCAGCCAACCTGACGGTTTCTTGAGGGCACTGGTGGGAGGATTCCTCAATGTGGCAGACAAATCCAGCCAGTGCCTAGAAAAGGTTCATTTGTGACATCCACAAGGCAGAGGCACTCCACACACACTTCGCTGACCATTCGCATCTGCAACATTTGGGAGCTTGTCAAAAATGACAATTCTGCCTCTGCCCCACCCAGACCCACTGAATCAGAGTCTCTGGGGATGGGGCCCAAGAATATGAGTTTTAAGAAGCTCTGTAGAGGATGCTTAGGCACAGTAAAGTTTGAAAATTACTATTCCAAGGGACCAGTAAGAGGACATAGGAGTGGACCAGTCTCTGTAATTTTGCCATTTTCAAAAAGAGACCTCTAATCTGTGCTGAAGGTCATTTCCAAGGACTGAGTAGGGCTGAACAGGGTAAATCTCATTTTTAAATAAGTGTTCCCTCATTCCTCTCACAGCCCTCTTCCAACATGTTGTTTTCACCTTCAACAGAATGCCTAAATGAAAATGAGGGATGCAGTGTGTTTGGCAGCATGGAAAAGATCAGAGGGGTGTGAAACGAATTCATATCTGGCATGACCGAGCTCTGTTGGGAGGACCTTGGCAGGGCTTGAAGCAGCCTCAGATGAGAGGTGGACCCCAGCCAGTGCTTAAAACAAGAAGCCTGTCAGCTGCTGCCATTTTCCTGTGTTATAGGAAGACCACAGACCCGAGTCAGACAGGCCTGGCATCTAATCCCTGGGACCTTGGATGGTGACTGGGCTCTCTCTGCCAAGGGGATTATGTGTGTTCAAGCACCTGGCACCTAGGAAGCATTCAGCACAGGCTGGAGTAGCCCCTCCTTTGACCCTTTTTGGGAAGGGAAGGCAGTGTCAGACCCATGCCAAGCAGCCTTTCTGGTAGCTGGTCTTTTGGTCACACAGGGGACCCCCAGATGCCTTGCTTCAAGCCGTCTCCATAGAAAATCCACAGAGCCAGGGTTTGCTGTGGCTCCTCTGCCCTGTTGAATGTGTCTCCGTGACCCCATCTGGAAGACTAAGTGTGTGGCCACCTTGACTAGCAAAGATCACCCTCCCTCCGCCAGGTTCTCTCCTTCCCACTCTCTCTGCACCTCTGCCCTGTGGTCCTTTTCAAGCACAAGCCTCTATGCCCAGTCTTTGGTGTTGATGTTGGGGCCTTTTTAGCCATTTCTGTCTGCATGGCTGGTTAGTGGGCAGGGGGAGTGATGAGCGGGCTGGCAGAAAGTTCCTTTGGATTTCATTAGCCCTCATGGTGATCAGCATTGAGGTAATGCATCTGCAACATTACGTGTTCAACCTATGAAGAGTAAACTTCCTGCTGGCATTTCTACTATACCTTGTTATTCAAAAATGGTATATGTCTAGGCCAGGTGCAGTGGCTCACACCTGTAATCCCAGCACTTTGGGAGGCCGAGGTTGGTGGATCACCACAGGTGAGGAGTTTGAGACCAGCCTGGCCAACACGGTGAAATCCTATCTCTACAAAAAAATTCTGTAAAACTACAAAAATTAGCGGGACATGGTGGCCGGGCACCTGTAGTTCCAGCTACTCGGGAGGCTGAGGCAGGAGAATTGCTTGAACCTGGGAGGCAGAGGTTGCAGTGAGCCGAGATCATGCCACTGCACTCTAGCCTGAGTGACAGAGTGAGACTCCGTCTCAAAACAAAAACAAAAACAAAATGGTATCTATCTCCTCCCCAGCCTTGAGTTGCATTGTGAGAGCCTCAGTAGTTCCCACACTCCAGGAGAGGGGGTACAGAAGAGGGAGCACCTGCCTCTCCATCGTGTTGTTATTGATGGATTAATGTTTCACCTTGGGCATCCTCAAAGCTACCTGAAGAATCTCACTCTGGGTGTTTCTTCTTTTCCTTTTACTTGTACTGATAGGGACCTGGGCTCTCAAATAAGGATTCTATTACATACTCAAGAGCTAAGGGAATAGTGCATGAGGATCCATTGACAACCATCGTGGTGTGTCCCGTGGCTGAGGCACAGGGCTTGGGGTAACCTGACTCCACAGGAGGCTATAGAATTAGCCATGCATGTATTCAACAACAACTACCCTAGTGTGCTTTGATCTAAAAACTCATCATGTGTTATCAAAATGCATACTGGTACAACCCTCAAAGCCAATTCCAGGCCAGATGAGGGCTTTCAGAACGGAGATAGAGTTAGAGGTGTAAAAGATTGGAGAAGTTTCTACCAACATCGAAGACCCACTCCTCACCCGCTGCTGTCCTCACCTCTATTTTATTTGCATCTTTCTTTTTTCTTTCTTTTTGTTTTTGAGATGGAGTCTCACTCTGTCACCCAGGCTGGAGTGCAGTGGCATGATCTTGGCTCACCACAACCTCCGCCTCCTAGGTTCAAGCGATTCTCCTGCCTCAGCCTCCCAAGTAGCTGGGACTGCGTGTGCACACCACCATGCCTGCCTAATTTTTGTATTTTTAGTAGAGACGGGGTTTCACCATGTTGGTCAGGCTGGTCTCAAACTCCTGACCTCGTGATCCGCCCACCTCGGCCTCCCAAAGTGCTGGGATTACAGGTGTGAGCCACCACGCCCGGCCGTATCTTTCTATTTCAGCTCCTACCTCTCATCACTCCCAGTTCAGATGACCCCCAAACTCCATCACCAGAGGCAGAAACTACAGAGTTCTAAATGCAGCTGGAAATGCCTCCTGGAGTTTTTGCATCTGGCAGTGACTATCTCACCTCTTAACCAAACTTAATCACTGGCAGGGAGAATCTCACTTCAAATCTGGCCCCCTGCCCAGCTGGGTTCAGTGCCAGGGTGTGGCTGGCACAAGATTAAATTCTGTAATGTATTAGCAGCAGAGTTGCATTTAATAAAAGCCAAAAGCTTCTGAATACACATGTTAGAAGAAAAAAGAAGCAAGTTGGAGCTTAGTAGCCAAGCAAAAGCCAGGCATGGGGGCATGAGATGGGTGATGTTTCTCTTAGGACCAGGGGTCCAAGGATCTAAGGGTCATGGAGGAATCTTTGTTAGGGCTGGAAGGCAATAGCAATCAGTTCATTCATTCCAGAAACATTCATTGGCACTGTTCTAGACACTGTGAATGAAAAGATGGCACCAGAGATGACTGAATATGAGCCAAGGGTTTTTTTGGTTTATTTTTCTGAAAATTATCCCTCAGAAAAGACTAATTCCATGTAGTCTTATGTTGGAAACCTTAGTCTCTTCCCTCTCTCCCTCCCTCCCTGCCTCAATTCTTCCCTTCCTTTCTCCCTTCCTTTCTTCTTTCCTCCCTTTTCCTTCCTTCCCCTCTTTCCTCTTCCTTCCTTCTTTCCTTCCTTCTCTTTCTCTCTCTCATTCTCACTCTTTCCTCTTTCTCTTTTCCTCGCTTTCTTTTTATTTTCTTTTTTCTCTTTCTGCATTTCTTTCTCCTTTCCTCCCTCTGCTTTTTTCTTTATTCATCTTTTTAAGTAATGACAGCTGTCTGAGATGCCTTCACCTGAAATGACCTCAGTCAATGCTAGTTTGTATGTTTATAAAGGCCACCTGATGACAGTGGTGAAAAAATAGGCAAAGAAACTTGAACATAGAGTTAGTAAGTCTCCCTAGGGATATGACCTCACAATGAAAACAGTTGCATGTTTTTGTAAATAGCCCTTTTTAAAATCATTTTAAAAAGCAACTTGAAGATTATAAATATATATCTACGGGGTAAATGACAGGAAAACTGTCCAAATGCTATTTGAATGGGTAATTGTGGTTTGGATTAAAATTCCCAATGTCAGCATCAGATGCAGGTTCAGAAAGTGGTGCCTCTCAAACAACTTAGGAGGAAGTGAAATTATGTAATCTGAGAAACTGAGTTCAAGACTCAAAAAGTGTCCTAGTGAAGCTGTTACATCCCCTTTCCAGACTGTGGTCCCAGCTACCTGGGAGGCTCAGGTGGGCGGATCACCTGAGCTCCGGTGTTCAAGTGGTAGCTGTTCTCCCTCCTGCCCTCATACCTCGGTCCTGGGGTGGGGTCAATAACCTCTTCAGTACTGACTGCTGATTCCAAACTATTCGCTCTTTCCTTCCTAAACAACCACTGGGTTGAATCTCCCTTCAAATCTCATCAAACTATACCACTGACCCCGTCCTTCTTTTTTTTTTGAGACCAAGTCTCACTCTTGTCCCCCATGCTGGAGTGCAGTGGCACGATCTTGGCTCACTGCAACCTCTGCCTCCTGGGTTCCAGCAATTCTCCTGCCTCAGCCTCCTGAGTAGCTGGGATTACAGGCATGCGCCACCACGCCTGGCTAATTTTTGTATTTTTAGTAGAGATGGGGTTTTACTATGTTGGCCAGGCTGGTCTCAAACTCCTACCTCAGGTGATCCGCCTGCCTCAGCCTCCTGAAGTGCTGGGATTACAGGCATAAGCCACCATGCCCAGCTGACCCCCTCCTTCTTTTTTTTTTTTTTTTTTTTGAGACGGAGTCTCACTCTGTCGCCCAGGCTGGAGTGCAGTGGCGCAATCTCGGCTCACTGCAAGCTCTGCCTCCCAGGTTCATGCCATTCTCCTGCCTCAGCCTCTCTGAGCAGCTGGGACTACAGGCGCCCGCCACCACGCCCGGCTAATTTTTTGTATTTTTAGTAGAGACGGGGTTTCACCATGGTCTCGATCTCCTGACCTCGTGATCCGCCCACCTCAGCCTCCCAAAGTGCTGGGATTACTGACCCCCTCCTTCTTGAAGGCACCTGCTGACCCCAGGTCACTTCTCATCTCGATCCTTGAGGACTTTGAGTTCATTCTCACTCTCTCCAGCACTACATTTATCTCATGGTGATTTCAATATCCACACAGAAGATCCTTCTGTGCCTCTCAGTTCTGTGTCCTACTGTCCACCTGGTCACCTCCACCCTAACCTCTTACTCCCACGGTCGCACCCTAGAAATGTCATTCTCACTGACTGCAGTTGTCTGTCATCTCGGTTTCTTTTCTTTTTTTTTTTTTTTTTTTTTTGAGAAGGATTCTTTCTCTGTCATCCAGGCTGGAGTGCAGTGGCGCGATCTTGGCTCACTGCAAGCTCTGCTTCCCGGGTTCACGCCATTCTCCTGCCTCAGCCTCCTGAGTAGTTGGGACTACAGGCGTGAGCTGCCGTGCCCGGCCTAGTCATCTCAGTTTCTATGTCCCACTCTCCAACCATTGTGCCCTGGGTTTCCAGCTCACTCCTTCTCTTATCCAGACTTTAATAATCCTTCTACCAACTGAGACTTAGAATCTATGATCCAACCACCTCTTCATGAATCATTAGCCCCTTAATTGCCTCATTTCACTCCTTACCCAATGTAGATTCACAGTTGGTCATGACAGAACTTCCTTGTCCACATTCCAACTCCCACTACTGCATTTGCCTTGGTGAACCTCACCATGTCTGACCTGGAATAACAAGATGGGAAGCAGAACAACAACCTAGTTCTCTTCCTTTATCTCTCATCCTGCTTTAGCCGTTGCTCCCTGCTCTGCTCACCTGTAGATAAAACTGTTTTGTTTTTGTTTTTGTTTTTGTTTGAAACAAGGTTTCACTCTCACTCAGGCTGTAGCGCAGTGGCATAATCACAGCTCATTGCAGCCTCGACCTCCCAGGCTCAAGTGATCCTTCCACCTCAGCTTCCCAAGTAGCTGGATCCACAGGTGTGCATCACCACACCTAGTTAATTTTTTTTATTTTATTTTTTGTAGAGACAGGGTCTCACTTTATTGCCCAGGCTGGATAACTCTTTTTTTTTTTTTCCCCCCCCGAGACAGAGCCTCACTCTGGTTTCCTAGGCTGGAGTATAGTGATGAAATCAGGACTCACCGCAGCCTCCACCTCCCAGGCTCAGGTGATCCATTCACCTCAGACTTCCCAGTAGGTGGGACCACAGGAGCAGGCCACCACACCTGGCTAATTTTTTGTATTTTCAATAGAAATTGAGTTTTGCCATATTGTCCAGAGTGGTCTCAAACTCCTGGACCCAAGTAATCCACCCACCTCGGCCTCCCAAAGTGTTGGGATCACAGACGTGAGCCACTGTCCCCAGCCTAAAGAACTTTAAGAGTGTTCCAGTTACTGTCTCCAGTTCCCTTCCTCAGAGGTTTGACATGAGCTGTTTCAGTGGAGCCAGGTGATAAAAGTCAAAGAAATTTCTTGCTTTAACTCCTACCCATTGACTTTTATTACCTGGCTCCACCAAAACAGCTCACGTCAAGACCTCGGAGGACCTCCAGCTGCCAAATGCAATGGGCTATTCTCAGACCTCATTTTACTTGGCCCATGAGCAGCAGCCTTTGACAGAGTAGCTCTCTCCATCCTCCTGACACTCACTCTAGGGGGTCTCCCCTGCCTCACTGGCCGCTCCCCACTTCTCTCTGCCCGTGAACATTGGAGGGTCCCAAGGTCCAGGCCTGGGTGTTTCCTCTGTCACTCCTTCCTGACCTCACCCTCTTTCTAGGACTGAAGGACTCCTAAAGCTAGATCTCCAGCCCAGACCTTTACCCCAAACTCCAGACTTCTATATCCAGCTTACAACTTGACCTTTCTACTTGGATGTTTAATGGGCAATTCAAACTTTTTTTTTTTTTTTTTAAGACAAGGTCTTGCTCTAATGCCCAGGCTGGAGTGCAGCAGTGTGATCACAGCTCACTGCAGCCAAAACCTCCTGGACTCAGCCCCTCACCCAAGTAGGTGGGACTACAGGCACATGCCACCATGCCAGGCTAATTTTTAAATTTTTTCGTAGGGATGGAGTCTCGCTATGTTAGCCAGGCTGGTCTCGAACTCCTGGGCTCAAACAGTCCTCCCACCTGGGCCTCCCAAAGTGCTGGGATTACAAGCATGAGCCATCCAGCCTGGCCGCACCCAAACGACATCTCCTATCCCTCTAATGTGTTCCTTTTGTTTTTTTTTTTTTTTTTCTTTGAGACAGAGTCTTGCTTTGCCACCCAGGCTGGAGTGCAGTGGCACGATCTTGGCTTGCTGCAACCTCCGCCTCCCGGGTTCAAGCAATTCTCCTGCCTCAGCCTCCCGAGTAGCTGGGACTACAGGTGCCCACCACCATGCCTGGCTATTTTTTGTATTTTTAGTAGAGACGGGGTTCCACCATGTTGGCCAGGCTGTTCTCCAACTCTTGACCTCAAGTGATCCACCTGCCTCGGCCTCCCAAAGTGCAGGGATTACAGGCGTGAGCCACTGCACCCGGCCCTCTTGGTCTTCTAACTCTCAAATAAGGGCAACTCCAGTTTCTCAGACAAAAACCCTGGGGGTCATTTTTGATGGCTCTCTTCCTCTCATGCCCTTCATGGATCGGTTAGTAAATCACGTTGGCATACCTTCAAAACACATCCAGAGCTCAGTGTTTCTTACCACTGCTTCTAATATAGCCCAAACCACCCACAGTCCTCTCCCACGTCACTGCAGCAGCCTCCTAACTGGTCTCCCTGCCTCTGCCCTCACCTCCTCCATCCACTCTCCACCAAGCAGCTGGAATAAACCTTTTAAAAACTCAAGTCAAATCATTCTACTCCTCTATTCAAAACCCTCCTGTGGCTTTTCATCTCATGCAAAGTAAAACCCCAAATCCTTAGCGACGGCCACGAGGCCTGACGTTGTCTGGTCCCCAGCACCCCACTGACCGGGTCCACTCTTTCCCCACACTCACTCCACTTGAGCTCTGCTGGCCCCGGCTCTTCCTTGGATGCACTGAGCACATTCATTCCTGCTTTGGGGTCTGTGCACTTTGCTGCTCCCTTTTCCTAGGAGAGTTGTGCCCACACAGTCACAGGGCTTGTGTCCTCACTTTACATATCACCTTGTCAAAGTGGCCTTCTCAGATCACCCTGTACAAAAGTCCAGACCTACCCCTACCCCTGTCTTCCTGTCTGCTCTGAGTACAGCTTCACTCTTTCTTTACAGCACACGTCACCATTTGACATACTCAACAACGACGTTTCCACAGTTCTCGCCTTCTCCATGGCCCCTGCATGTCATGTCAACTCTGTAGACTCCTCTGTTTTGTTCACTGCTGCATCCTAGAGCTTAGAACAGAGACGGGGCACATAGTAAGAGCTCAATAAATGTCATCAAGTGAATGAATGGATGACAGAGGGCAATTGTCAGCAATGGAGAACTAATTGCCTCCATTTATTGGGCAGATTCTTCTGCATAGAGTTTTTTATTTACATTTTTTTTTTGAGATGGTGTTTCACTCTTATTGCCCAGGCTGGAGTGCAATGGCATGATCTCAGCTCACTGCAACCTCCGCCTCCCGGATTCAAGTGATTCTCTGCCTCAGCCTCCCGAGTAGCTGAGATTACAGGCATGTGCCACCACACCCAGCTAATTTTGTATTTTTAGTAGAAATGGGGTTTCGCTATCTTGGTCAGGCTGGTTTTACTTGCATTTTATGAGAATATCTTGTGAAGGAGACACAACCGTTCCCATTCACAGTTAACACTGAGGCAGTTAACACATGCCATCAGCCTCTGCCCCCTCTCCTGGGGCAGCCCGTTCCCCCCACCCCGAGGGCAGGCCTCACTGGGAGAGCTCTCCCAGGTTCTCCCATTTCATTAAATCTCACATCATCTCTAAGAAGGAGGGACCTGAATCCCCACTTTACAGATGAGGTCAACCAAGACTTCTCTAATGGCAAACCAGAACTTCAAATACGGCCATCTCGGGCTAGGAGTGGGATGGAAGACCAGAGAGGTGTGAAGTGACACCCGAGGGAGAATAGTATCTAGTGGAACCAGCATAGCCAAACACAAGGAAAAAAATTAAAAAATTAGCTGGGCATAGCAGCATGTGCCTATAGTCCCAGCTACTTGGGTAGGGGGCTGAGTCCGGGAGGTTGTGGCAGCAGCGAGCTGTGAGTGTGCCAAACACAAGGAATTGTGTTCCAGGAGCCTCTGGCTGTCCTGTCTGTTAGTCCTGGGGGCCATCCAGCTTGATCTTTTAGTCATCATTCCAGGGGGCGTTCAAGGGTGTGCCTTTAATCTGGAATGCTGGAAAGATTCCCTGTCCTTACAAAGGCAAAGTCAGCCAGGCACGGTGGCTCACGCCTGTAATCCCAGCACTTTGGGAGGCCAAGGCGGGCAGATCACGAGGTCAGGAGATCGAGACCATCCTGGTCAACACGGTGAAACCCCGTCTCTATTAAAGTACAAAAAATAAGCTGGGTGTGGTACAAAATGTAAGCCGGGCGTGGTGGTGCATGCCTGTAGTCCCAGCTACTCAGGAGGCTGAGGCAGGAGAATCGCTTGAACCCAGGAGGTGGAGGTTGCAGTGAGCTGAGATCGATCCACTGCACTCCAGCCTGGGTTACAGAGCAAGACTCCATTTCAAAAATAAACAAACAAAGGCAAAAGCCATGTCTACATAGAGCTGGGTTTTTGGGAACTGCCACGTGGGAGAGTGGAGGGGAGATTGGGCAAGGCTTCCACAGTGAGCCTTGGTTTCTGGTGGGTGCCTGCAGCTTCTCCCAGGAGCCTCTCTTGCCTAGGATGCAGCATCCCCAAGCAGAGGAAACAGAGCTGCTTACAAGCTTGGCTGAGCGCTAATAAATTAAAGTTGTATGGAAATGCAGAAACACTTAATAATTTTAAAAAAGCACTTACCAGAAATGCTTTAGATGCAGAGACAATACATGCAAATGTGCTGAGTTTGTATATCTCACCTTCCAGATAGGAAGCAATTCTATACGCCCAAGGCCTAGCTATCTCAACCCTCCAAGAAGGAGACCCCACCAGAAAGGCCTACAGAAGCCCAGACTTAAGGATGATCACAGCCTCTAAGTTTAAAAACCAGGACATGCCATCAATGAATGAATTTGAAAAAGGTGATTTTTTTTTCTTTTTTTTTTTTTTTTGAGATGGAGTCTCTATTGCCCAGGCTGGAGTGCAATGGTGCAATCTCAGCTCACTGCAAGCTCCGCCTCCTGGGTTCACGCCATTCTCCTGCCTCAGCCTCCCTAGTAGCTGGGACTACAGGCACCCGCCACCACACCCGACTAATTTTTTTGTATTTTTAGTAGAGACGGGTTTCACCGTGTTAGTGAGGATGGTCTTGATCTCCTGACTTTGTGATTCACCCGCCTCAGCCTCCCAAAGTGCTGGGATTACAGGCATGAGCCACCGTGCCTGGCTGGTGATACGTGTTTATAATGCAATACTATGCAGCCTTTAAAAAGAAGGAAATCCTGTAATTTGTGACAACAGGGGTGAACCTGGAGGACATGATGTTAAGTGAAATAAGCCAGTAACAGAGAAACAGATACTGCATGTTCTCACTTCTTTGTGGAATCTAAAAAAATAATTTAATAGAAATCAGGAGTAGAATAGTGGCATGGGGTAGGATGGTATTGGGGAGACATTAGTCAAAGGAGACAAAAGTTCAGTAAGGAGGAACAAGTTCAAGAGATCTGTTGTATAGTGTGTTGACTATAGTTAATAGTAACGTATAGTATGTCTGAAAATTGCCAAGACAGTAGATGCTAAATGTTCTTATCATAACAATAAGTAGGTGAGGTGATAAATATATTAATTAGCTTGATTTAACCATTCCACAATATACACTTATATCAAAACTTCATGTTGGAAAGCATAAATATCATTTGTCATTTGTCAATTAAAAAAAGAATCAGACACATAGCCTCACAAATGATGTCTCTGTGGTTTGCAGTTGTATTCATATTGAAAATCTAGCAAATGCTGCTGGCTGTATACACTTCTTGCCCTAATGCTGGACTGAAAAGTAGGAAATTCTGTGAGAGTCAGACCACCATGGATAGACTGGGATGTATGGTCACCGAAGGTGCGATGCTGAATAATAAGAAGTTTGGTCAATTTGGGGGCTGAATTTCAAGGCCCAGTGGGGTGCAGTGGGGATAACAGAGGCTTCACTTCAGATGGCCCTCCCCTGGCATCTGATACTGTCCCCTCCTACTGAGGCCCCAGGAGAATCGTTGACAAGAGGATTGGTGATCATGACATAAGGGGCCTCAGCCCAAGGCCTAGTTCATCAGGCACTTAATGAATGGTATTAATGTCACCTCCAACTGCTGTTCTTCATTCCTGTGGTCTTCTGGGACTTGTCAGCAAAGTTGTCTGGGGAGGGGTGCTCTGTGCATGAGAAGAACCCTTCTCTTTCCTCTTCACCTCACCCTGTTCTGCTAACCTGGGCATCAGTTCACTTCACACTAAGTGCTGGAATCGAGGGGCATATTCCTCTGCAGGTATCCCAGTTAGACTCTGTCCCTGGCAAATAGGTTTCAACTCACTTGTCACCTCCAACCAATTGTTTAATACTGGTTTGGGCCGGGCGCAGTGGCTCAAGCCTGTAATCCCAACACTTTGGGAGGCCGAGGTGGATGGATCATCTGAGTTCAGGAGTTCACAACCAGCCTGACTAACATGGTGAAACCCATCTCTGTCCCTACTAAATACAAAAAAAATTAGCCAGGCATGGTGGTGCATGCCTGTAATCTGAGCTACTTGGGAGGCTGAGACAGGAGAATAGCTTGTACCTGGGAGGCAGAGGTTGCAGTGAGCTGAGATAGCACCATTGCACTCCAGACTGGGCAACAAGAGCGAAACTCCATCTCAAAAAAAAAAAAATGTATATATATATATATGTTTGAAGTGCCCTGTTGAGAACTCTGGGCTTCTAGAAAACAATGCTGCGATTGATTGGTAATGTCTTCCATGGCCTAGGAGAAGAGAGCAGGGCACACAAGCAACATGGTCGAATCCCAGACCCAGGGCTCCCTCCCAGGCAGGCTGCTAACACTGGGCTCCCCAGAAGGTGACGCCAGGACAAGGATTTCTGTGCAAGTAGTTTTTAAAGAAGGGATACCAGGAGTGGGGAGTGGGACAAGGAAGGGATAGAAGGCAAGAGACAGAAGCCTATACAGGGGTGCTAATAAGTGGGTTCCCACTAAGTTACAGAGGCCCATCTGGGGGCACCTCTGGGAGAGGACAGGGAATGTGCCTCAGAGTTATCCACCCAAGGGGAGAGGGAGGGACTATTTATCCTGCCATGCTCCCCAGCCTGCCAGCCCACCCCACAGTGAGCCCTGAGTTGGAGGTCCTGGTGGCTGTGGGAGGCACCCTTGTGCATGCCTGGACAGGGTGCCAACTCCAGAAGCCCCAGTGCCCTGCCTCATCCAGGAATGGCCAGCTCTGCACTGACAGTGGCACTGAACCCAAAGTTCACAAGGGGAGATTCTGGAGTTGGCCAAACCTGGGTTCAAATCCTGGCCCCAGCTGTGTGACTTTGGTAAGTTACTGGATTTCTCAGCATCCCCTAACAACCTAGAGGCAACAATTCCTGCCATTTGGGTTGTTGCGAGGGTCCCCTGATACTCCCCTCTGAGATCTTCCCTGACACTCAGCTAACTCAGCGTCTGCCTCCCCCACCCCCATCTTGCATCTTCCTGGCTCTACACACACATAGAAAACATAAATTGACCCGAGACCCAGCCTCAATCTACTTGAGAAGATCTGGGAAGGGAGTCCTGAGCTGCCACAGGGGACATAAAAACAGGCAAATTGCCTCCAGACACAACGCCAGCCTGGAGATCCCCAACAGGCAGAAGGTGGCGGTCCACTGCCGGGCAGAGGGAGCATGGTTGACAGGCCCTTTTATGCTCATTTTTAATGACCTTTTTAAAAGTTCTGTTTTTGCTTTTGTTTTATAACATCCATCAGAAATAATAATGTTGTGCAAGTATACAGTTGATGCAGAAGCAGATACACATATTAGGGTGTGTGCCCAAAAATATTTTATGAGTGCATAACCAAAAAACTTTGGAGACAACTGCAATCAATCCTCCTTTCTTGGCCTGGATAACGCGTCTGGCCTTGCTTGCTCTTAACTCTCCCCACACCCTGCTCTGCTTGTCTCACTCTCTTCTCATAAATTATGTCTTGCTAAAATTCAGTCCCTGGCCTCTAAAAGTTTAGAAAGGAATCTGTAACATGTTACTTGTATGAACACCATGAGAAGCCAAATCCTGCCCCGTCCCAGCCTTGGATTATTTTTCCTGGGCTTCTCTCCCATCCCCACCTCCTGACCCATCTCCCACCTGTGCTCCAGCCAGACCACACCTTGGCAATCCCCCAGGCAGAGCCTCAGTGTCCCACCCCAGGCATTTCCACAAGGTGTGCCTTCTCCCAGCCCTGCAGGTCTTAATCGCCTCTGGCTCCAAAGCCCAACACAGATGCCATATCTACCACAAAGCTTCTCTGGATCCTGAAACCACTAGGAGACACATCCTCTAGTGCTTCCTGGAAACTGCACCTGACATGTCCCCAGTGAGACCTGACATGTGCTGCTTTGGGTCAGGACATGCTACATAACTTGTGGGGCTCAGTGCAGAATGAAAACGTGGGCACCCTGTTTAAAAAGGGAGAAAAATGTGTTGCTGAAAAGTGCGAAAATGTAAAGCTTTCTCCTTTCCTCCACGGTCTTTCTCTTTTGACATGTCATCCTGTTTTTTTTCTCTATTGACATCCTTGCTCCATCAGGCACGGGGATACCGATGTGAGTGCAGACCCTCACAGGCACCCGGGCCCCCACCCTCTACCCCGGAGCCCACAGACCACTGGCTGCCCTGATCCCCTCCCACTATAGCTGCTGGGTCAGCATGTTGAGTTATAGCTGCTGAGTCAGTGTGCTGGGCTGGGCATCTCCCTATTCCATGGGCCTGCTGCCCCAACCCACGGTGGACGGGAGACCCCCAGGGATATCACCATTTCTGCGCTGGGATGCTGGATCAGGGGTGGGCAAGAGGTCTACCCCTGCTGAGTGACCCACCAAGCATAGTGTTAAGCTGCCCCCATGACTTCCACACCTTAAAGAACACAGTCTTGGGTAGTATTTGTCAGACTGAGTACCATCTTCCCATATTTTACTACAGGTACTATCATTTACTTAATACTTTTATTTTTTAGAAGGGGTCTCACTCCGTCGCCCAGGCTAGCGTGCAATGGTGCCATCATAGCTCACTGCAGCCTCAACCTCCAGGGCTCAGGCGATCCTCCCACCTCAGCCTCCAGAGTAGCTGGGACTACAGGCATGTGCCACCATGTCTGGCTAATTATTAAACATTTTGCAGAGACAAGAACTTGCTTTGTTGTGCAGGCTGGCCTCAGACTCCTGGCTTCAAGCAATCCTCCTGACTCAGCCTCCCAAAGTGCTGGGATGACAGGCATGAGCCACTGTGCCTAGCAAATACTTAATATTTTTCTTTAGAGTAACTAATTTTTTTTACCTGCAGTAAGTTTGCTTCTAAGGGAGTCTATGTACCCCTGTGAAATTATATTAATAGATGGAATGTGATAATCACATATTTTTCTAATGCACATCAAAATCAATACTAAACTATTAAAATGTTTAAAATGCCTGTTCACATATCACCAGACGGCATCTCGTGGGCCAGCCCTGGAATGAGCTGCCTTTGGGGAAACACTGAATATATTGAGGAGGTTTGACTTACACAATGTGCAAGGATAATTATAACCTAAAGCAGGGCCGGTCATGTTTGAGACCAGTGTGAGGCCCTCACTTAAAAGGCCTCACGTTTGGGGTTTAATGCTCGGAGTTAATTATCTTGAATTTTCTTTACCCCGAGATGGAGTTTCGCTCTTGTCGCCCAGGCTGGAGGGGAATGGCAAAGTCTCAGCTCACTGCAAACTCCGCCTCCCAGGTACAAGCAATTCTCCTGTCTCAGCCTCCCAAGTAGCTCAGATTTCAAGCACCTGCCACCATGCCCGGCTATTTTTGTATTTTTAGTAGAGACCAGTGTTTCACCATGTTGGCTAGGCTGGTCTCAAACTCCTGACCTCAGGTTATCTACTCGCCTTGGCCTCCCACAGTGCTGGGATTACAGGCATGAGCCACCGCGCCCGGCTTATCTTGAAATTTTTAATGATTTTTTCCTTGAGTTTGTGTTTTGTGAGTCAATGGGAGGATGAGGCATGTGCTGGTGGCTTGGGCCTTGGCTTATGTGTCATCGTGCCTTCTGCACCTTTCCAGGATGGGGTCTAGAGCATCACAGTCAGTAATGAGCCAAAGCTGAGTGACTAAATGAACAAATCAACTAATGAAAACATGGACACCCAGGAGCCTGAGCTTCTCCTTTTAAAATTTTATTGAGTAGGACTGTTTCTGATTAATCAGTTCACTCGAGATTAATGTATACACATTTTAGAAAAAAATGATTAAAGAAATTAATTCCTTTAAAATATATAGGCGGTGGCTCACACCTATAATCCCAGTACTTTGTGAGGCCAAGGCGAGTGGATCACTTGAGATCAGGGGTTCGACACCAGCCTGGCCAACATGGTGTTTGTGTCTACTACAGATGCAAAAATTAGCTGGGCGTGGTGGCAGGTGCCTGTAACACCAGCTACTTGGGAAGCAGGAGAATCTCTTGAACCTGGGAGGCGAAGGTTGCAGTGAGCTGAGATCGCGCCACTGCACTCCAGCCTGGGCGACAGAGCGAGGCTTTTTCTGAAAATAAATAAATAAATAATAAAATAAAATATATAGAAGCTTGTTTTGGAATAACCTGCCTGCCCAATTTTTTTGGGCCTTTTTCTGACCAGGAAGTTCAGGCATGTGACCTGGAGACAAGCAAATGCACCATGTGATGTGAAGTGAACTCTCAGCCAGCCTTGGGCTTCCAGTTAACCTGGGTACTGCATCCTCCAGGTGGTCTGAGATGACACTCTGTGACATGCATTTCTCAGGGTTTACCTTGTAGGGCTATGTGACTAGCAACTAGCAAGTCATACCCTTGGGAGGCCCTGGGTGAATACATGGCCAAATATTTATCATCAAAAGTTGCCAGCCCTTAGAGAAGTGGCCTCCGTCTTCATCTTTCAATCAAATGTCACTTTATCAAACAACAGAGCCATAACATTTTTAAAAGGACAAAGACTGAAATGTCACCCATGACAAACATTTTGGAAACATTTTCTAAAATGGAGAAAATAGAGGAACATATAGTTCGTGGTCATAGGCTGGCCACACCACCTGCCACTTCATTAGTCTTTGCCTGGGGACTTTTTTGTTTCCTGATAATCATTAATATTCATTTTTATGGGTTGTTTACTGGCTACATTTAATAGATGACAAAAAGGACAGTCTGAATATGTTGTTTTCCATCAACTGGAACATACCACTCACGTTTTCCGTATTTCGTATGAGAATCTTTATTTTGAGTAAGCATTTTGCAGTGAATGGACACATTTTAGGACTGACCACATAAATCAAGAGATGGATGTACATTCTTATTTCATTTTGTTTTTTATTTTTTAATTTTTTTTAGACAGAGTCTTACTCTTCCACTCAGGCTGGAGTGCAGTGGCATGATCTCGGCTCACTGCAACCTCTGCCTCCCAGGTTCAAGCAATTCTTCTGCCTCAGCCTCCCGAGTAGCTGGAACTACAGGTGTGCACCACCACACCTGGCTAACTTTTTTGTATTTTTAGTAGAGACAGGGTTTCACCATGTTGGCCAGGCTGGTCTCAAACTCCTGACCTCGAATGATCCACCTGCCTTGGCCTCCCAAAGTGCTGGGATTACAGGTGTGAGCCACCATGCCCGGCCAGCATTCTTATTTTAGAAGTTGAAAATTCACACATCATTTTGCTTTCCAGATACACTCAGTGTTTCCATTTCTTAGTACATTCTTCCAGATTTTGTCTGTGTTTCTGTGCATGTGTGTGGCCAAGTGTGTGCATACCCACACTGTGCTGTCTGTTACTCACTGTGCCTCTTTCACTTGACTCTACCTGGGACATCTTTTCTCATCAGTTTATAAAAATCTGTCTGATGAGAGGACTTTTTAAGATGACTCATCAGGCCGGGCGCTGTGGCTTATGCCTGTAATCCCAGAACTTTGGGGGGCCGAGGCAGGTGGATCACCTGAGGTCAGGAGTTCAAGACCAACCTGGCCAACATGGCGAAACCCCGTCTCTACTAAAAATATAAAAATTAGCCGGGTGTGGTGTCGGGTGCCTGTAATCCCAGCTACTTGGGAGGGTGAGGTAGGAGAATCGCTTGAACCTGAGAGGTGGAGGTTGCAGTGAGCTGAGATCGTGCTGTTGCACTCCAGCCTGGGCAACAAGGGTGAGACTCCATCTCAAAAAAAAAAAAAAAAAAAAAAGACGACTCATCAGACACATTTTTGGGTCAGGCTCAAATGAAGTTCATGATTCCAAGGGTATTCTAGACTGACCCAAAGATTTTCTCCCCATCACCAAAAGCTGGAAAACAGCCTGACAGTCATTAATTCCTGAGGGAACAGCTGACTCTTCTGAGACCATCTACTCTCTGCCCACAACCTCTCCTGCATACCCCAGCTGTGGCTCTGCTATTCATCCCAAATGTCCTGGCCAGGCCCACCCACTTGGCCAAAAAGTTGACTTCCCAGCCAGACCTAGTTGATTGATTGGCCACTATCCTTACAGGAAAAGTCTGAGTTAAGAGAAAAAAAAACCAATTTCTTCCAAAACATAAAAAGAAAACTGCATGATCAAAGTGAATAAATGTTTAATTAAATGCCTGCAAAGTGGAACACTAAGTCAGCTTCCTTAATTGATACATTCAGTATTTTTAAAAATTTCATTACATTTGCAAAACAAATTGAAAGTAGCATTTCCTCCTTTGCAAGAATTCTTGAGGAGTGTGTGGGGATTGCCAAGAAATAACAAGTTGCTCGTGTCCTATTATTTTAAAAAGAAAAATTATTAAAACCATTTAAAAATGTTTTGCAATATTAAAAATACACATGATCCTGATCTGATCACTATATATGAAATGTATCAAATCATCACTATGTATTCCATAAATATGTGCAATTATTATGTGTCAATTAAAAATAAATAAATAATACACATATGTGTACATATATGTATATATACATACATATACTCAGTGTGGGCTGTTTGATGTGTTATTGGAACAAGGTCTTTAAAAGTAAGCTGAGGGGCACTTTGGGAGGTTGAGGCGGGTGGATCACAAGGTCAGGCGATCGAGACCATCCTGGCTAACACGGTGAAACCCCCTCTCTACTAAAAATACAAAAAATTAGCCAGATGCAGTGGCACGTGCCTGTAGTCCCAGCTACTCGTGAGGCTGAGCTAGGAGAATCACTTGAACCCGGGAGGTGGAGGTTGCAGTGAGCCGAGATCATGCGCCCTGCACTCCAGCCTGGGCGACAGAGCAAGACTCCATCTCAAAAAAAATAAAAAAAAATTAAAAAATTAAAAAAAAAGTAAGCTGAGGGGCCGGGCGTGGTGGCTCATGCCTGTAATTACAGCACTTTGGGAGGCCACGGTGGATGCAATAGTTGAGGTCAGTAGTTCCAGACCAGCCTGACCAACATGGTGAAACCCTATCTCTACTAAAAATACAAAAATTAGCTGGGCGTGGTGGGGGGGGGGGCACCTGTAATCCCAGATATTGGGAAGCTAAGGCAGGAAAATCACTTGAACCCGGGAGTGAGCCCAGATCGCGCCACTGCACTCCATCCTGGGTGACAGAGCGAGACTCCATCTCAAAAAAAAAAAAAAAAAAAAAGTAAGCCGAGGGCTCAAGGGCCACATAGGTCTTCAAGAGGCCCAGCCCAGGATCGGCACACCCGAGAACCCTGTGCCAAGTCAGGATCCCCTTCTGTGGACACAAGATAGGAGTGGTGCTGTTAAGAGGAAGTTCTAAAAACAGATCCTAGCATGTGGGGCAGAATATTAGTGGTTCTGAGAACTAGGAGAATCAGAGGCAGAAATGAGACATGTGACCAAAATGAAACCCCACAGCCCAAAGGGTATCTCCCAGGCTCCCCTGGGCCCTCTAGAAAAACTAGCAAAAAACTAGAAAAGCTAATAAAACTCTTATCATTGGAGCCAGTGGCATTATTGGCCTCTATCCCCACTAAAATGTGAGTAACTTCAGAAGAAAATGCTGTTTTTCTTCCTTCAAAAAACTTAAGTGTAACATGTATAGTAAAGAGAATATATATATATATATTTTTTTGAGACAGGGTCTTGCTCTGTTGCCCAGACTGGCATGCAGTGGCACAATCACAGCTCACTGCAGCCTCAACCTCCCGAGCTCAATGGATCCTCCCACCTCAGCCTCCTAAGTAGCTGGGACTACTTCCCTAGGGGTCCTAAGGAACCCACCCAGGGGTGTGCTGGGCAGTGTGTAACCACAGCTCCCTGAAATCAAAAGCCCTCAAATCCCTGATGGGTAGAATTGCCAGTTCTCACGGTGTCCCTACTCCCACCATGGTGACCAACATGAAGGTGTGGACGTGGAACTGTGAGGAGAGGAGCATGGTCAGCTTTTTTGAGCTGGTATGAGCTAGCTTCAGCACATCACTGCATTCCCCAGATGTGGAATCTGAGGAGTAAATATCCAGGAATTCAGAGAAATCCTGGGAAATTGGGCACGTCTTTCCTTTCTCAATAGTTCCCCAAAAGATGAGAGGAGCATCCCTGGCTGCAAATCAGGTAAGTTCCTCTCAGGGTGCAGCTGACCCTGATTCCCACCTTGAGTCCCTTTTGCAATGGGGAGGAAGTGAGAACAGTGGCTCTACCCAAACCAAAGCTTGGGGGTCTCGCACCCTGGGTGGGACTGGCTCCACAGTGTACCAGCTGTGTGACCCCGGCCGAGTCTCCCTGACCTCCAGTTGTTTCTCTGCAACATGAGTGGGCACAAGGAGGACAAAGAGGGCTTGGGGCGCCACCTGGCATGGATGATACCATCTGTCAAGGAGAGTCACTGGTAGTGTTTGAGTCCTTAAGCACACTCACACCAGGGGAAATGGTGAAGTGGATGGCCATTGTCCTGGGAATCTTTGGGACTGTACATGACGATCATTGGGGCTCTTTTGTTTTTCTAGCCCATCGATGACTGACTTCAGACCCAGCAGAATAAGAAAGCCTTAAACTAGTGGTTTATGTTCTTTTTCTGGATCTTCCCCTAAATTCTATGAAGTAAGTGGCAGTGATCCATTTTATAGATGAAGAAACTAAGGCCCAGAGTGGAAATATCATGTCTGGCCTTGCTTCTCTGTTACTTATTTGACTTCTTCCTTTGGAGACCCTGAGAGCTGGGCAAACGTTCTCTAGGACAGACATGCAGGAAGGTCAGAGGTGGGGGTGGAGGAACTGCTTCCACCCCACCCCCTGCAGAAGAGGCAGGACTCAGCTGGGACAGAAGGGGCAGACCTGTGAGAGGTCTAACTATGCATCCTCTTTCCTGCCCTCCTTGTGGCATCTTTCCTGTCCCCTGGGAAACACTCTAAGATGGACATAGGTGGGCAGACAGTTTATTGTGTGCCCCGGAGTCAGGACACACAAGGAGAAGGAGGGAGTGGCGGTGGGAGAAACTGGGCTGTGATACAGTCCCAGCAAAGACCTTGGCCCAGCCCTGGAGGAGCTCTGGAGCTGGGCTGAACGCTGAGAGCTGCCTTGAGTTGGGACAAGAGTACCTGGCCTTTATGCCTCTATATTGACCAGTCATTGGATTTGGGCTGAATTGCTCCCAAAGAGGGCTGAGCTGAGGGACGACCACTGGAGTGCAGGCCCTTCAGTCCTGGAGGAGTCTGGGTAGCACCATACCCAGTCCAAGTGGAACCAGTGTCTCCACCAGAGGCAATTTCCCTCTGAGTCTTGGAGGCCACATTCCTGAGAGGGAGAGTGTCATGACCCCACTCACTTGTCTGACCCAAGATACCCAGGTCAAGGGGCACTGGCTAACCCACGGATTGACCAGTGTTTAGGTGAGGCATGCAAGAGTCTCCAAGCTAAATTAATTAATTAATTTAGAGACAAGGTCTCACTTTGTCACCCTGGCTGAGTCTTGTCATTCCTACAGGTGAATTGGTAGAGGAGAGACACAACCTATTGGCTTCAGTGTGGGAAAAAGGCACAAAGAGGGCACGTGTCACCTGTCTGCCTCCCTCCCCCGGGTGAGCAACTCCTGAGGAACACATGCCTGGATTCAGGATCTCATATACTGTCTGCTCTGGGAAGGCCCCCAATGGCTCCACCCTTTCCTGAAGAAGAGGAAGGAGGTGGGCATCTTCGGAGGCCCCAGTCCTGTCTCATAGCACAGTACACAGGGGCATCTGCAGGACCAGAGGGAAGGCTCCCCTGCCTCGCTCTCCCTCCTCCCCGCCCCGTGAGAGGGTGGGGCTCAAGAACCCCCACACAATGTCTCCATTGACACTTGTGGCCAAGTCAGCTTCCGGGTGCCATAGAAACCTCTCTTGGGAGCCCTGAGGGAAAGCAACAGCCCAGCCCTCCCACACTAAGCTCATTGTCCCCTGAGCAGTGAGAGCAGCCCCTTATCAGCCCCTTCCCAGCCCTGCAGCTCCTGGCTTCCACCCCATCAGCAACACGAGCTTTCCTCTTGCTGGCCAGTCCTGGGGAGCCGGAGGGGTCTCATCAGTCACAGAATCCACCACCTGGGATCCTGTCCTCCTGGGCCCCTTCCTTATTCCCCATGAAATCAAAGGCAACCCCAGCAGTGAGGCAAGAGAGCTCATTTCTTAGTTGCACTGAGCCTTGAGAGTGGAGGGGGCACCAGGCAGAGAGAGGCCCCTCCATCTGTTTGGGGCAGCCTTATGCCCTGAGCCAGCCACAGTGTCCCTCAGGCCTGCAGGAAGAAGGCCAGGCTCTGGAATAAATCCATCTGGGCCACCCCATGCCTGGTTCTGGCTTCAGGCTCCACTCATTCTTTTCTCCTCCCCCAAGTCCTGGAAACTTCCCCAGAAGTCCCTCCCCTGCCAGTCCCTCCCTTCCTTCTACCTCCCATGTCTCCTTGGGCCAAGGCCCATCTGCACAGATCCTGGCAGAATAAAGTCAGAGAATGTCAGGGCCAGAAGAGGCCTGAGAAATCAGAGCCCTGCATCTCTTTCCCATTCCATCCCCCCTTACCATTTTACAGAGGAGAAGCCGAAGCTGGGTATGAGGAGGGACTTGCCCAAGATCACAAGCCAGGGCCTTCCCCTCCGTTGGGCACCATTTCACCAGCCTCATGGGCTGCTTCTCCCTGCTCTGACCTGGGACTTGATCATCACAAACCAGGAGTCTGCCAGGTCTTTGGAAGCAGTAAAACCTATAGAGATTGGAAGGCCCCAACCCAACCCTACCCAAAGTAGGGGTGTCAGCAACTAGAAAGAAGAAGGGCTCAGGATTACAGACCTCCTCCCTTCAGCTGTCTGTCACCCAGGTGTCCCCATAACGACTCCCTCCACAGATACCCAGATGGCCAACAAGGGCAGCTCCCTTGAAACAAATGTCCCCCGAACTCCTCAGCCCCAGGAGGGAGGAGCCATTGGGATGGGCAGCCCAGAGAGCCTGGGCTTTGCACCCAGAGCTAAGCGAGCTCAAATCCCAACTGGGCCACCTGGGACAAGCTATGCAGCCTCCCTATCACCCTCTGTAGAAGGAGAATCATAAAAAATTCTACCCACCTTATAGGGTTGCTGTAAGGATTTGGCAAGATACTGGATAGAAAGTTTTACACAACACCGGGCACAGAGAACACAGAGTGAACAGATGGTGCTGCTGTTCTCATCTATGACAACCTTTTACCCTTAGAACTCTGGGCACCAAGTTAGGGGTGGGGTGCCGGGTGGGGAGGAGTGCCAGGGAGCCAAGGGGAGGCCCTTAAGTGACCCTCAGAGAGGCCTTGACCTTCCCCAAAGCAGGAGTCCTTGGCCTAAGGGAGAATGAGTTTCGGACAGCCATGTGGCCCCCAGTAAGGGGCCCCCTAACATTCCAGTTGGGCTTTAACAAGGGGTAGCCCGGAATGTCCAAGAAAAACAATCTGGTTCTTCTGAGTGAAATTACAGCCTGGCTAAGGCAGGCTGGGTCTGCTTTAAATTAAACATAGCATTTCTGAGATTCTTTTCATCTCCTTGCCACTGCGGGTTAGCACAGACATTACCTCACCTCACCTTCCACTCTGAGGTGGGAGGCCAACAGGGTGTGGGCCTGGGGGTGGGGACGACAGAGGGAGGCCGGAGAGCCCACCCAGAGGGGCCAGGGGTCCCTCCTCACTCCAAGAGCTCAGGCTCTCACTGGGGCAGGGAGCAGTGGCTGTGTGGGGAAGAGTCGCACCCATGCACAGCCCACTCCATTCTTGGCATCTAGCAAAGGAATGACAGCACTTTCAAATACACTGCTTTCCTAGGAGCACTTGGGGAAACTGGGCTGCGGTTTCACAGGTCCAAGGTCAGTCCCTTTCTTGCTCCCTGTCCCACACTTAGGTGCTGGGTGGCCGCGCCTGCGAGCTCCTCAGAACTCCAGGGTGTTTTCGCTCAAAACCAAATGGAGACACCAGTTTCCTCACTGAGTGGTTTTGGTTGGGGGTGGAGTTCCTTCCTGGCTTTGGAAGTTGCTTTTGGCCAGCTTTGCCTGCCTGTGGAGTCCTAGAAAATTCCACAGTGCTGCAGTCGGGTAGACCCGAGCGTGAGTCCCGCCTCCCAGGATAAGGTTCACCTTATCTTACTCAGATCCTGAATCCCCTCTTCTTTAACATGGGGAAGGAGATAGGGTTATGGGTTAGATGAAATTAAGCATGCTTGAAGTTCTTGTTTTAGAGGAAGTATACTCTAAATTCTTTGTTATAAGTTTCTATTTCTTACAACCAAAGAATTTTGGGTATACTTGAAACTTGAAACTTTGAGTATACTAGAAACTTGAGGAAGTTTCTATTTCTTATAACCAAAGAATTCTGGGTATACTTGAAACTTGAAACTTTGGGTATACTAGAAACTTGAGGAAGTTTCTATTTCTGCCTTGTGTGAAACGGAAATAATTTTTTGAAATCAGGGGACTCTCATGGAAACAGGCTGCAAAACCTCTCAGAGAACTGGAATTAGGAATTAGGAAAGGGATTTGCAGTTTCTCTCCCTCTGTCTCTGCCTGTTTTCAGGTATTTGCTTCCCTCAGGGCCTCAGTGGCAGGCTCCTATCTGTACAAACCATTTACTCAGAGCCCCAGCCTTGGCCTGACATCATTTCCTCGTGCTGGGTCCATGGTTAGAGCTCAGTGAAAGATGCGGGTTTCTGTTGTGCTGCTTGGTTTTGCATATCAATATTAGCATGCTGAAGATTTCGTTTGTCCCTCCAGACTCACTCGCTCTCCTTTCTTCTCCACCTTGCCCTGATCCTGGGACTGGCCTGTAGGAACCATGTCAACTAAGCTCCCGCACCTTCTGGGTTCTGGTTGAGTTCAGCCCATCGTGGCCAGCAGCAGGGAATAGGAGGGCAGGAGGAAAGAGCCATCCTGGCACTTACTCTTCTCCCTCTTTGCCATAGGGGGTGGCTTGGTGGTGAAGTGTCTGGTTCCTCTACTGAAGGCCGTGGCACCCTTTCCAGCAAGCCCCTCCTTTGGGTATAGCTCTCTCTGCGTTCTTTTGTTGTTGTTATTGTTCTTTTTTTTTTTTTTTTTTTTTTTTTGAGACGAATTCTCACTCTGTTGCTCTGTTGCCCAGGCTGGAATGCAGTGGCATTATCTCAGTCCAGTGCAACCTCCGCTTCCCAGGTTCAAGTGATTCTCCTGCCTCCACCTCCCGAGTAGCTGGGGTTACAGGCACATGCCACCACATCCAGCTAATTTTTGTATTTTTAGTAGAGATGGGGTTTCGCCATGTTGACCAGGCTGGTCTTAAACTCCTGACCTCAACCCGCCCACCTCGGCCTCCCAAAGTGCTATCTCTTTGCATTCTTGATGCCACGTTCCCGCCTTGGTCCTTCATGCTTAGGGTGGTGATGGCTCCCCAATGTTACTATCCCAGAGGTGCTGCACCATCCTTGTTCATTTTTTTCCATCTTGCCCATGTCTTTATAAAGCGTCTGCTCACTGTATTCTCTCCAGCGACTGAACTGTAACTTTGAATTGCCATCTCTCTCCTGCTGGGACTCTGACTGACGCAATAAGATCAAGGGGGAGTCAGCTTTGTCTCTTTGCCCCACCTCCCACTCCGGCTCCCGTAGAAAGTGGATGAAGAGCTCTAGGTTTGAGATAAACATTAGCAATAAGATAGAACTGAGAAGATTTCCGTTATTCTGCTAGAGTGAAAAAGAATGCACGTGCACTGGGTGGAGTTACTTCTTTTGTAAGAAACTTCATTTTCCCGGGAGAATGTGACCACGAGGAAGAGGTAGAAATATGCTATCAATTTGGTCAGGGCTCTTTCTTTTTCTGGGGACACAGATGCCTAAAATTTCAGCATCATACAGGGTGTGGACAGAAAATATTTTTAAATTGTCAACTTCTAAGTATTTTTCACTCTCAAATTCATAGGATTAGTCACCGGAATCCCTGTCTTTTCCTTTCCTTTGGCAGTTTGGCTCATGGATATCTTACTTTTGGCTTTGACTACTACAATAGCCTGTGACCCTGTCTCTGGTCTCTTTTTCCCAGTCTGTTCCACAGCCCTCTGTCAAGTTTGTCTTGGTTTGACCCAGGTCTATACATGTCAAGACCCAGATCAAAGCATTTTATGGCTTCCTGCTGAAGTGTCTGAACTCTTCAGCCTGACGTTCAAGGCTTCTGTAGCAGTCCTCAACTTTCTGGTCTACCTCCTATTTCAGGAACTTCCCACACCTGACAAATCAGATCTTCCTCACTGACCTTCCAACCCCTGCTCCCACTCTCTCCATCTGTTCTTCAACATGCCATCCAAATCCCACATCCCAGCTAAGGCCTTCCCTGCCCACTCAGCTGGAGGTGACGCCTCACGGTTAACCCCTGCCATTCTGAAGTGGGAGTGCTTGGAGATCAAGGAGGAAGAGCTGATAGAAGGAGAACCATATTCATACACCAGTTGCAGCCTCTGCACTGTCCTGTTTGGATATTATTCAGGGACACACAGAGGACCCTCTGTGCACCTCACTGCACAGATGCATAGCCAACTTCATCCCAAAGGAGCTAAGGGGAGACCCTGTGGCTCCAGGCAGTGTCACCTTCTCTTCAGGCCTCTCCATTACCTGGTTTTGTCCTCTGGCTTCATCATATGATGGTGCCGGTCACTCTCTCTTGACAGAAAAATCTGGGGCCCCAGGTTGTGTCATCTGAGTGCTTGGATCAAAGGGTAAGACAGGGGACCTTAAGCAAGCATCAGGAAGAACTTCACCCAGGAGGTGCCTTCACAGCACAATCTGCCTATCTTCAGATGGGGAGTCCTGATCTGGCCTTGTGAATGCTGTGGGACCCCAGGCCTCCTTTCGCCCATATAGAAAGTCCAAGTCTTTGCTGCTTTTGAGGTTAAGCATCAGTTGGTTTCAACTATCTTTGGCTACACGCACACACACACATACACACACAGAGCTTTGAGGATTCATACTTTTGCTCATTCAATCTTGAGTTGCAATTGCTTTGACCATAGCAACAGAGCCCTCTATAACAAAGGTCTTTACAACATTTTAACAGTGAATATAATGCAATTAATTTTTTGCGGCAATTAATTACACATGCATTAAGAAACCATAGACTTGTAGATTTCTGTCTCTCCCTGGGAAAACTCTAGAATGGTTCATTAAACATTAGGTTGTGACTACATAGAATATAAATTAGAAATAAAAAGAATTTAAATTGGAATATTTTTAAGTTAAAAGAAAAAATACAAATCATTGGAAGCCAATACATTTACTAAGAATATATCATGTCAAATTAATCTCATTTTCTTTTCTTGCTGAGTCAACAAGCTGATCTGTTAGAGATTTACTATAGATATAGATTTGAAGAATTTTAGGTGAAATGCATTGGTTTCCACAAAGCACATAGGAATCCTCTCATAAAAGCCATGATAGTCATTAGAGTGGTGCATAGATAATCAGTTTTTCCTCCTCTCATCCCCATAGTAAGGTTGTATTTTCTTACCTTCTTTGAAGTTAGATGCTATCATGTAAACTACTTTGGCCAATGAAATGTGAGTGGAAGGACACCCCATGATGAATGAATCAAGTTACCAGGTAGTTCTTGGATGAACACTCACAGACAATAAATGAAGCCACACCTGGGCAGCATTATCAGTCCCTCCAAAGGGCAGGCTAAAGAGAGAAGAACCTTTCAAAGTAAATAATGGCAATGACTTTGGAAGCAAAGAGGTGTTAATCAGAAGAAAGTGCTTGAAGTGACACAAGTCAGCCTTCTGGGTGAGACATGGGGCCCAAGCATAGACACATCAGAATTAGGGTGGTCAGAGCCAGGAGGCATGACACCACGGTCTGTCTGGTGGCTGGCTCTGTGAGCTCATACCTTTGAGCCTCTGCCTCCTTCCCATATGTGACTGGGGGCTCGATGAGGGGTAAGTACATTTAGGGAGAAAAGCTGCCAATAACTTTTCTATCTCTGTGGATATTGAGAGTCACCTTGGATTAGATCTTGGTTGTCTTCTCCCTCTGAACCACACTGGCCACTCTGAATTGTGCAAAAACAAAAAGAGTGGCCCCTATTGCCACAGGGCCAATGTATAGTAGGAGCCTTTGCAGCCAAGCAAGATCTGTTTCACCCAGCACCCTCTGTATGCAGCGATGGCTGCCTGGGGGCCAAGGAAGGTCCTGGGGAGGCAGAATTAAGACCCCCAACTGCTTCCCCTCTAAATATCACTGTCATTAGGACCTCCCTTGTGGATTGGAAGAGACCCTACTCAGGACATCATTATCCTGAAAGAAAAGGAGGGCAACAAGGCCTAGAGGATTGTGGGGAAAGGCTGCTCCTGGCCAAGTACAAGAGCAAGTACAATAATGCCCTGGACACTCAGACACACACAACTTCTGCTGAGGCTGAGCATAGAAGGGTGAACTTGAAGCTCCTGTGCAGGAGGCTCCTGGGGAATCAGGCCAATGGGGGCATCATTGTAGAAGGGACAAAGCTGCAACATATGGGGCAAAACTAGTTTTTAACCAAGACACAGCATGGTGGCAACAGAAGCAACAAGAACAATCCCAAATCCCAGCCTCTTCTCTAGGCCTGGTGGCTGGGGCAGACTGGGCTGTTTGGATGGTCAGCCTCTAGGAGTCCTTGGGCAATGGTGTTGGCAACGGGGTGGGGAAAAGTGAGAGGAAAGCCTCAAAAAAAAAGATGCCAGCCTGGCGCTGTGGCTCACACCTGTAATTCCAGCACTTTGGGAGGCCAAGGTGGGCAGATCACTTGAGGTCAGGAATCTGAGACCAGCCTGGCCAATATGATGAAACCCCATCTCTACTAAAAATAGAAAAATTATCCAGGCATGGTGGTGCACATCATAATCCCAGCTACTAGGGAGGCTGAGGCAGGCAAATTGCTTGAACCTGGAAGGCAGAGGTTGCAATAAGCCAAGATCGTGCCACTACCCTCCAGCCTGGGCGCGGAGCGAGACTCCATCTCAAAAAAAAAGAGATGCCAGACCTCCCTGCTAATATACACAAATGGGTGCTCAGGCAACTAATAGGGAAAACGCAACAGATACTTTGTTTAAACTTGCAAAGTGAGTCACAGCTATTACGTGAATATGTGTTTCCTAAGACCAGCCCACGTTTAACCTGTGGGATTAAGTGAGATAACAGACAAGAAAGTGTATTTGAAAAGAAGAGTTACACAGGCATGAGGGTGGCAGGAACTACCACCAATTCTCCCTTCCTTCTTTGTATTAATAGATATAGTCTTGAGATTAAGCTGGGCTTATGGCTGCCCAAGTAAAGACTTCATTTTCCAGCCTCGCTTGCAGCAAGATGTGATCATGTGGCTAAGTCTGAGCCAATGGGATGTGAGCAGAAGTGATGTGTGAAACTTACAGATCACACTATTATCAGTAAATGGCTCGTCCTCCACTTTTCTTTTGTCTTGTGGACTGCAGTGTGGGCATGGTGCTGGTGAGTGAGCAGTTTTGATGATGTGGACAACCTCATTAAACCAAATGGCCTTCCCACCTTGTACTGCCAGTCTACTTCTGACCAGTTTCATAGGCAAGGCATAGACTTCTATCTTATTTGAGCCTTTGTAGTCACTGTATATCAAGGTGTCAGTCACCTTACTTGTATCGTCACTAATATAAGGGGTTGTGAATCCTACTACCAAGAACATTGTTCAGCTTCCTGCTTCTGAAGATTAATGGGGAAGCAATTTGTGGTTGTGACTGTCTTGGTATATTTTTTTCCATTCATTCAGCCTGTCAGTCAGTCCATCAATGTTTAATGAGAGCCTCCCAAGTGCCAGATGCTATGCAAGGGGCTGGAGATACAATAACAAACAAAACAGACATGGGTTCTACTGTAATAGAGATTTCCGTCTAGTGGGGAGATTCACATGAAAGAAATAATCCCACAGACAAATATTGAATTACAGACTGTGATATGGGTTTGAATTAAAAGTATAGGATGTGAGGCTGGGCGCGGTGGCTCACGTGTGTAATCCCAGCACTTTGGGAGGCCGAGGCGGGCAGATCACAAGGTCAGGAGATCGAGACCACGGTGAAACCCCGTCTCTACTAAAAAAAATACAAAAAAATTAGCTGGGCGTGGTGGCAGGCGCCTGTAGTCCTAGCTACTCGGAGAGGCTGAGGCAGGAGAATGGCATGAACCTGGGAGGCAGAGCTTGCGGTGAGCCAAGATTGTGCCACTGCACTCCAGCCTGGGCGACAGAGCGAGACTCCGTCTCAAAAAAAAAAAAAAAAAAAAGTATAGGATGTGGGAGGCTGAGGCAGGAGAATTGCTTGAACCCGGGAGGCAGAGGTTGCAGTGAGCTGAGATCGCACTACTGCACTCCAGCCTGGGTGACAGAGGGAGACTCTGTCTAAAAAAAAAAGGAAAAAAAAGTACAGGATGTCATGAAAGGATATAGTAGGGTCTTCATTTAGTTTTGAGAACTCTAGAGGACCTTCTATGTTTAGACTTAAAGAATGAGTAGGAATTAACCAGGTGAAGAGTTAGGGGGAAGTGTTCCAGAAATGGAAACAACTTATTTCAGAGGTTGATACTTCAGGCACAGGAAGGTTAGTGTAGCCAAAGGAGGGCAGACAATGAGGACAATGGCTTGGATCACGTCAGAGGGAGAGAGACATAGGGGCCAGACCATGCAAGGCCTTAGAGGCCATTGTGGTAGGCAGGATTCTAAGATGAGCTCCAAGATTCCTGCCCCCTGTGTACACACCCTGTATTATCCCTTCCCCTTGAGTGCAGGTTGGACCTGTGAATATAATGGGATGTCACTCCTGTAAATAGGTTACATTTTATGGCAAAAGTAGAGAGATTTTGCAGATGTGATTAAGGTTCCTAATCAGATGACTTTAATTGATAGAAAGGAACATTACCTTTTTTTTTTTTTGAGATGGAGTTTCACTCTTATCGCCCAGGCTGGAGTGCAATGGTGCAGTCTCGGCTCACTGCAACCTTCGCCTCTTGGGTTCAAGTGATTCTCCTGTCTCAGCCTCCCAAGTAGCTGGGATTACAGGCATGCGCGACCATGCCTGGCTAATTTTTGTATTTTTAGTAGAGGCGGGGTTTCCATGTTGGCCAGCCTGGTCTTGAACTCTTGACCTCAGATGATCCACCCACCTCAGCCTCCCAAAGTGCTGCGATTACAGGTGTGAGCCACTGTGCCCAGCCTGGAACATTATCTTCTTGGGTGGATGAACATTAGGTCAGTTTATGTGAGCCATTTAATAGAAAGCCAGTTACAAATAGACAAATACTGTATGACTCCACTTATATGAGGTACCTAAAGTAGTTAAAATTACAGAGACAACAATGTGAAAGTACTTAATGCCACTGAACTGTACACTTAAAAATGATTAAGATGGTCAATTTTCTGTTATGTGCATTATGCCATAATTTTTTTAAAAAGGGTCTAGATGTCAGAGTCAGAAGAACCAGCAGAGATGTTCTCTCTTTGGCCTTGAGGGAGCAAATTGCCATGTTGTGGAGAGGACCATGTGTTAGGGAACATCAAGCAGTCTTTAGAGGCTGAGTGTCAGATCTATAGCTGCAAGGGACCTGCTGAAAATGAACAAGTCTCAGATGAGATCATGGTCCCTGTCCACACCTTGACTGCAGCCTTGTGGGATCCTGGCCAGAAGACCCAGTTTGGCTGTGCCAAAACTCTTGACTTATAGAAACTGGGATTGTACATGTGTGTTCTTTTTTTTTTTGAGACGGAGTCTCACTCTGTCTCCCAGGCTGGAGCGCAGTAGCGCAATCTTGGCTCACTGCAAGCTCCGCTTCTCGGGTTCATGCCATTCTCCTGCCTCAGCCTCTCCGAGTAGCTAGGACTACAGGTGCCCGCCACCACGCCCGGCTAATTTTTTTGTATTTTTTTAGTAGAGATGGGGTTTCACCATGGTCTCGATCTCCTGACCTCATGATCCACCCGCCTCGGCCTCCCAAAGTGCTGAGATTACAAGCGTGAGCCACCGCGCCCGGCCTATGTGTGTTCTTTTAAGTTACTACATTTGTGGTAATTTGATATGCAGCAACAGGAAACTTATACACCATGCTATAGGTTTAAGGTCTTCTACATATTTAGGAATAAATTTAAGCAAAGAGGTGGAAGATCTCTATACTAAAGACTATAAAACGTTGATGAAAGAAATTGAGGAAGATACAAATAAATGGAAAGATATCCAATGTTCATGGATTGGAAGAATTAATATTGTTAAAATGTCCATACTACCTAAAGTGATCTACAGATTCAATGCAATCCTTATCAAAATATCAATGACATTCTTCACAGAAATAGAAAAAAACAATTCTAAAATGTGTATGAAACCAGAGAAGACCTTGAATACCCAAAGCAATCTTGAGCAAAAAGAACAAAGCTGGAGGCATCACACTACCTGATTTCAAAATATACTACAAAGTGATAGTAACCAAAATGGCATGGTACTGGCATAAAAACAGACTCGTAAGCCAGTGAAACAGAACAGAGAACCCAGAAATAAATCTATGCATTTATAGCCAGTTGATTTGCAACAAAAGAGCCAAGAACACACAAGGGGGAAAGAACAATTTCTTCAATAAATGGTGTTGGGAAAACTGAATATTCATATGCAAAAGAATGAAATTAGACCCTTATCTCCCACCATATACAATAATCTACTCAAAATGAATTGAAAACTTAAATGTAAGACCCATAACCATGAAACTACTAAAAGAAAACATATAAGAAAAATTCTATGACATTGGTCTGGGCAATGACTTTTTGGATATGACCCCCAAAGATCAGGCAATAAAAGCAAAAGTTGACAGTGAGATCATATCAAACTAAAAAGCTTCTCATAGTAAAGAAAACAATTAACAGTACTAGAAAACCTACAGAATGGGAGAAATATTTGCAAACTATACATCCAATAAGGGGTTAATATTCAAAATACATAAGGAGCTTAAACAATTCAATAGCAAGAAAACAAATAACCCAATTAAAAAATGGGCAAAGGACCTGAATAGATATTTTTCAAAAGAAGACCTACAACTAACAGATATATGAAAAAATGCTCAACATCACTAATCAGCAAGGAAATGCAAATTGAAACCACAGTGAGATATCACTTCATACCTGTTAGAATGACTGTTATCAAAAAAGACAAAAGATAAGAAGTGCAAGGATATGGAGAAAAGGGGAACACTTGCACACTGTTGGTGGAATGTAAATTAATACAGCTATTATGGAAAATAGGATGGAGTTTCCTCAAAAAACTACAAATAGAACTACCATATGATCCAGCAATCCCATTTCTGGGTATACCTCCAAAGGAAATGAAATCAGTATGACAAAGAAACATCTGCACTCTCATGTTTATTGCAGCACTGTTCACAATAGCCAAGATATGGGATCAACCTAAAAGTCCATCAATAGATAAATGGATAAAAAGAATGTGGTATATATATATGCAATGGAATACTATTCAACTATAAAAAAGTATTAAAATCACCCAGGCATGGTGGCTCATGCTTGTAATCCCAGCACTTTCGGAAGTCAAGGCAGGAGGATCACTTGTGTTCAGGAGTTTGAGAGCAGCCTAGGCAACATAGTGAGACCTTGTCTCTACAAAAAGTCAAAAATTAGCCAGGCGTGGTGGGATGTGCCTGTAGTCCCTGCTGCTTGAGAGGCTGAGGTGGAAGGCTCGCGTGAGCCCAGGAAGTTAAGGCTGCAGTGAGCTGTGATTGTGCCACTGCATTCAGCCTGGGTGACAGAGTGAGACCCTGTCTCAAAACAAAACAGAAAACAAAATCCTGTCACTTGTGACAACATGAATGAATCTGGAGGCTATTATGTTAAGTGAAACAAGCCAGGCACAGAAAAACAAATACTGCAAAATCTCACCCCCTTTTAAGATGTGGACTCTAAAAAAGTGGATCTTATAGAAGCAGAGAGTAAAATGGTGGTTAGCAGGGGCTGGGGTGGTTGGGAGCAGAGTGGTTGGGAAAATATTAGACAAAAGACGCAAAATTTCAGTTAGACAGGAGGAAAAAGTTCAAGAGATCTATTTTAAACATAGGGACTATGTTAATAATAGCTATAATAGTAAATATAGTTAATAGCATATTAGTAAATGTAATAGCAATAATAGTAAATATAGTTAATAATATGTTGTGTTCCTTACAAAACAAAAATGATGACTATGTGAGGTAATGCATTAGTTTATTAGTCAGATTTAGTAATTCCACAATGCATATATACTTCAAAATATCACGCTGTACACAGTAAACGCATACAATGTTTTTGTTGATGTAAAAATAAAATAATTTTTTGATGCTCACGATCTGAAGTCTAAAATAATACCATTTTTTTTTTTTGAGACAGGATCTCATTCTGTTGCCCAGGCTGGAGTGCAGTGGCACAATCATGACTCACTGCAGCTTCCACCTCCCAGGCTCAATTGATCCTCCTGCCTCACTCAGCCTCCCGGGTAGCTGGGACTACAGGTGTGCACCACCACACCTGGCTAATTTTTCTTTCTTTTTTTTTTTTTTAAGAGACAAGGTCTCCCTATGTTGCTTAGATTGGTCTTGAACTTTTGGGCTCAAGCAATCCTCCAGCCTTGGCCTCCCAAAGTACTGGGATTATAAGCATGAGCCACTGCACCCGACTTAAAATAGTAATAATGACTTTTGAAAAGAAAAAATAGAAATGGCTATTTTTTAAACTCTTCCCCTGTGTCCAAGGAGAATCCATGAAATAGTTTAAGGATGGAAAGCAAGAATCATATTTGCACTCTTCAAAGACTACTCTGGCTGCTTCAAGGAGGGAGAACATGGAAGCAGCAAGATCAGTGGGGAGGGGACTGCAGTAGCAGAGGCGAGATATAAAGAGGGGCTGGAACTCCACTGGTGGCAAAAAATAGGGAGAAATGGACCAATTCAAAATATATTGGGGAAGTAGTTGCTAGATTAGGAGGGTAGAGGTGAGTGAAGGAAGAGTCAATGATGTCTTCAAGGCTTTGAGCATAATCAGCTCTGATGGGAAACCCTAGAAAGGAAAATTTGTTCATTGGAAATGTTTCTATGGATTCCTTACTAGGAAATCACTGTGCTAGTTAAGAATGCATTTGGGCCGGGCGCGGTGGCTCACGGCTGTAATTGCATCACTTTGGGAGGCCAAGGTGGGCGGATCACCAGGTCAGGAGATCCAGACCATACTGGCCAACATGGTGAAACCCCCATCTCTACTCAATATACAAAAATTATGCTGGTGTGGTGGCAGGCGCCTGTAATCCCAGCTACTTGGAAGGCTGAGGCAGGAGAATCGCTTGAACCCAGGAGTCAGGGTTGCAGTGAGCCGAGATGATGCCACTGCACTCCAGCCTGGGCAGCAGAGCAAGACTCCGTCTCAAAAAAAAAACAAAAACAAAAACAAAGAGGCCGGGCGCTGTGGCTCATGCCTGTAATCTCAGCACTTTGGGAGGCCGAGGCAGGTGGATCATGAGGTCAAGAGAGATCGAGATCATCCTAGCCAACATGGTGAAACCCTGTCTCTACTACAAATACAAAAATTAACTGGGTGTGGTGGTGCACACCTGTAGTCCCAGCTACTCGGGAAGCTGAGGCAGGAGAATCAATTAAACCTGGGAGGTGGAGGTTGCAGTGAGCCAAGATCATGCCACTGCACTCCAGCCTGGTGACAGAGCAAGACTCTGCTCAAAAAAAAAAAAAAAAAAAAAAAAAGAATGCATTTGGCCACAATAGAAAACCCAAATGACTAGACTTAATAATAAAAATGTTTAATTATATTATAATTAATATAACAAAGGCCTGGAAGTAGGAGTTCCAAGGTTGGTTCATGAGTTTGTGGAAACAAAAACTTACAAGCCACACATTTTTTAACTCAGCTTTGGCTACAAGAGTTTAATCCAAGCTCAAGCCTGCAAGTCTGAATCCATAGTTATTGAAGAACTATGACAGAATGGGAGTCTATTGACATACATGCTTTAGGAAGACAAGCTCTGAGCCAGCCATTGTAAGACAAAGAAAAGTTAGCAAATATTTCCATACCTGTTACCAAACGAGGTAAGTTAAATCTATACCTTGTCCCCCCTCTTTTTATCATAAAATTCAGTTTCCAAGTCTGTTTATTGAGAAGGGCGTAGAATTTTTCTGGAATAATGATAATTCTAATAGAAATAGTTCTAAGGATCATTGACTGACTTACAATTGAGAGACCAGGATATGTTTGTTATAGCAACATCTGCCAGGATGTGTGTTGTAGAAAACTTTTGTTCACACAAAACTGCAAATTGTGTTCGGTATAGGCATTTGATCTTATCTACCAGTTGAGGAGATTATTACATCTGACTTCACTGATCTCACTTTCATTTACTCACCTTATAAAAGAGGACTGTGCAGGTTTTCTTAAAATTAGGAACATGGTGAAAGGTATAGTCTTCCTTGTAAAATGTAAGAGTGATGACAGCAAATCAACTTTAAAATATAATGCAGAGGCTAGGCTGGTGGCTCACGCCTGTAATCCCAGCACTTTGGGAGGCCAAAGCAGGTGGATCACAAGGTCAGGAGACCGAGACCATCCTGGCCAAAATGATGAAACCCCCGTCTCTACTAAAACTACAAAAAATTAGCCAGGCATGGTGGCGGGTGCCTGTAATCCCAGCTACTTGGGAGGCTAAGTCAAGGAGATTCGCTTGAACTCAGGAGGTGGAGGTTGCAGCCAGCCGAGATCACACCACTGAACTCCAACCTGGGCAACAGAGTGGGATTCTGTCTCAAAAAAAAAAAAAAAAATACAATGCAGAATAAAAATGGGTCACAACGACTCAACCATGCCAGGACCCTAGGTCAGCCCTCTGCCGATCTCTAGGCATGCCAGTGGCAGCAAGGTGACTGCCCCAGCTCCACACCTGCACAGGATGGTGCACAGAGGCAAGAGAAGGAGGGGATGGACCTCTCCCTATGGATGTAACTAGGTATTTTCCCAGAAGCTACTTGCATGCTATTGATAAGGTTCTGGCCAGTCAAGAGCACAGGGGCTGGGGTTGCTATGATTGGTTTAGGCCACTTATAGCTGAACATATTACAGCCTGATTGAAACTGGGGTTTTGTCAGTAAGGGAGGCAGAGCGGGCAGAGGGGCTGCAAAGTAGGGAGTGAGATGTCAGACAACTGCCTTTGCTGCCTCCCCCTAGTCCCCATTCTGGGAGCCCACTGTAGAAGACACAGCGGGTGGGCAGGAAACATATGTGAAAAAGCTCGATTTTTACAATGCAATAAACATTAAGCAGCTTTGTTGGAGAGCAAGGAGCCTCATAAAGTGAGTTACCTAGGATCCTTCAAACAGGACTGGGACATGCCAAAGAGCAGGCTTTGAGTGTAGGTAGACCTGGCCGCCTCTCAGTGCACCTCTGATGGCACCAGCTCCTGGGCAGGAAGCTGTTCCCCCAGGGCACTGGCATCTGGGCAGGGCCAAGGAAGTCCTCACCTCTGTGACTCTGCTCCCAGGCACTTGACATCCTTCTTGGCTGGGAAAGTGTGACCTCCAGGAAAATGCTGGGGACGTGCAGAGGCCAGCGCCCTCTGCGTGGGTCTCCTGGGAGGCCTGTGAGGGGCCTGGGAAATGATCACAGGCTTTTCCCAGCCTTCCTTCATCCTTGGGAAATTTGCTGAAGGCCAGTCCCCTGTTGAGTGCGGGGCTCTAGGCCCTCTTGGGTCCTGAGCAGAGCTGGGCCCCGCTTCTTTCTCTCCCAGCAGTGACCGTAAGACACTGCCCCCAAGTGAGGAGATGGAGCCCTGTGTGAACCAGCTGCAGGAAGCCCTTGCTCCTTTCTCAAGGCTGCGAGCCAAAGAGAGCAGGCTCCTGGGGCTATCTCTTCACTATCCAGTCCATCCCTAATAACCTACTCCTGCTTGGGTATCCCTGCCCCCTACCCTCTGCCCTGTGCTCCCACCTTCCACTTCAGGCAAAAGGGAGAATGTGCTGTCTTGTACATGCTCACACATTCCTGTGCCTATTACCTGGCCCCTCACCTGGAAGGCCTGTCTTTGATCTTCCACCTAGACAGAGTTGCCCCCCTCTGGCCCTCCCAACATGCAGCTGACCCAGGATGGTCCTACAGCCCACACTGGCCTCGAGGAGCACATCTCACAGGGCTAGGTAGGGGGCACTGGCTGAGAATTAGTGCCCAATGGGGAGAGGCTGCTGCAGGACCAGAGCAGGAGCATGGCCAGGGCAGGATGCCCACCTGCTGCCGTCCCTAGGGGGCTTGGTCATGTGGCATGTGCTGCTGGTGGAGGAAGCTTGGCTGAGCATGGAGGCAGGGGAACAGGCCCCCCCACACACTCAGACACACGTTTACAATCACATGAGCTGCATTCTAACAGCTAGTGCGTGTCCTTTTTATTCTCGAAAAAATTTTTTTACTGAAGTGAAATACACATAATATAAAAATGACCATCTTAACTATTTTTAGCTGTACAGTTCAGTAGCATTAAGTACATTCATATTGTTATGCAACTCTCACCACCATCCATCTCCATAACCCTTTTCCTCTTGTAAAACTGAAACTCTGTACCCATGAAACACTAACTCCCCATTTCCTCTTCCCCCAGGCTCTGGCAACCACCATTCTGCAGTCCATCTTTATGGTTTTGACAATGCTAAGTACTTGAGTCTTGAATACCTTTCTCCATTCCCCACAGCACCCTGCTCCCCAGTCACAGACACCCTTGCCTGCTCTTGATTTGCCTGTGACATTGCAGTGGTTAACATGGGCCCCCCTGCCTCCAGTCATAAGGCAAATCAATCTCTCCCCTGCTCTAGCAGGATTGGAAGTCACTGAACCTATTTGCTTCTCATTCAAAGTGATGGCAGCCAGAGGGTGGTGTGGCAGTGCTGGGATGGGTGGGGTGCAGGTAGTGGAGATGGCAGGAAGGGCAAAAGCCTCAGCTGTTCTAGGGGACAGTGGCAGGAAGAGCCGCCTGTGATCCAGACAGACCCCAGTATAGGCATCTGTGCAGCATTTCTAAAACAGATGCAGCATATCCCACACAGGGGGAGGAAAGAGAAGGGTGAACCCTTCATGAGAGACTTTCAACTGTCTCTGATGGCTCATCCCTACCTCACAGCCTGCTGTGATGCTTAGCGTTCTCTAGGCAGCCATCCCTAATTGAGTATAATGGACTGAATGTCTGTGTCACCCCTCAAATTCATATGTTGAAGCCCTAACCCTCAGTGTGGATGTATTTGGAGATGGGGCCTCAAAGGAAGTAATTAAGGTTAAATGAAGTCCTAGGGTGGGGCCTTGATCCAATAGGATTAATGTCCTTCTAAGAAGAAACATCAGAGTGTGCCAGCACGTGCTCGTGCTCTCTCTCCTCTCTTCTGTCTTTGCCTCTGTCTGTCTCTCTCTGTCTCCTTGTGGAGGAATGAGGAAGGGCCATGTGAACACAAAGCAAGATGGCAGCTGCCTATAAGCCAAAGAAAGAGACCTCAGAATAAAACCTACTTTGCAGGCATTTTGATCTCAGACTTCTGGCTGCAGACTGTGAGAAATAAATTTCTGTTGTTTAAGCCACCCAGTCTGTGGTATTTTGTTACGGCAACCCAAACCAGCTGAGACATCGAATCATCATGAAGCCATGGGGCAAAGGCATGGGAGTATTAACAGGCATAGCTTGTATCAGAAACGGGGAGTAGCATGGTGTGTCCAGAGGCCATGGCATTTAGAGAGGGGTGTAACTGGAGATGGAATCAGAGAGTGAGAGCCTCTATATCATCTATGGCTATGCAGGCCATGCCAGGGCCTTGGGACTTCCCTAAGAGCATTGAGGAATGATCTTCAGATTTGCATTTAGAAAGAGCAATCTGACTGCTCTGTGCAGGCTTGATCAGTAGAAGTGGGGAGGAGCAGTGGACAGGGTGGGGATGAAGGGGCAAAAGATCAAGAGGCAGCTGTTCCATGGACCAACCCTAGGGTATATGTGGGCCATGGAAAGGGATGGGCCTGGTCACCAATTAGCTGCAGATGATGAGGCAGAGGTGAATGACTCCCCAGTTTCTGGCCTGGATGATGATGAGTTGCACAAATAGTTCTCCCCTTGATAGAGATGTGATTGACTCCCAAGCCTGGGCAAGACCCAGGTTCCAAACAGAATAGAAGTCCCTGAATCTTATTTCTACCACATTCAGTTGGTCAAAGCGAGTCACAGGCCAGCCTAGATTCAGTGCTGGTGGGGCCTACCTGACGGTGTGAATACAAGGAGGCTTAAGTCACTGGGACCATTTCATAACACCCCACCACCACATCCAAGTTCCAGATAGGAAGAAAAGGAAAAACAAAGCCAAAGGCCAGAAGCACTTGCCACCTAGGCCTATCCTTTTGAACAAGCATTCCCCGAAGTCTCATTCAGTGCCTTCCTCTGGTCCAGAGAAAGAAATGGGTCACATGACTACCCCTAGCTGCAAGGGAGTCTGGGAAACAATATTTTAACCTGAGCACACTGACGTCACCAATAAAATCCAAATTCTCAGTAAGGAAGAAGGAGAGGATAGATCTTGAGGAAGCAACTAGCAGGGCCTGCTGCAGAGGCCATGGAGGAGCTGGGGGGGAACCACCACCACTAAGTGCTTTTATGGGAGAGAAGCCATGCTCAGCATGCACCAGCTTATGAGAAAATGGAGAGGCTGGTTCATTAGGTCTGGGGTAGGGTCCAAGGTGTGCATCTCCAACATGCTCCCAGGGCTGCTGATCCTGGCAGTAGGAAGACCACACTTGGAGTGGCCCTAAACTGGGTTATACTGGGGTCACAAGCAACCCTACATGTCAGAGGCTTAAATAGCTGAGGTTTGTTCCTTACTCATGCAGCCTGTGCACTGTGAGTTGGCTGGGGCTTTGCTCCTGGGAGCCAGGCGACCAGAGCATCTACCATCTGAAGCAGCACTGGTGACCAGGCCAGAGGGAAAGAAGTCATTCATGGAAAATAATTAAGCAACTCTTAGAAGTCATTCAAGTCGAATGGCCGTGCCCAACATCTGGCAGGGAGGGGAAGCCGGTACTGGCGAACAATACTGCAGACTATGACAGTTTCACAGAAGAGATGGGATTTAAGCAGAGGGGTCTTTGAAGGATAAACAGGAGCTTACTCTGTAGAGAAGGGGCCAGAACATTCTAGGCTGAGGGAACGTCATAAATAACTATAACACCAATGGTGAGCACCTGTCGTGTGCCAGAAGTGTTCAAATCATTTCCTGCCTGGTCTTCATGAGAACCCTGAGATATTATCAGTCCATTTTATAGAAGAGGAGGCTGGGGTTCTGAGATCAGCTGACCACTTGCTGAAGGTCACAGGGCCAGAAAGTGGGGCCCAGGAAATCAAATCCAGTGTCCTGGCCCTTCCCTCCCCTGCCACAGTGGAGTCATGGAGTCTTGTGACTGTGTAGAGTGTTTGCAGAATAATCTGTGTGCTGCTCTTTCTCTGGAAATGGCTCCAACACCCAAAGGGTTTTTTGGGGGTGGATGAGGAATTATTAAGGGGTTGCAATATTTTTTTATTGTGGTAAAATATGCATAATGTAAAAGTTATCATTTTCATCATTTTTAAGTGTACAGTTCAGTGGCATTCAGTACATTCACATTATTGTGCAACCGTCATCACCATCCATCTCCAGAACTTTTTCATCTTTCATAATTGAAACTGCCTCCATTAAACATTAGTTGCCTATTCCCTCCTCACCCCAACCCCTGGCAACCACGATTCTAATTTCTGTCTTTAAGAATTGCAGTGTTCTAAGTACCTTATATACATGAAATCATATAGTATTTGTCCTTTTGTGTCTGACTTTGTATCTTAGAGTAACGTCCTCAAGGTTTATCCATGTTGTAGCGTGTGTCAGAATTTCATTCCTTTTTGTGGCTGAATAAGGTTCCATTGGATGTATATACAGCATTTTGTTTATTTATGCATCAGTCCATGGATACTTAGGTTGTTTCTACCATTTTGGCTATCGTCAATAATGCTGCTATGAGTGAACAAATATCTGTTTAAGTCCCTGCTTTGGGTTCTTTTGTGTATAGACCCAAAAATAGGATTCCTGGTTCTAGAGGAGTTTTTCTGTTTTGTTTCGTTTTGTTTTTTTTAGACAAAGTCTCACTCTGTCGCCCAGGCTGGAGTACAGTGGCACAATCTCTGCTCACTGCTACCTCCACCTCCCAGGTTCAAGTGATTCTCCTGCCTCAGCCTCCTAAGTAGCTGGGATTACAGGTGCGTGTTACCATGTCCAGCTAATTTTTGTATTTTTAGTAGAGACAGGGTTTCACCAAGTTGGCCAGGCTGGTCTCAAACTCCTGACCTCGTGATCTGCCCTTCTTGGCCTCCCAAAGTGCTGGGATTACAGGGGTGAGCCACCGCGCCCGGCAGGAGTTTTAAACATCCAAGACAAAGGTGCCGGTGGGCTTCGTTGGGGTCTGGGAAAATGCCGCGCAGGAGCACTGCAGGAGGATGCCAGGCCCTAGGATGTCCTAGTTCATCTCCCTTCAGCTGGCTCTGGGGAGGAGGACCTGTGGGAGCCCCACATCCCATCCAAGATACACAAAGCTTCTCTGCCAGTTGTTTAACTGTTTCACAGGCACAGACCTTGTCCCCAAGGAGTCGGAATGTTCTCACGGGAAAACAGTCGATAACACACCCGAGTCTTCCTTTCCTTCATCTATAAAACAGAGGTGCTGGTGTCACCCGCCTGCCTCACAGACAGTTGTGAAGTTTGAATGAACTAATGCCTGCAAAGGATGCAGAGAGAAGCTGGCGGCTTATTCTGCACCTGCTGCTGCTGTAGGCCTGCCACGCCCAACCTGCTTGCGGGTCAAACTGGGGCGCTGACAGGAGCTGCTGTCTGCAGAGGCTGAGGGCCTCTGGGGCTATTTCCACAAACCCAGGAGAGTTCTGGGGCTGAAACAGCTAAAAAGAGGGCAGGCCAGAAGTGAGATGGCTTCCTCGTGATAGTTCTAGGGCAGTGGTTCTCAAACTGGAGCATGAGTGAAAATCCCCCAGATAAAGTGTTCAAACTCAGATAACAGGCTCCACCCTGCAGTTTCTGACTCAGGAGTCTGGGGTGCGGCCTGATAATTTGCATTGTAACAACTCCTCCTGCTCCGGCTCCTCCTCCTCCTCCTCCTCTTCTTTTTTTGAGACAGACTCTTGCTCCGTCACCCAGGCTGGAGTGCAGTTTCATGATCTCATGATCTCAGCGCACTGCAACCTCTGCCTCCTGCATTCAAGCAATTTTCCTGCCTCAGCCTCCCAAGTAGCTAGGATTACAGGCACCCACCACCACGCCCAGCTAATTTTTGTATCTTTAGTAGAGACAGGGTTTCACCATATTGGCCTTCTGGTCTCGAACTCCTGACTTCATGTGATCCGCCTGCCTCGGCCTCCCAAAGTGCTGGGATTATAGGCATGAGCCACCGCGCCCGGCCTGCGCTCTAACACATTCTCACGGGCTGCTGTTGCTGCTTACCTGGGGACTTCACTGTGAGAACCACTGCTCTAGAAAATGAAGGAGAAAAAGATGTTCATTTTTGAGGACCGTGGACACATGGATTCCCCACTCCTTCCCTTTTTTGCCTTTCCTTCCTTGTTCAACATTTAATTGAGCATTAAAATTGGGACTACAGAGAAAAAAAAAGAGTCTTGGACTAGAACAGAGAGTCTAGAGCTGGGCTGGCCAGATGGTCGCTGGCTGCCCAAGGCCGCAGCCTGTGTTGTGACCGGACGCGGAGGAATCCCAATGAGTCAGCTTGTGAATGGAAGGGAAACACCGTGTCCCAGGCCAGGGGCCAGGGCGGCTTGCCAGGTCCTGTGAGAGCCCAGGCAGAGCCCGGGCAGCCCTGTCCCTGGGGTTGGGTGGTCCCCAGGCGGCAGGACGCTGGGTGAGGAGCCGGTCTGTGGGAGAGCACCTGCGACAGGGCTGTGCCCGCCCAGGCCAGGCCTTCAGAGGCCGGGATGGAAGGCGGATGAGAAGTACGGCGAGCAAGACAGACGTCCTATGGGCAGTGAAGTGGCCTTGGCCTTGGCTGGCCAAGTTGTTCCATTTCCCCTTTTCAATACTCTGCCCCCCATGCTGAGCCCTGCAGGCCACCTTCCCATGGACCCACCCTCCAGGCTTCTGTAGCCTTCCCTTCCCTCCCTCACCGACCTGGCTTTCATTCCTCAGGAGCCTCCTATTTTCAAAGGAGAGAACTAGCCACTTTGATCAGCATGACCTAGGAGATGTCACCCTACACCAGTCAGAACCCGAGGACGATGCCAGAGGTGCCCCGTGCAAAGGCACAGCTCCAAGAGGGGCAGCAGACCTGGCCTCCCCTTCACCACTAGATCCATTTCTTCAACTGTGAAATGGGGCCAATAGGACATGTGTCGCCGGGCTGTGGGGATTTGATGAGATGACATCATGAAGAGGTTCTTTGTAACTGGTAGAGTCCATAGCCAGGTCCTCTCCGCAGGAAAGCCCCAAGGGTGGAAGATCCCTTTGGGTTAACCCACCACTATTTCCTCAAACTCTTCAATATTGACTTGTGCTTTGATTTGGGCCATCACTTGGGAGTCTCAGTTCCTTAAGGTGTCTGCTTGTTATTCATTTGCTCTAATTTCATCTAAGTTGTCTAAGTTGTGAGCTGCCAGCTCCCCAACTAGACAAACTGCAGACCCCACCTCCTAGTAGTCTCGTCTGTACCTCCTAGAGACATACCTTAGAAGAGGTGTTCCGGGGCCTGGGGAGGCATTTGGTGCCCTCACATCTACCTGCCATAACGCATGCAGGGCAGCCTCTAACAAAGTCCCATCCTCAAGGTCTGTCCAAGCAAAGGAGGTGGACACAGGGAGGAGATTAAGGACCCAGACTCTGGAGACATCTGCTTGGCTTCAAATCCCTGTTCCACAACTTGATGACTATGTCTTTGGGTGAGTTACTGTAAGATGAGGAGAGTCACTGTACTCCCTCACTGGGTGGTTGTGAGGAGTGGATGGATGAACAGGTGTAAAAGACTGGGGCCAGCCTGCACCTGGTGAGCTCCAGGTCAAGGTGAGCCCCTGCATTTGTAAGCGAGCTAAGCAGAAGCCACGAATGATGGCAGGGCTGCTTCATATTGCTCCTGACTTCTGGTAATTTTCTGCTCTTACCACAGTCCCCTCCAGCACAACTGGACGTGCTGCTGTAAGTGTAGTCTTCTTATCCGTCACAATAGGTAATTTGCCTTTTTAAAAAATTTTATTTTTGAGACAGAGTCTGGCTCTGTTGCCCAGGCTGGAGTGCAATGGCACAATTTTGGCTCACTGCAACCTCCACCTCCCAGGTTCAAGTGATTCTCGTGCCTCAGCTTCCCAAGTAGCTGGGACCACAGGTGTGTGTCACCATGCCTGGCTAATTTTTTGTATTTTTAGTAGAGACGGGGTTTCGCCATATTGGCCACGCTGGTCTCAAACTCCTGGCCTCAAGTGATTCTCCTGCCTCAGCCTCCCAAAGTGCTGAGATTATAGGCATGAGCCACCATGCCCAGCTGTGCTTTTTCAATCAATCTATGTACCTTAGAAAATGCTCCAAAATGTTGCAGTGAGCCGAGACTGTGTCACTGCACTCCAGCCTGGGCGACAGAGAAAGACTCCATCTCAAAAAACAAAACAAAACAAAACAAAACAAAAACTGCTCCAGAAGCCCTAGCCAAAGTCTAAAGGTGGCCACTGGCCTGGGTGGCCAAGAGCTAACATCTTTACTCAAGGTTTTACACAATGCAGGGACTGCGCTGAATTCTTTACCTGGCTTGGGGGAAAAATGTTTAGCACAGTGACAAAAGGTTATCTATATCTATAGTAAGTACAATTCTTTAAAATTGGCAAAAGCAATACCAATAACCCAATAGAAAAATGGGCAAAGGATACAAATAGGCAGTTCTCAGAAGTGCAAATCAGAATAACCAATAAACATGTGAAAAGATGCTTAGATGTATTAATAGAGAATTGCAAACTGAAGTACAAATGAGCCTGGGCATAGTGGCTTACACCTGTAATCCCAGCACTTTGGGAGGTGAAGGCAGCAGATCATGTGAGCTCAGGAGTTTGAGCCTGGGCAACATGGTGAAACCCCGTCTCTACAAAAAAATCAAAAAATTAGCTGGGCATGATGTTGTGTGCCTGTAGTCCCAGCTACTTGGAAGGTTGAGGTGGGAGGGTTGCTTGGTCCTGGGACTTCGAGGCTGCTGTGAGCCATGATTGCGACCCTGCACTCCAGCCTGGGCAACAGAGTGAGACCCCGTCTCAAAAAAAAAAAAAAGATGCCACTGTTTCATCTATCAGAATGGCTAAAATGTAAATGATTCCACTTTGTAAAATAAACAATGTTAACCCACATCTATGTGTATGTGGCAGGGTTTCCTCAAACTCAGCATTATTGATATTTGGGGCTGGACAATTCGTTGTTGTGGAGACTGTCCTGTGGACTGTAGTTTAGCAGCATCTCTAGCCTCCACTCCCTAGATGCCAGTAGCACCTCCCTCCAGTAGCAACCAAAAATGTCTGCAGACACTGACGAATGTCCCCTGGGGGGCAAATTGCCCCAAGTTGAGAACCACTTAGTATATAGGTAAACATGTACAGTTGTGTGCAATTTAATGAACACAATTAATTTTATCACCATTTTACATAAAAGGAAACTGAAGTGCATTTCTTAGGGTCCCACTGTAAGTTGAGGGCCTGAGATTCCAAGAAAAGTCTTATTTCAGAGCTCACTGTCTTGCCCAAAATGCAGCCTCACTGCTCAATCACATTCTTGAGGTTTGATTGGCTGAATGCACAGGTTCGTGTTTCCAAGCAAGAATCATGGGTTGGGGAAGGCAAGTGTTTACTGTGGTCCAGCTGAGAACTGTGGTGTCTGAAACTCTGTCACATGGGAGGCTACAGGCCCGGGGCTGGCTTGGCTCCTGTGAAAACACTGCAGCAGGCAGCCGGTCCGGAAGGCAGCATCTGGCAGGGCCTCCAGGCCTTCTGAGTAAGGAAGACCCCAGCTTGCAAAAGACATAGAGGCAGCACTGTGACTGGAACTGCATAGCCACACCTATATCACCTATATTCAAGGGCAAAGGGCCAGCAGCCAGGGTGGAAGTGGGGGTAGGAGGTGGGGAGGGGATGGCTGGACTCCTGCTTCTTTTTCAGTTTCCCTCCCTTCTGGCCGCTGAACACCCAAGTACCTCCCCACTGTCCTCTCCACTCTGTCCTTCCTACAAAGCACCCTCTAGAGTGCAGCCAGCTGGGCAAGGCATGGTCCTATCAGGGGGCAGTGTGCGTGTGCATATGAAGCCTGCTGAGTACCTCAACCTTTGGCCTGATCATGAAGAGGGTGAACTGGCTTGTTTGGGGCAGAAGACTACAAGTTCTGTGAGGGCAGGGCCCACATAGCTTGTGCATCTTAGGGTGCTTGGGACACAGTGGAGATCAAGGTTGGATGGATGCAGCATGAGGGAGGGAATGGTGAGGATGGACATGGTCAGGTATCTGTCGGTTGGAACAAACCTCCCAGGCCATTGAGTCCAACTTGCGTGAAGATAGTCACTGAGGAGCTGCAGTGACACCTGAGCCTGTGAATAAACCAGGTCCTATCAGGGGGCAGTGTGCACGTGCACATGAAGCCTGCTGGGTACCTCAACCCAGGCAGTTACCCAGGTACCCTGCTGGGTAACTCAGAGTTAAACCCTGCTCCTTGATGACCACTTGTGGTAGGACAGCGATGCTGCTTAAAGAACTTAAGGAACGAATCTGATTAAATAATTATGATTTAGCATTTTAAGTGGAAACCTCTCATGGAGCTGCTTGTAGGAAACGCTGGCTGGCTGAGTTCCCTCCTTCTGCCCCTGCTGACAGGGACTTTTAAGTTGGACAAATGGCCTCGCTGTGTTGGGCTGGCAGGGCTGCAGGCCTCCAGATTTCTGCTGGAAGCATCATCCCTTTCTTCTTTCAGGCTTTGTTGAGCCCCAGGTGGAGCTGATGGTGGCATCCTTTGGACCCCACTGTAAAGTCCTTGCAGACATCTGCCATGGCACGATGACAGCTTTACTGCACATGCACTCACTTGAGGGCAGAGATCAGATCTTAAGATCTTACTGCAGAAACCTAGGGCCAGTGACTCACTCCTTGAGATGTCATCGTACCGATAGGTGGTGACGGTGGCGGTGCATTTCCACAATTTAGGACTTTTTCCGTCCGTGGATCTCAATTCCGCTGCACCTTAGACTCTCTTGAAGATCTTCTAATGCCTAGGCCACACTCCAGGCCAATAAAATCAGAATCTGGGCAAGGCCTTGGGATCAATCTTTTTTTCAGACAGGGTCTCACTCTTGTCACCGGGCTGCAGTGCAGTGGTGCGATCATAGCTCATTGCGGCCTTGAACTCCTGGGCTCACTTGCTCCTCTTACCTCAGCCTCTGAGTAGCTGGGACCACAGGCACATGTCACAACACCTGGCTAATTTTTGTAGATACAGGGTCTCACTGTGTTGCCCAGGCTAGTCTCAAACTCCTAAGCTCAAGTGATCCTCCTGCCTGGGTCTCTTAAAGTGCTGGGATTGCAAGTGTGAGCCACTGTGCCTGGCCAGAATCAATCTTTTTTTTTTTTTTTTTCTAAGACGGTGTCTCACTCTGTTGCCCAGGCTGGAGTGGCGCGATCTCGGCTCACTGCAACCTCCAACTCCCCGGTTCAAGTGATTCTTCTGCCTCAGCCTCCTGAGTAGCTGGGTGAAAACCCATCTCTACTAAAAATACAGAATCAATCTTTTTAAAAAGCTCCCTAAGTGTTTCCAAGGTGCAAAACTGAGAGCCTCTAAGTGGACTTTAGATGGAAGTGGGGTAGAGGTTGATGGTGTAGGAACTTTGGAATTTTTGATTGTAGCTATTTTGGTGGTTGTGATTGAAGTAAAACTGCACCAGGGTCAGGAGACCTGCGGTAGGCCCAGCAACTCTGTGACCTATCTAAACTACACAACCTCAAGGGCAGGCTGTGGTATGGAGCTGCCCCACTGAGCCATCTGCAGAGGTGCTATCACTCAACGATGAAAGACTCAACGAACCAGCCTTTAACGACCAGTCTTTTCTATTTCAAGAGCAGTCTGGACGCCTACAGCCCCTGATTCAGGTGCAAACTAAAAATTTTAAGATTGGCAGGCAACAGACACTCCTTAAGTGGCTCCTAACTCTCCACAGGTGCAGAACACTTAAGGGTCCCAACATCTGATTGAAACACAACTCACACCAAACCACAAGATGGCACCTCACACACATTAGGGTGGCTACTATAACAAGGACAAGGATGTGGAGAAATTGAAATTGTTGTACACCATCGGTGGGAACATAAAATGGTGTAGCTGCAGTGGAAAATGGGACAGCAGTTCCCACAGAAAAATTAAAGAATTACCATATGATCCGGCAATTGCACTACTAGGTATATATTCAAAGGAAAGCAGGGTCTCAGACACTTTTCTTTTTTCTGAGACAGAGTCTCACTCTGTCACCCAGGCTGGAGTGCAGTGGCGCAATCTCGGCTCACTGCAACCTCCACCTCCTGAGTTCAAGCGATTCTCCTGCCTCAGCCTCCTGAGTAGCTGGGATTATAGGCGCGCACCACCACACCCAGCTAATTTTTCTATTTTTAGTAGAGACGGGGTTTCGCCATGTTGGCCAGGGTGGTCTCGAATCCTGACCTCAGGTGATCTGCCCGCCTCGGCCTCCCAACATACTGGGATTACAGGTGTGAACGCCCGGCCTGGCCTCAGATATCTGTATATCCATGTTCACAGGGTTATTTGCAACAGCCAAGAGGTGGAGGCAACTCAAGTGTCCACCAACAGATGAGTGATTAAACAAAATACGGTATATACACATGATGAGGCATCAGCAGCCTCAAGCAAGAAGGCAATTCTGACACATGCTACAGCATGGGTAAACCTTGAGGACATTATGCTAAGTGAAATAAGCCGGTCACAAAAAGACATGCTGTACTTTTCCACTTTTATGAGGGACCTAGAGAAGTCAAATTCACAGAGACACAATGTAGAACCGTGGTTGCCAGGGGCTGGGGAGGTGGAAGGAATGGGAAGTTAGTGCTCAATGGGTACAGACATTTGTACATATTATTTGGGGGCAGGGCAAAGTGAAGAGAAAAGAAGGTTCAAATTCCAGACTGGGGATGAGACAAGGTGCTTCATCCCTTCCTCGGTTTTATTCTTACTCAATGCAGGATAGAAAATGTTTCAAAGACTCACAGGAATATCTGTGGGAATGCTGATAGTGTTTCTGGTGAGAACCCAGAAAAGAGACACTAAAAAAAATTAACTGGCCAGGCACAGTGGCTCACACCACCCAGCACTTTGGGAGGCCACAGTGGAGGACCGCTTGAGCCCAGGAGTTTGAAACCAGCCTGAGCAATAAACCAAAACCCCTGTCTCTACAAAACAAATAAAAAAACTGTTAGAAGCAAGCAAGTAGGTATGGATATCACCCCAAAGGGCAAGGTGAGAAGGATGTCCAAACAGTGGCTAGCTAATGGCATCTCAGGATTTCTATGAAATGCTTACGTTGAGGCCGGGCATGGTGGCTCACGCCTGTAATCCCAGCAATTTGGGAGGTGGAGGCAGGAGGATCACCTGAGATTAGGAGTTCGAGACTAGCCTGGCCAACATGGTGAAACCCCATCTACTAAAAATACAAAAATTAGTCAGGCGTGGTGGCGAATGCCTGTAATCTTAGCTACTTGGGAGGCTGAGGCAGGAGAATCGCTTGAACCCGGGAGGTGGAGGTTGCAGTGGAGCTGAGATTGCGCCATTGCACTCAGCCTGGGTAACAAGAGCAATAGTCCATCTCAAAAAAAGAACTCACAGCTCTCATGAAAAGTTTGTGAACCCCACCAAATGATCAATCTCCATTACACTTTTTTTTTTTTTTTTTTTTTTTTGAGACGGGAGTCTCGCTCTGTCGCCCAGGCTGGAGTGCAGTGGCGCAATCTCAGTTCACTGCAAGCTCCGCCTCCCAGGTTCACGCCATTCTCCTGCCTCAGCCTCTCCGAGTAGCTGGGACTACAGGCGCCCGCCACCACGCCCGGCTAATTTTTTGTATTTTTAGTAGAGACGGGGTTTCACCGTGGTCTCGATCTCCTGACCTCGTGATCCGCCCGCCTCGGCCTCCCAAAGTGCTGGGATTACAAGCGTGAGCCACCGTGCCCGGCCTCTCCATTACATTTTGATTAAAAATGACAATGCAGATTAGTCCATGTTCTTGAATCCATCCATCAGATTTGACTTGGGCCTACTTTCCAAAACTCAAATGCATCCTCAATGGGCACTTACAGTCCTAAGAAGACTCCAAAGCCTGTGCCATGTTAAACTGCCAAGGCCACTCTCAGAGGCTTCCGAGCATAGAGAACCACCAAAGTGAGAGTGCAATTCCCTAAGGCCACCACAGTGAGAGTCCTTGATCATCAGGATGTGCAGGCTCCCAAATGTGTTTAAAAACCAGACATGCTGTCTTAATACTCATCCATCAGGAAAGAAACAGAGCTGCCCAGGAACCATGTGGATGGGTGGGGCAGAAGGGCATCCCTCACATCCCAAAACAGGTCGGGGGTCTGATCTAAGTGTGATGGTCACAGCCCTGCCAATATGCAGGGCTTGCTCCTTTGCCTCTGCGCCCTCAGTGCCTGGGAGAGATGGAACCCATGGAATCAACAGTCATCCATTCACCATGTGTCAGTCAACAGGTTACTCTGTGATCTCCTTTAAGGACACTCTCACAATTCCAGTGTGTGTAGAAATCATCAAGTGAATATGCCCTTTAACTCAAAGAATGAATGTCTTACCCTGCAGGCTGGGCCCTTCCTGCCTGCCTCAAAACTGTCATATTCCTCTATGCCCATGCCTTGGTGAACCTGGCAGACCCCGTTAGGAGGTACTGATTTCCGTCAGGCTTTCCCCAGTGTAGGCCTAGGAAGTGCAGGCTGGGTCCTATTGCATGTCTGTAGGGAGCAACATGGTCACTCTCCCTTGACAAAGCCTCCCTTGATCCCCAACCCTACCCCTAAGGTCACAGCAGCAGCCTCCCCACCCCAGACCAAGGCTAGCACAGCTTCTGCAAAAAGGTTTCTCCCCTGTGCTTCTCCCGGCCACAGGGCCAGCAGCTAGCTCTGGAAGGGGGTCCCTGCAGAGGTAGGCCAGGGGCAGAGGTGGAGGAGGCTGCGGAGGCTGAGCTCTTCCCCCTAAGGCCTCAGACAAGAAAGAACAGGAAGAGGGACCCAAGACCTGACTGTGCCAAGAAAATCCCTGCCCTGGGTTCTCAAATCCAAATGCAGAAACTGCAAACCAAGGGAAAAAATTGTTTTAAAAAACCCAAGTTTTTTTTCTTTCCTAACAGCTAGTTCCAGTGATGTTTATTACCCACCCTGAGCTGAAATAACAGTAGACAAAGATAGAAGCGGCCTCTGGTTATACAAAAGCCTTTGTACAAGTCCTCTCTGTCTTTTCTGTCCATGCCAGGGAAATGTGTTGCTGGTGCTAGAGGGAGAGGAAATGTGGACGACCAAGAACAGGGCGGCACAATCCTCTGGGCTGGAGGCCTGTGTTCCTTCCCATAAGCAGGGCCTATGGGGCGTATGGGGCGGAACACGGGCCTCCGCACCAAACTGACAGCAGAGAAAAGCCAGGCAACCTGTTCAATCGCCCCAGCAGTGACCTGGGTTCTATGTGTGGGAGTGAACTGCTGCGGCCCTAGAGCGACTGCCCCCAGCCTTGGGGCTGATGTGATCTAGAAGGACACCTCGCCACACAGTGGCAGGGCTAGGACCCTGGCCAGGCAGAGAGGTTGGGTGGGTGGAGGACTGTGCTACCCTGTACTTGACTTAGGGAAGAAGTCTTGATGGGGACTCTTTGTGGACTCTGCCCCCAGGGGCTGGAGCAGCCGGAAGAAGCAGGCCTTGGGCAGCAGGCTCCATGTTCCTGCTCATCGGGAGCCCCCAGGAATCTTGTCTGTTGTCCCTGGCCACTCACAGCAAAAGAACCCTGCTTCCCTACTCTGGAGGTGCCTGGGGTCCCCAGTAGCAAAGCATGGCTTCCCCTTGGTCTTCTCAGTGAATCAGGACTTCTCCTTAAGGGTTATGCCACAGAGGCCTCCTGCAGCACAGGTGAGGCCCCAGCCTTCTCAGGGGGACTCAGAAGACTTGGCAAACCTTGATAAAAATCCAGAGACAGGGAGGGGCAAGGATGAGCAACTCTGTCACTTTCCAGGTGAAGCTGGCCCAGCTCAGAGGCCCACTGCTTTCAGGCCCAAGGTCGCTGCTGTGCACTGTACTGTCACTTGGAACTGCCCTGGATTCCAGTCTCCTGGTCCTCTCATGCAGAAGGCAGGCTGGGCCACGCCTTCACCGAAGGTCCTTGGAGCTGGGCAGATGGTGCCGGGGTAGCCGCTATCTCAGGGGCTGCTTGAGCTCGAACAGGCCTGTCCCACCCTTGACAACCTTCCCAACCACAAGACAGGCAGAAGGAGACCTCAGCTCATCGTGGGATCCTGGCAGAGACACAAGAACACGTATCAGGGTGTTGAGGTGGAAGTTGGGAATGCCATGAGGGGATTGCGGGGCTGAGCACTGAAGCCTCAGGACTCAGGTGGGTCCTGAGTCTCTGAAGCTGGTGGGATCACGAGGCAACCCCGCTTTAGCACTTGAGAGGGGAAGGCCCTCTTCCTGTTCCTTCAAAGGGTAGAGGCAGCTGTCGTGTCTGCTGTTCAGCCCCCTCCAGCTGCCCCAGCTCCCCTCAGATCCCAAGATCCCACTGGTGTGCAAGGAACCATGGAAAGATGCCCATGGGTGGTCAGGAGAGGGGAGGCCAGGGCTCCTGCCCACACACTAACCCAGCAGGGTGGCTTGCTTCAGAAACTGGAAGCTGGTTTCAAACGTCATCTGCTGTAGCGGGGAAGAGTTTGACCGGATCCCAAAGCGATTCAGTGGCTTGTAGACACCCTCAAAGCACATATAATCAGCAACCAGGGAGAGATGGCGAGGGTCGACCGCGATGCCTGTCAAACGGGAGGTAAAATTAGGAGGGATTAAGCAGTGACCACGGGAACAGTCAGCAGACACAAGCCAGGTTGCCGCCACATCAGCACATGGCTTGGGAGTTAGACTCTGGGGCTCCCCTGCAGCTCCGCCACCTGCTCACGCTACTTAACCCTTCCCTGTGGTCTGGGGCATCCTTCCCTGACCCCTGCATCCTGCTTCCCGCTTCCTTCCAGCAGCACAGGAAATGAGGATCTAACCACACTGTTTTCACTTGGGAACTAAAACCCCAAAGGCAGGATGGGGCCAAATCATCAATCAGGAGCTTCCTCTAAGGGACCAGCAGATGAGACACCATTGAAGCAGCCTCAGTGATGGGAGATGTCACCTCTTCACAGATCTGCAGTCTCCTACAGGTGCACTCACTGCACCCGTGCTGCAGTGCCTGCCTTGGTGCTGGACTGACTCGGTGCTGGACCGACATGGTCCTGACCCTCCTGCCCTGAGCCTTCTGGTATCCTGGCTGGCACCCAGACCTTGGGGTGTTATCTGCAAGCTCCTCTTACCATACACGGCAAACACATCCTTGATCTCCTTCTCGATCACCCGCAGCGCGGCCTCGATGCCGTACGTGTTGGCCATGGCGTGGATGTCGTTGGAGTAGAGGCGGCGCAGATCCAGGACCTGGAGAGAGGAAGGAAGGGATTTATTTAGAGGGCCTGGCCTTCTGCTCCCTTCTGCCTGCATATCTCCCCCTGGCCGCTCTCTCTCACCTTGTGTCTGGCAGCTCGGTACAGCTGATGACAAAGTGGTCAAGAGGTGGCCCAGGATTAGCAGAAGGAAATGGCTAGGCAGAGCTGCTGACGGCTCGCTGGCCGGGGCCCAAGGTCTGTATTGTCATTACAAGAATCCAGGGATAACTTTGGACATGCTTTAGATTCAATAGGAAGAAAAGGATTTTTTCTTCTTATTTTTAAACTGAGACACCTGTTTACTAGGATTAAGGCTTCCTTTGGGAGGCAAGGAAAGCTCCCCCAGCAGTGACACATTACACACCCCTCCAGGGTGCATGGAGTGGGGGCCGGTCAGCTGCACAGGCATCTGCTGGGCCTCACCAAGGGGCCAAGGTTACGGCTGAGCTGTCTTGGAGGACCCTCTCACCCTGCACTCTCGGCAGGTGCCAATCCTCCCTGCTCATCCTCTGGGAAGTGTTTGGTAAAAGGGTTCAGGGGAGCAGGAGACTTTGCAGGGTGGTCATTGGTGGGGGCAGAAGCGTACATGGCAGGGGGAGCTTTGCTAGCCTAGTGTAGACTTGTTGGGGGGGTTAGGCTAGAGGGCCCCAGTTCCTCAGTGTTCTGTGGGGGAAACCCAGAAAGTTCTGGGAGAGTTGGTGAAGTGGGAGAACTTGGAGACACAGCTCAGAGGAAAGGACAGATGAGCTGGTGAGCAGGTGGGACAGGAATGCCAGGGCACCTCTACCCCTGGGACCCCCTTTACCAGATAAAGTGAACAGCATCTAGGCAGGTGATGCAGCAATGATTTCCTACAACTCTACTTCGGGAGGGTCTTAATTTCTTTTTTCTTCTTTTTTTTTGAGACAGTCTTGCTCTGTCCCCCAGTCTGGAGTGCAGTGGCGCGATCTCGGCTTACTGCAAACTCCACCTCCCAGGTTCTCGCCATTCTCCTGCCTCAGCCTCCCGAGTAGCTGGGACTACAGGCGCCGTCACCATGCCCAGCTATTTTTTTTTGTATTTTTTAGTAGAGACGGGGTTACACCATGTTAGCCAGGATGGTCTTGATCTCCTGACCTCATGATCTGCCCGCCTCGGCCTCCCAAAGTGCTGGGATTACAGGCGTGAACCACCACGCCCGGCCCGAGGGTCTTAATTTCAAGGAAAAAACTCTACTCAAATTAGCCCGGGCAACTCTGGGTTGGATAAGTTCAGCACGGTGCTTTACTGGGGACCTGAATGAGGCTAACATGCCCCAGAATCCCCGGGAGGTGGACGAGGGCACACACACTTGGTTTGGGGAATGTGGCCTGGAAGCACGAACGGCTCAGGAAGGGCCAGAGTAAATCGGCTGGAGCGAGCCTCCCGGTGGCCGGGTCCTGAGACAACGTGGGGTGAGGGCTAATGCTTTGTCCTAGGCCAGCAGACAGCCTGTCTTACCTCTGCATACTTGAACAGCTCTGGGAGGTTGATTCCTTCTGTGTTTAGCACAAGCTCCTTCTCGTTCTTATTGTTGGTTGTTTCATTCAGGAGGCACCGAGTGATGCCCTTGGTCGCATAGATGACGGCGCCATGGGCCAAAGATACTACCAGGGAGCTCATGTCAAAGTTGATCTTCATCAGAGGGAGCTTCACTGTCACCTGCAAAAGGAGGGAGAGCTGGGTAGGGTGACAGCCACCCCAGTCCCCACAAAGAGGACTGAGGCGAGACTCCTTCAAAACCTTTTCAGGAACTCCCTGGCTGGGGGAAGGTGGTCCTGCTGGGCAAGCCGGCAGGTAGTCTGAACACTGGAGATGGCTGAACTGTGTACAGGTCAGCCATCTCCAGTCCCCCAGATTCAGGGGGAAACAGTGGGGTTGTTTTCACAGCTGTCGGTGGCAACGCTGAGATTCACATCCACTCTGCACTGCCCTTAATGTCCTTAAAGACCACAAAGCACAGTACACGTTGTTTCACGTGTGCAAATCCCATCAGTGGTTCTTGTTATTACCCCATCACTTGGGAACCACTGAACTGGATGAAAGGAAAGACAAAGCGTAAGCGTGTGCACGTGTCTAGGCATCCAGACCATCCAGGTTTTAAGGGAACCATGAAATCCCTAAAAAGATGGTGACATGGGCTGTGTGTGTGGGGAACTGAAGTGTCCCTGAGGGCACGAACAGTGTCTCTACAACACATGTGGTCCATGTTAACATATCTGTTGTACTGAAGATTAAAGGAGGTGGTGTATTTGAAAGTACCTAAAGGGCCTGGTAAATCAGTCCTATGTGTCTTGAAAGATCAGGGAGAACTGGCTTACTAGGGGTTTGAAAATGACATGTGTGGGCCCTTTTTTGGGGCAGAGGGTTTATAGCTATCACCAGATTCCTAAAGGGATCTGGGATTAAAAAGAACAAATGACTCTCACAGGCCCCAAACAGGAGGCCTGGGTGTGCTCCGAGCGGGAGACCATGGGGAGTGTTGGCTGCCCCCTGCCCAGCTGTGCAGGGGAGCTCAGCAGCCCCCTTCCACAGAGGCACTTGGCCAGCTGGACCGACCACCCAAGCCCTGGCCTGCACGGCCACACTGACCTGGCACCACAGGCTCTCCTCCGTGTCATACTGGTAGTCATCTATGAACGAGTGGATCTCACGCACAGCCTGGACCCGGCGCTCCATGGCCTCGGGCCCCTGGGGCTCCTGGCTGTGGGTGGGTTTCCGGGGCTGCGTCAGGAGGGCGGGAAGGGACGGGTCCTCCTCAGCGCCTGAGCCCACCTCTTCATCTTGCTCTTGGGTCTTTCGAGCACCTTCCCTGTGGGGATTTCGTTCCTCCTGCATGTCTTCATCGTCGTTCTCCTCGCCCTCCCTCTCCTCCTCTTCCTCACTCTCATAATCAACCTGGCAGAAAAGGGAGCACAGGCTGTGTCACTTGGGGCCCCACCATCTACCTGGACTCTGCTTGTGGAACAAAGACCCCCGCAAAGCCTTGGCTGGCCTGGGCTACCTAGGCCCCACCTGCTCCACACTCCCAACTCCTCTGCTCCGGCCTGGTTAGTCTTTCTTCTTCCTTTTGCCTTGAGAATGCCACCTGTCTGTCCCACTGAGCCCCCCACAGAGGTGGAGCTCACCCTCACTCGGCCCTCGCTGGTGCACCCACTCACCAGTAAGTTCCCTCGGCCACTATGACAGCAGGGGACTGGTTTGCGGGAGGAGAGAGAGGTATATTTTCATTGTAAAAACCAGAGGCAGCCTGACTTTTTCTTGCCAGAAGCCTGTCTAGGTCCTTGAGTCTGATTCAAGTCCAGGGATGGCCAGATCTAAAAGGCAGCCCAAGAGTGGACCCGTGCCAAATTCCCGCCCTATGAACCCCATCTTCTCAAGACAGAGGTATGCTGGGCAGGCAGGTGCTGCTTCAGGGTTCCTTGTGGGTTCATGACACAGAGGTGTGGCCTGGGTGCCGGGAGATAATCCCTCCAGGTTAACAGGGAAGGGGGCTGGGACCACAGCCCCTTCACCCCACACACGGTCTCTCACCTCCTCCTCCTGCTTCTCCTTGCGTTTGGCATCAGAGGCATCGGCGTCCCCCTCCTCAGCTTCAGCATCCACAATGTGCCCCTCCTCTTCCTCATCACCCTCCTGCTCTCCCTGTGGTTTGTGGGCAAGGAGGAAAACGATTAACTCCAATATCTAGTGCTCAGTGAATCCATCCATCCACCCACCAACCCATCCATCCATCCATGCCCCACCCTTCTAACCCCTTCCCCCATCCAGCCACCACTCTCCATCCACTGCCACCCAACCCAACCCGTCCACTGGCATCTAACTCTGTCCAGCCCCGGATCCCAGGCCTCCTTCCCTTCAGTCTTCATCTTTACATGCACCACTTACTTGCAAAGTTTTATTCCTAAAAATTAAAAAAAAAGTGCCAGGACTTGCTTTCTTAGAAGAATATGGTGTCGAATATTGTTCCAAATATTTTTGATCAAACCCAGTTGCAGGTGGGGATGAGGAGGAAGGGTTATCTTGTGGAATTCTGAGTATCTCTTCCTTTCTCGTCCTGAACTTGGCTCCTAGTTTTTTATACTCTCCTTGTGGGTGAATTAAGAATCAAGACCAGGCAGCATTCTAAAGATAGTCCATGCCCGCTTGTGCTTGAGTGAGCTAGCAGGTGATCTCACGGAGCAGGAGAAACCTAGCATTTTCCCTGGTGTAGGCCAGCCCCTCATTTTAGGGGTGAGGAGACAGACCCAGAGAAGGGTGACACAACTGAGACCACAGAGCTGGTTGGGGGCAGTCCCAGTCCACATCACCCCCAACCCGAGCAGACTCACTGCTGGCTCAGATGGCACCCAGGGACCTGCTTCCACACCACCCTCAGGTCTGGCCTGCTCCTGGGTCTCCTGGCAGATGTCTGATTATCCATTCCTGGACTATTTTGCTCCTATTGGTTTTTCCCTCTTCTTCCCCTTTTTGTCACTGCAGCCCAACTTCTCTGCTTCCAGATACCTCTCTGGTCCCTGCCAGTGCACTGGTGGGCCACAGTTCATCTTGCCTGGGCAAGTAGAAGGCAGAGCCAAAGGAAACCGGAAAAAGAACTTTCACAGCCTCAGCACACGCCATGACCTCGAGCCCCTCCTCAGGATGAAGACCACTTACGGCGGGGTCTTGGAGAGCAGAGCTATGATGCGGAGGCCTGCCCCGGGGCTGGCTACACCATGCTGCCTGGCAGCCTCGCCTGCCTGGCCCATCAGGCCAAGAAGTGAATGCTGCTTCTGGGCTCTCAGAACAGCAGGTAAAAGCTGAGATAGGCAGGAGATGGGCCAGCACCAGGACGGGGCTGGAGGAGCACAGAGAATAGGCACAGAGCCTGCCCAGTCTGGGGGCTCTCCCTGTGCGACCCTAGAGACCCTCGGGGACTCACTCACCCGACTCCTCCTCGACTCCCCAGCGTTGTCCAGATCCCGCTGAGTAGCTCTTCGAGTATTTACGCTCCTGAAGGCTGATGCTTTATTATTCTTCTTTTTGATGGATTCCATCAGAAGTTTAAAGAATCTAAAACAAGAAGAAAGCCACAAAGCCCTGTGCAGTACCAGCATGTCCAGCCCTGCCCTCATTTCGGGGATAGGACGCCGAGGGATTCCCACAGGGGATTAGTGCATGAGATGGAGGCCCAGCCTCTCCTAGCCGCTCACTTTTCCCTACCCGCCGTTTTGGAACCGTCTCTGGAGTGTCAGGAACACCGGTTCCACAGCCCAACAGGCCTGGTCTCAATAGGTGCACTGCCACTCCCGGGGTATGAGTAGGACAGGCAGCTTCCTCAGCTTTAAGCCCCATTGTCTAGAAAATATGGGAATTACTATGTATTCTGCAATCTTGTTTGCTAACGATGAGAAACAACCCTATGTCTGATTCCTCTCACAGCATCTGGCAGAGTGGGTGCTTGGTGAAGGATAGTTGTAGGTGCCGCTGTGGTCGCCCTCTAACAAGGAAGGCAGAGTCTACTGTAGGAGAGGGGAACCCCACCCAGGACTAGGACCTTCCCCTGCCCACCACCTGCAGCATCTCCAGAAGGTGGTGTTGCTCTGGCCAGAGAACTCCCATCTCCTTGGTGTGGGAGCCCCAGCAATGTGATGAAAGAACAAGGACTTCGGAAGGGCTCATCAAAATTTCCAAGGGCAGGGATAACTTAGCTTGTGGCAATGAATCGTGTCAACAAGTCAGAACCACACCAATTTAAAAGAACCAAGCTGAAGCCCAGAACCTGGCCCCCTGCCACTTCCTCCAGAGCCATCTATTTTTAGGTCCTCTTAGGATCCACCCTGTCCCCTCCATACCACTTCTTTCCTCATGTAACCCCTTGCCTGTCTTTTCCAACAGGCCAGAATAGCATACCAAAAAGGGCTGCTTGTGACTGTGACAATCGGGTCCCTCACACATCCAGCCAGCCATCCCATTTTCTCTGAGCGCCTATACTGCGCCCAGCATGTGCCAGCCCTGGTGGCAAAGCAAGGACGAAAAGACAGACTCCAGGCCCTCAAGGAGCTTAGAGGCTTCATTTGAAAAAGTAGGCAGGTCAAATGTATACTGTTTTGCTCATTAAAAACAAAAGAATGCCCCTCATCTTCCCTAATATTATTATGTTTTTCTTCCCCCCCCCGCCCCACCCGAGATGGAGTCTCTCTCTAATCCCCCGGGCTGGAGTGCAGTGGTGCGACCTCGGCTCACTGCAACCTCCGCCTCCCGGATTCAAATGATTCTCATGCCTCAGCCTTCTGAGTAGCTGGGATTACAGGCACGCACCACCATGCCCGACTAATTTTTCTATTTTTAGTAGAGACGGGGTTTCACCACGTTGGCCGGGCTGATTGTGAACTCCTGACCTCAAGTGATCCACCTGCCTTGGCCTCCCAAAGTGCTGGAATTACAAGCATAAGCCACTGTACCCGGACCCCAATATTATTTTTTAACTTTTTAAAGGTATACGTGGTTTGCCCTTGACAGAAAAAAAGCCCCCTCATCCATTAATCCAGAGAAGAGCTTGTTTACCAGGCACTGGGGACAGGAACAGGATGGCCAGATGAGAGGAGGCCGGGCTTGACTTTAGAAAGATACAATCCCACTGGAAAGAGGGGGCAGGAGAGATGTTTCTGTAAGGACAGGTTCAGGTTAAAGTCCTGATCCTGCCATAGACTGGAGAGGAGGGCCTTGATCTCATCTGCAACATGCGATCACTCTCACTCCGCGCCCGAGGCCACTGTGCAGAGCAGAGGAGATGGAATGAGGCGGAGTGGGGGTGCGGGGCTCAGCTGCTGCCACACACAGGGCTGCTTCCCTCAGCTGGGCGCCCCAGCCTGTCTCAACTTGTGGCAATGTCACGGCTCTGATGCTTTTGCCCCCAGCATTTCACATCCGGCCTCAACTCTAACTGCCCATCTGCTCCCTCCACCCCGTGCACCCTCTGGGCCTTTGCTTGAGCGGCTCACTCTGCCAGTAACTTCCCTGGCCAATATCTACCTACTGAGGCTGTACTCATCCTTCAAGGCCGGGCCTCAGCAGCTGTAACTCCTCCAAGAAGCCCTCCCTGGTTCCCCCAGTTGGGGATGCTTTCTGCCTTCCCTGCCTCTTTTGGTGACCAGGACTTGTGGAGAACGTAGGAGGGAAGCAGGTGAGGAGGCAGAATGAACACCTGGTGAGTAAGTGGTAGGCATGCGACCAGTGTGCCAGTTTTCCTGGAGGTGCAATTTGCCCTTCTGTGGTTTTGCCAAGAGCAGGGGAATTAATGGCCCACAGTGACTGCCTTCTCAAGGTTGTGCAGTTCATCAGAATGTAGCAACCGAAAGGGAACATGAGGGGCAGGGGCAGAGAAGCCTCCCATCCCACGTAAGTAATTACGAACAGAGCACATGACCCCTGGTGGTTTCTGAATGCATCTGGCAACAGCTCCACCACCTGCTGTTTTGGAAAGTCAGATTCACAGAAGCTACAATTATAGACTGTCAGCTGGGTCTTTTCATGGCTGGGGACCAAAACTTACAGCCCCTAACTCCTAGCTCAGTGCTCTTTTTACTTCACCTCCCTGGCCACCTGCCAGACAATTTACACAAACAGCAAATGTGACGGGTGCCAGTGCAGAGATCTGGGGGGCCTTCTACGCTTGTATAGCTCTACTAGGGAACCATCTGTCTCGTGCTTTTTTTCTCCAGGCCCTGTCAAGGGTCTCGTGACCCCACAGCTGGGAGAAGGGAGGGTGGGAGCAAAGAAAACGAAAAGGAGGGTGGCAGAGAGGAAGGAAGGGGGAGGGAAGGGAGAAAGGAAGGAGAAAAAGCTTCTTGGGGGTTGGCTGCTCTTTTTAAAGTGCACTCACACTTCCTCCCATTTCCTGTGGGCGGCCAGAGGCCTGAACGCAGCTGCTCTGCTGCCTGGGGCCTGACAAAGGGAGTCCGGACCGCACCCTGCTCATCTACTGCCTCATCTTTTAGCTCTGCTTAACCCCTCAGCCCCATTCTGCTGAGTCCTTGAGGCCACCTCCACCAAAAGCTACTGCGCATGGCTTTATTTATCATGGCTTTTCAAGTGCACAAGCAAAACACAGGGATGAGTTGAAAAAGTACTTCACAGCTGGGAACAAGCCAGGGCTGTCCCTCATCAGGAAGAAGTCTTAAAAAGTGATTTCCTATTTTCAATTCCATGAGGTAATATAAGTAAAAAGAACCCCAGCATGGGCTGGCGACGGCCTCGAGCCGACCTATCTGCTGGGCAGGCCTGGGCCTCCTGTGAACAGAACTGGGGCAGAACATCTAACTCCGCCCACCCTTAGTTATTCTCAAGAGGCCATGAAATCCGAATTCCCATTTCCCAGAAAACCGCTGCCAGGCCAGCACAAACGCCCCCTGCCCTTGGTAGTTATGTTCCTCGCTGTTAATTAAGGAGCCAGCAGGCGGGTGCACACAGCACTCCCCTGCCACTCTGCCCAGTGACCAGATAGCATGGAGGACCACTCGACAGAAGGAATGTTCTCAGCCCAGGCCGGCACCAACGCAGGTGCTCCTGAGGCCCAGCCAACAACTTCACCTAGGGCTCATGAACTGGGGCAGGAAGCACCTGGCCAGTGACCCCCATCCAAAGGACTGAGTTCACATCCAAGCTCCTCCACCCCAAGACCCACCATCCCAAATGCCACCTGCACAGAGGGTTGGCTCGAGGTCAGGCCCCATAAGGTGAGAGGGTAGAGGGCTGAGGGCAGAAAAGTCGTACTGTGTTGCCCACGCCAGCCCCTGTGACTCAGCGACGAATGGGCATGGCTCAGTATGTGTTTGTGGGATGACTGAGTGCAGGGAGCTTTCTGCTTCTGCTCTGTCATTGCTTCTCTATCTGAGCAGCTCCCAGAAGACCCAAGAACTGGTCTAGATTAGAGGCAGTGGTCAGTGGCCTGTGGCCAGATCCTGCAACAGATGAGATCCATCTGGGCCTTACTGGGCTTTTAAAAACACATGAATTAGTTGCTGATGTTTAAAAGTCAGGAGACCTCAATTATATAAAAGCAAAGGCAAGTAAACAAGTGACCCAAGAAAGAAAAAAAAAGTAGGGGGTGGGAAGCTTGTTTTCTTCCTTTTTAAATCAAGATGTGGCCTCGCCTGGCCTCCATTCCTGCATGGTAACAGGTGCCCCTTGACACAGGTTCCACACTCTTCGGTCTGCTGGGGGCCTCCAAGCCTGCTTCACTGGGCCTGTCACCTGCTGGACTATGCAGCCTGTTTGTGTTCACATTTCACCGTCTAGGGTGAGTCAAAAGTGCTTCGTGGGCCCCTCCAGGCTTGCCCCAGTCCCCAAAAAGCCCATCCTCCTGCTCCCTGGAACTCAGCATTGTGACCTCTGCTTTTCAAATATCTAACAGTAACTTGAACTTGAGAGAAAAGTTCCTTTTCCCTACTGGACAGGAACTCGGGACAGGAACTCGAATTTCTCTGGAGGCAATCCTGGTTATGGAATGGAGATCTAACAGCAGCAAGCCACCCGCACATTGTTCATTATTCACAGAATCTAAATGCATCAGGAACCACATTATACTGCCTGGAGTAACACCCTAGCAAACATTAACAGCATGTGCTGCTCTGACACCACACAGGCACTGCTTTGATGGTGCTCCCTTCTCTTTACCACACCCACATTTCCATGTCTTAATGCCTGCAAGCCCCGGAAGATAAGAATCCTGACGTCAACCCAAGAGAAGAAATGGGCTCAGGGAGTGACATGTGGCTAAGAAAGTCACACCCACAAGGCAGACTGGGGGTCAGGTTTCCAGATCAGGCTGCAAGGCCCTCTGTTTCCTAAACACTTCCCTTGAAGGGCTCATTTGGGCAAAGGCACTCAATCTCTAGGAGCCTTGTGGCTAGGTGCTTCCTGCCCCAGTTCAAGCGCATTCTCTGGGTCAAGGTCAATGACAATCACAGCCTGAGCCCTGACCTTGTTTCCATGAAGCGCAGGATGTCCTCGGGTCTCAGGCACTTCTCCTGCTGGTAATATGCATGTGGCAGGAACTGAAACCGCAGCTGGTACACCCGGAATTTGTTCTGTTTTTCTTCCATACAGAAGGACTCCTGGACGTCAATTTTCTGCAACACCTGGAACCAGACGGACAGAGAGAACTTGACTTGTTCAGGTCCTAGGTGACTGTGCAATGTGAGTTGGTTACGAGGCCCAAAGGTTTACAGAGACAGCAGCTGAGATCACAGGCCAAACCCCAAAGAAACTCTGGTGAGCTATACTGGTGTGGATCTGCTGGGGGGCCCACAGCCTGCAGTCACCTCCAGAGAGTGGCCTGAACCTCCTAGGAGTGGCCCTCAGAAGAGGTGGTAGGCAAACTCAGGAAATGGTTTATTTTTCAGGCACAGGAGGACGCTGTGGAACTAATGACTCTCTTAAAAGCTTCCTGATCCATCTCTGCTCACCACCTGGCAGAGACAGCTTATCTCTCATTGGTGGGAATCTGAGCCTAGGGTCAGAGCAGTAAGCAAAGCCTGTTCTTCACACATGGGGAGGATATAGGAACATGCCTTCAGCACGTCTGCAACCCGGGAAGGAGAGACGTTACCTCCCCTAAGCACACCCTGGTGAGCTGCTTCTTGAGGCTTTTCACTCTCTTCAGGGCTTTCTTGGTGTTGAGCACAGGCACGCTCATCATGGGCGTCTTGATGTTGGCACTGGCCACCATGAGAATCTCCCGCAACCTGTCACAGAATAAGGGCATATCCAATCATGAGTGGCAACCAGACCTTCTGTTTGGGTGCAGCTTCTCCTAATGATGTCAGAGTTCTGGGATCTGAGAGAGGCCTGGGGATCTCACAGGGATAATATGCTAGATCACAGAATCCCAGCTCTGGTCCCATGTGCAACAGTAAGGGACTCCCCTGTCAGTTTCCTCCCTGGAGTGCCCACTCCTTGTGCTCAGGGCTTTGTCTGATTCTTGTTTCCTATCACCTGTGCCTTGCAAACAGCAGGTGCCTGCTGACGCTTACTGAATGAACAAGCGATGCAGGGAAGGCAACTAGCACCCACCGTGCTCCTGCTGAGCTCAGCCAGCCCTCACTGCCCAGATGTATAGGGGGTCCCAGCCTCTGGCCTTCCACAGAAGGACCCCCTGAGGTTTGGAAAGTGAGGTACCTGTCCAGAGTCTTTCTGCTAGAAAAACGCAGGACCAGGGACTGAATGCAGATGGGTCTGACCCCACACTCATTCCCCTTGTCCAGCGCATATATTTACCTGAAGGGCCAGGGCCCAGGGCCACATGGGGGCACGTTCTATGTGAATGGTTCCCCTGGCGCTGGGCAACCAGGCACCTTGTGTGGGGCTTGTTAACAATGTACGTTCCTGAGTCCTTCCCCCAGCAGTGTGCAGTCTCACGGGCATCCCCAGGAACTTGGATGCAGGAGTTGGCAGAGGGATAAATGTAGATCCTACCAGGCCTGGGCACCAAAGAATCCAGCTGGGCTCTGGAAATTCTAACCCTGATCCCCACTTTAATGAGACCCTGTCCCTCTCTCTCTCTCTCTCACACACACACACACACACACACACACACACACACACACACACTCGCTCACTCCCTCTCATTAAATGGCTCCTTCTCCAAGAGAGGCTAGGACAGACCCCACCCCATGCTCCCTTGTGCCCCACACCTTGGAATGCCCAGGGTGACGTTCATCTCGCCTCTGCCTGCAAAGTGGAAGGTGTTGAGGGTCATCTGGGTGGAGGGCTCTCCGATGCTCTGGGCGGCCAGCAGGCCCACGGCCTCGCCCGGCTCGCACAGTGAGCGCTGCCACTTCAGCTGCAGCAAGGTCCTCAACCTAGAGACGGCGGTGGGGGGTCGGGAGGGGGGTAGTGGCAGGGGTCAGGAACAGACACCACAGACTGTCAATGCTGCCCGAAACCAGAAACCTGAAACCTCTACCTCTTTCTGGACTCGTTTTTCCTAGGCAAAAGATCCCTCTAATCTTCAAATTCCCACCAGTGACCCTGAGATGTCCTGAAATTACACAGCACAGATCCCAGCTGGGTGGCTGAAGCTTTAGACATTCATGCTTGGACTCTTCATATTTGCCCCTAGAATGTCACATGTCCACTCTGGGCCTGTTAACACAAGCCCCCTAAGCAGGAGAATTTCTGGGTTCATTATTCACTTTTTCCTTTATCCATTCGTTCTTCTCAATTACAACAATTTGGTGACAGCTTAAACCTCCTGCTATAAAAATTAGAAAGAGGTTCACTAGGCCATTATGGGGATGGGGGTGATGAGAGCGTTTATATTTTTAGTTAGTGCAAATGGCTGCAGACCACATCAGAAGTATCCATGCTGCACAATTCTGTAATTTACTAACCATTTTTCCTATGAAGCCTGACCCTGTAAGAACAGCCACCAGGAGCACTGAGCTACACTGTGTGTGTGTGTGTGTGTGTGTGTGTGTGTATAGTGTGTGTGTGTGTGTGTGTGTGTGTGTGTGTGTGTTGTCTGTCTGTACTAGTCCAAGCTAAGGCCTTCAAATGGGAACCCAAAGCTCAAAGGATCACTGGAGTAATCAGATCCAAGGCCTCATAAAAGTTAAGACCTGGTGTGCCTGGGCATGAATGACCTGCCCTGGGTCACACGGTTGGCAGCAGGTGAACAGCAACCAGATTCCCTGACTCTCAGGCAGCCCCACCCACCACACCAAATCCAAGAGAGCAGACACTGTCTGTGCAAGCCTCTGTCCTAGCAGACCACTATCCCTATCTTGGCCCAGATGGGGGTGTCCACTCCTGCCTCCCTGCACTTGTTCACTCCTGGGCCCTCGGGGCTTGTGCGGTGCCCCTGGCTGTCTTACTGCCCTCCCTCTAGCTGGAGTCTCAAACCCAGGAGGCAGCCCTCTTCCGGAGTGGGTAGGGCAGGGGCTAGGAGGCAGATTCTCCTGCACATGTTGTGCAACAAATCATCAATACCTGTCGAGAGAAAGCTCTGATTTCTCATAACTCTTCTCTGTTTGAGCTGCCCACTCTTGACTGTAGTCATCAACCTTTGTTTCAAATGTTTCTGACACTGATGCAAAGTAGATGTCAGGACGCCAGACAGACAGACTGGGGTCAGGACAAGCGGCTGCCTTCTTCTGGTATTTCCTTCGGCTCTCCTCATCCAACTCATACCACATCCTCAGCATCTGAACAGAAGGATGGGTCTCAGCTATGTGGGAGGGATACCCAGTAGCATAAGAGGGATCAAAAGCATTGGCTTCCAATGAGAATAAAGGCAGACAGAAAGAAACCTGACTGCAGTGAGAAACCATCTCCTCATTTAAAACGGGGAGAGACTTCAACCTGTCCTAGGGTACCCTGCTTGACTACAAGCCTAGCAGCTCTTCATCCTGGCCCACTCAAGCCCAGGGAGGACGAGCATGTAATTTACTGAGCAAACTGGGCTTCTTTTAGAGTGAAAACAGGAGATTGTTATGATTAGGCTAGGATAAGAGGCAAAGCCACGACTGTCTCAGGCCAGCTAGGATGCAGTCACTGTGCTGGATCCACGGTTATTTCTGGATCCAGGCTCTTTCACACGCTCTGTGCCCTCAAGGCTGTCCCAAAGTGACTGCTTCAAAGAGATCCCCTGCTTCCAGCTCCCAGGTGTGCTTGGCTGATGGGAGGCACCAGCAGCGGAGGGAAAGGCAGGAGGAAGGGGATCCTGGTACTTATCCCCAACCCCCCTCTAGTGGGTCTCTACCCAGGGCTCTGTCCAGTGGCCCTAGCACATAGCTGTCCTCTCCGTTTCTCATGACTGCTCCCCATTCCTTCATACCTGGGATCGTGGGGAACCCAAAGTCACAGGCCCCAGTTAGTTCCCCCAAACCCTGCCTACACCCTTGTTAAGAGTCCCCACCTTACATTCCCATTTGAGAACCATTCTGTTCTGACTGACGGTGAACGAAGCTGGAGTTCATGATTCTACCTTCTCTTAGGAAAACAGCCCCTCATCCCTCACCCACTGACTAAGCCTGGACGTGCTGGACATTAAGGACACCACCTCCCTGCATCACCTCCTGAGTCCCGGGGCTGCGGCCATTGCGGTTTTCACTCTCAAGATTCAGGGCTTTCACAGCTTCCTGAATTTTCTGGGAATAACTCAAGAAGGCACCTCTTCTCAGCAGGGTGTTGGGGTGCTTGCTTTGCCATTTTTTGATAGCTCTGAAGTGGCGGAGAGCTTTTTTGGGATCTGCTCTGGATAAAACTTCATGGAGATGCTGTGATTTCATTATCACCTAAACAAACAAACAAACAAACAAATCACACACATGAGATCAAAGAGATGAGGGCGTGACAGATGGCCATGGAGCACAAATTCAGGGGACCCAGGTGGCTGGTGTGGAGCCCTCATGATGGGGCCGAGCACCCACTCTCAGAGAGGCTGAGCATCCATTGTTAATCAGGGCCCTCACTTTGTGCAAACCAGATTTGGGAACCAATGGTCTTGGGAGCAGAGGGAGACACAGGAAAGAAAGCAGCACACTCAGAGCCCCTCCAGGAGCACAAGGGAGTTTCTGGGAAGAAAGGAAGAGGGGAAGAGTGATGGCCAACCTCGGGGATAGGAACCAGGATGGAAAGGACTCAGCACCAGAGCACAACCCTCAATTCTACCATCAGCTTGATGACCTTGGACAGGTCACATCGGTTTCAGTTTCCCTATCTGCCAAATGAGGTAACTGCCCAGTCAACAGTGATGGTCACTACAAAGGCATGAAGGTATACGATGAAAATCATGAGTTTGTGTCTGATGGGCCCATGTTCAAATGCTGGCTCTGCCACTAACCGATTGTTTACTTATGCTTTGATACTCAGTTGCCTCAGCTGCAAAATGGGCAGAGTAATGCCTACTTCCCTGGGTTGCAGTGAGGAGGAAAACGGATAGTATTGATAGTGTGCTTTAGCTGAGGGCCCCGCACGTGGCAAATGGCCCCAAAGAGTCGGTATTATTCCAGGGGTGCTCGTGCCCTCCAGCCACCTCAGGTGATGAAAGTTCACAGGCTTTGAAATTGTCAAGTGTTTCAGGGCATTGACCGGTGTCTTATAAACCCTTCCCACTCTACTTTCCAATGGCCACTTGGACTGGGTTGCAAAGCTCAGTGCATTCCAGTTCTCTAACCTCAGTGGGGGAGGCCCACTGCTCAGCCCCCAGGCTCCGGGGTCTAGCACACTACCTCGTAGTTGCTGGCCAGGAAGGGGAACTGCTTGGGCTGCAGGAATTGTGTCTTGGGGATGTCCAGGCCATCCTCCCCATACAGGAACTGCACCACACTGCCGTCACTGTCACGGACCGTGAGATCATACTGCACGACCAGTCCCTCCAGGTGCTTGATGATGCACCTGTAAGGACACCATTGGCTCAGTCCCTGCTGGCCCATCACCTTCCCAGGGCAGCCTCTGATGAGGGTTGGGGGCAGTGGAGGGGAGGGAAAGGGGGGCTGCTGTTCTGCAGGCAAACAAGACTTCAGAACAGGCTGGATCCAATGCCCCAGGATCTGGGCTTTCTCCAGTGTCCCCAGCCAGGGGCTGCATTTCCTGATGGTTTTCTAAGAGGAGGAGGCTGCAGCCATGTTACAGAGAGGCTTGGCTGCCACCCCTAGACCTGGGCTTCCATCTAGCCCCAGCTGCTGAAATGACTGCCTGACCCTACACTCTTCCCACAATGCAGAGCTCCCCAGAGACCAGTGTCCTTAGAAACACAAGGCGGGCGAAGCAGGGGAGCTGTCAAGCATTCTTAAACTTGGTCAGCCCAGGGATTGCCAAGGACATTAAGGCGTATTGGGAACCACATGCTGATGTGAATCCCTCCGCTGGCGGCCTTTCTCCTCAGTTTTATCTCAACTTCTCCTGCTCTCTGCCCTGGTCCTAGCCCCTTTGCTTACCTCTCCGGACACTCTGCCTAGGTTTCCCCTCTTGCCACCCTAACGGGGCTTCCCAGGAGTCACTGTCCCCCCACCCCAAGCTGTGGGGACAGAGCTCAACGTTAGTCACTACTGTCTTGGCAGCTGAGCCTTCCAGGAAGCAAGACAAGCTTGCCACTGCCGAAGACCTTCTCCCACAGCCATAGCTTCCCCCAGGGAATGGCAGACCCTCAGAACACAGAGCCCTTTGTATAAGCCTCTGAGCTCATGCGAAGGGGAAGAGTGTCTGCTGCTTCCTGTCTCAGACCATTCATGGAAACTTTCCAAAAGTTTTTTCATCCAAGGAATCTTAAACGAGCTGTTGATATAATGTGAAAGACGACGGGATGAAGGGCCCTGGCACCCTACCTCAAGGGGCACGGCAGATACATTTTACCTTTGGAGATAGCCTGAGCGGCTGGTTTTCACAGCAGTGTCGACCAGGCCCTCTCGTCCTGCCATGCAGTGGAAGAAGAACTCCTGCAGAGAATGGACCCAAGTCCCAAAGGTGACAGTGAGGACAGCGTGCTTCCTGAAGGGCTCAGGCCAACACCTCCAGCAGCCTTTCTTGACCAGACAGGCCACTCCCTTCCCTGATCTCCTAGGACTTTTTGACCTCGACAGCTACAATAGCCCCCAGTGTCTTCTGCCCTACCCTGTAGGGCAGTCATAGTTCACCTACAATTAAGCCTAGAAATGAGGGAAAAAGCTAAATGGAAAAACCAAAATACATACAGGAGGTTTGATGCCGGTGAGGAATCTGCCAGTGACAAAGCCACCAGCCCTGGGGGTGAACTCATAAGGCTCAAAGCAGGGCAGTGACTTGCCAGACGCCATCAGCGGGGGTCTCCGACCTTCCAATTCAATCTGGCCCAGCAGGCACGAGATCTGGAGGACAGGAAACCCACAGGAAACTGAAGATCCACGTGTGTTTAACAGTGCTTTGTCCCAGCAGGGAAAGTATAATCTGACCTTGAAGAAAAGCTGCATGGAAACTGAGTTCTTGAAGGCTAACCTACATTTCTAAACAAACCAGGAAGCTTTCATTTTAAGAAAAAAAAAAAAAAAATACCTTCCTTTGGTTGACTGATCTGGATTTTCACATTTGGGGTCAGTTGAAAATGGGTGCTATCTATAAAAGGAGCCATGTCTCAGAAGCATCTCATGTTATACCTGTAAGGGACTGGAGGGTCCTGATGGGGGAAAGAGAGGCCTGCAGGAAACAGCCATTTACTGCGATCCTCACATTCTAGAGTCAAAAGGGAACTCAGGGCCGGGTGTGGTGGCTCACATCTATAATCTTAGCACTTTGCGGAGCTGAGGCAGGAGGATCCCTTGAGCCCAGAAGTTTGAGACCACCCTGGGCAATACAGGGAGACTCTGTCTTATTTTCAATTAAAAACAAAACAAAACACAACAACAACAAAATGGGAACTCAAGCTACTGAGCTGTTTGCTTAAAAAGCTGCCTGTTAATATTCTCGGTGTGTTGGAGAGAGCGGTGTACCTAGGTTTCGATGTAGTCGGGATTTCCTAACGGCTTTCGGCCTTTCTGTTGTCACACTCAACAGACAACGGGGTGGGCCTTTAGACCCTCTCAAGGTCATCAAGGTTTAAGGTTAAGAAACCTCTAGGACAATGTTTATAATTTAATATTAAGAAAAGATCGGCCAGGCACGGTGGCTCATGCCTGTAATCCCAGCACTTTGGGAGGTCGAGGCGAGAAGATCACGAGGTCAAGAGATTGAGACCATCCTGGCCAACATGGTGAAACCCCGTCTCTACTAAAAATACAAAAATTAGCTGGGCGTGGTGGCACGTGCCTGTAGTCCCAGCTACTCGGGAGGCTGAGGCAGGAGAATCTCTGGAACCTGGAAGGCGGAGGTTGCAGTGAGCCGAGATTGCGCCACTGCACTCCAGCCCGGTGACGGAGCAAGACTCTATCTCAAAAAAAAAAAAAAAAAAAAAAAAGAAAAAGAAAAGAAAAGATGAAAAGATCATGCAAAATTACGTGAAAATTGTATGAGTATACATAATGTATCTATACAACGTGAATATATGCAATAGTACAGTTTGTAAATTTATAATATGTATCTACGTTATACATATCCCATCTGCATATTCATAACTACATCTGCCTTTAACATTGGCATGTTAACAGTGGTTAGCTCCTGTAGTGATTTCTACACGCTTTTCTCTTTTTCAGTACTTGCCATGTTTCATAGGGAACAAACCGAAACCACCTCCTGCTATCCCCCGCCTTTGCTGACACCTGTAAAGCTGCCAACCCGCCTCTGCACATACCTGCATCGTGTTCACAGTTGAACCTTTGGCTCCTGACTGCACCATCATCTGCAGGCTGTTCTCTGGGAACTGTCTGTGTAGGCCAAAAGGCATGCATGCCTGCAGATTAAATCAGCACAGTGGTCAGTGACTTCACCTCCTTTAAAAATCCCAGAATCAGGATGTAAATCCAGGAGGCAGAAGCAATACAACCAGAATATTTATTCAGACCTAAGTACCAAATCCCACTCGAGGTTAGAGAAAGCCTCATTCGGCATTAATCCTTCCCTGGAACCCCTGAGAGGTCAAACAGGTGCTCCCTGCCCTGCACTCGCTGGACTTCCTCTGCCAGGATCCCCGAGGTTTCATTCATTGGCCAAAGAGCAGCAAAAAGGGAGAAGGAAAAGGAGAAGCAGAGGGGCTGGCAGATCCAGTTCGTGATTCTAAAAAGAAGCTGGAGAAGAATAAAATTTAAGGTGATGCCCTTGATTCGCCCAGCAGAGCCTGGCCTGGGTCCTCTCCCAGTGTGAATACCAACATCCGCATCATGTCACATTTATGAACATGCCACCCAAGCCCCATGTAGGAAGCTCCGTCTTAGCTCAAGAGCCAGCAGAACCAAGCATGCCCCTTCAGGGGGATCTTGGGGAGATGCTGAGAAAGGGGCTCTGAGTCTGGGGCTTCTAGCCTGTGCCTGGAATTCCACAGACTCAGCCCAACACAGGACAGGCAGAGCCTGGGTGGGCGGAGGTGGTGGGAAGAGGGTAACTGGAGGGACAAGGAACCATTCTGAGATGCATCTGAAGACAACTTCCCTACTCCTAGCATTCCCAGTCAGCCCTAGAAGCTGAGCTTCCTGGTTCTCAGGGAGGTGCTAGGAAAGCTCCTGTCAACAAAACCCCTCAAGGATGGAACCTGTCCCCATGTGAGGTCGGTCTTCTCAGCAGCCTAAGGGATGCTAAAAGCCAGGCAAGAGAGCACTACAGACGAACTTTGACTTTCGATGAGCGTTGGCATTGCCTCCTCCTCCCCACTCCTCAGGCTGGGCCCCAGAGCCCAGGAGGCAGGGTGAGGGCCAGGCCAGCTCCTCCAAGCAGCAGGATGGAGAACCCTGGCTCTGGGACAGAAAGGCAGAGAAAAGCAGGCTGTGGTTTCAGCTCATGCAGAGATTTCCCTCTCCTTTCCCAACTGCCCAGGAACTGGCTTGGCATTGTGTACTAGTAGCTCCTGAAGCCTCTCTGCAGCCCTGTGAGGTGGTGCCCCTCACAGCCCCACTTCCAGGTGAGGAAACCAAGGCAGGGACCGGTGATCTCACTTGCCCAAGGTCACACAGCAAGTTCAAGGCAGAGCCAGGACTGGAACCTGAGCCTTCACTCCTGGCTCCGCTGCACGAGCAGCAGGGGCGATCTGGGTCCCTCACCCTGCTTATTCACCCCTGGTGGCCCCATTCAGCCCCTTTAATGCAGTCACCCCAAAATAAAAACATTTAAAAAGAAAAACAGCACAAAGCATTCTCTCTCGGCACTATTCCCAGGCCTGTACAGACCCTAACTGGGGCAGGGAACAATGCCCTGGGCCCTTCAAAACAACGAGTTCTACCCATCCCACCTCGCGTCTCACCTAGTCAGCTGTTAAAACAGCCAAAGTGCTCCGTAGGGCCTGGGCGAGAATCAAAATGTAATTTCTAAAAAAATCAGCATTCATAGTGGTGGGGATAAATGCATGCAATGCTGGGCTAACCTTGTTAATCTCATTGCTGTAATGGTTCACTTCCTCCTTGAACTTCAGATCAATCATGTTAAAATCCCTCTGGTCCTTGCCCAGATGGGCATCCTGCCATTTTCCTCGGACCTCATCATATGATGCGGCTTCTGGCAGGTTTAATGCAGCCCTGACAGCCTAGAATGAGATCAGAAACACATCGGAGGCTGAGGCCAAACCAGGAGGGTGTGGGTTTTGACTCGGCACACACTTCACCCCTCTAGGGCAGGCCATGGCCTCGAAGTCCCTCCTTACCCGGGGCCCGCAGTGGGTGGATTCTTCAATGATACGTTGCCTCTTGACATCTGCCTTTGGCTTCACCAAAATGTCTTCCACGCCTGTGAAGTGAAACAGACAAGCTTGTAGGGGACCTCAGGCCTGATTTCTCCCACCAGACTAAACTCAGTAAGGCCAGAGCACAGAGCCCAGTGCCACAGATGCAGGAAATACCTGAGTAATGAAGATGATATTAACATTATTATTAACAGATTGCCAGCATCTCTTAGGTGCTTACCAGAGCCCAAACCTTATAATCCCCATTTTACAAATGACAAAACTCAGGTTCAAAATTGGGCTACTTTCTCGTGGTCATATGGGTAGAAAGTAAACTCAGGCCTGGGTCCCAAATTCATGTTCTTAGCCACCAGCTATACTATCTCCATTCCACAGATGTGTTGGATGAATAGGCTGAAGGTGAAGAAGAGGTTTTGGATGAAAAGATAAGCTCAGGGAAAAGAGAGAGAGAGACAGAACATCTCAGTCTGGGGTCCCAGAAGTCACATGTCACAGGGGCCACCCTATGTAGCTGAGTATACCTGTGTAGGCACACACACAGACACACCCAAGCCTGGGTGACAAGGACCACCACCGCAGGTCCCTCAGCATTGCTTCAGGAGGATGACAGCCTGGGTCACTTCAGTGAAGCCTGCCCTTCTGGCTCAAAGGGTTGAGGAATTCCTCATCCTGGGCAGCAGTAGGTCTTTCCACATCAACTCTTGATCAAACTAGTGTTTTTTGTTTGTTTGTTTTTTGAGACAGAGTCTTGCTCTGTTGCCCAGACTGGAGTGCAGTGGCGTGATCTCGGCTCACTGCAACCTCCGCCTCCCAGGTTCAAGTGATTCTCCTGCCTCAGCCTCTCCAGTAGCTGGGACTACAGGTGCACGCCACCATGCCTAGCTAATTTTTGTATTTTTAGTAGAGACAGGGTTTCACAATGTTGGCCAGGATGGTCTCGATCTCTTGACCTCATCATCCACCTGCCTCAGCCTCCCAAAGTGCTGGGATTACAGGAGTGAGCCACTGCGCCTGGCCAAAACTAGTTCTTTTCTGTAACTGTAAGTGCTACTGGACTCAAAAGTCCCTCAGCCAAGATCTGAGTGGGAAGGAAAACAGCAGGTGTACTGTTCAAAAGATGGGGCTGAAATATTTGGAATTCCTAATGCAAGGTCCTGGAGGGCTTCTAAGAACATGTGTGAACAGAAGGGGAAAGAAACAGTTCCTCTCTAAGCAGGCCACAAAATGAAAGTGGGCATTCCCATGGGGTCAGCTCCAGGTCATCTAGCTGTGCCCTTTATGGACCCCGCTAGCTGAGATGGGCTGGAGTGAAGTCAATCTCTCGCCTGTTCCCCCTCGTAGCCCCAGTCCCAGCTTGGCCCTGCTTCCTCTTGCAGCCCTGAGCCTCTGGATCATCTTCACACTCAAGGGACCAACCGCTCTTTGTACCATGCACTGGGCAGAGCTAAAGCCTGGCACCTTTGTTAAGTTTGTTCCTCATGATGAGCTGGGTGTGGGATCTTCCTCTATTTTTGTTTCAAAAGCGCTCTGATTTTTTCTAGTTAGCAGAAACCCTTGTGCTTATTCTAGGTCACCATTTGAAATTGAAATATACATTTCATGAGGTGTAGTCATCATGCTTCACTTTCTTTGGTTATCCTGGAAGGGACTCTAGTCTGGTTCCCAACTGGAAGTGGGTGATCTTGGACACAGATGTCCCCAGAAGTGGCTCAGGTCTCTTGGTGGAATTAAGATGGGGGAAGGTGAGTTTCAGCTGCCAAACAGACTTAACTTATAATCCTTATCCTGGTAAAATAATGGGACACATAAGCCAAGATGTTTGTTCAAGGATGCTCATCCCAGCAATAATGTGAAAATCTAGACGCAGCCTAAATGTTTAATTATAGGAACTGGTTAAATAAACTATGATATATCCATAAGAATGGAATAATCTGTAGTTACCAGACATGAGGATGTAGATTTGTATTAGCTGATCCCAAAGGACATTTATAAATACATTTGGACATTTGGTGGGTGGGTGGGTAAGGGAAGTAGAGTATGTAGCGTAGGATCCCACTTTTTCCAAATGTATTTGTACTAGAAAAGTCTAGAAAAACAAACATCAAATTACTATTAGTGGTTATCTCTGACAAATGCACGCTGGGTGATTTTAAATTATCTTCACGTATGCTTTTTTTTTTAACCTTTCCATAATTAAATATATGATACAATTAAAAGAGAATAAAATGTATAATGCAGGCCCCAGTGTGGGCCAATGAACAAACTCTAGCTGCAGCAGGTGCAGGTCCACAGGCCCTACGCTGAGACTCCTACTCTGTCTGCACACGAGTGGGTCTGTGAAGCAGAGGAGCCTTACTTCCACCACGAACCAGACAACGCCTATGCACACTGCAGTGCATGCCTGACATGCAGCATCTCGCATCCCCCTAACGAGACTGTGGAAGGGCTGGACCCTGCTCTGTGTACATGGAGGTGCAGCATCCTCCACAAGCCTGGCCAGAGGCTGAGCCTTTGGACAGATCTGATCTCAAGCCCACACTAGAAGGGGCCAGGTGACTGCTTCAGGGGAGCCCCAGGGCAGTGAGCCCAGCACTCACCCAAGGTGAAGCCTCTTTATCAAAGCCATTTTCCTAAAACAGCGTGCTCTCATTTCTGGGGTGCAAACAAGGTAGTTCCTCTTCCTGTCTTAGGATCACCCCGACAGCTCTGCCCAGCATAGTGTTTCCAAGAGTGCTGATGGCCCCGCTGCAGTGGGAAGGTGTGGGCAGTTCTTTTGCTCTATCACCCAGGCTGGAGTGCAATGGCACAGTCTTGGTTCACTGCAACCTCTGCCTTCTGGGTTCAAGCAATTCTCCCGCCTCAGCCTCCTGAGTAGCTGGGATTACAGGTGCATGCCATGACACCTGGCTAATTTTTGTATTTTTAGTAGAGACGGGGTTTCTCCATGTTGGCCACGCTGGTCTCGAACTCCTGGGCTCAAGTGATCTGCCCACCTCGGCCTCCCAAAGTGCTGGGATTACAGGTGTGAGCCACCGTGCCTGGCCGGCAGTGGGCAGTTCTGACAACAGGGAAGCCTCTCTGTGGAGTGGGATGGGCCCCGAGAATTCTGAAAGGGCACTTGTGTAGCAGGGAATGGGGTTGTACGAGTATGAGAAATCAGTCCGAGGACAGAAACCTGTAAAGGGAGGGGTTAGGAAAGGAACAGAATGGAAATGGGCACAAGGGTGCCGTTCCGCACTGTGAAGGGGAATAAACACTGGCTGTGGAGGAGAGGGGCGGCCAAGTGAGGGCGCCTTTGTAGGAGGAGCCTAGTTGCTTCCCAGCTTCTTCCCCTGAGAGGACACAGAAAAGCATTTCTAGCTGCGTAATGTACCACACAGGAAGCATATGGTCTATAAAGGAAAAGAAACCTGGCAGTTTTGGGGGTGAATGAACTATCTGTTAAGACCCTGTGATAAAGCGTGCTGCACTGGGGACCTGGAAAGACTTCTGCAATGGGAACACGCAGAGGCCTTGGAAATCTTCAGTGTGGACGGCTCTCTCTGCCCTGGGCCCGGGAGATGGCCAGGCGGCTGCGCTGACTGGTCACTGCCCCAGGGCAGCGAGCCTGGCACTTACCCAATGTGAAGCCTCTGTAGAGCTGCAGGTAGGCAGTGAACAGGCGGGCCAAGCAGGTTAGAACCTTGCCGCTGGTCTCGCCTCCATAGATCTCATAGCAGCAGTGGACCAGGCCGTAGGCAGAGCTCCCGTAGTGCGCCTTGTCCAGCACTCCGCAGAGCAGCTCCCCTTCCCTGATGATCACCTGCGGAGGGCAAGGCCACCAATGCCAGGTTGCGGGTGATGCCTCCTGTGGGAGCCACCCACCCGCTACTCGTTGTACAAGTCCCTCTACTGTGACCCGCCTAGAATCCTTCATGGAAAAAAAGTAGGGCATATGTGAAACTAGTATTTTCTCCCTCTATATATTATTATTTTTTAATATAATGGAGGCAAGCATATACAGACCAGCATATACAGTTCCCTTCAGGGACTATACCACATAGACATACACACACTCACACTCTTTCTCTCCATGTGTTTTATATCCCCTACTCCCCACACCCACCCATGCTGACTTGAGGTCAAGTACCCTTGACAAAGACCTGTGACTCTGGACGTGGGAGCTTCTAGCCACAAGGTCTTCCTGAAGTGGTGAGCTTCAACCTCATAACTGTGCCTCTGGCCTAGGTACTTCCTCCCTTGAACCCTGGGAGTAACAACAAAATCTTCCTAACATCCTCTAAGGCCTGAATGTGGGTTATTCAGGCCTTCAGGTTACCCTCAAAGCTGGGTTAAAGCATTAGAAGCTAATGAAAAGAAAAGCATTTCTAGCTGCATAATGTAGCATCCATGAAGCATATGGTCTATAAAGGAAAAGAAACCTGGCAGTTTCAGGGGTGAATGGACTGTCCATTAAGACTCTGCGATAACACGTTGTGCACTGGGGACCCGGAAAGACTTCTCCACAGGGAACACGCAGAGGCCTTGGAAATATTCGGTGTGGACTGCTCTCTCTGCCCTGGACCTGCCCTTTTGCGGCCTGGTTCCTAAGGCTCAGAGTTTGGGGTGTGGAGTCTTACACCAGTTTATCTCAAGCCACTCAGCAGTCTTGCGGGAAAACAGGACTCTGCGTTGCCAACCTTTGCATAATCAATTTCAGCCTTTTTGCAGGAGAAGCCTTCCTAAACTGCTTGTGAGTTTTATACTGAGGGTCGAATGCTGGAGATCAACCCTAAACCTTTCCAAAACAAAAGCTGACACCAACTCAGGCACAACGCCTTCTCTTCTGAGGCACAGTGCCTGCTTCTGTGAATGTGCCTCCATTTCTGTCTCCGTTTTAAACCAATCTGTCTAACCCCAGGACTACAAGTCTCCACTCCACACAGCTGGACAGCCATACCTGGGACTCGCACATTGAGTCAGGGTTAAAGCCAGGAATGGATCGAGGAGTTTCCTTCACCCAGGCTTTCCCGGTGATTTTTGCCTTTCCAGATAAATTCAGTGGGACGTGGTCCTCTGGGATTATATTTATGAGCAGCGTTGACACAACCTGCAAAGAAAAAGAGGACAAACTGATGGCAAAAAGAAAAGTGATGGCAAAAAGAGGACAAACTGATGGCAAAAAGAAGAGTTGAGAACTTCCCTTTCAGGACCTCCTGCCCTCGCAATGCCATTTCTGATGATCTCAGGTATGGCAAGAAAAACAGACAGGTCCACCTCCATAGGACAAGGTGATCTCAGTTTTTATTTAAACCAATGAGGAATGAAAACAAAAATACACGAGAAAGAACTTCACTGGGATTTTTACTCTCTAAAATAGTTCTTATAGTGAATAATCCCCTAGACTTGAATTAAATTCCTAAATAGACCAAAGGAAGGAGAGGAAAAAGTAAAGTGTTTTCATTTTATGCCACATACTCAGATATTTCTTTACTATGACTGGAATTAATTATAGCTACTGAAAGGCCAAGGAATCTTTCCCCGGCCCCAGTTGGATCCCTCAGAGGGGACATCCACCCAACAAGCAATTGCTAACAGGAAGCCAAGAGAAGCACTTTCTCAAGCAGCTGCTCTACAGAGAGCTCAAAGGGACAGAGCTTTATCTGGAGATAACCAAAGTTGGCTACAGAAGGGCTGAATGCAGGTGCACACATTCCCAGAGATGAAGCAGGGCAGGGGCAGACGGGCAGGTGTGACAGGCTCCAGGGCTGGGAGACTAACCGCCATCAACAGTGCTTAATGTGCCTGCAGCAGGCCCCACAAAGTAGTGTCTTTAGATGTGTGCAACGAGGGCGCGGTGGCTCACGCGTGTAATCCCAGCACTGAGACTGGCGGATCACGAGGTCAAGAGATCAAGACCATCCTGGCCAACATGGTGAAACCCTGTCTCTACTAAAAATACAAAATTTAGCCGGGCATGGTGGCATGCATCTATACTTCCAGCTACTCAGGAGGCTGAGGCACGATAATTGCTTGAATCCAGAAGGCAGAGATTGTAGTTAGCCAAGATCACATCACTGCACTCCAGCCTGGGTGAGAGAGTGGGACTCTGCCTCAAAAAAAAATAAAAGAGTGGGCAACGGGACAGGGCAGTTATAAGAGCAGCTGCCTTTTCACCCACGTGCACCAGCAGCAGGGGACAATGGACAACAGCATCATTAAAGAGAGCAGGAGAGCAGAAAATATTCCGTTTTCTCAGCAGAAGATGACCAGAAAGGTTATGACCCACACTCTCCATGCCTCAGCTCCATGGAAGGCCAGCACTGTGCGGTGAGTGGGGTGAAGGAGCAAAGGCAGGAGAGTGACGCTTCCCTGGGGTGCCTACTTCAAGCTGCACCTCAACCAAGGTGCCACATGCACAGTGGGGACCCCCTAGGCTAGGCATAGTCAAGACTGGAACTTGGTGTGAAAGGTAACAGAAACACACCCATACAAGGGCAGGGAAATATGACCTGCCACTTCATCTATAAAACCAAGGGGGCAGAAGAGCATTTGATAAACTCCAACACCCTTTCAGGATAAAAATACTCAACAGACTAGGAACAGAAGGAGACGTCACCAACCTAATAAAGGGAGGCACCTATGAAAAACCTACCACTAACATGCTCAATGATGGAAGACTGGGTGCCTTCTGCCTAAAGTCAGGACCAAGACAAGGATGTCTACGCTTGCCATTTCTATTCAACAATGTACTAGAGGTTCTAGCCAGGGCAATTAGGCAAGAAAAGAAATAAAAGACATCCAGATTAGAGAGAAAGAAGTACAACTACATTTGCAGATGGCATGATATTATAGAGAGAAAATCCTTAAGTGCCAACAAAACAAATTACTAGAGCTTGTAAATGACTTCTTCAAAGCTGAAGGATACAAGATCAACATATAAAAATTAATTCTCTTTCTATATATTAGCAATGAACAATCTGACAATGAAATTAAGAAAAAGTTCCGGCCAGATGTGGTGGCTCACGCCTGTGATCCCAGCACTTTGCGAGGCCAAGGCAGGCGGATCACCTAAGGTCAGGAGTTTGAGAACAACCTGGCCAACATGGTGAAATCCCGTCTCCACTAAAAATACAAAAATTAGCTGGGCATTGTGGCAGGTGCCTGTAATCCCAGCTACTCAGGAGGCTAAGACAGGAGAATTGCTTGAACTGGGGAGGCGGAGGTTGCACTGAGCCGAGATCACGCCACTGCACTCCAGCCTGGGAAGCAAAGAGTGAAGCTCTGTTCCCCCCCACCCCCGCCAAAAAAAAAAAAAAAAGAGTTCCATTTACATTAGCATCAACATCTACATCTCCATCTTCATCTCCTTCTCATCTCCATCTATCTCCATCTCCATATCCTTCTCATCTCCATCTATCTCCATCTCCATCTCATCTCCATCTATCTCCATCTCCATCTCATCTCCATCTATCTCCATCTCCATTTCATCTCCATCTATCTCCATGTCCACCTCCAACTCCACCTCCACCTCCACCTCCATGTCCACCTCCATCTCCATCTCATTCCATTCCATTCCATTCCATTCCATTCCATTCCATTCCATTCCATTCCACTCATTTATTGAGACGGAATCTCGCTTTGTTGCCCAGGCTGCAGTGCGATGGCGCGATCTTGGCTCACTGCAAGCTCCACCTCCTGGGTTCAAGCGATTCTTTTGCCTCAACCTCCTGAGTAGCTGGGATTACAGGCACGTGCCACCATGCCTGGATAATTTTTGTATTTTTAGTAGAGACAGGGTTTCACCAGGTTGGTCAGGCTGGTCTCAAACTCCTGATCTCGTGATCCAGCCACCTCGGCCTCCCAAAGTGCTGGGATTACAGGCGTGAGCCACCTCGCCCAGCCTATTTTTTTTTTTTTAATAGAGATGGGGGTCTCGCTGTGTTGCCACAAGCAATCCTCCTACCTCATAAAATGGTAAATTTTATGTTGAATATGAATTATATCTCAATGAAAAAAAAACATAAGGGACCCAGACAAGAGGAACTGAAGTCTCCTCTTGCACTAACATTCTAGAAATGTATAATTTACTTTCTGCTCATAAACTATGCTAGGGAGAAAAAATCTGCAATGTTTTCTTAAACCAAGAAGGGCAGCAATATCTATGGGAATTATTATTTATACTAAGCCTGTATTAACCTTAAAAAAAGTCTTAAAAATAAAATGGATTTAAAAAAAATGTATTGAAATGTCTATATCCTTTGACCCAGCAATTGTACTTTAAGAATTTATCTAAAACATATACTTGGCCAGGCATGGTGGATCATGCCTGTAATCTCAGCACTTTGGGAGGCTAAGGCAGGAGGATCACTTGAGGCCAGGGGTTCGAGACCAGCTGGGGCAACACAGTGAAACCCCAGCTCTACAATAATAATAATAATAATAATAATAATAACAAAAAGATATGTCAATGAAAGTACACTAACATATACAGAAATGGGTGTTCACCGCAGCACTGTTTAGAATAGTAAAACCCAGGTAATAATCTAAACATCCACTAACAGAGGGACAGTTAAGTCATCTGTGGTATATCCATATCACTGAATACAACACAGGAGGGGTTAAAAAGAATGAGGCAGATCTACATGTACAGACACAGAATGAGCACCCAGTACATCCAGTGAATGAAATCAGTCACAAGACAATTACAAAAACATTTGTCAGAATAGCCTATGAAAACACTTAAATGAACTTCTTGCCGTATTTAGAGTGTGTTAGTGTGGTCCCAATGAAAAAGCAGACTGTCTGATATAATGGAGTTCCCTTTGGAGGACTTGGTGGCTCGTTCAGAGTAAGCCATCTTAAAGACCAGCCCAGTCTGAGGTCCATGTGCCTGGCGATCAGGAAAATGCATGCTTCAGGTACCAGGATGTCATGGGTAAACAGGTGGTTGGAAATATAAGCTCAAAATTGAATGTCAGATTTAATTGTGGTTCATGGTTCTCCTGAACAGTCCCAAGGATGGTATGATATGATCTTATTATTTCTTTTATTTTTTTTGAAACAGAGTCTCGTTCTGTTGCCCAGGCTGGAGTACGGTGGCACAATCTCACCTCAATGCAACCTCTGCCTCCCAGGTTCAAGTGATTTTCGTGCCTCAGCCTTCTGAGTAGCTGGGATTACAAATGTGCACCACCACCCCTGGCTAATTTTTATATTTTTAGTAGAGATGGAGTTTTGCCATATTGGCCAGGCTGGTGTCAAACTTCTAGCCTCATGTGATCCACCCACCGTGGCCTCCCAAAGTGCTGGGATTACAGGCATAAGCCACCATGCCCAGCCTCATTCTTATTTATTTTCTAGGAGAGTATGTGTGTATATGGAGAGTGGGGTTGGGGAGGGAGGGAGTTTTTCCTTTTATGTTTATCTTTATCAACAAACTTGTTTACTTTTATAGTTTTAAAGAACTTGAAGGACAGAGATCTAATAACTGAATTCATAAAGCTTGCCAAATATAAGGACAATATACAAAATTAATTGTATTTCTAGATACCAACCATAAACACTTAGAAAATTTAATAAACAATATCATCTACCATAGCAGTATCCAGGAGTGAATCTAATGAAAAGATGTATAAGGCTTTTACATAATTGAAGGACATACTATGTTCATCATTTAGATGACTCAATAGTGTAAATACCTTGATTCTCCCTAAAGTGACCTACAGAGGCAATGCAATCCCAATGAAAAATTCTAGCAGGTATTTGTGTGCACAGTGTGAAAGTTTACAAGCTGACTTTAAAATTTATATGGAAATACAAACACCCCAAAATATTAGAGTCTTTTTTGTTTTAAAGGTATACTGAGATGTAATTAAAGCCTATCAAGGCAGTCTTGAAGAACAAAGCTGGAGACTTTTACTATCAGAAGTCAAGATTTAGTATAAACCCACAGTAATTAAGTGTGCTGTTGGTGCAATGGAAACAAACAGGGTCCAGAAACAGACTCACTCATATATTACTATTTGGTTTGTGACATAGAAGTACTAGCAGTAGAGAAGTGGACTTTTCAACAAATGATGTTGCATTCACTGGATAGGAAATCCATATGGGAAAATATGACTCTTGACCCCTACCTCGCTTCAGGCACATCCACAAAAATCATCCCTAGGCAGATAGCAGACCTAAGTGTGAAAGGTAAAACAATACAGCTACTAGATAATAACAGAGGGGAATACCTACAAGACCTCAGGGCAGGCAAAGAGCTCCTACAGGACTAGTCACGAAAAGCCCAGATTAGCTATAAATTAGAAACTTCTGATCATTAGAAAACAGCATTAGGTGAAAAGGCTAGCCACCAAGTAGAAGGTATTTGCAATGTATATATCTGCTAATGGACTTACACCAAATTATATTTTTAAAAACCTCTCATTTGTCAATAAGAAAATGACATAGAAAATAGGCAAAAGATTTGAAAAGGCACATCACAAAATATGATATCCAAATGGTCAATAAGCATATGAACAGGTGCTCAACCTCTCTTGTCATTAAGGAAATGACAATTAAAACAGTAAGATACCACTACATACTCACCTGAACGGCTAAAATTAAACAAATAAACCAGAAAGAAAACGACAACAACAGCTGGGCGAGGTGGCTCAGGCTTGTAATCCCAGCACTTTGGGAGACTGAGGCGGGTAGATCACCTGAGGTCAGGAGTTCGAGACCAGCCTGGCTAACATGGAAAAACACTGTCTCTACTAAAAATACAAAAATTTGCTAGGTGTGGTGGAGCACATCTGTAATCCCAGCTACTCGAGAGGCTGAGGCAAGAGAATGACTTGAACCTGGGAGGCAGAGGTTGCAGTGAGCTGAGATGGCACAACTGCACTCCATCCTGGTAGAAGTGTGTATTATTACAAGCATTTTGGAAAACTTTAGGAAACTATCTATTAAAGTTAAACACATATCTTATGACCTAGTAATTCCATGCCTCAATAGTTACCCACTGAAATATATATATGTGTTCAACAAAAGATACACACGACAGTGTTCACAGTAGCCCCATTTGTAATAGCCAAATGAAGGTAAGTGAAGACAACTCAAATGTGTATCAATAGAAAAATGGATAAATATATGATGGCATATTCACATAATAGAATATTATAAAGCAATGAAAAATAAACTGCTACTATACACAATAACATGGGTAACCACACAAACATAGATTTCATTTAAATAAACTTCAAGTTAAGACAAAACTTGTTTATAGTGTTGGAAGTCAAGTTAGTAATTACCTTTGACGAGGGGTAGAAACTGGGAGGGGCCGTGGAGGGGTCTTCTGGGGGTGCTGGTGATATGCTACTTTCTGATCTGGGTGACAGTTTGCAAAGATGTATTCACTTTGTGAATGTGCACTGAGTTATAAACTTGAGATTTGCAACGACAGGCAAATCTCTTTCTTTGCATGCTCTTTGAACAAATAATGAGAGACCTTCAGTTTGTAAATAGAAAATCAATCAAGAGGCTGTATGAAATGTCCTGGAGAAACACTCTTAAGACTTCATTTCCCAGGGCAGTAGAAATAAACTTCCTAAGCCAAGTTCCTTATCTTCTGATTCTAAACATGGTTTTTCTCTGTAGCACCAGGCTGAACCATGAACAAATTCTTGTGTAGTGTAGTCACTCTTGCCCTTTTCACCTATTTGCAAAATAAAAAAGCCTGTACCAACCTTTAGAGATACAATGAAAAACTTCACCCATGACAGAAGCAAAACCTGGGCCTATTTCCTAATTTTATTTGGTACAAAGGATTTTAAAAGGATCCAAGGTGTAGTATCTAGGCACAATGAAATTAAACCGGAAATCAACAACGAAGATATTTGGAAAAGCCCTCAATATCTGTACTTCTAAATAACTAAACAACACACTTCTAAATAACTTGTGGATCAAAAAAAAAAATCAAAAGGGAAATGAGAAAGCATTCTGAAGGAGACGAAATGAAAACACAACATACTAATTTGTGGGATGCTACTTAAGCAGAACTTAAGGGGGACATTTATACATAAAATGCCTACATTGAAAAAAAGAAAAGGGGTCTCAAACTGACTTAAAGAACTTAAAGAACTAGGGAAAAAAAGAGCAGATTAAACCAAAGTAAACAGAAGAAAGAGTGATAAAGTTCAAATCAACGAAATAGAAAACAGAAAAAGTCAATAAAACCAAAAACTTTTTTTTTTTTTTTTTTTGAGAATAAAACTGATAAACCTCTAGGCAAACTGATCAGGAAAAAAGAGAAGACACAAATTATCAATGTCAGGAATGAGAGAAGTGACACCACTATAGGCAATACAGATAGAAAAGGTCAACAAAGGAACATTATGAACAATTTTGTGCCTATAAATTCAGTAACTTCGACGAAATGGACAAATTCCCTGAAAAACACAAACAATTAAAGCTCATTCAAGAAGCAGATAACCAAAAACAGCTCTATGTCTACTAAAGAAATAGAAATTTTAATTGAAAATCTTCCCACAGGTTGGGTGTGGTGGCTCAGGCCTGTAGTCCCAGCACTTTGGGAGGCCAAGGTTGGTGGATCACCTGAGGTTGGGAGTTCGAGCCCAGCCTGACCAACATGGAGAAACCCCATCTCTACTAAAAATACAAAATTAGCTGGGCATGGTGGCGCATGCCTGTAATCCCAGCTACTCGGGAGGCTGAGGCAGGAGAATTGCTTGAATCTGGGAGGCGGAGGTTGCGGTGAGCCGGGATCACACCATTGCACTCCAGCCTGGGCAACAAGAGCAAAACTCTGTCTCAAAAAAAAAAAAAGAAAGAAAACCTTCCCACAAAGACACTCTAGGCCCAGATGCCTTCACTGGTGAATTCTACAACACATTTAAGGAATAAATAATATGAATACTGTACTATACAAACTCTTACAGAAAACCAGAGGAAATACCTCCTAACACCTCATTCTATGAGGCCAGCATTACCGATACCAAAACCAAAAAACATATTATAAGAAAATGAAACTATAGACCAATATCTATCACAAACACAGAAGTAAAAAAATTCTAGACAAAAATATTAGCAAATTGAATTCAATAATATACAAAAAGGATAATACCTCATGACCAAGGAAGGTTTATCCAGGAAATGCAAGGTTGACTTAAAAAGGAAAATCAAGTTCCAGGTCCACAGACTATGAACTGGAGAGCAGGAAGAGACCTTAGAGATTATGAACTTGAAGCTGAAGTCATTGATTTGGGACCCTTTTTCTTCTTTTTAACCTAGGCATTTTATGTATAAATTTCCCCCTTAAGTTCTGCTTCAGTGGCATCCCACAAATTTTATGTTGTGTTTTCATTTCATCTACTTCAGAATGCTTTCTAATTCCCCTTTAGATTCTTTTGACCCATGAGCTATTTAAGAAGTACGTTATTTAGAAGTACAAATATTGAGGGCTCTTCCAAATATCTTGGTTGCTGATTTCCAAAGTAATTCCATTATGCCCAGAGGCCACACCTCGAATCCTTTTAAAATCCTCTGTACCAAATAAAATTAGGAAATAGGTCCAGGTTTTGCTTCTGTCACGGGTGAGATTTTTTAGTATGTCTCTAAAGATTGGTACAGGCTTTTTTTTTGCAAATAGGTGAAAAGGGCAAGAGTGACTATATTACACAAGAATTTGTTTGTGGGTCAGTCTGGTTTCAAAGAGAAAAACCATGTTTAGAATCAGAACTTAGCTTAGAAAGTTAATTTCTACTGTCCCAGGAAATGACGAGGAACTGAGACCCGCAGGATTAAGATCACATAGCCAACTAGAAGTTGATCCTTAAGGCTGAACTTGGAGACTCAGGCAACAGTAGAAGAACATATTTTACTGTTTTTCATTATTTGGTCACCACATATCATGTAATTTGGTTACTTTGAGAGGAAGTATGGTATGATGCTTCCGGGGTTGAAAAGTCCTGGGTTTGATCTGTCTCCTGCAGTCTTGGGCATGTAATTTATCATCTCCTAAATGGAGATAATAATGGTTTCTGCATTGCAGATTAGTTGTGAGGATTAAATCAGATAATGTGTCTAAAGCACTCAGCAAACACATGGAACTTTCCAACAAATATTACTGTTACTCCACCAGCACCACTGCCTATTACCACCATATTTGTATTATGAGGACACTAAATTTAAGTTAGAAGCAAAGGACAGAAACAATGCAGTCTACTTTTTTTTTTTTTTTTTGTGGAGATGGAGTCTCACTCTATTGCCCAGGCAGGAGTGCAGTGGCTGATCTTGACTCACTACAACCTCCACCTCCTGGGTTCAAGCGATTCTCTTGCCTCAGCCTCCCAGTAGCTGAGATTATAGGCACACACCTCTACACCGAGCTAATTTTGTATTTTTAGTAGAGACAGGGTTTCACCGTGTTAGCCAGGCTGGTCTCAAACTCCCAACCTCAGGTGATCCGCCCACTTCAGCCTCCTATAGTGTTGGGATTACAGGCGTGAGCCACCGCACCAGGCTACTATGCAGTCTACTCTTGCTAGACACTCCCTTGAAGCCACCCAGACTCAGGAACCCCAAACAAAGGGGAAAGAAAGTCAGACTATTGCTAGCTTAGCCATTTCTCTGTCTCTGGTCTGGGCTCTTCTGAGAATGAAACTTTTTACATGAGTGGCCTATTTCCTTTTGTTACATACACTGGCTGTTCTCTCCCAATTACCTGTTTTCCTGTCCACAGCGGAAAGGGCTTCAGGATGGAAGGAGAAAGGAGCTTCACGCGCCCCACTTTGTCCGTGAGTCCTCGGTACACCAGCTCCATATACTGCTCCCGGGTGAAAAAGCAACCCCGAGTAGTCATGCTTGCCCCTGAAACCATGTGATCCTGGATCAGTCCCGCCAATGGTTGGCCATCCTATAAGCGAAAACAGACAACACAAGAAGAATGAAAATAAATCTTAAGTCAAACTCTAATCCCTAATCACCTGCCCGGAAGCCACTTTCTAGCAAGAGCCCTTCTTATATCCGTGTCTTGTCTTGCCCACGTCCTCACTATGTTCTTGCTTGGGAGCCAACTGCTTCCCAAAGCACATGACCAGGGTTTAGCACTGGCTTCTACGTTTGCCATTTGCCCACTATCCTATATCAAAACTGCTTCAAACTCATCCAGTTCCCCAAGCCTTCTCTGTTTAATCCCATCTGGTTCTAGTTACTCCAGCATATTTTTGGCATTTATGCCTAAATTTGGTCTGGCTGCTGTCAGCTGTGTTGTTTTTATACTTTGGTTTTATGCTTTAGTGTTTTTCACACGTTTCTGGCCTGGCTCTTCTGTAAATCAGTCATGCACTCAACAAATATTTATCAGGAGCCTCCTGAATGCCTAGGCACTGGGTAGGCTTTTCCCTACTCCAGGGGACCAAACAGACATGGTCCTTTATGATGAAGGAGAACTAGACAGTAAACACATGATCGGATAAATACAAAATCACAAAGTGTTTTAAATGCCAAAGAGGAAAATAACAGGGTGGGTCATAATATAGACTTGAGGTGGGGGGGATGGTCAGAAATAGCCTCTCCGAAGGGCAGTTTCACAGCTGAGGCCTGAGGGCTGAGCTGGCCAGTGTAGGGAGGAAGGGGTTCCGGCACAGGTTCCTCAAGAGAGCTGCGAGTGGGCCTGATGTGCATGACTGCAGAAGGCAGAATAGCCATTATTAGTTATCTCTTCACAATACGGCACAGGGTTCATGGTGGGCCCTTAATAAAGGCTGTTATCTACCAGATACCAAAAAGAAAGGCTTTTATGAAAAGCCTGAGATTTGGTGAGTGCATTAATTTCATTTGACACTTTCACAGCCATTCTGATCCCCAGTCTCCTGAACCTTATCTGTCGGGTCTGTGTTCACAGCAACATAACGCACGCTAAAGTAAAAATAGCTATGCTCACTGACGTTCTTTAAGATATAGCTTTTGTACACTTTTCAATGTTTATAGGAATTTGAGAAAAACCTGTGCCTTTGATATAAAGATTGTTAATAATTTGATTATTTGTTAAATACTAGCCAACAGTATGGTCATGTTTTATAACTAAGGCTAAGGGAACTCACAAATGCAGGCTGGGAGAAGCACCAGAAATTTAACCACATGTACTAACTCAAAGGCTAAAAAAAGCTCCTTGTCAAATGGTCTAAACACTACAGTGATGGGCTCTATGTAAACTCAAAGATAACGGTTACAGATGGGCTGGAAAGGTGGCACAGACCGAAGGCAAGATGAGATGGAGCACACAGCCCCTCTTATGAAGGCTTTGATTTAATAACGTACATAAAAAAATTACACTCTACCTCTTGTTGCCTAGATGGTCTTATTTTGCTTGGGGGAAAAAGCCAAGCTAGTATTATGCATTGGACTCATCTCACAGTCTTTGGGGGGCAGATACTGATTTTTCCTTTTGTTTTCTTCCTTAAAGAACATAATTACAGGTTCTGTGATCTATTCAGTGCCTTTTCCTCTCTCTGCCCAGATTTTTCCATGACTAGACAATTACTTTGATGGCTAAATCGCTTTCAATGCAATCATCACAAATTCTATGGCAGAATGCTGATTAAAGCAATTACTAAAGGTCTACTTATAAATTTCCTAACTCCTGCTTAGGATCAGAAAGAACATCTCCGAGTCAAAACCCCAGAAAATTGTCAGCTTTACTATTCTCCTTAATAGCACAGCAAAATGACATTACAATTAATGTCTCTGGTCAGGATGCTTTGGGAATAGGGTATCCTGTAACTTGAGTTTTCTAGCTGACTAAGTAGAAGTCAGGAAACATATCTCAAGCCTTGCTTAAAAACTTTCCACAAAGCATGGGCCCTCAATAAATAAACAGAAGGAAAAAAAATTAGTCCAAAAAGTAACACATAAATGAAAAGTTTAACTGTTTTCATGGAAAAGAAATAGAGTTCCATTCAACTCCTATTTTAAGTAAAAAGACGCCACAAAACTCTACTAAGTACATAAAACCAATGACAAAATTTACTTTAATTTAGTGTTATGGTTATTTAAGGAAGATAATCTGGTGATAGAGAAGAAATTGAATTATAAAGAAATATGGAAACTAAGGGAAATAAAGATACACTAAGAAAAATGACCCCAAAATACTGGTTTTCCTAGTTTAACCAAATCAGCTCTTGTCCTTTTAGGACTCTGCCAATAAAGACATGTTGCATTTTTATAACCATTAGCAAACATAAGGATTCCACTTCTTGGCATTTACACCAAGGACTAAATAAAATTTATCAAGAATCAAAAGCTCTTTACCTCTGACAAAAGAAAGTGAATGAAAGTACAGAGAATCTTCAAGCCATCTCCCATAAGCTTTTTTCAATAAATTATTGACATTAAGCTTATTTACCTGTGTTCTCCTGCCTCCCTTAAGTGTACACCCAACCTAAAACTCATAGGCATATGAGCATGTGATGAGGTCCACTTGGATTTATATAAGTCAGCCCACTGCACGACACAATGTAAGCATCAAGTCTCCTACGGCTTTGCACCTTATTCAATCAAAATCAAGCACAGCACATTCAAGGTCGTTGGTCTGAGGGCTTCGAGCACCTCAACTCCCCACATAGCTAATGCCTCAGGTCACTCTGCCAGCAAAAAACCATCTGCTGCTCCCCAGTTGTGTCCCCTCTGGTGAAATATGACTTGGCTGCTATAGAGTCAGAGACCCACACAGTTCTGGGAGCCACTTCGGGTCACCTGCCTTCCCTTAGTACCAGCCTTCCCTGTCGAGTGGGGCTAAGAACACGCTAAGAACATGCACAGCCAAGCGCATAGGTGGGGGGGGCGGGGTGGGGGGGTGGGGTGTCATCCAAAGCTGCTGGGTTCGAGTCTTGGCCTCATTGCTGGCTGACATATTACTCACTTGGTGTTTCCTTGTCTGAAAATCACACCAACCTCATAAGGAAGGGAATGCCTGCAAACTGCTTACAGCAGTGCCTAAGGCCCGTGGCTCATTTAATAAACGGCAGCTTTTACTGCCACCACCACAGAGCCACATTATTATTTAAATGAAAACATAAAAAGCCACTTTTCAAATTAGCAACTGTTTTTTTTTTTAATTTCCAAGTAATCTGGGTAGGCCCTTCACCACTTCTTCCTACATTAAGTCCCTTTGCTAATCCACAGCCAACAAAGGTGGGCAGAGAAGGGAAAGGCCAACTCAAACAACCAGGACCCCTGTGAAGCCACAGTGGTGCATCTGGTGGGAAAAGGGTCCGGGATGCCGGGCTCCTGGCCACCTGCCTGATTCCCTAGTGGCAGATGGCTGATGGGAATAGAGAAGCTCCAAGGAGCAGAGGATGCTGACTGACGCTAGGCATCTCTGAGCAGCCCCTGGCACTCCCTGTGCACAGAGCTCTCCAACCCTGCGGCCAGCACAAACCCTAGGAAGATCCAGCAGCTCCTTGTCCTTCCTCCTGCTTCTCAGCTGAGTGTCCTGGACAAGTTACACGAATCCTTCAAGTGTAAAATGTGGACATGAATAGCACCTACCTCCAAGGACTGTGGGGAGGGTGAGATGAGGAGCCTCTAAAGTGCTCTCTGCACAGTGTATGGCACGGAAAAAGTACTTGGGAAATGGGAGCCTTGGTTTGACGTTACGATTATTCTTCATACTCCACCACAATCCAAATGAATGATGTATAACTGTGAATCACTGTGGCACAAATGGCTTATAATTTAGGAGGACTCAGACCTTCGGGTGGGTGGTGAGGGTGAAGGAGGCACTGGAACACACTCTGTCTTCTTCCGTGCAGCCTGCCTCTTTCCCCACTCTGTCCCTCTCATGAGCACATGGTAACTCAGGCCCCTGCCACTCTTGGCCACGAGTCAGCTGCTCAGGAGACGGGGGAGGAAGTTCTGTCCTTTCCTCGTGTCCCTCCGGATAGTTGTGACTACGTGGGGTTGCCCTTGAGAAGTGAACTTGGAGAAAGAAGGAAAGGATTCAAAGAGGAAAGAAGATGCCTTCACGGGCTGCTGGGGGATCTCTTCTGGGCTCTTGGGGTTAGGCTGCTTCTTAAAACTCATGTTTGTCAGAACAAAGGATCAAAGTCATCAGTGGACCATGAGAACCATTACAGTGTTGGGATGCTAATGCTGGCTGGGGGCTACTAAGTTGCAGAATCCAAACTTCCGTGCTGAACACAAGACCTATTACACAGTTATTAAGGTTGGCTTTCTGGGATGGCTATCACAATTTCTGTCCTGATTTACATTTTACAACGCAGCAAGACAGAAACATTTCCCAGCCTCTAAGCAACTAGATGGGCTAAAAACCCCACCTGGGAGAAACCAGGACCCTCCATTCCAGGTGCCCCTGTCCTGGAGCTGCCCAATGACCCCAGGGGCTGGCAGGACCCAACTTAAAAGTGCTAAGTCATGCTGACGATGACCACGGAACGGCCTCAAGGCCAGACCTACCTTGGGAACAAGGTACTGCTGATCGGTGCAGGCCAGGACGTAGGCCTCGGCCCGGCCCAGCTCACTCTGGGGGAAATGGGCATTCATCTCGTCTCCATCAAAGTCGGCATTATAGGCCTTGCAGTTGGCATAGTGGAGCCGCAGCACCTTCTCTTCAGGCAGGATGCGGGCACGGTGGGCCTGGATGGAGGGTCTGTGCAGGGTGGGCTGTCGGTTCAGTAGCAGAATGTCCCCATTCTTCACATGCCGGCACACCTGGGAACAGAGTGGACAGGTGGGTGATCAGTGCAAACGTCAGTATCGCCACGGCTCTTTCCAAGTGCTCACCTCAACTTGACCAAGGTGTGGCTTCTGTCTCACGTTCTAGTCAACTAAATGCAAGGGGAATTTTTCATCTAGAGCAAAACCCTGGAAATCTCTGAGAAATACGTCCTAGGCCCTTCTGGTCCTGGCCCTTCACAACCCTGATCCTGGCTCTAGGCTCAGAAGTATAAGGAACAAATAAGACCACAGGTCTTTGTCTTCTTCAGAAATGCATAGCCCTCCCGGGTTCCTGGATTCCTCTGAAAACTAATCCAAAGAAAGAAATGGATACAACTCCTGAAGACATAACCATAACAAAATGAAGACATAACCATAAAACCACTGGGTTTGAAAGGCATTGGCAGACTCTCGAAACCCCCCCACCAAATGATCACATGTGAGTACATTATTCTAAACAGAAATTCTACATTTCACAAAAATTTTGCCCAGCTTCATATAGCAGAGCCAGAAGAGGGTTCTTAGTTAGTTCAATGCCCTCAGAGAACACTTTATTGCACTTCAAAAATTAAGAGCTGTAAATTGTCATAGTCTTTTGGGAACAGAGTTTCAAAGTAGCTATTAGAACACTTAAAACACATTTCCTGTTGGCTCTTCAAGAAAAAAAAAAAAGCACCCACACAAGGTTAGATGAGTATGTATGTTTGTGCAGCAGCATTTAGAGGCAAGAACTAGAAATAACCTGACTGCCCCATAGAAGGGGCAATAGTATATCCACACTATGGAATATTATGCAGTGATGAACAAGGATAAGGTAAATGTATAGAAGGCCTGAAGTGATGGCAATAATCTATTACAGCAAAGAAAAAAAAACCCAGGTGGCATGTGACATGATGAAAAAAAAAATTTAAAAACCAACCCAGCTTCTGCGTGTCTGTGTGTGTGTGTGTGTGTGTGTGTGTGTGTGTGTGTGTCTATGGGAAAGGGGTGGTTGGATCCTCACTAGGCTGTACATTTTTCTGAGACAGTGTCTCTCTCTGTTGCCAGGCTGGAGTATAGTGGTACAATCATGGCTCACTGCAGCTTCAACCTCCTAGCCTCAAACGATCTTCCCGCCTTGGCCTCCCAAAGTGCTGGAATTACAGGCATGAGTCACCACACTCAACTACTTTCCTACATCTTAGCATTGTTCTTCCTATAATGAATATGTGATGCTTCTGTAAATTTTAAAAAAGATCTTCACTTATTTTTAAAGAAAGTAATATTGAACAAGTGCTATGCTCACTGTGAGAGGGAAAACAGAAAATACAGACAATTTTAAAGATAAGAATTTAAAAATCACAAGTAATTGTACCCCTCTAAGATGACCACTGCTCATACTTTTCCCCCCTTATAAATATCTGGCTGGTCATGTCCTTCTGACAGACATCTCTCTCACAAAGCTGACTCTCCCGTACCACCTATTAAGACCCTTACCATCCTTATCTTTAATTATATTAACTACTGGGCCTCCTAAACACGGAACATCAAGTGACACCTTAAAAGACAAATGCATGAAGGTAACTGCCACCCCATGCATTCTGAAGGGCTCCTCTAGTACAAAGGAATTATGAAGACTTGGTGAAATCTCTGCCACCCCAAATCTCCTCTAAATCACAACAGATAGCAGGTAGGAGAAAACAATAAATTATTGGAAGTCTAGTTTCTTCTTATGTTGCCCACATTTATGAAACTGCGTTAGAAAGTTCATTAAAGAGAGAGGCTAGAAGTAATTAAGAGATACTCCCCAAAACTCTCTCCCTGATTCCTGTTCAGTGAGGTTAAAAGTTCTCTCTCTCTAGCTCAGAGAAGCAGGGAGCAAAACCCTCAAGTGCTACAAAGCAATCCTAAAAGTACCTAGCATGGAGTCCGTCTTTTTGCTCCTGAAGGAATTCAAACCTTCCCCTCCCCATTGCCAAGTCCCATGTTTCCAAGGAGACCTAAACTCTGAGGGTTCCCATGAGCATCTGCCCAGGGCGCTGGCCGCTGTCTGACTGCGTCATATAAGCTGAGGTCTTCTTTCTTTAGCCTCTCAAGGGAGAAACTGCCTAGACCTGTGGCCCAAGCCCAAAAAGCCAGGCTGGGCCTAGGATTTGAGTCTTGAAAATTTGAGACATCCTCCAGCGTAAGCAAACTCGCCACAGCTGGGAAGGTACACAGGCCAGTCTGGTAGGCACTGGCCAATCCAAACAGAAGCCCTGGAGCATAGGGTATTCCCCTTGCCAACCCAAACCCGAGGCCCTTCCTTCCTCTTGTCTCTAAATAAATACTGCAGTGAAAATTAGCGTGCCCCAGTGCCCCAGGGTCAGAATTTTCAGAGGCAGGCTTGGAGCCAAAGGCCTGCTTCTGGCAGGATGCTGAGCAGGGCAATGAGCCTTGGCTCTCTGGGCCATTCCCTCTTTTATTTACAAGGCCCAGGGGATGGGGCAGAGCTTTCATACTTCACAGGGGAAATGAGTCCTTTTGGCCTTTCCTCTCCTCACCTAGCCTGTGGTTCCTCCTCGGACGAGACCTCAGTGTTTCCTTCCCAATCAACCTCACACAGCCCCTTCAGCCTTGCCCTGACCCATATGCAACACATTAACCAAAGTCTTCAGAAATTACAGGCCAGGAGCAGTGGCTCATGCCTGTAATCCCAGAACTTCGGGAGGCTGAGGAGGGCAGATCTCTTGAGCCTAGGAGTTGGAAACCAGCCTTGGCAACATGGTGAAACCCCATGTCTACAGAAAATACACAAACTAGCCACACTTGTGGTCCCAGCTACTCAGGAGGCTGAGTCAGAGGATCACCTGAGCCCAGGAGGTGGCGGCTGAAGTAAGCTGTGATTGTAGCACTGCACTTTAGCCTGGGAGACAGAGTGAGACCTTGTCTCAAAAAAAAAAAAAAAAAAAAAAAAAGAAAAAAAAAATCACAGGTTTTGAGGGTAGCAGACTACAGTCCTCAGGCTGGCCACCTGGTTCTATAAATAAAGTTTTATTGGAACACAGCCATGCCTATTTGTTTGTGTACTACCTGTGGCTGCTTTGGTATTAGGCGGCAGAGCCGAGCAGCTACAGCAGAGCCTGCATGGCCCAGGACCACAGAAATATTTACTATCTGACCCCAGAGGAATGAGGGCTTGCTAAGGCCTGACAGAGCAGCAAGAGTTCGCTGCCTTTAGTCCCCTCTTTAGCCCTGAGGCTGGCCCCAGCACCTGGCTCACAGTTGCTTCCTGATGACCCCAAACTCTCCCTGCCCACTTGCCCTGCACATTCCCCTCAAACTTGTTTCTTCTTGGGCATTATGTGCTTAAAGTCACCGTCCGTCACTGCTGTTCCCTATGGTGTCTACCACACGCCTCCGCAACAGCAATACATTTATATGCTCACTTCCTAGTGGTTCCCCCACCATGCTGTCAACTCCAGGGTGGCGAGGATCCGTCCGCAGGGACTGCAAAGTGCTAGCATGCAGGGGGCGTCAGTACTGCCTCATCCCTCACCCCTTCTCCTAGTCTCTCTCTCTCCTTTCCTACTGTGAGTCTGTTTCACATGTTTGACCTGAGTTCAATGTAAGTGAAGTGAAACACACCTTGCTTCTTTTGCATTGCTCACACAGTGCCTAGCAAAACACCAGGCACTTAGGAAAGGCAGATCGATTCTATGAACCTCAATACAAACCTTACTTTGTGCACTAGAGAAGAACAAAAGAGGTGACTTGATCTATGTTTGCATGTGCCCTGTCACCAAAGGAGAATACAGTAACACAGGCGGTGTATTACTGCTGTCCCTCAGGACGGCGGTGAGAACGAGAGGAAGCAAGACGGCCTGTGATGAGCAGTGATGGGCACCACCACAAGGCCAGGAGCATTTCCTTTTCCTCTCGGTTCCCCCAAACTTCCTTCAAGGCTGATGCAACTTTGCAGAGCTGAACTCAGTGTTAAAGAAGGGCAGGTCAGCCATGGGTATGGGTGGGCAGAGGGCAAGGAGAGGCCTGCCTGCTGTGCAGGTGGGTGAGGAAAATCCAGGAAGTCACATGTTGACTCCGGTAGTCACGTGTGGGTTACATCCAAGTTGAATCCATTTCCCTCCAACAACTGCTGCCACTGTTGCCTAGTTAGGGGTCATCTGCTACTCCCCTCCCAGCAGGAATGGCTATCATGTGACAGAGCCACAGAGCTGTCACCTGCTGATTTCATGCACTCAGCAACATTGTTAATCGATCATGTGCTCCTTCCAGTGGAACTCGATAGAGCCTCAGGATTCCCTACCACAGCACTATGGGCTGGCATTAGCAATTGCCCAAAATGGAAACATTAGTTATAACCTGTCATTTGTTGGTTATCACTGGCACAGAGCACTCCCTTCCTAAGAGTGGCTCTCAAACATCAGCATGCAGAAGAACCCTCTGGAAAGCATGGTAAAAAAAGATTCCGAACTCTATTCTCAGAGATTCAAATTCAGTAGAGGTCGGGGGATGTGCATTGCTCACAAGCTCCAGGGATGCTGCTGATGCTGGTCTGGGGACTGCCCTTTGAGTAGTCCTGTTTAAGGGCAGCCATTCTTCTGGCCGGGGACTACAGGTGAATCTAAAAAGCCACCCACGTGTCGGGGAGCTTCCTCTTGGGGATAGGCTCCTGTGTCAGTGCTCACTGGAGCCATGCCTGATGGCCACCAATCACCAGGATCCAAACAGGAGCTGGATGGGTCCCTGACCAAAGCTGCCCTTACTCACAATTTTTGTCCCCTGGGGCTTAGGTGCCCCCGTGGCTGGGGTCAGGAGCTGCTTGGCCACGGCCTCTCGCTGGGTCATGTCCACAGCGCTCAGGGCTGTGCGGCTGCCGTCCTCATTGATGACCACGGAGGCTCCTGGGTGCACATTGGGGCCGTTGATGACTGCTTGCCTAAGTTCCTGAACATTCCACGGGGTAACTGGCTGTGGGTAGGTCAGTTTTGTGGCAAACACCTGGAAATGAGGAATGGAGGTGGAAATTCAGGGCAGAGAGAAAAAAAAGGTCTCATGGACCCCAAATCTGTCTCAATACGCTGTCTTTTCCACCCAAGATGTAGAGGAGCTGTCTGACTTGGCCAAGAAGGTCTTCCAGTGAGCAAAGTAACATCCTGCCTGTCTTCTGCTACTCCCTTAATAGTATAGAGGCTAGGCCTCCTTTTCTATCCGTTAGTCTGAGGAGAATAATTGAAGCGCGGCAGTTTATATAATTTTTTTTTTTTTTGAGATGGAGTTTCGCTCTTGTTGCCCAGGCTGGAGTGCAATGGCGCAATCTCGGCTCACCACAATCTCCGCCTCCTGGGTTCAAGCAATTCTCCTGCCTCAGCCTCCCGTGTAGCTGGGATTACAGGCACGCACTACCACACCTGGCTAATTCTGTATTTTTAGTAGAGACGGGGTTTCTCCATGCTGGTCAGGCTGGTAGAGAATTCCCAACCTCAGCTGATCTGCCCGCCTCGGCTGCCCAAAGTGCTGGGATTACGGGCGTGAGCCACCGCGCCTGGCCAATATTTTTAACCCACTCTAAAACTTCATTTTCTTATCTGCCAATAAATTCAAAGTTCCCAAAGGTGGCATGGGGCACTTGCTTGAGACAGGTGGCAAATGCCATGATATCCCTCATCCACCCTAGCAGACATCACTAATGGATCATGGCGCTGTCCCTGAGCCCAGACATGGCATCGGAATATCTCAACTCCACAGTTCTGGCAGCCATTACAATCAAGGTGGTACTTGAGATGAAACTGACGCATTCCTCTGATACCTAAGAAAATGCAGTGTGCTGTGTTTAAAGCTGGGCCTGGGATACGCTCCAAGTAAAACAAGTTCCCTGTTAAATGAGTTTTTGAGCTACTGAATATTATAAACCTCTAATGCTTCCAAATGTACACAAATACACCAGAGGCTCTGAGATGTCCTACGTAAAGGAACTTGTCTAGCTTTGTACAGGTCCCGCGCAGCAGCACTTTCTCAGAAGGCTCCTGGGGCTACCCCGGCCCCTGCGTTCCTCAGCCTGAGCCTGTTCTACTGTTGCTGATGCACTTACCACCCATCACCGTTCAATAGAGCATATATATACTTGTTCATCTATTTACTGTCTGTCTCCACCCCTGGACACTGCTTTATATGGGAGCACACTAGTCTGTGCTTCACTGCTGGTCTCTAGCTCCTTGCTCCTGTGGCACCTGTCAACAGTGCTCTATGGGAAGCATGTGATCCAAGGGGCCAGAGGCAGTTCTATCCACTCTCATCTTCCCAGCTATCCTGTGAGGAATACCTATGCCCCAGGCCACCATGGCCCTGAGACTTGCGGCAGTCTGCAGGTGGGCAGAGAAATGACTTCGGGGTCTCTCCTCCAGGGACAAGCCACTACCAAACAAACCCAGATCTAAGAAAGAGAACCCAGCACCCTAGAGGACAGAAGAGGCAGCACAAAAGGTCTCTCACGGAGCTGGGGATACTGTAGGCACTATGAAGTCAAGGCCAACAAGGGTGGCCCCTGCCCGCTGTCCAGAGAGGGAAACCAAAAGTCGCTACATGTCTCCTCGGGGCCTCAGATTTGGGAATGTCACCACTGGACTTCGCAAAGCTGGTCCTCACCACATGATCCAGCTTTTGGATGCAAGGACTATGGTTCCCAGGAGGCAGTGGGCACAGGACTGGGCCTTCTCAGACTGCTGTCTCCTGACACATCATGCCTTTGTCCAGGAAACCCAAGTGTGCCACAAAGAGATGAGGCCATGGGGACACAGGATGATCGGAAAGAACACTTCAGCGCTGCTCATCACCAGTCCCCAGAGAGGGGTGGAGGGGGTGGCGTGCAAGGAAATGAGGCTCTCCATGGAGGGAAATTAAACCACCCTCACATTACTGACCTAGAGGCTGGCCCATTAAGGAGGAAGCTGATTAAAGGCTGCTGCTGCTGAGCACCATGGTGTGAAGTGCTAAGGATGTGAGAAGATGAAGCTGGCTCCCGGAGGGGGTCGGGAGGAGAGCACTAACAGGTGAACAGCAAGCTGCTGACCCTGAGAAGTGAAACAGGGCCTGGGCAACATGCACACGTCTCTCTCTGGGACTCACTCCCTTTCCTCTTCCCAGTAACATGGGGTACACCTTTTTTTTTTTTTTTTTTTTTGAGACGGAGTCTCGCTCTGTCGCCCAGGCTGGAGTGCAATGGCGCAATCTTGGCTCACTGAAAGCTCCGCCTCCCGGGTTCACGCCATTCTCCTGCCTCAGCCTCTCCATGGGTACACATTTCTGATGCCTGGAAAGTACACAGGACTGATAACTGATATGCCCCATGCCCTCTTCCTCTCCCCTGTCATGTATTCAATTTGGTAAGGAAGGTCAAAAGACGAGGCTGAGGTGGGCAGGAGGAAGCTTTGTGGGCGGGGATGTGGAACACCCCGCATTCAGCTCCCTGGTGCTGACTTGTGGGTAGAAGGTGTCTGTAAGCCTGGCAAGGAGTGAGAGCAATGCTATCATGCAGCTTCCAGTCACCTCCTTGTGGGCTGTCCAGGAAGAGGCAGAAGCTAGTTCCGCCCAAGCCAGTATAATCTGCTGCACATCCTGTCCCCAGCCCTCTGCGGCATTCTTGTCTGCCACCCACGGGGAGCAAATGAGCCCTACACACACACACACACACACACACACACACACCATGGGAATTCCAATTTCGTTGGTGTTGATGTACATGTCTGGGCAGATGACTGAGCGCGCAGCGTAGTCCACTCGCTTTCCCATCATGTGTTTTCGGAACAGGCCTTCTTTCTTCTCCAGGATCTTTATGGGAGAAAAAAGGCCATAAAAAACATTCAACAAGAATTCCAGTAGGCTTATTAGTTTCTTGTTTCAATACACAATGTTTATTATTTATCTTCTGTAGCTAGCAATGGGAATCCAGTTTTTTGCTCACCTGCCTAATGCCTGGGTACTTGTCCATCATTAGTTTGTCCATCTCGCTATCAAACACAATATTGACGTGGCTCTGAAGGCGAATCCAAATGTTGTAAAGTTTGTCTATGAGGGACTGGCCTGGAAGTATACTCAAAAAGGATCGATCAATAGCAATCAAAGAGTCTTTTTCCTGGAAGATAAAAAACCAAGAAAACAGGGATGATGGAAAAAAGCTCCAAAAGGCCTGGCTTGATTTAATTTTTCTTTCTTACCCTGGCTCTGATAACTATGCACTCTGGAGTTTATCTCCTCTGAACCTGACAGATCAGAGACAAACATGCTAATAAATCAATCTTGTAAGTACATGTCGATAAGACATATCAGTACTATTACATATTTACCAGCCTGTCTCTTTCTAGTAGTAAGATGAACTCAAAATTTATAAGCACGCTCCTTCCTTAAGGCATTTTTGCTGAAATCCCTTAATACGCAATTCCTAAAGAAAACTAGGAAGTCCTTCCCACATCAGTACATTTCTTATGAAGTTCTGTCATCTTGCCAGATAACCAGTTCTCATATGCAGTTTCAGTTTTATTTATGGCTTTGAAAAACTTGATCCAAACCAATTACAAACATGCAGGTGGAACAATTTTTAAAAAGGAACTAGGTTTGCCATACGATATTCTATGTCTTCAATTAAGATGTGGGTCTCCAACTGAGCTATATCAAGTTACTGGCTGATTGCCAAGTCTCACTGGAATATTTAACCAATCCTTTTTTAATGTTTTTGCCCCTAGCCCCGTCTCCTCCTCTCCCACTCCCTACCCAGGGGACAGAAATACACAGAAGCCTTCAGCTGGCTTAGGGCACCACCTATTGATACTGTCTAGCCACCTACTGGCCCCATCAGCTGGGTATGACACAAGGAGACAGATGGTCCCATGTCTTCCAGCGTGGGCAGATAAGAGAAGAAACCTGTCAGTGTCTTGAGGTGGGAGGGTGAGGGTGGATGAAGATTCAGGAAACGAGAATGTCATGAAAACCCAGTAGTGATGAAGTGGGCTTGTCCTCAAACCTGAGGAACACAGGAATCTTCTTTAGTTCTAGGGAAAATAGATGTATTCTACATAAAACACTCAGGGTCCCCTTCTGGCTAGAGTCCCGGAGGGAGATACAGTCGCCTGCATGATGACCCTGCCCCGTTAGCCCAACTCACTGCTCATGGCATTACCTGGTTCAGGATCAGTGATTGTGAAATGAGTGAGAACTTGTCTCACTGGCGTAGCCCCAGTGCCTACACAGTGCCTGGCAAGGGCTGCCATGAGGATGGAACACAGAGAGTAAGGGGAAAGAAAAAACATGTCCTGTCAATCACAAGGAAAGAGGGCACTGGGACATAGGAATCAGAGGATGCTATTTGCCCCTCAGAGGCCAAGCATTTATTTGACAAATGAGATGACCAATTTTTTATTTATTTATTTATTTTTTTAATTATTGAGATGGGGTCTAACTCTGTCACCCAGGCTAGAGTGCAGTGGTGCGATCATGGCTCACTGCAGCCTCAACTTCCCTGGCTCCAGCGATTCTCCCACCTCAGCCACCTGAGCAGCTGGCACCATAGGCGTGAACCACCACGCCCAGCTATTTTTTGTATTTTTGGTAGAGACGGGATTTCACCATGTTGTCCACCTGGTCTAAAACTCCTGGGCTCAAGTGAACCTCCTGCCTTGGCCTCCCAAAGTGCTGGGATTACAGGCGTGAGCTATCATGCCTGGCCAGGCTGCCCGATTTTTAAGGGACATCAAACTAAGATTCTCAACCCTGGTCACTGGGTACAGTTATCCCATGGTCTTTCCTTGGAAACTGCACTAAGGCATGCAGATGGTCGATATCTTACACTAAGGAGTTTTTAAAAGCACACCAATGCTGGCCGATCAGGAAACAAGCAAAACCACAGAAAGCCCCAAGTGTAACCTGCAGCATAAGTGTCCAGGAGACAGTGGCGCCACCTTGTGATGGGCCCGGCACACAGCGGGACTGTCGCAGTGGCTGGAGTCTGAGAACCCGGACTGTCTACCCAAGGCTGCCTATTTGCATCCAGAGAGTACTTTAAAGCTGGGAAGGATCTTGATGACCTCAGCAAGCTTCCTGGGTGCCCAATTCACCTTTGTACCCACTGAAGATCTACTACTTAACCCGGGACACAGAAGGGGCTCAGGAAATGTTAGTTGAAACTGTCCTATTCTGAGAGGAATTTCCACTCTGCAATACTGCCTTCCTGACCCCAATGCTGGAGACATTAACATGTCCAAAATAGAGCTGGCGACATGAGCTCTAGTACTGTGACCCAAAAGGGACACTCTTAGAGCTTAAGGGAAGCAGGCTATTCTTTCTAGAGCTGCTGAGAGCTGGTAGCCCGGAACAGCCTAGGTATGAAATCTCACCACAAATCACATGCATTTTATAGCAGACACTAGTATAAGGAAGTGACTCAACTAGGGTCACCTGGCATGGTTGTTTGGTGCAGAACCTAGACCGGAACCCAGACCTTTCCATTCTCAGACCCATGTGTGTCCCCCTAATGTTCCTAGGTGCCCCCTAAACCCAGAGCTCACACTAAGGCTGCCGCCAGCTGCACAGAACATTCCAGGAAGCATCTCCCGGTACCCAGTGTCTACATTCACATCGCACAGAGTTAGCACTAAGCGTGTGTGCTCATCACATCAGCACCAGAGCAGCCCTGACCTCATCTGTAGTGGGTGCGGCCACTTCCTCTGGCAGCTTCTGTTCTTGGGCCATCAATGCCAGAAGTTTTTGAATCAGAACTACATCCTTCATGACAGCCTGCAAGTTCACCGTCTGGCCATTGGTAAACATCTGGTCTCCTAGGCGACTGACTGGGCGATACCTGCAGGGCGACATACAGAATAAACGAATGTTTAGTGTGAGGAAAGGGTCATGTTCTTCAGCCTCTCACCCATATCTACTGTAGGGAGCACACCCCACCACGCTCAAAACAACCAACCTTCCCAACCAACATTCCAGCTGGGTGTGGTGGCTCAAGCCTATAATCCCAGCACTTTGGGAAGCCATGGCAGGCAGATCACTGGAGGTCAGGAGTTCGAGACCAGCCTGGCCAACATGGTGAAACCCCATCTCTATGTAAAATACAAAAATTATTTGGGTGTGGTGGTACGTGCCTGTAATCCCAGCTACTCGGGAGGCTGAGGTAGGAGAATCACTTGAACCCAGGAGGCAGAGGTTGCAGTAAGCCAAGGTCATGCCACTGCACTCCAGCCTGGGAGACAGTGCAAGACTCCGTTTCAAAACAACTAAACAAAAACAACCAACATTCCTATCGCGTTCACAACAAACAGGAAGGAAAGCAAGCCCTCCCACCACCTGCACCTGGAGCGGAACTGCAGCTTTGTCTCTCAGTGCCCTTGGCCCTTTCACCTCTCTTAGAGGTCACGTTTCAGTTCCTTAGTACGTTTTTTTTCAGGTGAAATAAGTTAATTAAAGGGTATTACCTTGAGGGCGGCACCACCAAGAAATCTAGAAAGAACACACTGGGATTGAATCTGGACTCCATATCATCATCATCCATTCCCGAAAAAAGGTAATTCAGAAAGAATCCTGCATTGGAAAGAAAGAAACCAAGGAGACCATTTAAATCTATCACTAAGGGCATGGGAGGACAACCATAAAAATATTACTGAGTGAGGAAAAAACAGAATACAAGATAATATGTAGAGTTAAGGTCACAGTTTTCTTTTTTGAGAAAAGGTCTCACTCCTGTCGCCCAGGCTGCTGTGCAGTGGTGAGATCATGACTCACTGCAGCCTTGACCTCCCAGGCTTAGGCAATCCTGCCACCTCAGCCTTCCAAGTAGTTGGGACTACAGGTGCGTGCTATCATGTCCAGCTAAGTTTTGTATTTTTTTTTTTTAAGAGATGAGGTTTTGCTTGGTTGCCCAGGCTGGTCTCGAACTCCTGGGCTCAACTGATCCACCTGCCTCAGCCTCCCGTATTGCTGTGATTGGAGGCATGAGCCAATGTGCCTGGCCTCATTTTTCTTTATAAAAACAAAAAATAGCCTCTGTGTACATGACGGTTTGTATGCAGGGGATATGACAGCATAAAAATGGGTACTACAGGGACAATAGCTCTTAACCCAGGGACTGAGATGGGCAAGGATGGGGAAGAAACTTCAGTTGTTTTTAATCACCCTCCTGGACTATTAAAACACATAGACATCACACACATCATTATTACTTTGATCTTCCTAAAAAATATGTTGAATAAAAAAAATTTTTTTTAAGTTAGCCTCCTCCCACCCCTAACAGTTACTGCCAAGAAAGGATCTTCTCTGGATCAAAGCTTTATTTCAGGTTTCTGGTTACTTTAAAAAATGCCTAGAGAAAAAGATTAAAATGTGCTAGGGCCTGCCACAGAAGCAATCATACTAACTCAGTGTTTTTTTTTTTTTTTTTTTTTTTTGATACCTCTTTAACAACGTGTTCATTTGTAAGTGCTTATTACACATACTCTCACAAGGGCTTGAATATACTGCGTAGGTTTTGTTATACACTCAAAAGGAAAGAAGGATTTCCCTTATAGTAAAATTCCAATTTAAATAAGACACAGTTCATTCTTTGATTCACAGAAGGACACAGCATTTTACTTACGGGCATTTAAAATAAGTTACACTGAACCTTCTAAAAATATGCCAACCTATATTAAGCGAGGCCCACCAGGAGTTGTCATTTGATAACCAGGCTCAGCTGTAATAATTGTCAAGTTTTTCGTGCTGGGTATGACCTCCCCTGCTCTATGATATCTCAATGTCAGTGTGCCCTGAAGACTGCCCCAAACCTCTGGATCAGTTCCAGGAGGGAGCTACAGTCATTACAACTTAAAAGAAGTAATAAGGCAGGGTTAATGAGTCCAGGAAATAACAGCCTAGAGAAGATCAAGGCTATTTCTTTAGACTGATACAGCACCTTCATTCTTCCACAGGGCAGAAAGGTGTTCGCGGGCACTGGTGGGTGTTAAGTATCCTCGTTTTCCCGTCTGAGCTTCCTCAATTCCTGGAGCCAAGGAGGAGAATCAAAGTGCAATAAATCAGTAACAGGTACTCTTTCTGCAATGGGATTTATCAATTCTTTATCCCCAAGCCTGCAATTTGACCACAAAAATCAATCTCTACGGTAGCATATTATCAGGCCTGGATTCCCTCTGGTCCTTAATCTCATTTCTATGGTAACAAAAACCATAGGGCTATTGTATAAAACCTTAAAAAAAAAAAAAAGCAAAGTAAAAGAAAACATTACCCATAATCCTATCACATTAACAACTCCTATCGCTTTTATATATTGTTTCCCAGGCCTTTTTGTCTATACAAGTATTTTACACAACTGTAATCTTCAGTGTGGATTTATTTTGTGTGCTACTTTGCCCTTTTAGTATCATCTCATCAGCATTTCTGCACATTGCTATGTAGCTTTTGCCTGATCACCATTTTTCATGGCTATGTGATATTCCATTAAGGATGATTCCTAATTCACTTAACCATATTCTCATAATTGGACATCTGGATTGATTTCCAAATTTTGCTGTTATAAGTAACATTATAATAAATATCTTTATCTACCTGGTTTTTACCAGAAAAGTTCACATAAGTTGAATTATGGATAAATAAGTATTTTTATGGGTAAATATATACTGAGTTCTTTTTACAAATATCATACTGGTGTGTGAGGAATAGATTGCGCTTGGTTTCTCACACTAAGCAAGATCACTCTGGGATGCCATCTACCAGCAATACCCAGGTTACATTAGAAGACCAGGCTTGGGGCTGTCATTCAGGAGGTAGGGTCCAGGCATTTAGATGATTAACTAAGACAAGTAAGTAGTGTGTCTTTCAGGTTCAAAACTTTCTGGGCACTTTGGGAGGCCAAGGCAGGCGGATCACCTGAGGAGTTTGAGACCAGCCTGGCCAACACAGGGAAACCAAACCGTGTCTCTATGAAAAATACAAAAACTAACTGGGCGTGGTGGTGGACGCCTGCAGTCCCAGCTACTCTGGAGGCTGAGGCAGGAGAATGGCGTGAACCCAGGAGGCAGGGCTTGCAGTGAGTGGAGATCGTGAAACTGCACTCCAGCCTGGGCAACAGAGGAAGACTCTGTCTCAGAAAAAAAGAAAATACTGGACATGACTGTAATCCCAACTACTAGGGAGGCTGAGACAGGAGAATCGCTTGAATCTGAGAGGCAGAGGCTGTAGGGAGCCGAGATCATATCACTGCACTCCAGCCTGGATAACAGAGTGAGACCCTGTCTCAAAAAAAAAAGCCCAAAACAAAACAAAAAAAACCCCAAAAAACCTTTTCTGGATACATCCACTGAAACTAAACATTGCTCAATTTTCCCTTTTTATTCACGTATCAGGACAGGAACTATGCCTTGTCTGTGTTCCTAACACTTGACAGGGTGTCTAGCTCACAGCAAATTCTAAATTAAGAGTATACGGCTCAAATATAGATGTTTAAAATAGCCTAAGATAGTCTACACTTAAAAACACCACTCTTGCCTTTTCCTCTTTTTTTTTCTTCCCCCCGAGACGGAGTCTTGCTCTTGTCGCCCAGGCTGGAGTGCAGTGGTGCAATCTCGGCTCACTGCAACCTCCGCCTCCCAGGTTCATGCGATTCTCCTACCTCAGCCTCTCCAGTAGCTGGGATTACAGGCGCACACCACCACGCCCTGCTAATTTATGTATTTTTAGTAGAGACAGGGTTTTGCCATGTTGGCCAGGCTGGTCTCGAACTAACGACCCCATGATCCACCCACCTTGGCTTCCCAAAGTGCTGGGATTACAGGCATGAGCCATCGTGCCCGGCCTCCTCCATTTTTAAAAACTAGCTTCATTCCACCTCCAATTCTCCAGCTAGTTTCTTTAAAATGTGCAGAGGATATGTCATCATAAGTTTTTAGAGAAATCTCTAACTTGGAGAACAATTAACAAATGCACCATAATTTAAGTAGTCTTTGTTAATAGGTATTTAAGTCACGTCCAGTATTTTCTTTTTTTCTGAGACGGAGTCTCACTCTGTCACCCAGGCTGGAGTGCAGTGGCACAATCTTCGCTCACTGCAAGCTCTGCCTCTTGGGTTCATGCCATTCTCCTGCCTCAGCCTCCCGAGTAGCTGGGATTATAGGCATCCACCACCACGCCCAGCTAATTTTTTGTATTTTTAGTAGAGACGGGGTTTTACCGTGTTAGCCAGGATGGTCTCGATCTACTGATCTCGTGATCCGCCCACCTCGGCCTCCCAAAGCACTGGGATTACAAGCGTAAGCCACCGTGCCCGGCCCATGTCCAGTTTTAAACTATTCAAACAACACTGTGAGTATTCTAATTCCTTAGGATAAAGTCATCAAAGCAGAATTGCTAAGTCAAGGAGTCTGCATGTTTAAAGTTTTGATGTCAATAAAAGCATAATATTTCAATGAGTTAACGCAATTGAAGGAAGCATGGGTATGCAATGAAGAATGGCCTTGACCTTCAGGGATAACCACAGCAATTAGAAAGACACATATGTTCAGTGGGAGAAAACAGACCCCATTAACCTGCATTGTGTGGGCATTTCTGAAAATGAATGTCTGAACTTTCTCTTCTACTAAATAGGTTGGAAATGCTGAAGAAGATGGGTCGAATCTCCTCAGCTCCTGTCCCAGCAATGCCCCCACTGCAGTTTGGTCACCGTGAAAGCAGAGGCTGTTCTTCAATCACAGGATCTTAGAGTCAGAAGAGAGCTGTGGAAGCCCATCTCCTCACATGAGCTGCATCCCCTCCTAACAAGAACTTCTGCAGCTTGCAACAATGACTTCTGCCTAGCTGGGATTTCAGAGCATCTTGAATGTGTTTCTTTCAGCTGTAAGAGGTGCCATAGGAAAAAGGGATTCAGAGGTCAAATAACCTGGGATCACAATGGCTGGAAGTGTCTTGGCTATATGAATTCTCATTTTAAATGTTAATGTGCCTTGTGGGGCTCGGGGGGGCACATGGAGCACAGGGAGCACACTGGAGCAGCACGTGTGGCATTTCACAAGCTGACAGCGCTCCCTGTGGGATCACCAGTCCATGGGGACTACTCAGGCACAGCCCTCGCTTTTTTTCTTCCTTTTTTTTTGAGACGGGGTTTCGCTCTTGTTGCCCAGGCTGGAGTGCAATGGCACAATCTCGGCTCACTGCAACCTCTGCCTCCTGGGTTCAAGCGATTCTCCTGTCTTAGCCTCCCGAGTAGCTGGGATTACAGGCGTGCACCACCACAGCCGGATAATTTTTTTTTTTTTTAGTAGTGACAGGGTTTCACCATGTTGGTCAGGCTGGTCTCGAACTCCTGACCTCAGATGATCTGCCTGCCTCCTGACCTCAGATGATCCGTCTGACTCAGCCTCCTGAAGTGCTGGGATTACAGGCGTGAGCCACCACTCCCAGCCTAGCCCTCACTTTTTGATTCCCTCTGATACCAGGAACATGGTCAGACCCATGCTGAGGGTGCTCACTTTCCTCCACATCACTGCTTCCCAGGGTTACTGATCTGTGTCACTTGCAGCCCCTTCAGAGAGCAAGACCACATGGTCTGGTCTGTGTCTTGGCATTGTGCTCATCACAAACACGGTCCTTGGCATAATGCTGAGCGCCCAACAAATAAATGTGTGCTAAATACTGAATACCCAAGCCTGGAGCTGTGGAAGACTATGGTCTACTTGTTTCTAATGCACAGACTTTTGGTTGCACCATCATATTCGCGTGGCTGCAATGAAAGATGACTTTAGAAGAATGGGTTTGGTGAAGGCATTGAAAGGCTACTTACCTGCTGGACATTTGCCCCACGAAAACTATCTTCTAGAATTCGAACCATCTTTGTTCTCAATCTATGAACATTGTATAAGGCATCCTAAGGGCTACAGAAGCAATTCCCAACTGGTATTACAAGAAAATTGTTTTGAGGGCTATTTAATGGTTAAGTGTAGGAAAATCCACTCTTAGGGTGTTAACTGCCAACCATGAAACAAAATTAAAAAGGCTTTCTAAATGCAGTGTGGTATCCTGGGTTGGATCCTGGAGCATAAAAAGGAAATTACTGGAAAACCAGCAAAATTTAAAAAGTCTGTAGTTTAGGTAATAGTGTTGCACCAATGTTAAACTCAGTTTTGACAAATGCACCACGGTAATCTACTATGTTATACAGTAGGGCAAATGAAGTAAACAGTATTAAGGAATTCTCTGTACTATGTTTACTACTCTTCTATTAAGTCTAAAAATTATCCTAAACTATAACATTTTTAAAAAATAATAAACCGGTTTTTCATTTACTCCAGGCCATGCCAGAGTGTTCAATGTAAAACATACATCATGCATCTCCAGGAGGGGATGTTATTTCCATGCTTATCCCATATTCTCAAGCCCTGGTGAAAGGTTTAGTAACAGTATCTGCTATGGACTGCCATGCATGTAATTTCCTCAATTCTAGGCAAGAGGCTTTATGAATGCCAGTACATAGAGTTGGAAATGGAAACGCCTCAAAACAGCCTTCTATCCGCCACTCAGAAAAAGTGGCAGAGCCAAGTGACAATTGCAGGTTGTGCTTTTTCTTTCTTTCTTTTTCTGAGATGGAGTCTTGCTCTGTCACCCAGGCTGGAGTGCGGTGGCACGATCTCAGCTCACTGCAGACTGCACCTCCTGGGTTCAAGCGATTCTCCTGCCCTAGCCTCCTGAGTAGCTGAGATTACAGGTGCCCGCCACCACACCTGGCTAATTTTTGTATTTTTAGTAGAGATGGGGTTTCACCACGTTGGCCAGGCCAGTCTTGAACTCCAGACCTCAAGTGATCTGCCTGCCTCAGCCTCCCAAAGTACTGGGATTACAGGTGTGAGCTACCGTGCCCGGCCAGGTTATGCATTTTCTACCCTGGCACACTGATGACATAAAAAGAAATGAACAGTTAACATTTATATAGCACATATTACACAGCAGGTACTGCTCTCAGTGCTTCTCTTGGAATACTCTATTTAATCTTCTGACCACTTCAGAATAAAAACCAAAAAACATTTTTAAATAAGCCTCTGACTATAAAAATTAAAAAGTGGGAGTATTAAGTTATCTCAAAATTTTTCCCAAGCAGAGCTTGGGTGGGGCAGAGCTGAGGAAAGAACTCTGCCTGGGGGGGATCTGAGCGGACAGCCAGGAGTAGCCTGCAGGAGGCGCTAATGTTTTGCTGAATTCTTGCATTTGCTTAAAAATTATTCGCCTACATTTTATTCCAAAATAGATCCACACTTGTTTTACAGTAAAATGTTTCAAAATATTTGCCAGGTAAATTTCTTAATTTCTTCCTGAAAAATCTTTCAGAAAAACGACCACTTAAGGCAAGAGGCGCCTGTGGGGCACTGCCTCATAAAGCAGCCCCTCCCATCAGCTCTCCCGTGTGAGAGGCCTGAGCTGGGCACTCGCCAGGGTCCCCTCAGGCCTGAGAGGCCTGCACACTGTGCCTCTGCTGGCCCCTCCCAAACGCAGCGGAGAAACACGTGGTGAGGAGAACCAGGTATTCCCAGGGTTTAGGACACATCTGCTGGCCTCACGTGGAGCTCCTCTCCGGACCCAGCCTGCTCACCCAGGGGTTCCGAGTCCTTCTGGCCAGCTGTCCTGTGCACCATGGCTGGAAACGTGATAGTCAACTTGCTGTTGTGTTCCTTTCGGACAACGGATCGCCCGGTCCTGCGCAGGAGGACAGTTGTGATTGAGGAGACAAAAAACCCAGTAAGATATTTAATAACAGCAACGAGTGACTGCCCAGAGGCGTCTCACCTGGGGCAAGGGCCCTGATACTTACTTGCAGTGGGGACAGCGCTTAGCATTCATATGTGCCTTCCAGAAGAGAGCAATGAGCTTGCTCTTGCTCTCACACACGTTCTTTACCTGTTTTTTTAAAAAAAAGTCAGAGAACCTTGGAGTGCCATTTTGAAGAGAATCCAATATATTTACTTTATGGTTTTCACCTTTTATTTTTAACCAGAGGAAACACCCCCACCACCACTTTCTTAAACAAAATCTTCCATAGAACCCTAACATATTTGATCTCTGATAATTACTGAGTGACCTCTTTAAGCCTTCAGTTTCCTCAATTATAATATGGGAATAAGAGTAGTAACCACCTCAGTAAGCTCTTACTAAGATAAAGAATCATGAATGCAGTGGGGGCTTGAAATACAGTCAGTACTCAATAAGCGCTAGTTACCTTCACTTGTAAAAGGAAGCCCTCTGGATGCAGCTGGCCTGCCTCAGAAGGACCTCAGGGTTCTGAGGAAGGCACATCCACAGTCCAGCCACATAAGTGGCTCTGCACCTGGCAGCAGATGGGAACCATCTGGGAGCTTTTGTAACTCCACTTGGACCCTACCCCAGACCAATTAAATCAGCATTTCTGGTGTGAAACCCAGGCATGAAGTGAAGCAGATTTCAAGACTAGTATCACAGGTGAATTATCTACCCATTCATTCATTCGTTGAACAAATTAATACTTAGGCAGTGTATGGAGGGGAGAATAAGGTAGCGGTGGGTTAGAGAGAAGTGTTGGAGAAGGAAAAAAAGACCTGATGCCATTTTTTAAGAAGAGGCTTGCTGGATGCTATACCAAAATCATATGTCACATAATCCTCTCATTGGTCCTGCAGGTAGGCATTAGAGATTAGATAGTGGACACTCAAGGACAGTTGTGTAATTTGTGAGGTTGCAGGTCTCATGAGAGGCAGAGCTCAGATTCAAACTCAGGTCTACTTTGGGAAGCCAGAAGTATATGCAAAGGACAGCACAGAGGGAGAGTGATAAAATGATGCCCAAAACAGCACGGGAGAAAGACAATGTTAACTCACATGTGCGCCCTGGGACCCCAGGAGATTGTTCTGCACAATTTCAGTTGTGTATTGTTCTAATTCCTCCTGAATTTCACAGGCAGAGGGATCGGCATTTTCTTCCAGAAACTGGAAAACAAAGAGGAAAACTCCATTATCACAGTAATGTACACCTCCGATGAGCAGCACAACTGGGACCAGCCTCTCCAAGGGTGGAAAAGGTTCATTTGAAGGGAGAAAAAGAAACTATGGCTACTGTGTTGCACTTTCAAAACAGTGAGACAGCACTGCTGTTAAAAAATCAAACAAGGTCAGGCATGGTGGCTCACACCTGTAATCCCAGCACTTTGGGAGGCAGAGGCAGGCGGAACACTAGAGCTCAGGAGTTTGAGACTAGCCTGAGCAACATGGTGAAATCCTATCTCTACCAAAAATACAAAAAGTTAGCCAGGTGTGGTGGCATCCACTTGTGGTCCCAGCTACTTGGTAGGATGATGTGGGAAGATCGCTGGGAGGCGGATGTTGCAGTGAGCCAAGATCGCACCACTGCACTCCAGCCTGGGTGACAGAGCCAGACACCATCTCAAAAAAAAAAAAAAAAAACAATCAAATGACAACATCCTACTTCCAATAATGGTGGGCTGGATTCCCCAGACCAAACCTAAGACTGCAAAGAACCAAGATAGGTTAAAATATTTTAAAAATCTTAACGTTCTGAAGAGCTGACAGGACAGTGAGGAATAAATAACCAGAGCAAACTAAAGGGAAACTAGGAATCTAGCAAGATGAAAAAGCATGCAGCCACATGCGTTGATGCAGAGCTTTGGTGCCGTGCTGAGGCAAGACATCACTTGGTACACTCATGTGCCCCAGGGAATATGCCTGTGATGCTCCCCAGGAGCCCTGGCCTTGAGTACATTTTCCAGTGCAGCAATTTTGACTTTTTATTCACAAACTCTCAAATGATGTAGGAAACAGAAATGAAAGTCTTAACCTAAGCTGGGCACAGTGGTGCCTCTGCAGTCCTAGCTACTCCAGATGCTGAGGCAGGGGCTCGCTTGAGCCCAGGTGTTTGAGGCTGCAATGCGCTATGATCGTACCTGTGAATTGCCACTGCACCCCAGTGCTTGCCTAAGCAAAACAGTGAGATCCTGCCTTTAAAAAGAACAAATTTAAAAACCTAAAGCTTTTTTAGTATAAGGTTAGAAATCTAACAGGAAGCCATCATTCTTCGCCCCCCAACACATAAACGTAGTAAGCTGGAACACAAAGGACTATACTATCAGGAACTACCAGCCCTTGTACAATCATTCAGGCCATCCAGGGAGCTTTAAGCGTTGAACCTGGATAATGACAGACCCAAGTTGGCATCAGTACCATGCACACAGCAGAAGCAATGAGAATCTTCTCTGGAGAAGGCAGCATCATCCTAGCCCTCAAATTATTCCCATAAATAATTTTTATTTTTACATTGATTTTTATAATTATTAGAAAACTAGAGGTAGCATCTTGTTAAGTTGCCCGGGCTGCTCTTTAACTCCTGGGCCCAAGCAATCCTCCCACCTCAGCCTCCCAAAGTGCTAGGATTACAGGCATTAGCCACTGTGTCCAGCCCCAACAAAGAATTTTTAAAGGTGAATGGCAGACAAACTGTCAAAAATAAATACACAAGGGGACAGGGAAAGGAAGGAGGGTTTTGGGGACATAAACAATATGCTGACATTGAACTGGACTCTAAGGGTGATAGTTACTTTGTATTGGACTGTACATATAATCAATGCATTTCTGTGTATATTTTACAAAAAAAAGTTTAAGGTATAATAGGAGGCACCATGAATAATTTTATGCCAATAAATCTGAAACTTTAAATGAAATGGGGAAATTCCTAGAAACATATAACTTACTGTGAGCACTGGTTTAAGAAAATTCTTTCTCTCTCTCAATCTCTCTTTTGGACAAATTTGACCATGAGTTAACTTTTTAGCTCTGTTCCCTCGGAAATGTAATAAAAGTAGAAATAGGCCAGGCACGGTGGCTCACACCTGTAATCCCAGCACTTTGGGAGGCCAAGGCAGGCGGATCACCTGAGGTCAGGAGTTGAAGACCAGCCTGGCCAACATGGTGAAACCCCATCTCTACTAAAAATACAAAAAATTAGCCGGGCATGGTGGCGTTTGCCTGTAGTCCCAGCTACTCAAGGAGGCTGAGGCAGGAGAATCGCTTGAGCCTGGGAGGCGGAGGTTGCAGTGAGCCAAGATTGCGCCACTGCACTCCAGCCTGGGCAACAGAGCAAGACTCTGTCTCAAAAAATAAATAAATACAAATAAATAAATAAAAGTAGAAATGTCAGTTGTGTTATTAGGCAACACTACTGATGGTAAAAATGACCCCAATTGGTTAGGCTATATCTGGACTGGAAAGACTACAGCTCTGAGCTTCCCTGGGTCCTAGCTGGGCATATCCTAGGGTCCCTGGAAGCACAGCTCGTGGAACTGTTAGAAACGATATTGATTCCTTTCTGGGAGATGGGGCTTCTAGGCCAGGGTGGCTCCCATAGCCGCTGATGTGATCTCGTTCCTTTGCGTTTGAGCAGTCGTCTGTCATGTGGGGAGCCAAAGACAACTAGTCCCTGTGAGGACACCTGCTGAAGAGAAATGTGTGGCACTGCCCTGCTGGCATACTATGTCTTCAATCTCCTCCAGGGTGTTTTAAAGAGAGAATTATCTAACTTGGCTAGGCACAGTGGCTCATGCCTGTAATCCCAGCACTTTGGGAGGCCAAGGTGGGTGGATCACTTGAGGCCAGGAGTTCAAGACCAGCCTGGCCAACATGGTGAAACAGTGTCTCTACTAAAAATACAAAAATTAGCTGGACGTGGTAGCATACGCCTATAATCCCAGCTACTTGGGAGGCCGAGGCACCAGAATCACTTGAACCCGGTAGGCGGAGGCTGCAGCGAGCCAAGATTGCGCCGCTGCACTCCAGCTTGGGCAACACAGTGAGACTCTCTCTCGAAAACAAAGAATTATCTTACTTATTTTATGAGGCTGACACAATCTAGATACCCAAACCCAAAAAGACAATAGGAGAAAGGAAATATAAATCAATCTCACTCATGATTACAGAGGCAAAAATCCCAAGTAAAATATTAAGAAATCAAATCCTACAACATATTAAAAAGGTAATATATCATAAACAATTTGGGTTTATCCCAGGAATCCCAGGTTAGTTTAACATTAGGAAAGGAATGGAGTCATTCACCATGTTAGCTGGTTTAAAAGGAGCCAAATTATCTGAAAATTTCAGTATATATTGAAAAGGTATTTGATAAAATTTAATATTTAGTGACCACAGCAAAATAGGAATACAAAGGAGCTTCCTTAATCTGATTAAAAGCTCAGTAAACACCATACTTTCTAGTGAAATGTTGAAAGGGTTCACTATTTTAAGGGTACAATTTATTTATATTTTGAAACCATCTCAAATTTATAGAAAAACTCCAAGTATTTCCAGAAATCTATCTTTCTTGAACCATTTGACAGTACACTGCTGATCTGATATACCATCAACTCCAAATACTTTGGTGAACATTTTCTATAAACATGGACACTCACAAATATGACCATGATACAATCATCAAAAAATGGTAACTTAGCATTGATAAATTATTACCTTCTAATCCTCAAACACCATTCAAATTCTGCCAACTCCTTTAGTAATATCCTTTACAGGCTGGGAGTGATGGCTCATACCTGTAATCCCAGGACTCTGGGAGGCTGAGCCAGGTGGATCGCTTGAGGTCAGGAGTTCAAGACCAGCCCGGCCAATACGGCAAAACCCCGTCTTGACTAAAAAAATACAAAAATTAGCTGGGTGTAGTTCCAGCTACTCGTGAGGCTCAGGTGGGAGATCACTTGAACCCCGGAGGCAGAGGTTGCAGAGAGCCGAGATAGTGCCACTGTACTCTAGCCTGGATGACAGGGCCAGACTCTGTCTCAAAATAATACTACTAATGTCCTTTATAGCAAAAGTATCCAGTTTAGAGCCACCTGTTAACACTTTTTAGTCTCCTTTGTTTAGAATAGTTCCTTAGTCTTTAGTCATTAACAGTTTTGAAGATTAAAGGCAAGTTTTATAGAATATCCCTCAATTGTGGGCATGTCTGATGTTTCCTCATTATCAGATTCGGCTAACACATCTTTGGCAGGAATATCCAGAAGCACTGTTGTGTTCTTCTCACTGCATCCTATAAGGGGGTGCATGATTTCAGTCAGTCCCATCAGGTAGGTTTCACTTTGATCACTTGAGTAAGGGGGTGACTGCCAGGCAAGAATTCTTCTCCATGGTAGGTAAAGTTATTCTCCCTCTGACCTTCGTAATTAAAAAAAATTATGTGTGTGTATGGGAGGGAGGGTACTTTGAAAGTGCGTAAGTAGCCTATTACTTAAACTTTCAGTCACTCAATTCATTCTTTCATTTATATCAACATAAAAGTAGGTTCATGGATTCCTACTTCATTCGATGGGTTATAATCACTTAGTATCATCATTTATTATGATGCTCAAACTGTCCTAGATTTGGCCAGAGTGGGCCCTTTACACAGGCTTTTGTGCCCTGTGGACATGTCCCATCGTTCTTTGAGCACACACTTCCTTTCTGGCCTGTGACATTCCAGGCTGGTCTTGTACTTTCTCTGTCCCAGGTCTAGATCAGCCATTTCTCCAAGAAGCTTTTTCAGTGGAGAATAGTATTTAGAAAACAAGAAAGGGGTGCTAGGTGTGCCTATTACTATCACTCCTCTGAGCCCTTTCAGGGACAGGGCCAGGGGAAAATACATGTGTACACACACACTTTATACCAGAACTTTTCATTTCATTTTAACAATACAGGATTAATTCTGTCTTCTTTCTTTCATATATTTGTAACTCTCTTTTCTGATAGTTAAAACCTGGCCCCCACTATCCTTAAGTACATATTCAATCAATTAAGTACTTATTCATCAATGTCTCTCTCCCCCCATATGTATCCACTCTCCCACCACTGCCGCCGTCATCCCCTCCGCTGTGTGGAGCCTTCACCCAAATTGGGCTCAAGCTCCACATGAGCCCACCCTCCTTGTGGACCCCTCCTTATCATATTTGGGCTCATACACCCCATGCTGGGCCACCCTGCACAGACACCCTCTCACCTGATTTGGACTCTCACACTCTAAGCTGTGCCTTTATCTGCAAATGAACATCCTCCTTACCCTATTTGAGCTCTGGTATTCTGCACAGGGCTGCCCACACGTGCAGGGATCCCCTCTCACTCTGCTCTGGCTGAGTCCCTGTGCAGGGACACCCTTCCCACAAAGCTTTGCTCACTCTGCTGGGGCTCAGACACCACATACTAGGCCATGTCTCTTTGTGGAATCCCAGCTTGCTCCGCTCACCTAATGTCTTCAGGACTGAAGTATCCAAGAAGAGGGAGGAGAACAGGAAAGGGGAACAACTTTTCTATGTGACAAGAAATAAGACAAAGATACCCACTACCACTTCAACACAGTAATGTAGATCCTAGCCATCAAAAGAAAACATATAAGGCTTGGAAAAGAACAAAAAGGCCAGTATTTGCAGATAGGATTGTATTGAAAATCTAAAAATATCTACAGATAAACTATCAGAATTGATGAGATAATTTTGCCACGTCACTTCATAAATAATCGAAAACATTTTTACATATCAACAAACAAAATGAAATTTTAAATAAGGTATTTTTAATAGCACCAGAAATTCTCATGTAAATATTAACTATGAAAAAAAATCTCTTTACAATAGAGATCTGATCATCCCCACTTTATCCAAAAGTAACCAGCCAGAGAAATTAGGCAAGAAAAAGAAAAGGCATCCAAACTGAAAAGAAGGATGTAAAAATGTCCCTGTTTACAGATTACATATTCTTTTTTTTTTTTTTTTTTTTGAGATGGAGTCTCACTCTGTCGCCCAGGCTGGAGTGCAGTGGCGTGATCTTGGCTCACTGCAAACTCCGCCTCCTGGGTTCACGCCATTCTCCTGCCTCAGCCTCCCGCGTAGCTGGGACTACAGGCACCCGCCACCATGCCCGGATAATTTTTTTGTATTTTTAGTAGAGATGGGGTTTCATCGTGTTAGCCAGGATGGTCTTGATCTCCTGACCACCCGCCTCGGCCTCCCAAAGTGCTGGGATTACAGGCATGAGCCACCACACCCAGCCGACATAATCTTATAAATAGAAAAACCTAGACTCTACCAAAAACCTCTTAGAACTCATAAACAAATTCAGTAAAGTTGCAGGATAAAAAAAATCAGTAGCATTTCTACACACAAACAATGAATTAGCTGAAAAAGAAATCAAGAAAGCAATCCCATTTATAATAGCTACCAAAAAAATACCTAGGAATAAATTTAACCAAGGATGTGAAAGACTTGGAAAACTGCAAAACACTGACAAAAGAAACTGGAGAGGATACAAATGGAAAAACATCCCATACTTATAGATCAGAGTAATTAATATTGTTAAAATTACTACACTACCCAAAGCAATTTACAGATTCAGTACAATCCCTATCAAAATACCAATGACATTCTTTGCAGAAACAGAAAAAAAAAAAATCGTAACATTTGTATGGAACCACAAAAGACCCTGAACAGCCAAAGCAATCTTGAGTAAAAAGAACAAAGCTGGAGGCATCACACTACCAGAATTCAAAATATACTACAAAGCTGTAGTAACCAAAACAGTAGGGTACTGGCATGAAAACAGAAACACAGGCCAATGAAAACAGAGAACCCAAAAATTAATCTACATATCTACAGCCAACTGATTTTTGCAAAAGGTGCCAAGAACATACACTGGGGAAAAGGACAGTGCCTTTAATAAATGATGCTGGGAAAACTAAATATCCATATGCAGAAGAATGAAACTAGATCTCCACCCCTCCCCTTTATAAAAATCAACTCAAAATTGGGTCTGGAAAAATATTTTATGAATCAGACCTCAAAGCACAGGCAACAAAAGCCAAAATAAACAAATGAGATTATATCAAACTAAAAAGCTTCTGCACAGCAAAGTAGTCAGTCAACAGAGTGAAAAGACAACCTACAGAATAGGAGAAAATATTTGCAAACTATTCATCTTAGAGACAGAGGCTTAATATTTAGAATATATAAGGAACTCAAACATCTCAACAGCAAAAATCCCAAACAATTTGATTAAAAAATGGGCAAATGATCTGAACAAACATTTCTCAAAACACATACAAATGGCCAACAAATATATGAGAAAATGTTCAACATCACTAGTCATTGAGAAAACACAAATCAAAACCACAATAAGGTTTCATCTCATCCCATTAGGATGGCTATCCCCAAAAGACAAAAAAAAAAAAAACAAATGCTAGGGAGGATGTGGAGAAAAGGGAACTCTTATACACTGTTGGTGGGAATGTAAACTAGAATAGCCACTATGGGAAACATATGAAGGTTCCTCAAATAACTACAAATAGAACTACCATATGATCCAGCATCCCACTATTAGGCATTTATCCAAAGGAAAAGAAATTGGTATATCAAAGAGATACCTGCACCCCCATGGTTACTGCAGCACTATTCACAATAGCCAAGATATGGAACCAACCTAGATGTCCAACAATAGATAAAGGGATAAAGCAAATGTGGTATATATATACACAATGGAATACTATTTGGCTATAATAAAGCATGAAATCCTGTCATTTGCAACAACATAGATAGAACTGGAGGACATTATGTGAAATAAGCCGGGAACAGAAAGTTAAACACTGCACATTCTTACTCATATGTGGAAGCCAAAAAAAAAGTTGATCTCATAGAAGTAAAAGTAGAATAGAGAATACTAGAGGCTGAGAAGGGTGGGGAAAAGAGGGGAACAGGAAGAGATTTGTTAAAGGAGATAAAATTACAATTAGACAGGAGGAATAAATTCTAGTGTTCTACACCATTATAGGATGACCATAGCTAACAATAATATAGTTTCAAACAGCTAGAAGGAGAATATTGCATGTTTGCAACACAAAGAAATGATAAATGTTTGAGAGGACAGATATGCTGATTATCCTGATCTGATCACTATACACTGTCTGTATCACACCATCACTATGTACCCCATAAAATATGTGTAAATATTATGTGTTAATACAAAAAAAGACCAAAAAAACCAAATACAAGAAGTAAACAAAGTAAGCATTACCAATAAGTGAACAACCTGACATCATATGCCTCCTAAAATGATGCAATACAAAGTACCCTGTATCATGTAGGTTGTATTCTTGCCGAAATGTGAATCTAATTACAGGAAATAATCAGACAATCGAAAATGTAAGAAATCCTATAAGACAACTGGCCTTGAGTCTCCAAAAAAATCAGTATCATGAAAAAGAATTTTCTACATTACAATGTTCTACTTTAAGACAGATCAAAGAGATGTAACAATCAAAAGCAATGTCTTTTGATTGAATAAACCTTGATTGAATCCTTGGTCCAGAAAATCAGAAAAAGCTCATAAATTGATTAAATGGTATTTCACCATTGTTTCTATGAACATTCCTTTTATTATTCTTATAGCTTCCTGTTTTCACACTCAGCTATTGGTATCCACTTATAAGATACAAAGATCAAACGTTCTAGTGACTATGGGCATGGTAACTACGACAACATACAAGCATCTCTTGTTCCCCACCACTTTGCCTTTCCTGATTTCTGTGACCACCACTACCCACCTACCCTGTTCAGAATTCTCTCAAGCTCGTAGACTGCTTGTAGGGCCCCGACTTCCAGAACCCTCAGCTGGCAGAGTAAGAGGTGAATCACGGCCCGGGGACAAGTCAGCATGTGGCAGTTTAAACAAGAGCCCCGAAGCAGCAGGTACAGCTTCTGAAGAGAGGGAATAAAAACAAACAGGATATTAGAAAGAGACACAGTAGTCATGGTGATTTTCAGTATCCTCACAAGTTTCTTTATGTAGTCAGTCTATTCCTTTAAAAACTCTACTTCAGCCTACATGCTTAGAAAGGCCTTTGTTATCTTAAGAACCAGATAAATATTCCCCTCTATTTTCTTTTAAGGTTTTATTTTAATCCATTTAGACTTGAAATTTACTGTGGGTGTACAACCTGAGGTAGAGAAATATCTTTATTTTATTCCAAGATTTAATTAAGAGACTTCTCAGCCAGGTGCAGTGGCTCACGCCCATAATCCTAGCATTTTGGGAGGCCAAGGTGGGCGGATCACTTGAGGCCAGTCGCTTGAGACCAGGAGTTTGAGACCAGCCTGGTCAACATGGTGAACCTGTCTCTTGTAATTTTTGTAAAAATACAAAAATTAGCTGGGCATGATGGCACGTGCCTGTAATCCCAGCTACTCGGGAGGTTGAGGCACAAGAATCACTTGAATCCAGGAGGCAGAGGTTACAGTGAGCCAAGATCGAGCCACTGCACTCCAGCCTGGGAGACGGAATGAGACACTGTCTTAAAAAAAAAAAAAAAAAAAAAAAAGACACTTCTCTTTAACATGATTAACAGACAAAAATCATGTCCATGTATACCAATATATGTGTAGCTTAAAAAAAAAATCCTGGAGGTGAGGTTAGCTGAAATAAAAAGCTGAAAATGTACCAGCATGACTCTAGACAGGAGCTTCATTCTGACCTCACTGCTGGGCTTTCTGGGGCTTTGCTTCTCCTGCCACCACACAAGTGCCTATAGAGACACCCGAAGGGCTCAGGGAGACCCTGAGAATACTGAAATTCTCTCTATTACCAGGCAGGTGCCACTGAGATTTCTGAAGAGCACAAAGACCCTGAAACAAAAGGTGTAGGGGATGAATCTGAACTCTCCCCGACCCTCCACACAAACGGAATCAGGCTGTGGCTCTACTCAACTGGAATCAAACTGATATTCATTTATTTAGGGCCACAGGGTAAGTTGAAGTTATTGTATTTGGCTCAAAGCTTCAAAATCTCATTCTACAGAATGCTTTCATTGGAGTGCCTGGGGCTTAACCTCCTTAGACCACTCTTGTGGGAGAGAGGCAGCACTCACAAATCCCACCAGCAGCCTGAGACCCACACAACTAAGGCAGCGCTTACATCGAAGAGGAGAGGATTATACACCGTGAGTGGGAGCTCAATGTGGCCCAGGTGCCCAGAACAGTTGCTGAAGTCCTGCACGCAGGTGGAGCACACCTCTTTGGAATCTGCAGGGCCCAAAGCTAAATCGTACAGGCCGTTTGCCGATGGGTTCCCCAGGCTGTCCAGGTACCGAGGGTTCGTAATGGATTTAACACTTAATTTCCTAAGGGGATAAAAAAGACCAAGAGGAAAGTTAAGGTTACCAACCTCTCTGATGTTTCCTTTCCAACACAAAACTATAGTTAAATGATTATTTAATGCCTGTTTGATAGCTCTGGAGGGCACAATCTCTGTCTGTCCTTCTCACTAGCGCACCCCAACACTAAGTGCGGTGTTGGTACCCAATAGTTAATAAATACGTATGTGCTAAATGAATAAGTCATAAAATACATATGTGCTAAATGAATGAGTGGTAACTTCTTAAAAACAGATTTAGAACAAAACTTGCACTAAGTACATTGGTAAACTGTTTATAAAAAGGAGTTAAGCATCTACTATACACTGACTGCTTCACAGGCAGCATTATCCTTTTTTTTTAAACAAGGTCTCACTCCTGTTGCCCAGGCTAGAGTGCAGTGGTGCAACCTCAACTCACTGCAGCCTCGAACTCCTGGGCTCCAGTGATCCTCCCACCTCAGCCTCCCGAGCAGCTGGGACCACAGACATGTGCCACTATGCCCAACCAATTTTTCGATTAATATTTTTTTGTAGAGACAGGATTTTGCCGTGTTACCCAGGCTGGTTTTTTGGGTTTTTTTTGTTTTTTTTTGGAGACAGAATCTCGCTCTGTCACCCAGGCTGGAGTGCAGTGGCACGATCTCGGCTCACTGCAAGCTCCGCCTCCTGGGTTCATGCCATTCTCCTGCCTCAGCCTCTCCAAGTAGCTGGGACTACAGGTGCCCAACACCACGCCCGGCTAATTTTTTTTTGTATTTTTAGTAGAGACGGGGTTTCACCGTGGTCTTGATCTCCTGACCTCGTGATCCGCCCGCCTCGGCCTCCCAAAGTGCTGGGATTACAAGCGTGAGCCACCGCGCCCGGCCCCCAGGCTGGTCTTGAACTCCTGAGCTCTAGAGATCCGCCTGCCTCAGCCTCCCAAAATGCTGGGATTACAGAAGTGAGCCACCAAGCCTGGCTGCATTATTTCGTCCTGATCTTAATCCTCTGAAATGGTCATCACTACATGTACTTTTCAGAGGACAAAACCAAGGCTCAGGGAAGTTAGGTGATTGAATCCAGGTGACACAAACAGAATGTGGGGGAGGCAGGATATGGAATAGACTTAACTCCAAAGCCCACCCAGTTCAATGAAGGGAATGTGATGCAACAATCCCTGTATGCAGAAACAGTAAATGTGACAACATTAAACACATTTAGTCAAACCTTAAAAAAGGTTTCATCACATTTTATGTTTGGTTTGAAAGGTGCTCCCATAGGACACAACTATGTTTAGTAGGCTAACTTTGCTTTTACAACTTTCTCCTTTCTGATTTAGAAAATAAAGACAAAGAAACCATCCCAATCTGACAGCCTAGAGGAAATCTGAAGGTTGAAATGAGAGTCCCCTAATGATGTAAGCACTCCCTTTAATAAAGCACAAGAATAGTGTCAAGTTTTCATGAGTGGTGACATGTTCTGAGTGTAAAACAGTGTTAGTCTATCAGGAACTAAGCTGCTCAGCTCTAGAAGATTCTATGTTGCATGGCCAGTGTCACTCTAAGGGCCAAGGCGACAGCGAGGCAGATCTGCTGCTGTGGCTCTTGTCTATATGGTCACCTTGCTGAGAGTAAGCTAATTTCACAAGAAACTTGGTCTAACTCAAAAGTTGTGCGTATGGTCTCTTCCCACAAATCTAGAGTCCACCTGCAACCCTGAACTGGGTAACATTGAAGAAATTACTTACCTTTTGTTCTTTAATCTTCATTTTTGAAACAGTAATAAAATATATATAAATTCATCATCTTAACTGTTTCAATTAGTACAGTGCAGTGGTATTAAGTACATTTGCATTGTGCTACCATCACCACTCTCCATCTGCAGAACCCTTTTTCATCTTGCAAAACTGAAACCCTGTACCCATTATACAGTAATTCTTCATCTCCTCCGCTACCATCATTTTACTTTCTGTTTTGATTAATCTGACTACTCTAGGTACCTTATATTAGGTGGAATCACACCGTACTTGTCCTTTTGTGACTGGCTTATTTCACTTAGCACAGTGCCCTCAAGGTTCATCCATGTTATAGGATGTGTCAGAACTTTTTTCCTTTTTTAGGGCTGAACAATATCCCACTGCATGTATATACCACATTTTATCTATCAACCCATCCATTGATAGACACTCGGGTAGTTTCCACTTTTTCACTATTGTGAATAATGCTGCTATGAACATAGGTATACAAATATCTCTTTGAGACCCTATTTTCAATTCCTTGGATACATATCCAGAAGCAGAATTGCTGGATCACATGGTAATTAATTTTGTCTTTAGTTTTTTGAGAATCCACCCTACTGTTTTCCATAGTGGTTGCACCATTTTACATTCCCACTAATGGTATACAAAAAGGTTCCACTTTCTCCACACCCTTGTCAACACTTACTACTTTCTGTTTTTTTGATAGTAGCACCCTACTGGATTTGAGGAGCTTTTTATTTGCATTTCCCTAATAATTGGTGATGTTCAACATCTTTTCACATACTCACTGGCCACCCGTATGTCTTCTTTGGAAAAATGTCTATTTAAGTCCTTTGTCCATTTTAAAATTGAATTTTGCGTTGTTGTTGAGTTGTAGGAGTTCTTTTTATGTTCTAGATATCAATCTCTCATCAGATATATAATTTACAAATATTTTCTCCCATTCCATGGGTTGCCCTTTCACTCTGTTGACTGTGTCCTTTGATAACTACCTAATTTTTTTCTCACCTGAAGTCTGGGCATCACAGCAGCTCTATCAGGATGATTAGAAGATAACATATAGAAAATACAGTGTCTGGAACAAAGTTCCTCTCTGTTTGTAGAGAAGAAAGTCCCTCTCACCATTACAGGAGTGGGATGAAGAGTAGGGGCAACTAGCAAGGATTCCACCAGAGACAGTAGAGTTTGAGATCAATAGACTTAGGTTTGAAGATGACCTTTGCCACTTCCTAGAGAGACATTTTGTTCTCTAGGCCTGAATTTTTTACTGGAGGTGCCACCACAAATGAGTGTTAAGAACTGAGAATGGGTGTCGTTAAGGACTGAAAGTGCCAAGCACTGAGCAGCTAGCTCCTCCATCCATCTATTCACACACTCAACAAATACCCAGAGTGCTCACTGTGTGCCAGACAGTGTTAAGTGCTAAGGAAACAGACAAGAACTGCTATGCTTACAGGCCTTACATTCTGTTGGAGGAAGGGGAACAGACACAAAATAAATGTATAGTCTGTTCGATGGCAGAAAGGGCTATGACGAAAAATAATGCAGGGAAAGGGAAGAGCGGAGTAGGCAAGTGGTCCTAGAAGCCCACTAAGGAGGTACTTGGGCAAAGGCTGAAGGAGTTGAGGGAGCAGGCCATACAGTCACCTGGGCAGAGGGTTTTACAGGAGGAAGAAGCAGGGAGTGCAAAGGTCCTGAGGTGGATGTGTGCCCGTGGTGCTCTGGATGCAACCAGGAGGTCAGGGTAGCCGGAATAGAGGTGAGATCAGAGAGGTAACAGGAGACTGAAATGACCCCTCCAGGCCATTTTTAAAGACTTGGTTTTTACACTGAGTGAGATGGGAAGCTATTACAACCTGGCACAATAAAAGGTGGCAGAATTATTGAAATGTCTCAATCCTAAAGCTGTTTGAAAACTCCACAATTATCTTTTTAAAAATTCAGGCAACTTAAAACACTTCGGCTTTTGGATGAAACCGTATCCACTTACGGGGGTGATGATATAATTGGAATTTCTGGGCTAGCACACTGTTACCAATGATACCAGAGCTGTGGCTCGGGAGTTTGTTCATCCATTTATTCAGACTTGAGGATAAAAGACAAGAGTGACATATATAAGAAGCTGAAGGATAGTGGAGGAAAACAAATATACATAAGCACAAAAAGTCACTAAAGCACCATGACAGACAACTGTACCATGTGCAAAATGACCTCAGAAAATGAGGGAGGTGAACTGAGCTTTCAGGTGTGTGTGTTGGGTAGGGGACAGAAGGAAGTACCTCCTTTCGGCTGAAAGGACACTGCATGAGGAGGGAATAGCTTAAAGAAAGGCCCAGATGTTGAAATATGATGGCGGTTTCTGGAATATGCAGGTGGTTTAATAGGGCTGAAGAAGGGATGATGTTATAGCTAAAATCAGCATTGGCCTGATCATAGGAGACTTTGCAGGCTATGCTAAGAAAATATACTTTATCTGAGGGAAATGGAGAACATTTGGAGGGTTTTAAGGGTGACAGTAACATGACTACATTTGCACTTTGCAAGAATAATTTTGACAGCAGTGTGGAGTATGCACTTGAGAGGTGTAAGGGGAGGGTGGAAGGAAAAGACAATTCAAATATGAGATAAGGGCCAGAGGCAACACAGTAGCAATTGGGAGAAAAACGAGACTAAGAACAAATAGACATGTAGGTGACACAAAGTAAGAGCCCAATAAATAAGTTAGACGTCAGGAGAGATCTAGAATTATTTTCCAGTTTCTAGTGACTATTTTGCACTAGGTACACCATTTTGGAGGGGTAAGTAACCCCTCCCTTCGAAGAGGGATGCCATGTTGAGTTTTTTTTTTTTTTTTTTGAGATAGACTATTGCTCTGTCGCCAGGCTGCAGTGCAGTGGCGCAATCTCGGCTCACTGCAACCTCCGCCTCCTGGGTTCACGCCATTCTCCTGCCTCAGCCTCCCGAGTCGCTGGGACTACAGGTGCCCGCTACCACGCCCAGCTAATTTTTGTATTTTTAGTAGAAACGAGGTTTCACCATGTTGGCCAGGGATGGTCTCGATCTCCCGACCTCGTGATCCGCCGGCCTCGGCCTCCCAAAGTGCTGGGATTACAGGCGTGAGCCACCGTGCCTGGCCATGTTGAGTTTTTGATATGCATTTACGATCTCTGTGTAAAATTCAATTAAAGATGTACAGACAGCTGAACAAATGGGTCTGAAAATCAGGGAAATAAATTTGCGCTGGGGATTTAAATTTGAGACTATAAATCATGAAAGTGGTGAGATCGTCTAGGGGCAATATTTACCATGAAGAAAACATTACCAGAATAGAATCTTGAAGAACATCAACATTTAAGGAGTAAAACGAGGGACAGACCTTGCTCACCAATGTGTCATTAACGCCTAGCTTGGTGCCTGGAAAAAACTGGATGCTCAATAAATGTTTGTGGGGAGGAAGAGAGGGAGGTAGAAGTATTTGTCATAAAAATAGGAGAACTTGAAGACAAATAAGGTTCTGGAAGAAAGGAAAGTTTCAAGAGAGTGCATTGGAGAATGTCAAATGCTACCTTGATCAAAATGAAGACTAAAGAGAGTTCCCTTGGTTTAACAACCAGACCCAGAATATAGTGGGGTCCTAGCAAAGAGAAGTTAAAGCCTGAACTGACACTTGAAGGACAATCATTTTACAAACAAGAGGAAACTTACTACGTGCCTAATTAACCATGTCAGGTACATTATGATTAATTCCACAAATGCTTGTTAGTTAACAAGGAGACTGGCAGATGATAACGCTGCAGACCAGGACCCTCCCCACCCTTATATTCCCCCACCCCCAGCGCAAACTCTTTCCCCCAGCCCCACCGGACTCTTATCTAGGCAGTCCACGCCGGCCCAGGAACGTTCCCAGAACTACGGCTCCCAGCAGGACAAGCGCCACACAAGCATGGACTCAAACGATAGACTGGGCGCAAGGGCTTCTGGGAATCGTAGTTTAGGGCGCCGACCTCAAGAGCCAGGCTGGGCACGCTACCCGACCAACTCCTTACTTGAGCTCTTCAGCCGAATACATCCCGAAGGAAATGCCCTGCAGCCGCCGCCAGGGCATGTTCTTGGAGATCAACATCCTCTAGGTCCGTTTTGAATTCCGCCACCCAGAGAGACGTTCACTCACCACCTGACTATTCTTAATTCACCCTCAAGCCCGAAGTCACCACGCGATTCAAAGTGCGCTTGCGCGCGGAAGCGGTCGCAGGAACGACTTTACGTGGATAAGATCACTTCTGCATGGGGGGGGAACAAATAGTTTTACGACTCTCTGCTCGCTCTTTTGTTTTGAAAACAATCAAAGATACATAAGACATCAAAATAATCATTTAGGAAAATTCCTCCGAGGCAAATCGGGTGTATAGAGCTTTTAGCTTCCGTGACAAAGTCCTTCAAACCATGAGCTTGCAACCTCCCATTTTATGATTGCTTCCGTCTTCTTCCGCTTCAGCCAATAGCGGAGCTGTTCCCTGCTCCCCGCCCACTTCGCCCCACCTTCCTGAAGGTCGAGGAACGCTTTCCCAACATGCTCTGCAGAGAAGTCAAAGATGGCGGCCGTAGCTGCTGTTCGCTGGTTGCGGCTCCGCAGCAGGCTTGGCCAGCCGCTGACGGGTCGGCGGGCGCGTCTGTGTGAACAGGCACGCAGCTGCAGGTAAGAGACGCTCAGGGTATCCGCGAAGAAGACCGCGGAGTCACCTTAGTCCTGTGTTTCCCAGCTGGCTGTGGAAGTAGGCACGAAGAAGTGGTTTGCTCATGCGCGCCCTTACGGCCGCGTGCCCTTAAGACCAGGTACGCGGAGGTGGCCCTTTGAAATAGGGTTCGCGACGCGTTTGTTCGTTAGAGAAATACTTACTGGTTGCTTGCAATATTCTGTAGTTAACACCATCCGCAAAGCTAGGACCCTGCTCTCGTGAAGCTTGCGTTCCAGTGAGTGTGGCTATTAGCAACACTACACCAAATTAAAAATTATCCGCCATTACTCATTTTAACCCAATCAGGAGGAGCGAGGAGAACGTACAAGATCTTCCCAAATAAAAGGCAGTCTCTGGTCGCCACCGTGGGGACTTTGGCTAAAGAAGTTATCAGGTTTTCATAAAAGCAGAAAAGTCTGAAAGATGTGACCATGCCCTTTGATCTGTGATAGTTATAGCTTGGAACATGTATGACCTATTTGTGTAATTTTTTTTTTTTCACTCAGTAGAAACAATGGCATTGTGGGAATATGAGAGGCAGTAATTTGTAGTGGAAACTTGCTAAAAGCCTAATTTTATTTTTAGTGTTTGCCATTCACTTAATTGGATGATAGTAGACAGATTTCCCCATCTGCAGACTGGAGTTGGTAATAACCATCCGAAAAGTTTGTGAGGTAGAAGTGGGATATGTAATTTACAATATGTTTTTTATATGTATTCTCCCTTAGTTCCCCTCAAGAAACAGAAACCACTTCATCTGATACTGCAGAAACCTTTGTGCTGCCATTCAATGCCAGTCCAGTCCTCCGTTTCCTGGTAGCCATCATTAGCATTTTTCTACTCATTTTGTTTGCCTGAAGTAGAATCTCTCCCTCAGCATCCGTTCTTAAAATAGCTGTGATCTCTGTTTTAAGGTCATGAGAAACAAATAGTGTGACTTGAAAGAGTTGATCTCTTTCTGAAATGTCCTTAACATAGAGGGGTATTCTTGTTTTAAAATGATACCTGAAACCAGATACTGCTGGAGGAAGTATCTTTCTATGCAATCACATCTTGACAATTTTCTGAATGTTACTGATGCCATTTAGTAAGGGGAAACACAAGATAATACTAACCGTGCACGTTATCTGTGTGGTGTGTTGACTGTGTTTTTAGTGTGATCAGAACACTTAAACAGAACACTTAAAAACTCAGTCATGGGCCAATGATTCTATATTTTGGTTTAAAAAGGATTTCATATTGAACCTCTGAAGATAGAAAATATCAGCAATTCCAAGTCTAAATCAGGACTTATGTATTCGGTACGTTCTTGATTGTTGAAAGAAGTGGAATGAGAAGCCATGGGTGATCTTCCCTATGTTGTAATAGCTTTAAGTGAGGTAGTCCTTTCTGATCAGGGCAGTATCTGTATAGAAGCAAGAGCTCACTGAATTGTTCTTTTTAATGTCATAGTGTTTTGGGTTCCTGAAGTTGAAAGTTCTTGCATTTCAAACCAGATTGTTCAAGTGCTATTAAAAACTTTCCTCCCCCTCTGCCATTTATGTAATGAGATTGCTTGCTTCCAAAAATTTTGACTAGCCGGGCATGGTGACATATGCCTGTAGTCCTAGTTACTCAGGAGGCTGAAGCAGGAGGGTCGCTTGAGCCCAGGAGTTCAAGGGTTCAGTGAGCTATAATTGCACCACTGCACTAAAGGCTGGGCAATGGAGCAAGACCCGGTCTCTAAAAAAAAAAAAAAAAAAGTTTTGATAGTCTTGTCCATATCCTGTATCCATTCGTTAATGATATTGAACATGCTGTACAGACTGTCTTCTCAGCATTCATTGACATGAGTTATCCAGTTTAATCCGTGATAATTGGAAAATTTGGGCTCAAAGTACACATAGGTGGAGGTGAGCTGGGTACTTCATTAATGACTATTAGCTTTAAGGCTTTGGTTTTTTTGCAGATTTTATTCTGGTAGTGCAACCCTCTCAAAGGTTGAAGGAACTGATATAACAGGTATATTTTAAAATATATTGAATTCTATTTTTATATCAACACGTTGGATTCCATTATAGTACTAGGAAACTGATTCATGTTTTATTTTTTACATTAGGGATTGAAGAAGTAGTAATTCCAAAAAAGAAAACTTGGTAAGTATTCTATCATGTTCATTCAGCAAATGGTTGAGTTCTTACTATGAGAGAAGTATAAGGGTTAGGTAAGGAGACAGTGACAGGAAGAGCAATAGGAGAGCATTCTTGAAGAGAGTAGCTGAGCGGGGAGAAGCTAGGAGTTTAAAGGACAAAAAATAGAAAGGTGGAGAATAGTGAGTGAATGAGCAATGAGATTTACTTAAAAGAACAATTGAAAGAGATTTTGAATTAGTGTGGGTTACTATTTACGTGGTTAATAATACATGGTTATACATGAACATCATCATTAGAATAATTTTTTTTTAAGGAAGTTCTCTCATATGGTTGGAAGAGCAGACAGTTACTGTCTTTATTATCTCTAATGGGGTAAAATAAAGTAAATGGTGTGGACAGCAAAATTTAGCTTTTTGTTTTCACTGGATATATCCTTGAACAAATTGCCTCATCTCATTTATTCAACATTTGTTGAATATGCAGGAACTAAAACTTCGCAAAAGTGCTTGTTACAGTGTAGTACTATTGAATGCATTTAATGGCCCCTCAAAAAGCTAGGTCTTAAAATTATGTGACCTAAAGACTCAGGTTCGCCGGGCACGGTGGCTTACGCCTGTAATCCCAGCACTTTGGGAGGCCGAGACGGGCAGATCATGAGGTCAGGAGATCGAGACCATCCGGGTGTGGTGGGGGGGCGCCTGTAGTCCCAGCTAGTCTGGAGGCTGAAGCAGGAGAATGGCCTGAACCCAGGAGGCGGAGCTTGCAGTGAGCCGAGATCGCGTCACTGCACTCCAGCCTGGCCTGGGCGACAGAGCAAGACTCCATCTCAAAAAAAAAAAAAAACGACTCGGGTTCATTTAAAAAGGCTTTTTAAAAAACTTTATTAATCTGAATTGTGTGATTATTTTAGGGAGGCCAGGGAGCCCAGTTATGTCAATGCATAGGTAACTGGGATCATAAAAGAAGTGCAAATTAAAACTTACCATATTGGCAGAGAGAAGATTTGAAGAAATACGTTTGTTTATGGGACAGTAAATTGGAACAAGTCTTTGGAGGGAAATTTGGCAGAATCAGAATCGGAAATGTGCGTACCTTACTGGTTAGCCACTTTGGAGGAACATTTGCATATATACATGGACAAGACTGTTCTTTATTACTTGGGAATAGTAACAGGTTGAAACAGCCTGAATGCCCATTGAAAAGTGAATGGATAATTTTAAAAGGTTATCATACAGTAACTTTTTACATTGAAAGGAATTAATTAGCTCTATATTTAATAAAATGGATAGTGCAGTCAAACTTATGCAGACACATGCAGAATGACAGTGTGTATACGTTTTTTAGGGAGATGTTTATGTGTAAAAATACCTTTAAAAGTTCTGGAAATACAAATACCAAATTCATCGTGGAGAGGGGTCACAAGATGACACTAGACACTTTAGGTTAACGTGTAATGTTCTAGTTTATTTTTTTAAGATAATGTGTGATAACTTTATAAAGTAACTGTTTTAAGAAAGAGAATTAGTGAGTAATCTGAATGTCATCATTTTTTCACTGCCATTTGTTCAATATGTTAGGAAAGTATGGTAACTTGATAAGACTTAAATAGGGCAATAAAAGATCTGCTGAAGGAATGCTGAGAGATGTGAGAATGTGTCGTTATCACGCTTGCTGAAATTACATAAATGTGACTTCTAAACGTGGATAGAAAATTTAGTGGATATTATATACATCAGGGAATTAGTTTTGACGAAATATAAAATTTCCTGTACTTTTGTTTTCCTCAGATGACTTATAGTCTTAAGAATGTTATGTTAAACTTTATTTAGAAAAATGCTCTTGGTATAATTCCCTTTTGGAAAGGAAACACATTAAATCTAACATAGGAGCAAAAATATATTTGAGATCAAATTATCTTGTCTGTCATTTATTCCGGTGAAGCCTTTTCTAATAGTTCAGTGAAGGTCTCTACTCAGATGCAGTGGACAGCTGGCCTGCAATTCTTACCATAAGGTTATGTATGGTTGAGAGGTTCTAAACCAGGAGGTTGCATCAGAATTATCTGGGAATTCAGTAAGAGTGTGTGTGACAGTCCTCCATGGATCTTGGGAGGCTTTGATGCAATAGGTCCAGAGTGAAGCCTGTGGTTTATTCTCCTATAACTGAATCAAGAGCTACCAATTACGATAGTAAAGGCAACAGTAGTCCCGAAAGCTGCAGTAAGAATCCATAGGAAAGTGGATAGAGGAAGTAGGCCAGATAGTTTTATGAGGGCGGGATGGAAATCACTAGCCCTGGGTTATGGCATTATGCACCAGGCCAGAGAGGACAGGCAAAGAGAGGAACATGTACCAACTAGGGGAAAGAACCGGCAGTTTTCTTAATTTCTAATTTATTCTAGTGACCTTGTGACATAAGAACCAGCTTCAGATGAGATCTGCACTTTGTTATTGGCCAGTACACTGAGAGTAGAATCACTTGTTCAGTTTGTGGCTATGAAGAGCTCTGATGAGGATTAACTTGTGGTTCTTTTTTTTAGGGATAAAGTAGCCGTTCTTCAGGCACTTGCATCCACAGTAAACAGGGTAAGTAGGATTTTGGTTTTTTTTTTTTTTTTTAAACCTAAAACTTGGCTAATAACACACTTTTTAACTCGGCTAATAACACATTTAATACTTATACCTCGTCATTACTCAGAATTATACTGTTGTGGATCTAGAAAGTTTCTTTAAAATTGTCTAATCCAGCTCATGAATGTAATCCCAACACTTTTGGAGGCCAAAGTAGGAAGATCACTTGACGTGATGTCAGGAGTTCAAAACCAGCTTGGGCAACGTAGCAAGACCCCCATCTGTTTTTTGTTTGTTTGTTTTGTTTTGTTTTGTTTGAGACAGAGTTTCGCTCTTGTTGCCTAGGCTGCGGTGCAATGGTGCGATCTCGGCTCACCGCAACCTCCCCCTCCTGGATTCAAGCAGTTCTGCCTCAGCCTCCCAAGTAGCTGGGATTACAGGCATGTGCCACCACGCCCAACTAATATTGTATTTTTAGTAGAGAAGGGGTTTCTCCATGTTGGTCAGACTGGTCTCGAACTCCTGACCTCAGGTGATCCGCCCGCCTTGGCCTCCCAAAGTGCTGGGATTACAGTTGTGAGCCACTGCGCCAAACATTTTTTTTTTTTTTTTTTTTTGAGATGGAGTCTTGCTGTTTCACCCAGGCTGAAGTGCAGTGGCACAATCTTGGCTCACTGCAAGCTCTGCCTCCCAGGTTCACGCCATTCTCCTGTCTCAGCCTCCAGAGTAGCTGGGACTACAGGCGCCCGCCACCACACCTGGCTATTTTTTTTGTATTTTTAGTAGAGACGGGGTTTCGCTGTGTTTGCCAGGATGGTCTTGATCTCCTGACCTCGTGATCCGCCTGTCTTGGCCTCCCAAAGTGCTGAGATTACAGGCGTGAGCCATGGTGCCTGGCCATTTTTTTTTTTTTTTTTTTTAAAGAATAAAATTATTGGCCGGGCGCAGTGACTCACATCTGTAATCCCATCACTAATCCCATCACTTTGGGAGACCGAGGGAGGCGGATTGCTTGAGGTCAGGAGTTCGAGACCAGCCTGGTGAACATGGTGAAACCTCGTCTCTACCAAAACAACAAAAACAAAAATTATGAGGCATGGTGGTACCTGTAGTGCTACCTATTCAGGAGGCTGAGGCAAGAGAATCTCTTGAACCCGGGAGGCAGAGGTTGCAATGACCCAAGGTCCTGCCACTGCACTCCAGCCTGGGTGAGTTAGTGAGACTCTGTCTCAAAAAAAAAAAAAAAAAACTTTAAAATAAAATTATCAAATCCCTTCATTTGGCAAATGAGGAAGCTAAGGTTTTGAAAGTGGCCAGTGGCTGGTTAGGATGTTAAAACCTTAATTAAAGGCTTAATTCCACACCTTTTATCTCGAAATGCAGTGTTTTTCTACCATACCAGTGATCTTTAATCCCTGGAAGGGCTTGTTGAAATGTATGTTCTTAGGGGATGATTTGGCTGTAGTATACCAACTTGGAGAAATAATGTACCTGTCATGCTGACAATCATGTAATGATTAATAATCTGGGTCCTGGAGCCTACTGGTTTAATAGCCAAGCAACTAGCTTTATGATCTTAGGCAAGTTACTTTACCTCTTGATACTTCTGTTTCCTGACTTATAAATTGGGGGTTAATTATAGCACCAAACCTCAAGGTTGCAGTGGGAATTATTAACAAATGAATTAAGTATACATAAGATTTAGGACAGAGTCTGGGACAAAGGAAATGCTTGGTACGTTGTATTTTGTTACTGCTACTACTGTATTGTTGATTTCATTGACATGAAATTTGCTTTGTTGGCAACTCAAGAATAGAGTTTGTAGTCTGGTAGATACACTGAAACTTTGGTAAATGCATCAGAAATGGAACTTTCTGCTTGGTTGTATTTTTTATTAACCGAAAACTTTTAATTTCATCTGTGGGGAAAAGTCTAAAATAATTAAGTCTTTCTTTCTGCCACAGTATCTGTATGGATATTGATCCTCCTTAAGTCGATTATTACAAGTATGCAGAATTGTTCTTATATTGTAGATATTAAACTACATCTAAAAATGGAACTACTAGGCCGGGCATAGTGGCTCATGCCTGTAATCCCAGCAGTTTGGGAGGTCAAGGCGGGTGGATCCTGTGAGCTCCAGACTTTGAGATCAGTCTGGGCAACGTGGTGAAACCCTGTCTCTACAAAAAACACAAAAATTAGCTGAGCATGGTAGTATGCACCTGTAATCCCAGCTACTTGGGAGGCTGAGGTGAGGCTCACTTGATCCTGGGAGGTGGAGGTGGAGGTTGCGGTGAGCCAGGATCGCACCACTGTACTCCACAGAGTGAGACCCTTTCCCCCCTCGCCACAAAAATAAAATTAAATATAAAATAAAATAAAGATGGAGCTACCAAAGATAGTGTTGGGTCTAATGTGCACTGGTGTACTCTACCAGTTTCTGAAAAAGGACTTTACTACATCTCCCTACTTGCAAAGCATTGAGATTTTCAGTAGCTCACTTATCCATAAATAGGCACCTGAAATGTAAACATAGAAATGGACCTCTGAGATATTCTCAGCATTTCAATGAGAATGGCCCAGGGCCACCTTCAAATCAAAGAAGTTATAGAAATTATGTGTAGAATTGTGACTTATCTGGCCCTTAAAATCCAAGAGTTATTTGTTTATCCATTCATTCAGCAACAATATTTTGTGCCCTTATGATGCTTATCAAGCACTGTGCTGGATATAGAATTAGACACAGTTACTGTGTAGTTCTAGAGGGGAAGACTGAGGTAGCACTGAGAAGGGGTTATATCACCGAGACTGGGAAAGGAATTCTTTTTTTTTTTTTTTTTTTATATAGAGACGGAGTCTCCCTCTGTCACCCAGGCTGGAGTGCAGTGGCGCGATCTCAGCTCACTGCAAGCTCCGCCTCCTGGGTTCACGCCATTCTCCTGCCTCAGCCTCCTGAGTAGCTGGGACTACAGGCGCCCCCTAACCACGCCTAGCTAATTTTTGGATTTTTAGTAGAGACTGAGTTTCACTGTGTTAGCCAGGATGGGGGGAAAGGAATTTTAAGCAGACATTTTAGAAAAGACAGCTATGTGGAGAATGGGAAACCTTTCCACTTGAGAGTGTGATAAAGAGCTTAACATATCCAAAACCAAACCCCTTTCCCTCCAAACATTCCTCACATATTTCTTTGCCATCTCATTAATGGCAACTCCATTCTTACAGCTGCTCAGGCCAAAATCCTGGGAATCATGTTAGCAAAGCCTTTGTTTATCCCTTCAAAAGATATGTATGTGTGAGGTCTCCGTGACCACTCCCAGGCTAAGAGATATGACAGCAAGAAGATACAAAGCAAAGTCAGCAAAGAGACAAAAGGCTCATTGGATAAAGACCAGAAGAAATCAGTCACAAGCTTCCAAAAGACCTCTCCAGAAGATTCAACACAGGACATGCTTAATTCCTCCATCAGTGACTTGTGACAACACATGCAAAGTGTCTACCAAAGCTCATTAGAGACCCAGTGCCCAGAGTTTTTAGGGGAGGCTGGCCATGTAGACCACCCACTGGCTGGCATATATTATACCAAGTTTCCACACTCCCAGAAGGAAAGCAGGTGTTTGGCACAAAACACGTTGTACAAACAGGTTAGGCACAGTGAACCATTCTTAGCAGTTCTAGGAATGGTGGGAACCCTTCCGATATCCAGATTCCCAGATGGCAGCCAAGGGCCAGGCTTGGAAGCAGATGTTCCTAAGGATAGTGGTTTCAGGTCTGTTAACTCTTTTCTGCACAATATCAAAATTTTAGATGCCTGATACCACTACCAATCACCTTGGTTATTGTCGTCTTACAAGTCTGGATTAATTGCAGCAGTCTCTGTCATCTCCCACTGCACCTCCCTACACACTGCTCTCAGTTCAGCAGCTGTAGTGACCCTGGATCATATAACTCTTAAGAATTCAACATTGGCTTTCCATTAGTATAATTCAAATAAAAACTGAAGTTCACAACAGGGCTCCTAAGGTGAGGCTCAAGGGAAAGGGGATTTTGAAAGGGGTAGCAGAAAGCTAGGTCCAAAATAAAATACTGCCTCCAGGTTCCAGGTATGAGCAGCTTTCCCTTGAGAGCTGCAGGGAAGCTTCTGCGCCCCCTCCCTGAGGAGTCCAGGTCAGTAAAACAGCGTTAAGGATATAGGATAAGTTTTTGCTTTGGAATAAAGGCCCAAGTAAGGCACTCAGACACAGAAGAGTATAGAGAAGGCAATTCTGGGACATTTCTCAGTGGGGCCCCTGGTGGTATTGGAGAGTTGATTATGCTCGGGTTTAGGGAGCAATTTTAATGGGTAACAGGACGTGGGAGAAGCTTCTGTTGTTCACTCCTGAAAGGGCACTGTGATATCTTCCATTTGGAGGAGGGACTCTTGGTGAAGTTGAGCGTGGGTGGATAGTGACCTTGCTTTGGAGGAAATCCTATTCTGGGATTCTGCTGTTAGGACTAGTTAATTCAGATGATTCTTACCTAGAGTTTAAAACAGTCCCCAGTGATAGCAAACTTAAATATTAAAATCAGCCATGGGGAGGGAGGCTTAAGCCATTGTTTGCTTTGCATAATTAAAGGCAAGTCTTGTAGAGCTGAGAGTACAGTGCAGGTGTTTGTCTTTTGTCTTCCTTCTCTATGTATTCATGTATATATGCCCACACACATTTGCGCATTTAGGTTACATACATAATTACAACTTACGGAATTTTTGTTTATCAAAACTCACAAGGTCCTCTTAAAAATTTAGCTCAAAGACTTGTGGGCTGGATGCAGTGGCTCACGTCTATAATCCTAGCCCTTTGTAAGACAGAAGTGAGAGAACTGCTTGAGGCCAGGAGTTTGAGACCAGCTTGGGTGACACAGCACGACACCCTCTCTACAAATATTTTGTGAAATGGCCAGCTGTGGTAGCACACACCTGTAGCCCAGGCTACTTGGGAGGCTGAGGCAGGAGAATCCCTTGAGCCCAGGAGCTAAAAGTTACAGTGAGCTGTCTTCAAAATAAATATAGAAATTGTATTATGTCTTTTCCACAGGATACCACAGCTGTGCCTTATGTGTTTCAAGATGATCCTTACCTTATACCAGCATCCTCTTTGGAATCTGTGAGTATTTTCGTATAATTTTCCAGTATTTTATCTCGCTGGTTTGTATACAACAGTACATAAATAATTTAGTTGTAATAACCTGGGAAAGGTTTACAAATGCTGAGAAATGGATAGACCTTGTGAACCCTTTACTGCTTTTTTCAAAAAGATGTACATATCATCAATGGGGAGAGGATTTTTGGTTTTGGTTTCTAATGCTTAGGGCTTTTTCACACTGGAGTGAGCCACTCAGTTTAAATGGCTTGCTTTTTGTATATTTCAAGCTGTGTATAAGATGCTAACTGAAATTATATCACAGTAGAAAAGATGGGATAGTCTATAATTTCTAATTGGGATTCTGTGTGTTGTTGCATTTTTTTTTGTGAGGGGGGAGAAATTCTTGCTGAGAGTGTAACTATAATCTTGCTTGAGTTTAAATTACATGTATTTAAATCTTTTTCTTTATATAGCGTTCATTTTCACTGGCAAAGAAATCTGGGGAGAATGTGGCCAAGTTTATTATTAATTCATACCCCAAATATTTTCAGAAGGACATAGCTGAACCTCATATACCGGTAAGGAGAGGTAGTTACATTATTTACATAATACTATTTTAAATGTAAATTAAACCAGGCTTTCATGGCTAATATTTCAGTAGCCATTTGAATACCCTCAATATTTGGATGATAAGCCTTTTAAAATGTGGAGTTAGCTTTGATCACAAGACTAACTTTTTAAAATTCTTTCTGTATTTATTTGCTCATCTTAATATTTTCCCCATTTGATTTTTGTGACACCATGCTCTTAGATCTTTAATTCTATGACTGAAATTTCCTTCACTACCTCTCTATACACATCTTTCTCTTCCTTTTTTTTTTTTTTTTTTCTTGAAACAGGGCATCATGCTGTCACCCAGGCTGGAGTGCAGTGGTGCAATCATAGCTCACTGCAGCCTGGAACCCCTGGGCTCAAGTGATCTTCTTGCCTCAGCCTCACAAGTAGCTTGGACTACAGGGGTGTGCCACCATGCCTGGCCAATTTTTTTTAATTTTTAGTTTTTGTAGAGAACAGGGTCTTGTCTCACTGCACAGCCCAGGCTGGTCTCAAATTTCTGGGCTCAAGCAAACACCCTCCTCGGCCTCTGAAATCTCTGGGATTGCAGGTGTAAGCCACTGCTGCTTGCCCTTGATCCGCTCTTTTTTGTTTGTTTTTGTTTGAGATGGAGTCTCACTCTGTTGCCCAGGCTGGAGTGCAGTGGCGCGATCTTGACTCACTGCAACCTCTGCCGCCCGAGTTCAAGCAATTCTCCTGCCTCAGCCTCCTGAGTAGCTGGGATTAGAGGTGCCTGCCACCGCACCTGGCTAATTTTTGTAGTTTTATTACAGACGGGGTTTACCATCTTGGCCAGGCTGGTCTTGAACTCCTGACCTCGTGATCCACCTTGCCTTGGCCTCCCAAAGTCCTGGGATTACAGGTGTGAGCCACCGTGTCCGGCCTTAATCCGCTTCTAAAGCATGGGTATCTTTCTTAGATTGTTATGCTCATTTTCTCTTTTTATTGTGTATACTCTTCTGTTTCAGTGACCCTCATAATCCATTTGGTACTCTTTTGTGTATCTAGCCTAGATCCCTTTACTTTGAACTCCACATTGTATTTCCAGCTCCCTTTTTGTTCTGTAGTTTTGGAGTGAGGATTTATGCAGTGTAGTGGGTATTGTGCTTAGTGCTTGTCCATATAGTGGTGAGCAAAACAGATGTGCCCCTGCCCTCCTGAGTTTGTTGGTGGAAGTACTAATCTCAGACTCATCATATCTAAACTGCTCCCATACCCCCACATCTCTCTGCTTCCCAAAGCTCAGAGGGAAACACACACTTCTTGTTTTCATAGTAGAACTTGTAGATAGATGAGGAAGCCAGTGTGATTGTGTAAGTCAAAATATTAAAATCCTGAACTAAGACAGTGGCAGTGGTGGAATAATCATTTGTTGGTTATCTGCTTTTTCCATTAGATTGTGAGTACCCCAAAGGTAGAGAATGCCTTTCGTCTCTGTATCCCCAGTGCCAAGCTTAATGTCTGGGGGTAAAGTAGTAGGCATTCAGAAAGTACTTGAATAAGTTAGTGAATGAGGTAAAATCGCATACCTTGGGTAGTATTAAATGTTTAGAGGATACACAGCATTAGAGATGAAGGGTTTAGTTCCATTCCCTGTGAAGACTATCATGTTACAATGATCAATAGTATCTGGTGCAGGAAACGTGAATTGGAGCAGTGAAGTTTTACTTTGGTATGTTGGTGATAAAAATCTTGTCCTAATCGGTTATCCTTTCCTCACCTTTACCTGTTTGTAGTAACTTTAGTCATCTTGTTTTCCTAGTGTTTAATGCCTGAGTACTTTGAACCTCAGATCAAAGACGTAAGTGAAGCCGCCCTGAAGGAACGAATCGAGCTCAGAAAAGTCAAAGCCTCTGTGGACATGTTTGATCAGCTTTTGCAAGCAGGTGACTGAGTTCGATTAAAGCCCCTCTAATAACATGGGCTTTGAAGTGGGCCCCAGTTATATGATTCAGATATTTTGAGTAAAAGTTACAGGTCCTGCTGTACTTACTCTGCTTTGATGGCTGCGTGCTTTATATTTTTAATAGTTTATTTCATTTTTAGCTTAAGAGTTATTTAAGAATTACAGGCGAAGTAGAATGGCAGCTTTGTTGGTTTATTGTAGCACTGGTAGAGAAATTGTATCACCCTTCTACCTTAGCTTCTGTTTTTAACGTTAGGTAGGTGCACAGTGCTCCCAGATTTCCTGTACCCTTATTCTTTTTTTTGAGATGGAGTCTTGCTCTGTCGCCCAGGCTGGAGTGCAGTGGCGCAGTCTCGGCTCACTGCAAGCTACGCCTCCCAGGTTCACGCCATTCTCCCTGCTCAGCCTCCTGAGTAGCTGGGACTACATGCACCCGCCACCACGCCCAGCTAACTTTTTTGTGTTTTCGGTAGAGGCGGGGTTTCACCATGTTAGCCAGGATGGTCTTGATCTCCTGACCTCGTGATCCACCCACCTCGGCCTCCGTAAGTACTGGGATTACAGGCGTGAGCCACCGTGCTCAGCTTTCCTGGACTCTTTAAGGATGTTTGGAAGATTGGGCCACAACACACAAGAAAGAAATATGTAAAAAGAAAAGCACACTCAACTAGGATCAGGGGCTTTGATGCTGGTGCCATCTGTGTCACTAATTGTTCTTAGCGTTCAAAAAGTTACTTAATTTCTCAAAGCTTCTAGCTCTAAAATTGTGTGGTTCTCTGAATTGGAGCTGGATGTAAACTTCCGGAGCTACACATGTAAATAGCACAGCTGCTAAGTCACCATGAAGATGTACATATAGCAACATCAGAAGCAGCTGGCATTAAGTTTTTAGAATCTAGAGTGCTATTCGGTGATTTAGAATAAACATGGAAGTGGTGGAAACTGGACTGAATCATTATACACTTGAACACAAGAAACATTTGCAGAAAGCTATGTTTGAGAATTTTGGTGTGTAGATTGGTACAGCATCAGATGTATGTCTGAGTGATGGCAATAGATTATAATTTAGTGAGGCACTTCCCTCTGCTTGTTAATATGATTGGCATCTGGTGTGAGTCTGCATTCAAGTTCTTAGTGCTAAGGCTTGTCTTTTTCTAGTTTTACCCCCTTTATTGGATAGGTTTGTGCAGTCCTTCAGTAAAGACAGGTGTCAGACCCATAGCTCAGTAACAAAGTGAGCTAACATACCAGGGAAAGGATCCTAGAACATTTCATTGTCAGGCCCCTAATAAGTGCAAAACACTGTGCTAGCCATTTCACATACTTAATTCTACAATACCTTATTCATTGGTGTGTTTCATAGTAATCTTATGATGGTAATTATTAGGTAATTTTTCCAGAGTCTCATAGCTTTGAGATGTTGTGAACCAGTTGCTTCTCCATAGCCTGTACCCAGTGCCCTGCTTTCTCTTCTGGACTTTTACATTTCCTGATGGGCATTTTAAATTTATCAATGTATTTTGTTTAGGAAGATAATTTATTGGCTGGGCATGGTGGCTTACACCTGTAATCCCAGCACTTTGGGAGGCCAAAACAGGAGGATTGCTTGAGCCCAGGAGTTCAAGACCAGCCTCGGCAACATAGAACTCATTGCTACAAAAAATTTAAAAATTAGCCAGGTGCAGTGGCACATACCTGTAGTCGCAGCTGCTCGGGAGGCTGAGGTGAGAGGATCACTTGAGCCCAGGAGTTCAAGGTTGTAGTAAGCTATGATGTCCTTGCACTCCAGCCTGGGTGACAGAATGAGACCCTATCTCAAAACAAAAAGATACATTTACTTTTCTTATAAGACAGCAGATTATATCTCATACTTCTCTTCCTCCTGCTCCCTTTTTAGCCTTTTTAATGAGTGTCAAGATGAGAACATAATGTTTTGAACAATTTTTAAGAGACTACTATAGTTAGACAATTATGCTAGTATTTCTAGGTAAGTTTTTAGTGAGTATCTGGATCCAAATGGAATAATTCTGCTTGCGTTTGTTCAAATGCACCTGGGCTGGGGGAACTAAGTGGGGATAGTTTGCAGTGTGTTCAGTTTGGTGATGATAATTAAAACCATGAAGTAGTTTGAGGATAATGAGTACATAAAATAAGTGAGCACAGGTCCAAACTTCATCTTGTGTTCCAGTCTTCTACGTCAAATTACGTGGTTAATAGGGGTTATGTCCCTGTCTACGTCACTCCAGGTGGTTAAGTTGATGTTGAGTGCGTAAAGTAGTGGACAACATTAAGTATGTAGCCATGAAGACCACCGCTAATATAAAAAAATGACGCATTTTAACCTAACAGGCTTTAGTTCTTCGTTGTTTCAAGGTTTCTTTCTCTTTCTGTCTCTTGCCCACAGGAACCACTGTGTCTCTTGAAACAACAAATAGTCTCTTGGATTTATTGTGTTACTATGGTGACCAGGAGCCCTCAACTGATTATCATTTTCAACAAACTGAACAGTCAGAAGCATTGGTAATAACTGTTGGCCTTGATTTTTTTTTTTTCCTTAAGCTTGTTTTTGAAGAAATTGCTTTTAAAAATAAGATGAGTTGTTTTGCCATGTGTCAGGGTAGTAGAGATTTGTACTGAGATGTGTGGTACTATAGCCTTGATAAAAAGTGGTACAGGAGGAAGAGAGATTTTAAACAGTTACTTCTGTCCTAGTTTACTTTTTAACAATATGCTGTCCTCACCTACTTCATATTAAGGCAAAGCGTTGATCAGAAATGTTTGGGCTGGCCTGTGTCACTTAGAGTAATAACATGATGTATTCTGGCCAGGGAAAGACTCCATGGCCTGGGCCCCCTCAAAAATTGATACGTGGACTTAGAGGAGAGAACACTGGGCTGGAGTCAGAACAGTAGTGTGCTGGGGGCCGCCTGTAAGCTGAGTCATAGCCTCTCTCTCGACTCGTGAATTTTACTTCTAGAACTAGGTCTCAAATCCTTTGGATCAAATAGAGATGCTCATGTGACATTTTTCATAAGGAGGTATTTATATTTGCAAAAATGTTGAAAACAATCTAGATGTCCAACAGTAGATGATCAAATTATGATAAAAGTTGTGTGGCCGTTGAACACATTAGAGTAGATTTGTTTGGGTATGGAAGCATTCATCCAATAAGTGGGAAACAGGCTATCAGCAGTATATATTCCATTTTTGTAAAAATGTTTTTACAAATGCATAAGAAAAAAATCATTTAAAAAGTGTTTCTCGGTGATGGGATTATTGGTGTTTTTCTTTGTTTCTATCTTTTATACTCTTTGCCCAACTAAATGTGGATTTCTTGTTTCCCCCTCAGAGACAGGGTCTCACTCTATCACCTAGGGTGGAGTGCAGTGATGCTATCATAGCTTACTGCAGCCTTTAACTCCTGGGCTCAAGTGTTCCTCCTTCCTCATTCTCCCAAGTAGCTGGGACCACAAGTGTGGGCCACCATGCCTGGCTAGTGTTTTTTGGGTGGGGAGGGTGGGTAGACATAGGGTCTTGCTGTATTGCCCAGGATGGTGTCAACTCTGGGGCTCAAGCGATCCTTCAGCCTCCTAAAGTTTTGGGATTACTGACCACTGCACCTGGCCAAATGTGGATTATTTATGTAGAGAACCTTACATTTTTAAAAGTGCATAGGCAGTAGGTTGCAGTTACACCTTGCTTTCCGGAGCATCACTTCGTGAAGCCCTGCTCTGGTTGGCCCTCTGCCTCTCTAGCCCCAGCTCTTGAGGCAGCAGGCTACAGAGCCAGCACTGACCTCTGCAATGCCAACCAAGCCTGTATTGCTCTACGTCAGCCTCATCCCAGACCTTGGTTTATAAATAAAGACAAGATTTAGTCTTGTAAGAAGTCTTGCCGGGTGCAGTGGCTCACACTTGTAATCCCAGCACTTTGGGAGGCCGAGGTGGGTGGATCATGAGGTCAGGAGATTGAGACCATCCTGGCTAACATGGTGAAACCCCGTCCCTACTAAAAAAAATACAAAAAATTAGCTGGGCGTGGTGGCACGCGCCTGTAGTCCCAGCTACTCTGGAGGCTGAGGCAGGAGAATTGCTTGAACCCAGGAGGTGGAGGTTGCAGTGAGCCGAGACCGCACCACTGCATTCCAACCTGGGTGACAGAGCGAGACTCTTGTCTCAAAAAAAAAAAAAAGTCTTAGTTTGCTTGGGTGAGTGTTAGGCATTAACTATATGTTGTTTATCTTGCTTTCACCCTAATTATGACAGTTTGTATGGATCAAGCCAGATGTAGTCTCTGAGCAAATATGCTGTGTTGTTTGGTTTTCCTCTTTCTATCTGAGGACCAGGACAAACAGGGAACTGGCTTCATCTTGTCTCCACTCTGTCACTTGTTGCTTTGAGAGTCAACTTGGCTTTTCATCTGATTTGCACTTAAGAAATAAACTGTCTAGGTGTAAGCGTTATTGGGCTTCCTCTTTGCCTTCTGCTGGATCTGTGTTTCCTTTATTTTTCTGAGTTCCCTTTGCCTTTCTGATTTTGAGTAGTCTGACTGAGAAATGCATTCCATTGCCTTAACTTTTATTTCTCTTGATGATTATTCATTTCAGGAAGAGGAAAATGATGAGACATCTAGGAGGAAAGCTGGTCGTCAGTTTGGAGTTACATGGCAGTATGTCACACGTAATTAGAACCTTGAATTACAGTGTCTTACAGTGCATGGAATATGCCCCATCACCCCGTGAAGATGTTTTCTTGTGATGTTCTAAAATAATTGATTTTTATTGTGCAATATAAATTTCACTATTTGTATTCATACACATTTAGACCGTTTTTCAATAAGGTCTTTATCTCCATTCAACAACACAAGAATCTGTTGAGAGGTTGACCCTTTTTTTTCCCCCTCATCTGTTTAACTCAGCATAACTTTCATATGGTGTGGTTCCTTTGGTAGTTTCATTAACAGTGCTACCTTGGAATATATACCTCTAATTCTGAAAGATTTAATACTTTTGTTTACTAAAAATATCATAGACACTAGAGTGTACTGCTAAATTAAGACCACTGACCAACATGTGGACATACACAGCAGTTCGAATGAAAGGTAATAATTATATTGAAGATTTGCTGGGTGTCTAAAAGGAATATATTTCATGTGAATGTCTGGAGAGGGAAAGCTACCATGATTATCTAAAATTGTTATTGAAGTGATGAATTTGATAGGATGAAAGATTAAATTCCTTGGGGTAAGCTGGACGCAGTGCCTCATGCCTATAATCCTGGCGCCGTGGGAGGCCAAGGCAGGTGGATCACTTGAGGTCAGGGGTTTGAGACCAGCCTGACCAACATGGTGAAACCTCATCTCTACTAAAAATACAACAATTAGCTAGGCGTGGTGGCACGTGCCTGTAATTCCAGCTACTCGGGAGGTGGAGGCAGGAGAATCACTTAAACCTGGGAGGCGGAGGTTATGGAGTGAGAGAAGAGTTAAAAGTACATATGCTAGAATATGACCAGAAGGATCCAAAAGAAACCATTTTGCCTCTGGGAAGTAGTATCTGAAGATTGAAGAAAGGTGAGGAAACTTTACTAGGGACTTTGTCATACAGTTGCATCTTGTTTTTAATAGCATAGATATTTATATACTTGTTTATAAACTTTTCATTTTCAATTCTAATTCTGCCACTTAACCTGCAAAGCCCTGACAACACATTAAGATCGTTAAGTCTTGATTTTCCCCATTTTCAAAATGATAATAACCATAACGCCCTGTAAGAATTGAGATGATGTATGTAAAGTACTTGTCACATTGCCTAGAACATAATAAACCGTCAGTAAATGGTGGTAGCTCTCATTGGTATTTCCTGTTGCCCGGGTTCACATTTACTCTCTTGTGTCTAGAGCAAAAAACAACGCTGAGAGAATCTTTTCTCTAATGCCAGAGAAAAATGCCCATTCCTACTGCACAATGATCCGAGGAATGGTGAAGGTACATTTGTTTTATTTATTTTTGTCTTTCATTTCCACCGATCAGGGTGTTTCAGCCTCAGAACCACTAACATTTTGGGTCAGGTAATTTGTTGTGGGGTCTGTCCTGTGCATTGTAGGATGTTAGTAGCTCCCTGGCTTCTACCCACTGGATGTGAGTAGTACACTCCTCCCCCACTTTCAGTTGTGACAAATAAAAATATGTTCAGGCATTACCAGTGGATAGAAAACCCCACTGCACTAGAGTATGAGCTTCATGAGAACAGGAGCCTGATCTATTGAGCCTGAGCTATATTACCAAACTCTGGGACAGAAATGTGCAAGGACTTCTTAAGTAAATGAATTTGATGATGCTTAATTTTTCCTTTTCCAGCACCGAGCTTGTGAGCAGGCATTAAACTTGTACACTGAGTTACTAAACAACAGACTCCGTGGTGAGTTTGAGAACTCCCCTTCGTCCCTTTCTCCGTTTCCTTCTTTCTCTTAATTGTCTGTGTGAAGGCTTTGGATTTTGCCTCAGTCATTGGCCTACACTTTGCCTTTTCCTGAGGCATAGGTGATTGAAGCAAGAGTAGAGATCCAGAGAGGAGAGTAGTTTTGCAGTTTTGTGGACATGTGATTAACCAAGGGACACACAGGAATGACTGCTTTGCCTTAAACTCAGCCATTTAGGGATTAATCTTCAACCCAAAATTTTATCATTTTATTCTTTTACAGCTGATGTATACACATTTAATGCAATGATTGAAGCAACAGTATTCGTGATAAATGAGAAATTTGAGGAAAAATGGAGTAAAATACTGGTAAGGAGGAATCCTCAGTTTATTTTTTAATAGGGCTTAAATACTCTCTACCAGAAATACATGGGCTGGCCAGGTGTGGTGGCTCAAACTTGTAATACCAGCACTTTGGGAGGCTGAGGTGGGCAGATCACCTGAGACCAGGAGTTTGAGACCAGCCTGGCCAACATGGTGAAACCCGTCTCTACTAAAAATACAAACAATTAGCTGGGCGTGGTGGTGCACACCTGTAATCCCAGCTACTTGGGAAGCTGAGGCAAGAGAATCGATTGAACCCGGGAGGTGGAGGTTGCTGTGAGCAGAGATTGCACCATTGCACTCCAGCCTGGGCAACAGAGCAAGACTCCGTCTCAAAAAAAAAAAAAAGTACATGGGCTGGAGACAGCATTGATGAGCATGTGTATGGCAGTCACTGTGTAGCAGTTACCTGTTCACTACCCTTTCTGCAGCCCTGGAACTCAGCTGTGTCTGGCATATAAGAAGAAAAAGTTACTTGACCCAGAGTATACAGCTAGAATTCTGGACCATTTTATTCGTTTATTTTTCATAGTAGTTTTTCTGTTACAAAGTAATGCATATTTGTTGTCAAATCCTATCAGGTATAAGTTCAAAAAGTTGAAATCACTGGGTTGATTCTTGCCTAGTAACTTTAGAAACGGCTGGGCATGGTGGCTCATGCCTATAATCCCAGCACTTTGAGGCTGAGGCGGGTGGATTACCTTAGGTCAGGAGTTTGTGACCAGCCTGACTAACATGGTGAAACCCCGGCTCTACTACAAAAATACAAAAATTAGCCAGGCATAGTGTTGCACGCCTGTAGTTGCAGCTACTCAGGAGGCTGAGGCAGGAGAATCGCCTCATCCCACGAGGCAGAGGTTGTAGTGAGCCAAGATCACGCCACTGCACTCCAGCCTGGGCAAGAAGAGCGAAACTCTGTCTCAAAAAAAAAAAAAAAAAAAACCACTTTTTTATATCATACTAGTCTATTATTTTTGCGTCTTTTCTTGGAAAACTCTCCTAGGTAGAAGACTGAAGACAGTTGACCACCTCTGTCAAGTGGGGTGGGTGTTTGAATTAGCAGGCTCCTTTAAAAGGCAGAATCATGGAACCTGCTAATCAATAAACAGTTCTTAAAATAGGGATATAGTTACTAACCTGCTTTAAACATAAGTAAGAAAGCTAAATTCTTTATTTTGTATGAAACATAGATTATTGGACAGATGACCCAGGCACGAAAGATACTTGTTGTTTTTTATTCAACTAGGAGCTGCTAAGACACATGGTTGCACAGAAGGTGAAACCAAATCTGCAGACTTTTAATACCATTCTGAAATGTCTCCGAAGATTTCATGTGCTTGCAAGATCGCCGGCCTTACAGATTTTACGTGAAATGAAAGCCATTGGAATAGGTGAGGATGTGCCCTTGAGTACTCTGAGGACAGAGACTGTGCCAGCCAGAGGTTTCAGGGCTACATAAGCAAAGAGCTTTAAATTATCCTTCTGCTTACATAATATGTTGGAAGTTTTCTTTCCACGTTTGGCACATTTAATTACATGTACTTATTATAGTGGGAGTGCCTTCATCATCTTAATGTTCATTAGTATTTTAGGTACTTTGTTTGTGGATCTGTTGAATCTGAGGAGAAGTGATTGCTTTGAGTTAGCTAGTTTTAAATTCATGACATTTTCCCAGCATAATTAGGTATTTGAACCTAAGTGTGTGCTAGTGTATTGTATATTTTTCATTAATTACTTTATTGAAAGTTGCTTTGGGAATCAATTCACTTCAATGTGTTTTACTGTTCTCAGTGAAGAATGTGACTAGTAAGTATTTGGACTTTCAAAAAGTGATACAGTCTTCATGATAGTTTTTCACCTTTACATTAATGAGTTGGAAAATATCTTTGTTCAAAGGAATAGAAATGCATATTTTGCTTAAATATTAACAATATGTTTTTAATTCAGTGTGTCTCAGTAAACTATATTTTGGATTGCTGTGTTTTTACCTCATTGTTTATTTTTTCTATCTACCTGGTAATTTGAGAACCCTCGCTGGCAACATATCACCATATTATTCAGCTGTTTGATCAACGTGGTATGTATAGCCTTAAATTGTGTTAATTTATGTAGAAAATTGACCAGCTTTCTTGAATGTATGTGATTAATTGTTGTAGGTTATCTTCTCTGCATATGAATTAAGAAAAGAGAATTTGTAAATTAACCTGTACCGCCTGAGCAGAAAGTTGTGGCTTTTTTTTTAGAGACAGGATCTTGCTCATTGCAGCCTTGAACTCCTAGGCTCAAACAGTCCTCCCTCCTCAGCCTCCTGAGTAGTTAGGATTACAGATGCCCACCAGCATGCCCAGCTGATTTTTTTTTTTTATTGGACAGGGTCTTACTACCTAAAATTATTCTTGAGGGTAGCAATCTTGTTTGTGGTCTAAAACTTGAGCTGGAGGGGTGAGGGTTATGGATTGTAGTGGCAGTGATGTCGTACAAACAGGAATTGGGTAGAATGTATTTTGGTTGAAGTTCCTTTCGTTCTCTGGAGCTATGCTATTTAATACCGTAGCCACTAGCCACATGTGGCCAGTTAATTAAAATTAAAGTAAAATAATAAATTATTTTGTCACATTATTGCTCAGTAGCCATGTGTCTAGTGGCTACCATGTTCAGTGATGCAGATTCAGAACATTTCCATCTTTGCCAAAAGTTTGTGGACGTTGCTGCTCCAGAGGAAAGGTAAACTTATTGTGAAGCGTTTTGGGAGGACCTCAAGGCTCCATTCGTTGTCCACTTTTAGGTCAGTTCCAGTGGGAGCTCTGCTCTGTAGATGGACTTTGAAGAGAGACACACCTGAGCTGAGATGTCCACTCTACCATTTATTACCAGCTATGTCAAAGTGACTGGATACCTACCTGAGGAATAGCAGCAGGGTGTGGTAGTTAAATGAGTTCCACACCGTGTCTGCTACTGTGCTTGGAAGGCACATATGAGGCACTCAAAATCTTTTGGGTCTTATCCATTATCCCCAGCCTAAGAAATAACCCTTGAGTTCAGAATTGACAGTTCTAGTCATTCTTTCTTGTGGATAGACTATAAAAATTACAGAAGGGAACTTGATTCTCTCTGGTTTGGAGGACTAACTTTGTGAAATCCATATCCTCACCTGTATAGGCAAATTTTATCTTTAGGAAAAGGAACCAGTTAATTGACTATACCTTGGAAACAGGTAAACAGTTTCAATAATTGTGTCCCCTAAAATTTTGTTCAACCTTGGTGAGATTGTGATGGAGCTAGTATTTCTGACCCCAAAGTATGTTCCTTTCCTCTATAACTCTCATCACTGGTTCAATTGCTAATCAAAGTCAGATGTACTTACATTTCATAAGTAACAGCCAGGACTGGGGGATGGGGGATCTGGGGGAGCTGTGTTGGTTTGTCTTATGTATATAAATTGCCTGTCTGCAACAGTAATTTTGGCTTACGCCTGTAATCCCAGCAATTTAGGAAGCCGAGACAGGAGGATTGCTTGAGCCCAGGAGTTTGAAACCAACCTGGACAACATAGACCTCCATGTCTACTAAACATGAAAAAAGTATCTGGGCATGGTGGCGCATCCCTGTAGTCCCTGCTATTCAAGAGTATGAGGCAAGAGGATTGCTTGTGGCCAGGAGGTTGAAGCTGCAGTAACCTGCGTTTGTCCCCCTGCACTCCAGCCTAGGTGACAGAGCAAGACGCTGTCTCAATAGTAATAATAGTTTCTAGGGATTTACCCAAAAGAGAGAGCCTAAAATAACCTAGAAACAATACATTGAAAAGAGAATATTATGTAACTAATAAAATTAAGACTGTTAGCAAAGGGAAGCATGCTTGAGTAAATTGTGAAACTCTATCTGTACTGTCATTACAGCTCTACTACCACGACATACAGCACAGGTAGGGAAAGGAGCGTAGAGAAATATTTGACTGGGAATATTGCAGATGATTTTCTGACGTATTAGTGCTCAGCTCATGTTATTTTTAAGAACTGCCTTGTCCATTAATTCTAGTTTACTTTTTCTTGACCTCATTCTGATTATATTTAAAGGGAACACAAATGATTACTAGCAAAAACCATTTTTGGCCGGGTGCAGTGACTCATGCCTGTAGTCCCAGCACTTTGGGAGGCCGAGGCGGGCAGATCACGAGGTCAGGAGTTCAAGACCAGCCTGACCAACATGGGGAAACCCCGTGTCTACTAAAAATACAAAAAATTAGCCAGGCGTGGTGGCGGGGGCCTTAATCCCAGCTGCTCGGGAGGCTGAGGCAGAAGAATCACTTGAACCCGGGAGGCGGAGGTTGCAGTGAGCCAAGATTGTGCCATCACACTCCAGCCAGGGCAATAGTGCAAGACTCCATCTCAAAAACAAAAAAATTTTTGTTTTTCCAAGTATGCTGGTTTGGTGAGGGAGTGTGTGTTACTGTCTGCCGCCTACTCCAGTAAGTCAGGCTTCATATGAAGAGACTAAAGGAAGGGGAAAGTCTCAGTGGAGCACATGAACAGAGACCTGTGATTATTCCAGATTTTACAGAGAATTGCTCTCTGCAGGGTATAGTGTTTCCTTTAGCAAGCATTGGCCTCCACCCAGCTCTATGCGAGGACCCAGGCTGGAGGTGGAGGAAGGAGAAATGTGTCCCTTTGTATTAGGTACTGTGAGTTTGGTGGTGGTAAAGGAAGTGGATTAAACACATTTGCTTTCTTGTTCTGCAGGAAACCCTTCAAAGAAATCATCCTTCATCATTTATGATATAATGAATGAATTAATGGGAAAGAGATTTTCTCCAAAGGACCCGGATGATGGTATGTATAGCAATCACTTGCGTTTTCCTCCTCTAAAGACAGAGGGCCGGTTTCCCTGAGTGCCAGTTAGAGGCCTTGTGATCCCTATAGCTTAGAAGTATTTTTTTATTTTATTTTTAAATAAATTTGAGTACATAGTAGGTATATATAGCTTAGTAATATTTGCCATGATCTTTCTGAGAAAGCCAAAATGTCTGTGGCACGTTCCTGCCTTTCTTAAGTTTTTACGTTCTTAGCTTTATCTTGATGTTACCAGTTTTGTTGGCAGGATTTTTGTTAATGTTACTGACTTGAAAATATATTTTATCCATTGTAACCAAAGCTCTTGTGAACTTTGATTTTCAGATAAGTTTTTTCAGTCAGCCATGAGCATAGTAAGTATCATTTCTTTATTAATTCGCTATCTATTTCCTAAATTAATCTGTAACTGGAGGGTTCTCCCTGGTTCTGTTCACTTTCTAACTCTTGTGTTCATGTCTTTGCTTCTGTTTTTTCTTTTTTCTCTAAAATCTATAATTTTTCTTTGAAATGGAGGTTCACTGTGTCACCCACGCTGGAGTACAGTGGCTCACCGCAACCTCTGCCTCCTGGGTTCAAGCAATTCTCCTGCCTCAGCCTCCTGAATAGCTGGGACTACAGGTGTGCGCCATCATGCCTGGCTAATTTTTGTATTTTTTTTTGGTAGAGATGGAGTTTCACCATGTTGACCAGACTGGTCTTGAACTCCTGACCACCTCCCAAAGTGCTGGGATTACAGGCCTGAGCCAACACGCCTGGCCTAAAATCTGTACTTTTCAATCTCATACTATCCCTACCCTTTGTTTATTGTTTACATTGACATTTTTCATGCCCCTGAATATTATGAATTTTCATAATATTTCAGATTTGCCTGTTAGTAAGTTAAAATTGATAATGGTTTTTATTTTAGTTTATTTAATCATGCTTATCATAGGAAAAATTTCAAGCAGTTTTAGGATGAACCCTGTTCCCTAAGGGTAATTTAATTGCTTTACTATTAGATTGGTGCAAAAGTAATTGTGGCCTTTGCCATTACTTTCCATGGCAAAAACCGCAATTACAAAAGCTGCTACTTTCAATGGCAAAAACCACAATTACTTTTCACCAACCTAGTATTTAGTGTGGATCCTCGCAAGGTTTTTACCGTGGGTACTCAAGTGTATGTATATCCAGGCATACTTTCAGGGTGTTTTATTTATTGACAGCAATCAGTATTTCATAGTAAGAACTATAACTTAACTTTCCTGTGAGTAGATTTTGGAGTTACTTCATGGAGATTTTTACTAGTCCAGACTCTGCACTACAGGTGTCTTTTGTGCACTTGATCAGGTGTTGTTATAGGATTAATTTCTAATGGTATAATTGCTAAATTAAAATAATACTGTAATAAATTTCACAGAACTTGGGATTTGTCTCTCCCCCATTTCTTGTAACTTATTTGCTGTCAACCAATAATACGTTGAGTCAACATTAAGTATTTTCACAAGGTGCTCTACTGTTTTTATTTATTTGTGAACCACTGGCTGACGGTATCAGAGTGATACTTACTACTTGCAAATTTTCAGTGCTCATCTCTCAGAGATCTAGAACTTGCCTACCAAATACATGGCCTTTTAAATACCGGAGACAACTGGAAATTCATTGGACTTGAACATCATCGTAATTTCTATTAGTAAGTGTGTTGGAAACGTATCCTTTTTCATGAGTTACCAGATTCTGCAAGTGGGAGGCTGTTGACGTCCCTTCATATCTCACCTCTGGTTTCAGGCAGCATGCCAATGATCAAATAGGACATGTTAATTGAGCACTTAGGAATTAAAGCAGTGGTAAAACTGCCAGATTTGAAAGACTAGTTTGTGTCCTTTAAGGGTTTTCTTTTTTTTTTTCTGCAACACTGTGAAATCCACATATCTTTTTCCTCTACCCACTCTCATTTTACATTTTCAAGTTGTTATAGCATGGTGAGCCCTGAAGATTTCCTCTCACCTCCCTTGCTTTTGTATTCAAAGATCAAGATTCTGGAACCCAGAGATACTCCCTAAATGGGTTTGCTTTTAGGCAGATAAGAACATGAATTTAAGAAGGCAGCATGTTAACAGATGTGTGAGAATTGTTTTCTGTGTATCCAAATCCTTGTTTCACGTTGAATGTTTTTAAAATGAATTTGAAATTCAGTATCTATTCACTATGACCTAAGAGTATAGAGGAAACAGTTAGAAATGACCAGTTGAGGGTAGGGTGTTTAATTGAGAAGTCAGCACATACTGTCAGCTCTTAAACCAAATAATTGGCTCATTTAACTTCAAATTGTAAGTATTTTGAAATTCTTTGTAACATATAATATGCTGTAATTTAAATCCTTATTTCCCCTTTTGTTAGACATAGGGACTTTATACTAAACATACTTTTTGCTTTCGTCACAGTTCCAAGTTCTTCGATTTGATTTGTCTAATGGAACAAATCGATGTCACCTTGAAGTGGTATGAGGACCTGATACCTTCAGTAAGATAGTTCATTTATTACTTATTATTTATCATTCTAGATGAATTGGGTTTCTGCAGATTAATGCTTTAAAAATGTGTTTCTCTTAATCAGGTTTACTTTCCCCACTCCCAAACATTGATACATCTTCTCCAAGCATTGGATGTGGCCAATCGGCTAGAAGTGATTCCTAAAATTTGGAAAGGTTAGTTTTACTTTTTATGTGCCCAGGTGCATCTCACCTCAGTATCCTCTATTTTGATAAGGAATGTGCTAACATTACTGTTAGGGATGAAAACTTCCATTTTGACTGAACTGAATGTGTTGAGATCTACTTCAAGGTCATGTGCTCATGTTGCATGTTGGCTATCAGGAGAAAAATTTGTTGAAAATGACTTAATCCCTTCGTGACATAGGAATGAGCTGAGTTTTGTGCACCTGTTGTGAGATATGACCCAAAGAAAATAAATGCTAATGACGTGGCAGACCCTAAATCTGAATAAAGGTTTTTGACCCGAAAGCCTGTGTGATTCCTCTGTGCCAGTGTTGCCTCACTTTGCTAACCACAGTCAGTGATGATTATGTTTCCAAGTAATAGCCATGAGCATCACGAATCACGCGCGTGTGTGTCTTATGTGTATAACTTGGCTGCAAAATGAAATAGATACTCTGTATCTTTCACTAGGTGACTACTGTACTATAAAGTCAGTAGGCTCTAGTCCTGCCCTCCTGCTTCACATGACTGCTCTAATGAGTAATAAAAGTATATCAAAAATTCCCAAGTGCTATAAAACAACGTCTTACCACGTGGAGCTGGTGGCCGCTCCCATGTAGTGCACATGCCGTGATGAACACGTCACTGGAACAAGGCCCAGGCATTGGCTTTTACATTTGTTCCACTGTGAATCCTGGTGGGTTTCTGGAATCCTGGGATAAGCCTAGAATAAATAACAGCAACTTATTTTTACCCACCAAAAAATAGGTTGACAGTGAACAAGAGAGTGTTGGTTTTACATAACAATGATCACTCCTTATTCCTTTCTTGTTTCAAGATAGTAAAGAATATGGTCATGCTTTCCGCAGCGAGCTGAGAGAAGAGATCCTGATGCTCATGGCAAGGGACAAGCACCCACCAGAGGTAGGCCTGTAACTCACCAGCCAGTATATCCTCCCATACTGAGGTCTTCTTAAGGCTAGCTTCCCCGGTTTCACCTGCCATTTTGGAGAGTTCTGCCACCCAAACCCATATTTGAGTGATGATACATCTAAACATATCTTGCCCTTAGCAGAAATCTGTTCTTAAAGTTGCCCTTTTTCCTGTAGTTCCAAAACAAGCAACATGAAATTAGCTTCTGTCTTCAGCTTGCTTTTTAAAAAATCTCCATCTACAAAGGAAATGCATAGCTGAATTTGAAAGTTGTGGCTAATCAAAATACTTAGGACAGGGTCCTTTTTTTATTAAATTACTTGTGTGCTATACACATAATATATTCAAATGGTAAAATGCATTGCTCAGATTTTAAGGATCCTGTGTTAAGTCTCCTGAACTGAAATTCTCATAAAATCAGTTAGGCAGTTCTGCTGACTCCTAAAGCTTCTCAGCTTCAGGTGGCATTTGCTGACTGTGCTGCTGATATCAAATCTGCGTATGAAAGCCAACCCATCAGACAGACTGCTCAGGATTGGCCAGCCACCTCTCTCAACTGTATAGCTATCCTCTTTTTAAGGGCTGGGAGAACTCAGGAAGCCTGGTGAGTACAGTACCACAAGTATACACTTAGAAGCTTTTGTATTTGGATCTAAAACATTGACCCACGCTGGTAGAGGTTCTTTCATTTGGCCATATGACAAGTATTTGATTCGGGAACTTGCAAATACCAACTAAAAAGCAAACTTTTGGAAGAAGACAATATGCATGATATAGTTGAGATAAGGCATAGTTCTCTGAAACCATAGGCTGAGAATTATCTTTCTACTTTCTGTGTCTATGGACAAGTCAGTTGCTCAACCTCATTACTCCACTTGACTAAAGATCAAAGAAATATATGATCAAAGAAACGTAGTTTTGAAAATGTTTTGGTCATTTGGGTTATTGAAGTATTTTTGGATGCTTCTCCCATCCCACTCTCCAGCTTAAAATGTGGGCTGTGTACTTAGACTTCTGGAAGCTGGCATTTACGCACATTAACTAAACTTGGCCTTGACCACAACCCATCCTTGGTTGGTGCCACTGTGTTCTGGTTATGTTTTTATCAGCACTTCATTCACATACTAATTTTTAGTGTTTGTGAATGGGAACCTTATGCATATTCATGTTTCCAAAAATGAGCAAAAGGATCTTTTGTAGAGGTAGTGACAGGTGGTTTTCCTGTATTTTGTTTTGTATATAAATGTGTGTTCTGAGAGTCATAAGTGGGGGGTGCTTGTGCATGGCTCCTTGTACAAGAAAGTAACTTTATTTGAACATCTGATTGCTAGTCAACTATCTCCAGGAAAAGATGATGAAGGCTTGTTTTTGAGGTGTGGCTCACACACGTCTCTCTAGCAACTATACTGCTAGTGACAGAGACGTATGACATTTGCATTTGGTTGTTAGCGCAGGCAGTTTGGCACACACTTGATACGACCAGGCTGTGATGATTGGCGCAGGGGTACGGACCTCAGCTGAGTCATGGGAGCTGAATGTATGTGTTTCTCCTTTGTCCTGCGTGTGGCAGGCTGATGGGGAGCACTTACATGAGACTGTTGCCTCAATCTGAGCCTGCACTTCATAACAGAATTCTAAGACAGACTGAACCCCTGCCGTACTTTAAGAGAGGGAGACAGCATGGTTCTGTTCTATGCCTCTTTTCCAGCTGTGCACAGGATGGATTCCCTCCTTAGAAGGACAGTGGTGATCCCTTTTCCAAAATGCTTGAGACCAAAAGTGTATGGGGTTTTAGATTTTGGAGCATTTTTGGATTAGGAATATTCAACCTATACCAGCAAATCTCGACATTGGCAGCATATCAGATTTACCTGTGAAAATTGCAGTGTAGATTCGTTTGGGGAGTTTAAGCACCTGCGGTGATTGTCATGTACACACAGGGCTGGGAGCTAGTAGAGCCCACAGATGTGTGTCTTTGGGAGCTTACAGTATAGTTAAGAAAAGGGCATTTAGTCTCTGATTTCAGAGGGAAGACAGCTATAGTATCTGATTGCCTTGTTTTTCTAATAGTATTCATAATCTTCTTCCTTTCTTGAGCAGGAAAATGTTGGGGCTTTTCAGGAAGCATAATAAGATTCCTAGGTAAGTTGAAATCAACCAGCTCTCTTTGGGTACAGCCTGGAAGTAGCCACATTTGGAATTTCTTCACCAGCCTTAGCCACTACATTTGGGCACTCTGCTGTTAGGCAAGCATACCGTCAACTCCCTACTATCCAGGGTATCCTGAGGCAAGCAGTTTTTTATCTGTGCTCATGGATCATCATACATTGGGGCTACATTGAATAGATCATCATGAAGTCATATTGAATGAATGTTGATAATCCCTTTGGCCCTGTAGACTTTCTAACCTCACTGGAAACAAATAAAAATAAATGTTAGACTTCATCTAATTTTGTCTCCAGAAATACTGTTGGGAATTCTATTACTGAACTTACACTGGATCTTGCCTATAAATATTTTACTGAAGGGGTTGGAGAAAGTTCACACTTTGCCTTTCTTTTACAGAAGTGAGTTGCTGAATGAGCTTATGGACAGTGCAAAAGTGTCTAACAGCCCTTCCCAGGCCATTGAAGTAGTAAAGCTGGCAAGTGCCTTCAGCTTACCTATTTGTGAGGGCCTCACCCAGAGAGTAATGAGTGATTTTGCAATCAACCAGGAACAAAAGTAAGTGGGCACCATGAAGCAAAGTTTGTAAAATGGAGACCTTTCGTCCATCTGCCCATTCAAAATGTTCATAGCTTTCTATCCCTTCTATTTCCTTGCAAAAAGTCAGAATGTAGTAATTTAATGACTATTTCATTTGTCATGCAAGTCAGGAAAGCCTATAGATTTGACTGTTAGAACATTTTTGTTTCTAATATAGTCTGATGCAGCTGCAGGGTCCCTTTTTCTGATTTCAAAACTGACAGGCTATAGGTGAGTGTCAGAGACACCGAGAACCCCAGCACCCAGTTGAATTGCAGTGTAATCCTCCATTTTCTTTTCTTAACAGGGAAGCCCTAGGTAACCTAACTGCATTGACCAGTGACAGTGATACTGACAGCAGCAGTGACAGCGACAGCGACACCAGTGAAGGCAAATGAAGGTGGAGATTCAGGAGCAGCAATTGCCTCACCATAGCTACTGGAATCACACCTGAGAACTGAGATATGCGAATATTTAACATTGTTACAAAGAAGACAAGATACAGATTTGGTGAATTTGTTACTGTGAGGTACAGTCAGTACACAGCTGACTTATGTAGATTTAAGCTGCTAATTTGCTACTTAATAACAATCTATTAATGCACCATTAAAGGCTTAGCATTTAAGTAGCAACATTGCAGTTTTCAGACACGTGGTGAGGTCCATGGCTCTTGTCATCAGGATAAGCCTGCACACCTACAGTGTCGGTGAGCTGACCTCACGATGCTGTCATTGTGCGATTGCCCTCTCCTGCTGCTGGACTTCTGCCTTTGTTGGCCTGATTGCTGCTGTGATGCTGGTCCTTCATCTTAGAAAGGTGTTCATGCAGTTCTATCACAGTTGGGGTTGGGTCAGTAGTTTCCCAATTTCAGGATATTTTGATGTCAGAAGTAATGCATCTTAGGAATGACTAAACAAGATAATGGCAGTTTAGGCTGCACAACTGGTGAAAATGACTGTAAATAAATGTTGTAATTAGTGTACACATTTGCATTTGTTAATATAGCCGCTGCCATAGTTTTCTAACTTGAACAGCCATGAACGTTTCATGTCTCCCTTTTTTTTTTGTCTATAGCTGGTACCTATTTTAGTGGTTGAAATGAGAGCTAGTGATGACAGAAGGATGTGGAATGTCTTCTTGACATCATTGTGTATTGCTGGTAATCAAGTTGGTAATGACTACTTCTAGCAGCTCTTACCACTATGACTTAAATGGTCCTGGAAGGCAGTAAGTGGAGGTTTGCAGCATTCCTGCCTTCATGAGGGCTTCTACCACTGACCACTTTGAACATACCTGGCTCCCAGATTTACTTAGGTACCCCATGAGTTGTCCACATGAGCAGCTTCATCTTTACCTTGCCAGAGTTGACAATTATGGGATGCTCTAGTCTACTTATACTTGTGTTCCCATCTGTCTGCCATCCTCTGAAGGCCAGGACCCAGTCATACATCCTTAGGAACCAAAGTATGGTTTGTGTTTTCTCTTGGAATGTCAGGTCTTAAGGCATTTAATTGAGGGACAAAAAAAAAACAAACAAAAAAAAAAAAAAAAACGATATAGTAGCTAGCTACTTAAGCATCCATGGTTATTGCTCCATATCAAAGCAGATTTGCAGGACAGGGAGAGTAAATTAGGCTTCAGTCTTGGTTTACAGCTTCCAAGGAGAGCCTGGCCACCTGAAAGGTTAACTCGGTCCCTTCCTGTCTCTAGTTCATCAGCACCTGCAGATGCCTGACTCTTGTTAGCCTTACTATTCAATACAGTCCTTAGATTCATGGTATTCCTCTTCCTATCCGGGCACCAATTCTGAATCACCGTGTTGCTCTGCAGCTAGAGTTGATAGGAGAAAATCCATCTGGGTAGATGGTCCATGAATTTGTAGTAGACTTTCAAAATGAGTGATTTGTTAGCTTAGTAGTTTTAAGTTTGTGGTACAGATCCTCCAAACCCATACTCTGAGCAATTAACTGCCTTGAACATAGAGAAAAATTAAGGCCTCATAGGATGAGTCTGCATTCTCTGTAAATGCTTATTTTATCATAGTCTTTAGCCTCTACTCTCAGTAAAATGTTCTTTTTGGCTGGGTGTGGTGACTCACACCTGTAATCCCAGCACTTTGGGAGGCAGAGGCGGGAGGATCACTTAGGTCCAGGAGTTCGAGACCAGCCTGGGCAACATAGTGAGACACCGGATCTACAAAAAAATAAAAAGCCAGACCAGTGGTATGCATCTGTGTCCCAGCTAATTGGGAGGGTGAGATGGGAGGATTGTTTGAGCCTAGGAGAGGGAGGTTGCAGTGAGCCATGATTGCACCGCTGCACTCCAGCCTGGGCAACAGAGCAAGACCCTGTCTCGGAGAAACCAGAATTTCGGAAGAGCAAATGGGGCTGAGTGCGGTGGCTTATGTCTGTAATCCCAGCACTTTGGGTGCCAACATGGATTACCTGAGCCCAGGAGTTTTGAGACGAGCCTGGGTAACAGTGAGACCCCCCTCCCTACAAAAGATTTTAATAATTATTTGGGTGTAGTGGTGCATGCCTGTAATCCCAGCTACTCTGGAGACAGATGGGGGGATTGCTTGAGCCTGGGAAGCTGAGGCTGCAGTAGCCGTGATTGCACCACTGCATTCCAGCCTGGTTGACAGAGCAACCCTTGTCTCCAAGAAAAAAAAAAAGCAAATGGGATTAAGGACTCTCATGGAATGGGAAGGGGAAAGGGAATCTTACTCTATGTGGAATAAACTTGCTCAGTGTTGCCACAGAGTTACATTACCAATGTGTAGCAGTCAGAAACTAGACTTCTAGTTTGGTTCAACATTTGAGGATTGTTTTATAGCCATCAAAGTATTCAAGAGGTTGGATGGCACTCAAAAGATTCTACATGTCTAGAATCAAACTCAAATCTGGCACGTAGGTGCTTCTTAGTAAATGCTTAACGAATGCCACCAACTCTGCAAAGTATTCATTGATTTTGAGACCTTAGTCATGTTGCTACTACAAGTAGGGCATATGACCGCCTAAGAAACAGAACTTCGAGAAGTCCTAACGTAACCACAGTAAAGCAGACTCCCCTTTCAGCAACCTCAAAGCAAAAAGAAAAAAAAAACCATTTAGCTGCTATGTAAACACTATACCAAGCACTAGGCTTAGAGGAAAAGATGTCAGATTGTACTGTCACTGGTTATGTACCCATATTCTCTAAGATAGGGTAGCATTTGTCTTTCAAACTGCAGGGTTTGAAATCAGTTTTTGTGGGTGATTGGAATTTTTTAATGAAATGCATTAGAACATCTAAGCACATCACATACAGTTTTGTGATGGTGCATTTTTGCATTGCAGTATAGATCTGTGCATAGATATATACATTAGGTGTAGCAAATCGTGATGTAAATTTTTTACTGCTGGTCATGGTCAAAAAGTAAGATATGCTATGAAATTAAATCACTAGGAGCATGGATGTATAAGGCAGGTTTTATAGAACCATTTAGATTCAACATTAATGGTAGAGTGGCATTTTACCAAAAAAATGGGCGTATTTGATTTGGGTGCTGTAAGGCAATTTGCTAGGACATGGGATAATCAGATTACACAAAATCTAGGCAGTGAACAAGTCTTAATCCTGGCCTAGGAAATAGCCTATTAAAAAATGCTGTCGGCCGGGCGCAGTGGCTCACGCTTGTAATCCCAGCACTTTGGGAGGCCGAGGCGGGCGGATCACAAGGTCAGGAGATCGAGACCACGGTGAAACCCCGTCTCTACTAAAAAAAATACAAAAAATCAGCCGGGCGTGGTGGCGGGCGCCTGTAGTCCCAGCTACTCGGAGAGGCCGAGGCAGGAGAATGGCGTGAACCCGGGAGGTGGAGCTTGCAGTGAGCCGAGATTGCGCCACTGCACTCCAGCCCGGGCGATAGGGCGAGCGAGACTCCGTCTCAAAAAAAAAAAAAAAAAAAAAAAAATGCTGTCCAGGCCAGGCACAGTGGCTCACGCCTGTAAGCCCAGGACTTCGGGAGGCTGAGGCTGGAGGATTGCTTGAGTTCAAGACCAGCCTGAGCAACACAGTGAGAACCTATCTCAAAAAAAAAAAAAAAACAAAAAAACTGTCCAGCTGTGGACTTTTAGAATTCAGGACTGCTGGGGATCAAGCCCAAGAACGTTTTTCAGAGCTCTGTGATTTAAGATGCTCAAAAAGTAAGAGTGTCCAAGAGGAGTAAAGGTCATGACAGAATTTACTCCCAGGAAAATCTAAGTTCTGCCACAAGTACCCGTGGTGTCTGTTCCCACAACAATGGCCCCTTCACAAGCTCTTGCCTCACAACCCCTGCAGAAGCCCTTCAACAAAACTAATAGACTAGTGAAACCTACTCCTCACATGGGTAAGAGCTGCAGTGGGCAGGTGACCCTCCTCCCTGCCCCCATCCTTTGCTTCCTCAAGCTCCCTGCCAACCTCAGGGCCCGTGGATACATCAATGGGAAGGAAACCAGGGAAGCATAGACCTATAGTACAATAGGGGTGTAGTGACCGCTGGACCTGATGAAGCAAATCTGCCTGACATTTAATACGCCTTTTTATTTCCCTTCTGTGTTAAATCAAATGATCTGTTCTGCACTGAGCCAAGCAAGTTACTTTTAAAACTGGTAGCACAACTCATTTGGGACTTGGAGACTGCTTTTATCCAGAACCTGTTAAGAGAGCAGGGGATTTAAATACAAAGGAATATGAAGGTAGTGTGCCTTAAAGACTGTCTAAAATTAGGTTTTAGTTTGTTACATTATTTTGAAATATTAAACAACATGAAAATGTTAAATCAGGATGCGTGAGTTTTAAGATGTTGAACACTGTCCTACATCAGTGAGGAGGGAGGCAATAAGGTAATTTCAAACTAAAACAGATTGAGGATGAAACCAAGATAGAAGTGATGATTTGACTTTTTATGATTTTTTGCTGTGGAAATGGCAGTCGTGTGACTTTTCACTTGCAGTTTAAATGAAAGGGTGAAGTAAAGCCGACCTGCCCTAATGGCTCAGGGCTATATCCACCTCCCAGATAACCCTGGCCCTTGGGACTCCATCTCCTTGAAGTAGCACTGAGAATCCAAGAAGAGGCTCCGCTGCTTTTTGCACATGGTTACTGAGTTACATCTCAGGAAGATTTTTAAGCACGAGGAAGGAAAATAAAGGCCTGGCCAAGCAGGGTCCCCTTTTCAGTATCGTCTTTGTTCCTAATAAGCAATCAAGGGGGTGGGTGTGTTGGCTGTTAAAGGAACTACTAAGATTCAGAAGCCTGTAGTCTTATTTTGTTTTACAGGTTAAAATAAACCACTTGGCTGGGCACGGTGGCTCACACCTGTAATCCCAGCACTTTGGGAGGCCGGGGTGGGCAGATCACGAAGTTGGGAGTTCGAGACAAGCCTGGCCAATGCACTGAAACCCCATCTCTACTAAAAATACAAAAAAATTAGCCGGGCATGGTGATGGGTACCTGTAATCCCAGCTACTCGGGAGGCTGAGGCAGGACAATTGCTTGAACCTGGGAGGCAGAGGTTGCAGGGAGCAGAAGATCGCGCCACTGCACTCCAGCCTGGGCGACAGTGTGAGAGTGTCTCAAAAAAGAATAATAAAAAATAAACCACTCAGTATTGCTTCTTGTAAGTTCAGACAGATAATCACATCTGAAGGAAGTTATTTCAGGGCTCCAAGAGAAACTTAGATTTTCTTATAACCTATAATATTTTACATATACAAGTGGAATTGAAATTATAAGCATTTCTAATATGACAAATAGGGAAGTTTAGCTTTACAAGTAATGTATTTTGCAATTCTGTGCCATTCCAAAAGGGAAAACTGAATTTAGAACAGTCCTATTATCTCCTAATAAAAACTTAGTATCCCCTAGGTAGGTGCACAGAGTGCCTCTGCCTTTGAGATTACAGGCATTAATCTCAGGAAGGAACACAAAGCATGTGTTCCAATCAGAAACTAGATATATTTTGTTGAATTAAGTAAATCCACTTAGGGAATATAAGGACTATTGACAACATTAACACAAGCCAAAGGTGGACCAATATATCCCAAAATCAAAGGACAAGGCCAGTGCCATACAGACACTAGAAAGTAATTACCCAAATGCAGGGGCTGGCATATACCTACAGATGCAGAACCTGCCCCTTTTGTGATTCCAGATGTGTTGCTCAGATAAAAGTCCCTCCTCAAATTCTTTGTAAACACACAATCCCCAACAAACAGTTGTAATTTTGAAGAAAGTTGACATATTTTTATGTAGAGATGGTGGTCTTCATGGAGTAAAAGAATGTTAGTGCTTATGCAATATGACAATTGTACTATTAGAAAGATGAACTGAGAAAGTTCTCTGGGTTTTACAGCAATCTAAATCCAAATACACAACAAAACTATTTAATCTCTTCATTAAGATTCCAGGCTCCCCATCCCCCCACTTTGAAGGGATTCACAGCCCAGGTACTAGAAAGAACTAAGCTCCATTACCAGTGTTTTAGAACTGTCAGCTGTGACCCATATAGGGCTGCTGAATTAACTTGTGGGTAGAGACCAACATTTTAACAAGTCACTAGAACGATATATCCCCAATTATAAATACATGTGGCACTTTGGCTTGTATATTACTCTTTTGAGTCTGAGCAGCAGGAATCAATTCACCAAAACCTTCAAAGCCAAAAAGCAGGCTGTGGACTTCTGGTGACGCAATTCACAGCCTGGAAACTCTGTGAGCTAGAAGTTCCTACTTCTGCTGCTGTTGTTTCTCAAGGATATTTTCTGTACATAACAACAAACTAGAATTTTTTTTTTTTTTTTTGAGACGGAGTTTTGCTCTTGTTGCCCAGGCTGGAGTGCGATGGCGCGATCCTGACTCACTGCAACCTCCACCTCCCAAGTTCAAGCGATTCTCCTGCCTCAGCCTCCCGAGTAGCTGGGATTACAGGCATGCGCCACCACGCCCAGCTTAATTTTGTATTTTTAGTAGAGATGGGTTTCTCCATGTTGGTCAGGCTGGTCTTGAACTCCCAACCTCAGGTGATCCACCCGCCTCAGCCTCCCAAAGTGCTGGGATTACAGGCGTGAGCCACCGCACCTGGCCAGAAATGTACTTTTTGAAAAGGGATAAGATACTCAGTTTTCATCTTGTTGCTTTATTCAGTTTGCTCCGAGGGCAAAATCAACAGTAGTAGAGATCACAAACATTATTTTGATTGGCCTCACAAGCCTCATCAGTAAAACCTGAAAAAACAGAAAATGTTACACAAGTTGCAAAGAAAGCACTCCTGGAGTTCACTGACATGATAGCAAATGGAAAGAATATAAAATGCAACAGGTGTTAACATTTAGAACAGTACTTGTAAACCCACTCATTTCTAGACAATTCTGGGACCCTTGTTGCGAACCCTTCATCTATCACTGCTGATTTCCTTTGACATGAAATATGACTTTATGAAAATCTTCCTAAACCTTACTCTGGCTGCACTTGAGTGGTTCCTATTCCTACGGCACTGGCATACGCTGTCAGGATTTCCACTATCTGTTTTGTTTCTAGGGTCATTCGGGCTTCCTTCAGCCAGTCCTGTGCCACTCGTCTGGATTCCCCCTTCAGCTGATTGACAAACTTTGCTGCTAGCTCCAGATCACCATGCTCAATGCAATAGGAAGCATATGACAGTAATTTAAATGTGTTTATATCCTCAGGGCAGAGCTCCGGGGGCGGCTTCAGTTGCTGAGGTGGGAATAGGAGCAGGGACTGTAGGTAGGAGAGGAAGTACTGGTACAAGCTATTTCTGGTTTCATCAATCATTGCTACCCTTCGGGCCAGTTTTTGAACAGCATAGAAACGGGCTCTAAGGGTCTCTTCACTGTACACCCCACGGGTCAGGGACTCTGGAGGGATAGCTGCGGTTAAAGCTTGGGTAAATTCATTATCAGAACAGTTGGCTTTGATGGCCTCAACTGCACCACCCAGCGGGATAGTAGGTGTTTCTGCAGATGAGGTCTTCATGCTGTACTTTAATGCCTCCACTGAAAGCCAGAGTTGGTGGGCTTTTCTGGCTTCCTCTTCAGCAACTGCATGACCTACAAAGAAAAAAAGTCAAAGCCAAACATTTTTCTCTCCATCTGACAACATACATCCACAGAACTGATGCACATTCAACAAGCTACATCTACACATGTGGAAGATGAGGCCAGAGTTTCTTACAACCCCACCCCCACCACTTATTTCTGGTGTATTTTCCTAGCTGGCCTCTTCATATCAGGCAGTAAAGTCAGAAGTCATTCACATCTGCATGATATCTAATCCACATATTTACCTTTACTAGTTGAGAAAGAAACATTATTTAAATTAGGCTAAGACTTACGCTAAGGCCATCAGAAATTTTCTGCAAAGAAATGGGAGACTTCAGGGCCAGGCACAATGGCTCACGCCTGTAATCCCAGCACTTTGGGAGGCCGAGGTGGGTGGATCACTTGTGGTCAGGAGTTCAGGACTAGCCTGGCCAACATGGTGAAACCCTGTGTCTACTAAAAAATACAAAACCTAGCCAGGCGTGGTGGCACGCACCTGTATTCCCAGCTACTCAGGAAGCTGAGGCAGGAGAATCGCTTGAACCCAGGAGGCGGAGGCTGCAGTGAGTCGATATCACACCACTGCACTCTACCCTGGGCGACAGAGCAAGACTCTGTCTCAAAAAAAAAAAGAAATAGGAGACTTCAAACAAACTTAACAGACTACTGGATCTTGAAATTCTGTGAGTATTCAATTTATTTTTTTTGTTATGCAATAAAAAAAGATTCCATAACATCCTAAAAAAAACCCATTTTATTAATACCCTCATTGTCAGGACATTTCTCTTTCAATGTGGCACATGGAGGCCTCAGCATAAATACTGTCCATTTGGTAGTTGGACTCGGCAAATCACCTCCAGATAACCCACCAAGCCTGTGGAAGGCAAGCATGGGACCACACTGACCCCTAGCCCTTACCACCCAGGCACATGCGACATAGCCAAAGGGTACTGGGTAAATAGCCTTGTAAATGGTGATTTTGTGTTTGTCATACAAGGTATAAAATTTCTAGTTATATAGATTTTGCCATTACTTTTAATGGCAAAAACTGCAATTAAGTAGAGTGATTAGTATTTTTATGTCCTGATGTCAATACATGTACCCCATTTTCCCTATAAAATTATTTTAATAAATTATGCTGAGGAAAATTATCTGTAATAACATAGCTTATGCTTACTCTGAACAGCCTGTTCGATTCCTCTGAGTCTGGCATAGGCAGTATTTATATCCAGAGTAAAGTTGTCAACTTGCTCTTGACTGAGACGACGAAACTGTAATTCTTGTTCAGAGAGTTTCTCAGACAGGTTCTGAAATAAAACAAATAGTTCCAGAAAAAAGTGATACTCAATGCATGTCACGTAACTGTGTAATCTTCCAGCAACTACTTGCTGAAGCAAAGAGGGCCTTAGAGTTGTCATGAAATTCCTACATTTTGTGTAAAGTTTCAAAAATGTCCTGACTCATATTTAATGTATATAATTTTTTTTTTTTTTTTTGAGATGGAATCTTGCTCTATTGCCAGGTTGGAGTGCAGTGGCACAATCTCGGCTCACTGCAACCTCCGCCTCCCAGGTTCAAGTGATTCTCCTGCCTCAGCCTCCCAAGTAGCTGGGATTACAGGCATGCATCACTATGCCAATTATTGTATTTTTAGTAGAGACGGGTTTCACCATGTTGGCCAGGATGGTCTCGATCTCTTAACCTCGTGATCCGCCCACCTCAGCCTCCCAAAGTGCTGGGATTACAGGCGTGAGCCACCATGCCCGGCCGATGTATATAATTCTTTACAGGTTTACTGATGGAACCTAATATTAGAGAAGGCATACCAAGAGAAGAGAGAAGGCTGTTAAAGTCAGAAACAAACTGCCAACTGTATTTTATTTTTGAGACAGAATCTTGCTCTGTCACCCAGGCTGGAGTGCAGTGGCACAACCTCAGCTCACTGCAACCTCCACCTCCCAGATTCAAACGATTCTCATGCCTTAGCTTCCGGAGCGGCTGGGATTACAGGCATGCACCACCACACCCAGCTAATTTTTCTATTTTTAATAGAGACAGGGTTTCGCCATGTTGGTCAGGCTGGTCTTGAACTCTTGGCCTCAAGTGATCCACCTGCCTCAGCCTCCCAAACTGCTGGGATTATAGGTGTGAGCCACCATGCTCAGCCACAAATTGTCGGCTTTAGAAAGTAAATTATCTGTATTGCAAACCTAAACATAATAATTAGATTAAATTATATTCCAATATCTTATATTTAAGAGCTTATACATTAATTTTTCTCAGAAAAATATCCATCAAATAGAATTTAAAATACCTTTTCATACTGACATACATTGCGATTCTCTGGAAGAATTTACTTAGAAAACCTCAGTATCTTCTTGCAAGACAAAGTAACAAGTTAATATTACTGTAAATGATTTCTTGAATAGAAACTATGATTACAGGCATCCTGATAATTTACTGGGATTTCAAAACTTAACTTCTCTGGGAAATTACCTCAGTTATAAAAATCTAAGCACTACCATGCCATCTATAGGAGGAAGATACACACGTCAAATATTACTGTCTGCATTCCTGAATTCCCCTTTACCAACTCTCCTTAAAGCTCTGAAGATTCCAAACGACTAGAATATATATTTTAAAAACACATCTGGTCATGAACACACAGGTACACCATTATGTAAAAAGAAGCAGTTTTGTAGACATACAAGAAGATTTCCAAATCTTTGACATCCTCAGAGTACATTAAAAGGAAAGGAGAGTCTGTTAATCCTGTCAGGAAGAGGGGTGTGGCTGAAGGGAGTCCAGGTCCTCACCTGCTCAAATTCAGACTTCAATTCCTGTTCTTGTACCCTAAGGACATCTCGCAAGTGATCTGTGTGGGCAGCTGCCTGTCGGCGAAGCTGGGTTCTCATTTCATTCTCCATGGCATCTCTGACTTCTTCTATCTGTGAAACCAAACAAAATAATTATTCGTTTTCGATTCTCCATATATACTTTTAGGAAAACAGAAAGACCACTATCAACCATGACAACAGCAGCTTCCACATCCTGAACCCCTCTAATGTGCCAGGCATGTGTACACTTCTACTTCTTATGTGAAATGGAAAGCTAAACCCTAGAGGTGACTCAAACAAGATCACACGGCTGTGGCAAAAACCAGATTTCAAACAAAGGTCTCTCTCACCCCCAAACTTGTGGTTTTTCTACATCACCAGGCTGCCTCTCATATAAAACACTGTCATTTCCTGAATCACATGCTCCTCTGAGAAATAACTAAATCCAGGATATGAAGAAAAGTAACTATACACTTGGAATCAAGCGTAGCTTTACTACAACCATCTGTGTGACCTTGGGGAAATGATTTATCTTCTCAAATCTCTACTTTCTCATTTGTGAGTAATAATGCCTACTTTGAAGAATCATTAAGAAAATTAGTTGGCCGGGCATGGTGGCTCACGCCTGTAATCCCAGCACTTTGGGAGGTTGAGGCGGGCAGATCACGAGGTCAGGAGATCGAGACCATCCTGGCTAACACGGTGAAACCCCGTCTCTACTAAAAATACAAAAAAAAATTAGCCGGGCATGGTGGCGGGTGCCTGTAGTCCTAGCTACTCGGGAGACTGAGGTAGGAGAATGGCGTGAACCCAGGAGGCAGCGCTTGCTGTGAGCCAAGACTGCACCACTGCACTCCAGCCTGGGCGAGAGAGCAAGACTCCGTCTCAAAAAAAAAAAAAAAGAAAAGAAAATTAGTAAGTATCTGGTAGTTATTGACATAGTCTCCTAAACAAAGAAAACTGCTTATTTTTAAATGAATTTAAATTCAACATGGGCCAAAAAAAAAACAAAAAAAAATATACCTTGCCTAACAAATAGCCATAGGTCACTTTACAAATTACTTAACACTGATTACCTGAAATCCAGAAGTTATTTTTTCTCAGAAACAATATAATAAATCAATGAATCCATTCAGTCAGTGCATAAGTATTTATGAAGTGCCAGCCCTGTGTGCCAGGCAGTGCCTACTATCTGTATGGATCCAATGGTGCTTAGGGCAGACGAACTTCTTGCTCTCACACAGTGTATATCTCAATGGAGGCAGCAGACAGTAAACAAGTAAACAAAAAAGACATCTCAGATTGTGATACATATTTCTACATATGACTCTGAGCAGACAAGGACCTGTTGTGAAGCATCAACACCCCTTCAACCTCCTTTTCCCCCACCTTACATTTAAAATAAACAGGGCAACATAACAGAAAGTAATACAGAGGCTCCACTTTGGACTGAAGGGATAGGAAATCTCAGTCTTGCTAAGAAAGTGACATCTAGGCTTAAAACTTAAGCTTAGAGCTCAAGGTTTAAACAGAGAAGATAGAACAATGTACTAGGCAGAGAAAACATAAAGGTCCCAAAACGAAAGATATAGTCAAGGTACAGACAAAAAATACCAGGGTGCCTGGAGCAGTGAAATGGCTCATGGCATGCAGCGATAAAAAAAAAAAAAAAAAAAAAAAAAAAAGCCTTTTGGCAGTAGCTGGGATCAAGAAGCCTTTTGGGAACTGTTAAAAAAAAAAAAAGAATTTGGAATTATATTAAATGAAATGGGTAGTCCATGGAGGATTTCTGGCAGTGTAGTGTTTCATTGGACTATGTTTTATTTGCCTGCGTAAATAGACACAGAAAGAAGGGTATGAAGAAAGGGGAAATTGGCTGGGCATGGTGGCTCACACCTGTAATCCCAGCACTTTGGTGTTTAAATTCCTTGGTGAAGGCCGGGCATGGTGCCTCATGCCTGTAATCCTGGCACAGTGGGAGGCCAAGGCAGGTGGATCTCTTGAGGTCAGGAGTTCGAGACCAGCCTGGCCAACATGGCAAAACCCCGTCTCTACTAAAAATACAAAAATTAGCCACGTGTGGTGGCATGCACCTGTAAGTCTAGCTACTCAGGAGGCTGAGAGGCACAAGAATCACTTGAACCAGGGAGGCAGAGGTTGCAATGAGCCAAGATTGCACTACTGCACTCTACCCTGGGCCACAAAGACAGACTGTCTCAAAAAAAAAAAGAAAAAGAAAAAGAAAAGAAAAAATAGTGGAAGCTTGGGCTAAGGTGGTAGTAATGGAGTGGACAGATTTGGGATTTATGTTGAATGCAGAACTGGTAGGATCTGTGGGGCAACTGAATATGAATTGATGGAAGAACAACAAAGCATGATTTGGGCTGGAATAACTGAGTAGATTGTTCAACTCAGTTTATTTAGAGAGAAACAAGTTGAGGGGCTGGAAGACAGGTTGGAGAGAATAAATAAATCTGTTTGGAACATGATAAGCATGAAATGACTACTGAAAATCCAGCGGAGATACCCGGTAGGCTGCTGGATAGGAACCTGAAGCCAAGGCAGAGGTCAGAGCTGGAGATAGACATTTATCAGGTATAGATGGTATTTAAACTTCCAAGTCACGGGACTCAACAAGAACACTTAGAGACGGTTTAGATGGAGAAAACGTTTCAGAACTAATGCCAGGTATGCCACTATTTGAGAGGCTGAGCAGAAAAGGAGGTTAAGGAGTGGCCAGCAAGGTAGGAGAAAGGCTAGAAGAGTATGGTGTCAGGGAGCCTAGGGAAGAAATAGTTTCAAAAAGGAGGTAGTGGCCAATAGTACTGCTAAGAAGACACAAAGGTGGGATGAGCAGTTAGGTTCCCAAATCAGCCTGTGGACACCCATTTAATAAATGGTGTGCCCAGATAGAGGGCTAAAGAAGCTATTTCACCTGTTTTTTAACCACCAACCACTTAACAACAATAGCAGAGAAAAATATACTCAGACTCCAACAAAGATTCATTCAGCACTGCTTTAAGGGACAGAGGCTCAGCTCCACTGGAAAGATGAGCTAGATAATCCTGGATACCAGTAGCTTATTACTTTCTTAAACTTCTGCATCTGCTCAACATAAAGGAACTCTGCTCGATCACTCCTTTCCTAGAAGTTCTGATGAGGAGAATGAAGACTAAGCTCCATTCTAAAGGTCAGCTGGCATGACTTATATTCAATATCCTAAAGCCAATGACTGTCAGTATTTTTTCTTTTTTTTTTTTTTTTTTTTTTTTTTGAGACAGTCTTGCTCCATCACCCAAGCTGGAGTGCAGTGGGACGATCTTAGCTCACTGCAACATCCACCTCCCTAGTTCAAGTGGTTCTCCTGCCTCAGCCTTCCGAGTAGCTGGGATTACAGGTGCGAGCCACCACGCCCAGCTAATTTTTGTATTTTTAGAAGAGATGGGGGTTTCACCATATTGGCCAGCCTGGTCTCGAACTCCTGACCATAAGTGATCCACCCACCTCGGCCTCCCAAAGTGCTGCGATTACAGGCATGAACCACTGCACCCGGCTGAGCCAGTATTATTTCTACAAGTAAACAATCAAGTTAGAGTCACTTTAAATGTTAGGCAACAATTCTCATTTCTTTTACCTTTCTGTCCTGTTCAGCCTGTATTTCACTTCTGTGATGTTCTAATGCTTTTGCTACTGCAGAGTCAAATGACCGCTTTTCTTCCAGCTTTTGTTTCTCCAAGGCTAACGTGATGTGCTGCTTCTCAGTGGCCTTCTGTTCTGCCAGCTCTCTGTTCAACTGATCGATACGACGATGTGCGTGAGCAATCAGGGAGTTCAGATCATCAGTAGAGAGCTTGTCAGCTAAGCAAAAGAGCATGTTAAAATATTAATGATGTCAATGAAATTATACCTCATTACAAGGTAATCTGCATCAACTGATTATAATTTAAGAGCAGTAAACAAAAGTAAAACTTAGCTAACATGAAAAGAGATTTAGATTCCCCAGTTCAATCAGAAACTGGCTAGTGTCCAATAAGGTATTTTCAACCCCTGGCAAAATTCAGGTAGGCCGTCAGATGATCAGTTGTTTTCCAGGAACCCTCTTTTAATCTGAACTAATTATAAATGGACTTACTCATTTACTGTAACTTTGCCTATAAAGACAAAACTTATATATACCATCACTTCTATATTTTCTTTCAGGCATAACTCTGATTAGTTATAACAGGCATCCAATTGAAGATTCTTTTCTGCTGAAACTAAAAATCAAATTCAAATTCTCTCAGACTTTTCCTTAATAAGTTTTTTTACTTTTCTTAAACACATATGATCTAGATTAAATCCCAACACAGCAACCAGAGCTGTCCATCAGAATCACTGCAAAGCTTTTTAAAATCACCTAAAGATTCGCATCTAGGCTTAAACCAATGTTTGTGTTTTTTCAAAATCTCAATCCAAAAATGTAGCAACACACACAGATTAAGAATTATGGCTCCAGCCAGCAGGCACAGTGGCTCACGCCTGTAATCTCAGCATTTTGGGAGGCCGAGGCGGGCAGATCACCTGAGGTCAGGAGTTCGAGACCAGCTTGGCCAACCTGGTGAAACTCCGTCTCTACTAAAAATGCAAAAGATAGCTGCGCACGATGGTGGACACCTGTAATCCCAGCTACTTGGGAGGCTGAGGTAGGAGAATTACTTGAGCCCAGGAGACAGAGGTTGCAGTGAGCCGAAATTGCGCCACTGTACTCTAGCCTGGGCAACAGAGCAAGACTCCATCTCAAAAAAAAAAAAAAAAAAAAAAAAAAAAAAAAAAAAAAAAAAAAAAAAAATTATGGCTCCACTGGCCAGACGCAGTGGCTGATGCCAATAATCCCAGCACTTTAAGAGGCCGAGACGGGTGGATCACTTTAGGCCAGGAGTTTGAGACTAGCCTGGCCATCATGGTGAAACCCTGACTCTACTAAAAATACAAAAATTAGCCAGGTGTGGGAGCACATGCCTGTAATCCCAGCTACTCAGGAGGCTAAGGCATGAGAATTGCTTGAATCCAGGAGGCAGAGATTGCAGTGAACTGAAATTGTGCCACTGCACTCCAGCCTGGTGACAGAGCAAGACCTTGTCTCAAAAAAAAAAAAAAAAGAATTATGACTCCATCGCTTCTTAGTCTTTTGGCTAAGATGAAGTGACGAATTATGGCTCCAACAGCAAAATATGGAATGCAGGAAATTCTACATGACTAATGACTCAATTTCTTAATAAATACATTGTAAAGCAAAAAACAAAAAGGGGCAAGAGATTTATTGACTAAACTCAACATGTGGAATCGTCTACGGGTATCGATTCGAATAAAAAACTGTAAAAACTCATTGTATGAAATAATAGGGGATATTTCAACACTGAATGGACATTTGGTGACTAGGGAATTGTTACTAAGTTTTAGGTGTGATAATAGTATGGTGATGTTTTTGAAACATACTGAAAGTATTTACAAGTGAAAGAATGTGATATTTGAGTCTGCTTCTATATAAGCTGAGGAGTGGGAATAGATGAGACAAAACTGGTCATGTGGTGATGGCTACAAAACTGAGTGATGGGTCCTGGAAGTTCTTTAGTTTTCTTCTTACTTTTTAATGTTTGAAATTCTCCAAAGTAATCAGTTACAATCCATATTACACACACACACACACACACACACACACACACACACACTTCACATCTATAGGATTCCAATCACTTGATAAAACATTTTCATTCCTGAGAGCATTCAGATGCCAAAAATATCCAATTCAGATTTATCATGTGACATAATTCTACTTTGTATCTATTTAGATGGCTTTGTGTAAGAATTATAGGCACAACAAAAAGACTTTAGTCTCTTAATACCCAAAACAAAAGACTTTAAACATGAAATATACATAACACTCACCTAAGTCTGAAACACCTACAAAGGAAAAAATAGAACAGTTTGAAAAAAAAAGAATGCACATACTTTATTGATCATTAAACAGAAATATCTAAAAGGAAACAAGAAGGAATCGGAGACTAGTACCAGGAAAAGCTATTTTAATACTAGAAAATGAAATGATACAGCTATTTTCTAAAATTTGAACTGTAAAACAAGACAAATCAAGGTAAATAACATTTTAGAAAATAAAAGAATCATTGATATTAATTGTGGTTTTGGTTTCAAAGGACTCATCTTGTTTCACAGTAATCAACTTAAATTTTTGTTTGTTTTTTTTGTTTTGTTTTGAGACACAGCCTTCCTCTGTTGCCTAGCCTAGAGTGCAGTGGTGCAATCTCAGGTCACTGCAACCTCCACCTGCTGGGCTCAAGCAATCCTCCCACCTCAGCCTCCCAAGTAACTTGGACTAGAGGTGTGTGCCACCATACCCGGCTAATTTTTGTACTTTTTTGTAGAGATGGGGTTTTGCCATGTTGCCCAGGCTGGTCTCAAACTCCCAGGCTCAAGCGATCCGCCTTCCTCAGCCTCCCAAAGTGCTGGGATTACAGGCATGAGCCACTGCGCCCAGCAACCTAAACATTTCTTTTTTTTTTTTTTTTTTGAGACAGAGTCTCGCTCTGTCACCCAGGCTGGAGTGCAGTGGCGCAATCTCAGCTCACTGCAACCTCTGCCTCTTGGGCTCAAGGGATTCTCCTGCCTCAGCCTCCCAAGTAGCTGGGACTACAGGCGCCTCCCACCACGCCTGGCTAATTTTCATATTTTTAGTAGATGGGGTTTCACTATGTTGGCCAGGCTGGTCTCGAACTCCTGACCTCAAATGATCTGCCCGCCTCAGCCTCCCAAAGTGCTGGGATTACAGGCGTGAGCCACCATGCCCGGCCTCAACTTAAGCATTTCATAGAAACTATAATTTTCTTTTATCCCTCGCATTTTCATTAGTCCATACAGTATTTTACTAAATCAGTTTTGACTCTCTGTTCTCAGTACCAGGCCTCTCTTAACATTTCAGATACTTAATAAATTCAGTTCTTCTTTGAAATTTTTAAAACAATGAATTCATACTAAATTTTCATTTAACCTGTGCAAATTAAAGAACTACAATGGCCTGATTTGAGAGTAAAGGAAAAAATGGCATTCTGTATAGTTTGAATGATGTCCCCCACCACGATCACAAGTATCACAAGTACCCAGTGTGAACACATGACAGGAGAAGGGGAATGCAGCCAGTCACAGCTACTGCCTCTCAGGATGAGCTGATGAACATCCTGGTATGAATGTCCTTTTTTTTTTTTTTTTTTTTTGAGACAGAGTCTCCCATTGCCCAGGCTGGAGTGTAGCAGCACGATCTCGGCTCACTGTAACCTCCACCTCCCGGGTTCAAGTGATTCTCTTGCCTCAGCCTCCCGAAGTAGCTAGGACCACAGGTGCACACCACCATGCTTGACTAATTTTTGTATTTTTCGTAGAGATGGGGTTTCACCATATCGGCCAGGCCAGTCTTGAACTCCTAACCTCAGGCAATCCACCCACCTCAGCCTCCCAAAGTGCTAGGATTATAGGTGTGAGCCACTGCACCTGGCCAGTCCTGACCTTCTTGATAACCTTTGCATTCAACAAGTCCAAAGACAGGTATTTTTCATCCAAGGGGCTCTGAACATCAACTGACTAAACATCACTCCCTCCTACACCGTCAATCTCATAAAAATAAAATTTCCTCCTTACTATGGTTACATCATTCCTCTTCTCAAAAGGCCAAAAGGGAGTCCTGTGCTGCTGATACAAATCATTTAGGCAGAGAATAGTGAGGCTAGTGGGGGAGAATGAAATCCCGGCTCTTACCCCAACCTTGGGCAAATTACTTTTCTGTCTCAGTTTTTTCATCTATGTAATTGGGATAATAACAAAATTTGCCTTGTAAGGCTATTATGAATTTCAAATAAGTTAATATATGTGAAACACTTAGAACTCAGTGCCCAGTACAAAATAATGCTCAATACCACTAGCTATTACTACGTTTGGAAACTTGCTCAGCTACAGATAACACAGAAAGAGTACTGGACGTAGTGAACATCATCAGGACATTTGTTGTTTAGGGAAATAATAAGAGCAATCCCAGAACTTAAAGTATAATAAAAAAAAAAATGATAATAAGAGCAAAATGCCTCATAACACAAACCAGTACTAACAAATTTGGTTTAGGTCTTAGTGTGTTCTGATTTCAGAGGTGAGGACATCCACTGAGGGCTAGGGTAATCATGGAATAATTACTATCTCTAGAAATACACAAGAAATGAGTAATACCGGTTGTCCCTGAGGAGGAAAACAGTGTGAGAGGGAAACTTCAAATGCCATTTGTAACTTTCAAATTTTGTATTGTGAATATATACTCTATTTTATAAATTAATGAAGATTTAAATGGAGGTCACTCAAAAAAGAAACAACATAGAGATTGCTTCACAAGGGACCTTCATTTTCTACATGGCCCCTTTCTTTAGCACAGGCTTCTCAACCTTGGCGCTACTGACCTTCTGGTCCAGACAGTTCTCTGCTGTAAGGGGCTTTTCTGTGTACTATAGGATGTTTAGCAGCACGTCTGGCCTCCACCCACCACATGCCAGTAACTCCCTACAGGTGGGGCAAACAAAAATGTCTCCTAGTGTTGCCAAATGTCATGTGAGGGACAAAATGCCCTCAGTTGAGAACCACTGTTTAACATTTTCATGTTTTACGACAGGCAGCCGGGCGTGGTGTCTCACGCCTGTAATCCCAGCACTTTGGGAGGCCGAGGTAGATGGATAATTTGAGGTCAGGAGTTTGAGACCAGCCTGACCAACATGGTGAAACCCAGTCTTTACTAAAAATACAAAAAAATTAGCTGGGTGTGGTGGCACACGCCTGTAATCCCAGCTACTCGGGAGGCTGAGGCAGGAGAATCGCTTGAACCCATGAGGCGGAGGTTGCAGTGAGCCAAGATCGCACCATTGCACTCCAGCCTGGGTGACACAGCAAGACTCCATCTCAAAAAAAAAAAAAAAAAAAAAAAAAAAAGTTTTGAGATAGGCACTTTCAAAAGCAGAAAAAAGCAAGTTAAAAACGTGAGAGCTGGCTTGGAAAAATTAGTAGGATTTAGTCTACTGGGAAGACCAAAGACAGAATGCAAATTCTTAGGGTTGATGCTCGTATCTAACTCTCCACAAATAAAATTTGTCCTGCCCTGTCAACCTAATTTCATTTTATTTGAGCCACTGGAGACTCCCTACTACCTACCAATGTCAAATTTATGCCAAGGAGCTTACATATATCTAATGCAAAGAGACAACAAACAAGCCAATGAATAAGAATTTCAAGAAGATAAAATAAGGTAATATGGTACAGTGGTTTGTGGAGGAATATAATCAGGGAAGGTCTCTGAGGTGCTCACATCTGTTTCAATTGTAACCTCAATGAAGCACAGACAACCCCTTGAGAAATTCTGATGAGGGAAGCAGTGCCAACGTGGCTCTGGTTTATCCTTCTCAAGGATAAACTGTCCACGATGCCCTCTTTGCTCGATGGTAGCTATCCAGTGTCTAAACAAAAGTCACTGGTCCCAGACTGAACTTTGTATTTCTCCACATTATTCTCTCTCATAAATCGTACTGTCACTTTTTTATTTGACAACAGTCTAACTGATATCTGCCTCCTGAGTCAACTGCATTCAAAGAGCTCAATGTCTCAGTTATCTTTTGACAGCCTTAACTCCACTTCTTGACATTCAGTCTCCCTGGGTGGCCATCATGCAGAATGATTATAAATCCCTGCACTGGTGTTTATTACCTTCACTCCTTAGACCCGCCGTGGTTCTGTGATGCAACCCTGACACCTTCGGCCCGGAGAGGCCTACAACATGAGAAGTCTGCTTTCTAACAAATGCTAGCATTTAAACAGTGTTTTAAGCCAGGTGTGGTGGCTCACACCTGTAATCCCAGCATTTTGAGAGGCCAAGGTGGGCGAATCACTTGAGGTCAGGGGTTCAAAACCAGCCTGGCCAAAATGGCGAAACCCTGTCTCTACTAAAAGTACAAAAAAATTGGTTGGGCGCAATGGCTCACACCTGTAATCCCAGCTGCTCAGGAGGCTGAGGCAGGAGAATTGCTTGAACCTGGGAAGCGGAGGTTGCAGTGAGCCAAGATCGTGCCATTGCACTCCGGCCTGGGCAACAAGAGTAAAACTCTGTCTCAAAAAAGAAAAAGAAAAAGAAAAAAAAAGGTACAAAAAATTAGCCTGGTGTGGTGTCGTGTGCTTGTAATCCCAGCTATTTGGGAAGCTGAGGCAGGAGGATCGCTTGAACCTGGGAGGTGGAGGACTACACTCCAGCCTGGGCAACAACAAAAAAAAACTAAAACTAAAAATAAACGGTATTTTAATTTTGCTGAGACAGGTGATCTCTGTGATTCTTAGTACTGTCACGGAACTTCAGGGAAATGTGACTATAGTTACACCATGTAACGACTTCAGCATCAAAGTTCTCTGTAGTCTCAGCTTGAGGAAGTGGATAGCCAGACAGCTGGTTCCTTCTCAATGCAGGGTCCCTAGGTAAATTCTCAACAAAGTGTTGTTTTGTCACAGAGCAGACATAAAGTGTGCTTTAAATAATTCACTACAAATACTTTTAAAGTAATAAGGTTTTTTAATACTTATACATATAAAATAATATTTCAGTAGCATCAAGGTTATAATGTCACTTTTGTTCACTCAAATTCCAAACTTTTTTTTTTTTTTTTGAGTAGCAGATCAGAACAGAACCAATCACGGATTATGGAATTAAACACTAGCTGGAACTCATGTTCACCACAGCTAAAACTACAAGAGTATTGTTGCGGCTGTGTCATCTGTAATGATTGTGGTTAAAATAAAACGCTGTAACAGTGTACTGTACACAAAAAGAGATATGCATGCATGCCAGAGGGATTTGGACTACAATGGAGATTAAGCAAGTTTAGATTCATTGATTAGTGGTTAAAACATCGAAAAAAAACATTACTTCAGTTGTACTCACTCATTCCTTTCCACCCAGGAAGGACTTCTGGAGTAATACTGTCCAGCTCTCGTTTAAAGTCATCCCGAGCTTGGACCACCAGCTCATGATACTGAGATACAACCTTAGCCTCAGACTGAGCTGCTTGGACCTGAGCAAATACACAGGGTATGTGATTAAATTGAACAAAAAGTACCATAAACATTCCAAGAAACAGAAGTAGTATTCCTTCATTTGTTTACATTTTGTTGGAAATGTGTAAGGAAATCTGAAGCTCAGAAACAGAACATAAGCCTTATTTGTTTCCTTCTAATTCCTATTCAAATACCATGGACAGGCCCTTTCCCATCTTACTATGCCCCCTCCCTCCATATAGATGATATAAGTGCAGGCAGAAGATCTGCTACAAAATGGACATTTTCATAAGTGACAATAATCATAACCAAAAATGTTACCTATTATAGAAAGTATCAACAATACGGAACAATCCACTTGGTTGGTGTCCAAGGCAAAAAAACAAATTTTTTTTTTTTTTTTTTGACAAGGTCTCACTCTGTCACCCAGGATGGAGTGCAGTGGCACCATCTCAGCTCACTGCAGCCTCAACCTCAAAGGCCCAAGCCATCCTCTCACCTCAGTCTCCTGAGTAGCTAGGACTACAGGCGCACACCACCATGTCCACTTAATTTTTGCATTTTTTGTAGAAACGGAGTTTCACCATGTTGCCCAGGCTGGTCTCAAACTCCTGGGCTCAAGTTATCTGCCCACCTTGGCCTGCCAAAGTGAGGGGAGCAGTGCCAACGTGGCTCTGGTTTATCCTTCTCAAGGATAAACTGTCCACGATGCCCTCTTTGCTCGATGGTAGCTATCCAGTGTCTAAACAAAAGTCACTGCTCCCAGACTGAACTTTGTATTTCTCCACATTATTCTCTCTCATAAATCGTATGTGTATTACAGGTGTGAACCACTACACGCAGCCAAGGCAAATTTTTTAAAACAGTAACAACTAATATACTTTGCAGGAGAAAAGAGGGGGAGATGGTAGGAATTTGCTGTTTTCCTAAATCCTTAAAATCCTTTAAGAGATTATATTTTAAAATATAAAATATTATAAGACTTAGGAAACATACCTTTTTGACCACATTATCCAGATCAACTATCATGTTGTGAAGTTTACCCTCTGCAGCAGTTATATGAGGCTTGGCCCCAGCAACCTCTTTTTTCTTGGCATTTTCAATCACACTTTTCATCTTCTCTAACTCTTCTCTGGAAACCAACAAAACAAAGATTTAATATAACTTCTTGTCAACTGTATTAAAAAGTTTTGATGTCAGTACAGTATATAATTGTTCAAAGTCTATGAAAGAGGCTGGGAGCAGTGGCTGATACCTGTAATCCCAGCACTTTGGAGGCCAAGGCAGGAGGATCACTTGAGCCCAGGAGTTCAAGACCAGCCTGGGCAACATAGGGAAACCATGTCTCTATTTTATTTAAAAAAAACTAAAAGAAAAGTCAATGAAAGAAATGTAATTGTTCTTTTTTTTTCTTTTTTTAAAGACTAGTCAAGTGCAATAGTAAGAAGGGAGGAAAGACTAGAACGAGAGAGTTCGATCCGTAACTGACTGTGAACAATCAACTGAGCTAACTCACTACCTTTGGACACGCATCAGTGCTTTTCTGGAGTCAATAAACAGAGAGGCTTTTCTCATCAACAACTGAAAACACCTTGGTTAGAAGCTAGATTTACTAGAGTGAACCAGAGAGGTAGCATGGTATATGGAGTGACCCAGACTTCAGAGTAAGACAGCCCCAGATTCAGCTCCCATATCAGCCTCTCATTTCCTACATGCTTTCGTGTAAGGAACAGAAGTAATTCATGAGAAGTACTTAGTGCCTGGCCAAATCATGAGCACACAATAAAGAGCAGCTCTTGCAAGGATCAACCTGACTCACCAACCAATGAGAGAGAGCTAAGGAAGGCAAAGGCACAGGAGAAGGCAAAAACCTCACTGGGCAAATACTTAACTGGGTCTCAGGGAGCCCTCACGATTCAGAATGTTTCATAAGTCAGACAGACTGTGGTCTACCCACCATAAAACACAGAACTCAAAGTGATATGAGCATAATGCCTTAAATCTCCTAAAAGATATGCTAGTTTTATCAGAAGACTTCCTTCTCTACTAATAATAAATATTTTCTTAAAAAAGACAGCAAAATTTTGAGTGACAAATAACTATTCCATACTGCTGATGAAGATCTTTAGTCAAATGTAGGTTTCCATCAACAGAGGTTGATCTTATATCTGGGTATGCTTGCTCAATCCTAGTTTTAGCCAACTTCCAGGAATCAAGGTCAACGTGGCATACCTATTACATACTCACTATTTTGGTTAAGGCAAACATTGTGACATACTTTCTACATTCTGATAAACTGCCCAAACTGTCCCAGTAAAATCTTAAAACTACAGCAGAATCTCAGTACATCTGTAGAGATACATCATCTAAGCAATAATCCAAAGCAAAACTGACTTTTATATAAGATCCTTTATATGTCTGGGTGTGGTGGCTCATGCCAGTCCCAGCTACTCAGGGGGCTGAGGCAGGAGGATGGCTTGAGCCCGGGAGGTTGAGGCTATAGTGAGCCCTGATCATGCCCCTGCACTACGGCATGGGCGACAGAGCAAGACCATGAATAAAAAAATAAAAAAAATCCTTTATATAAGTTTCTGTCAAATTTATTCTGGCCTAATTTTATATATATATACATTTTGAGATGGAGTCTCGCTCTGTCGCCCAGGCTCAGGCTGGAGTGCAGTGGCACAATCTCAGCTCACTGCAACCTCCGCCTCCGGGGTTCAGGTGATTCTCCTATCTCAGCCTCCTGAGTCGCTGGGACTACAGGCGCACGCCACCACGCCTGGCTAACATTTTCATTTTTAGTAGAGACAGGGTCTCACCATGTTGGCCAGGATGGCTCAAACTCTTGGTCTCAGGTGATCTGCCTCCTAGGCCTCCCAAAGTACTGGGATTACAGGTGTGAGCCACTGTACTCAGCCTAGACTAATTATATTTTATTCCTGCTCTCTTTTTACACCTTTGTACAAATTCCTTTTTTTTTTTTTTTTTTTTTGAGACGGTGTCTCGCTCTGTCACCCAGGCTGGGGTGCAATGACATGATCTCGGCTCACTGCAACCTCCGCCTCCTGGGTTGAAGCGATTCTCCTGCCTCAGCCTCCCGAGTAGCTGGGACTGCAGGCGCCCGCCACCACGCCCAGCTAATTTTTTTGTATTTTTAATAGGGACAGGGTTTCACCATGTTGGCCAGGATGGTTTCGATTTCTTGACCTCGTGATCCGCCCGCCTCAGCCTCCCAAAGTGCTGGGATTACAGGTGTGAGCCACCGTGCCCGGCCTGTACAAATTCCTAATGCCAATTCAGAACAAGCACAGGTGGAAAAGTGAGAGAAGGGTTTCTCTACCTCCTCTTTATTCTATACAGACAGTACAAAGAACACCCAGCCCAAAGAAAGCCACCAGGAGGCCCTAATTACTTGTTAAAGTCCATGAGTAATTACTTGGCTTTGAGAAGGGCATCGGCAGCTTCATCTACTGCCTTTCTGCGTTCCTTCAATGCACCCTCCACTGTGCGCCACTGAGCAGATTTCTTCTCGCCTGCAATCTAAACAAAAAATTTTAATTATATAATAAATAACTGCTATTATTGTCATATGATAGGCCAACAAGATTGAACACAGAAATATGTGACATTAAATTCAAAGGTAAAAATTTATATGCAATGTTTCTCCAGAGTAAGAACTCTTAATTTAAGGCTTATGTTCTTAATTTAAGGCTTATGATCTGCCCACGTCGGCCCCTCAAAGTGCTGGGATTACAGGCATGAGCCACTGCCCGGCCATATAAGCATTTTCTAAGGAGAGTTTTTTTTTTTTTGAGATTCTCAAAAGGATGTACAAACCAAAATCAGAGTTTAAGGATAAACAGGAGGTTTACATATTTGTAGGGTCCTTATTCCTCCTAAATGTTACCCTAAAGAATTACTCTTCTTAATTTGTTACATATAAGTCAACTATTGTCAAAAACCTCCCTTGAGGTGACTCTTATGGTATGTGAATTGTGTATTAAAAAACAAAAAAAGTTTTGGCCGGGTGCAGTGGCTCATGCCTATAATCCCAGCACTTTGGGAGGCTGAGATGGGCGGATCACGAGGTCAAGAGATCAAGACCATCCTGGCCAACATGGTGAAACCCCGTCTCTATTAAAAATACAAAAATTAGCTGGGCGTGGTGGTGGGTGCCTGTAATCTCAGCTACTTGGGAGGCTGAGGCAGGAGAATTGCTTGAATACAGGAGGTGGAGGTTGCAGTGAGCTGAGATCACGCCACTGCACTCCAGCCTGACGACAGAGAAAGACTACTTCTCAAAAAAGTTTTCCTTGAAAACTTAGGCAGAACCAACATCTTTTTCTCCAGCTATGGAAATGATTGCCACTTTTTTGAGCAGAGCTGGCTCATATTTAGGGAATATATAATCTTAGGAAGAAAACCCTCTAACACTCTAATACCACTAAGTGCAGCAAGAGTCTCACACTATGAGGGGGTGCAAGGTACCCAGAACACTCAGGGCCTAGACAGGGTGCAGTGGCTCATGCCTGTAATCCCAGCACTGTAGCAGGATCACTTAAGCCCAGTTGTTTGAGACCAGCCTGAACAACATAGTGAGACCCCATTTCAACAAAATAAAAAAAATAGCCAGGCATAGTGGCTCATGCCTGTGGTCCCAGCTACTTGAGGGGCTGATGTGGGAGGATCATTTGAGCCTGGGATGAGGCCACAGTGAGCTGTAATCACAGCACTACACTCCAGCCTGGGTGATACAGCAAGACTCTTGTCTCAAAAACAAAAAAAATTATGTGAAATAATAAACAAGATCTAGTGGAGAACTAATAAATACCCTATTTAGAAGTAGTGATGAGCATACATAACATTCAAGAGATCTGCAAGTAACTATAATGTGATCTGAAAACATCTGTGCTATTGGTGACATGGTCACAATACTGCTAAAATTACTGTGGTTTGTTGCCAATATTCATAGTTGAAGAAAATGGTTTTAAATTTCAACTTGAGGCTAGGGAAAATAAAGATGTTTCCCTCCTTCAAGTTCAATGAGCCCCTGAATTCTATCTACAGACTTAACTCCAGGTTAAGAGTCCATACATTTAGAAGAAATATTTGTAATTTTCTTCATGTATCGCTTTTTAAATGTTCTATGTAGCCGGGTGCAGTGGCTCACAACTGTAATCCCAGCAATTGGGGAGGCTGAGGTGAGCAGATCACCTGAGGTCAGGAGTTCAAGACCAGCCTGGCCAATATGGTGAAACCCTGTCTCTACTAAGATGGGTGTGGTGATGGGCGCCTGTAATCCCAGCTACTCGGGAGGCTGAGGTAGGAGAATCGCTCGAGCCTGGGAGGCAGAGGTTGCAGTGAGCCGAGATCACGCTATTGCACTCCAGCCTGGGCAACAAAGCAAGACTCCATCTCCAAAAAAAAAAAAAAAAAAAAAAAAAAAAGAATATTCTACGTAAAATTTTGCGAAGTATATCTTATGATGTGAAAAATGAAGTTGATGTTTCAGTGAATTCCCACTTTAGTCTTTTTTTTTTTTTTTTTTTGAGATGGAGTTTCATTCTTGTTGCCCAGGCTGGAGGCAATGGCTCGATCTTGGCTCACCACAACCTCCACCTCCCAGGTTCATGCGATTCTCCTGCGTCAGTCTCCCGAGTAGCTGGGATTACAGGCATGGGCCACCATGCCCAGCTAGTTTTATATTTTTAGTAGAAACGGGGTTTCTCCATGTTGGTCAGGCTGGTCTTGAACTCCTGACTTCAAATGATCCACCAACCTCAGCCTCCTACAGTGCTGGGATTATAGGCATGAGCCACCGCGCCTGGCCCACTTTAGTCATCTTGAAAATAAAATACATCAAGAATGTATACTGATTTGGGGCCAGGCATGGTGGCTTACGCCTATAATCCCAGCACTTTTGGGAGGTGGAGGCAGGTAGACCACTTGAGGTCATGAGTTTGAGACCAGCCTGGCCAACATAGTTAAACCCTCTCTGTACAAAAAATACAAAAATTAGCCAGGTGTGGTGGTGGGCACCTGTAATTTCAGCTACTTGAGAGGCTAAGGCAGGAGAATTGCTTGAACCTGGGAGGCAGAGGTTGCAGTGAGCAGAGATCACGCCACTGCACTCCAGCCTGGTGACAGAGCGAGACTCTGTCTCAAAAAAAAAAAAAAAAAAAAAAGAATGGATGCTGATTTGGGCCACATGAACTGACCCAAATAGAATTACAAAGCATGTAAATGCCAATGACATATCTGGGGGCCAAAATTTATCACCCTTGTTGAAGGTACTCCTGCTTACAGAGGTCCAAGGAAAACCTACCCTGTAAAAGACACAGATTCCCCTACAATCAAACTAAATCCTGGTATTACCAAATCCAACTCTTCACAAACACAGATTTGTGAAAGTTATTCAGTATATATTAGAAATTACATGTGCACCTGTAGCTTCTTGTACTAGAAAAAACAAAAGCTGGAATTCATTCTTAACATTTCAAAATGTGTTCATACATTTTTCTAATTATTTTGTACATTAGCTAATACTCTCATCTGTTAACTGCTACCACTGAATTATAAAATCTTGACTGCAATAGATTTTACACTGTCTAATCACCATGTGCTACACATTATGTGCGCTGGGAAGATGAAATACCACTTGTGTACCCTTATACCCAAGTAGTAACATGGCATTTAAAGCTTCTAATCTGTGTCCTTCTGAGGGATACTGGTCTACTTGGGTTTGAACCCAATACCCTTACATCACACAACTTCTAGCCTTCCCATATCGGTAACCAGCAAATTAAATTTCCTGGGTGGTTTCCACTTTGCTGACTGAACTCTGATATTTAAGTATTTTTCTTGGACTTTGAATAAAATGGAATTTTCCTTAAATTTTCAAAGGTTATAGTTTCTTGCTACTAACATCAGAGGTCTAATTAAACTCTTGTCATATAAGTACATATGACTGAAACAATGTAAAGTGTGTGTAAAATTTTTTTTAAAACTACAGTTATGATGGCAAAATAACTTTACTGACCATGTATGATACTGATCCTTAAGATTAATAATTTATGTATTTTACTTTAATTTACACCTTAAATGACTTGGAATAGAAATACATTTATACATACTGAATAACTTAATGTAATTATAAAATAATTTATTAGGTCCCAGTATTAAATTTTGAAAAATCAATGTTACTACTTCATTCTTTGAAGTGTTTAGCATAAATTAAATAATCATAAACATTTAAAATAGCAGGTGTTTCAGGGAACATGAGATCTCTCTATTATTTCTTAAAACTGCGTGTCAAGTTTGAAAAATATCTTAAAAAGTTTACCTATGGAAATAGCAATTTTAAAGCAAACAACAAAAATATTTAAGCACTATTAAAATATGAAAGCAAATCTGAACTAATTCTTGTGCTGCATCAGTGTTGTAAGATATAGTAAAGCACAATGTATAAAATTCATTCTAAAAAATTTAAAGGCTTTTTTCAGTTCGTTTTTTAAAGATAATTACTCTAAGGCCAAGCACAGTGGCTCATGCCTGTAATCCCAACATTTTGGGAGGCCGAAGCAGGTGGATCACTTGAGGTCAAGAGTTCCAGTCCAGCCTGGCCAAAATGGCAAACCCTGTCTTTACTAAAAGTACAAAAATTAGCCGGGCATGGTGGCAGGAGCCTGTAATCCCAGCTACTTGGGAGGCTAAGCCAGGAGAATCGCTTGAACCTGGGAGGTGGAGGTTGCAATGAGCCAAGATCGCAACACTGGACTCCAGCCCGGGCGACAGAGCAAGACTCCATCTCAAAACAATAACAAAAAAAGATTAATTATTCCAGACTATCTTCCCCAGTGAGAGAAAGCCTATATCATATGAAAGAAAGCAGTCTGTTAAATATTACACTTCTCTCCACCCTCGATTTTTCTTTTTGTCCTCCAAGTCATGACAGCCAAAACACTTCTAATCATTCATTGGGCTCACCTCAGAATTGTCCATGGCGGCTTTCAATATGTTGGAGTGTGCATTGACAGCCTGGACCGCAGCATTCTGAGCTGCAATAGTCTGCAGAGTGACACTTGCAGTTTGCCTCAGAGCATCTTCTAAGCTCTTGGCTAGAGCTTAAAAAAAAAAAAAAAAAAAAAAAAAAATGAACAGTTAAAAAACAAATCCCTACCCCCATAAATGACTTTACACTTTTGCTGTTCTCCTATTTAGTCTTCCATTGCATTTCCCAAAAAATTTAAAAAGGAACAAAATACATGAGACTCAAATTTAGGGAATCAAAGTTTTACTTAAAAGTATGGTAAAGGCCGGGCGCGGTGGCTCACGCCTGTAATCCCAGCACTTTGGCAGGCCGAGGCGGGAGGATCACAAGGTCAGGAGTTTGAGACCAACCTGACCAATGAGCTCCGTCTCTACTAAAAATACAAAAATTAGCCGGGCATAGTGGCGGGTGCCTGTAGTTCCAGCTACTCGGGAGGCTGAGGCAGGAGAATCGCTTGAACCCGGGAGGCGGAGCTTGCAGTGAGCCGAGATCACGCCACTGCACTCTAGCCCGGGCAACAGAGCGAGAGTCTCTCAAAAAAAAAAAAAAAAAAAAAAAAAAAGTATGGTAAAATACTGATAATTTAATCTGGATATCTATGAAGTTTTATTACACTTTTTTTTTTTTTTTGAGACAGAGTCTCGCTCTGTCGCCCAGGCTGGAGTGCAGTGGCGCGATCTCGGCTCACTGCAAGCTCCGCCTTCAGGGTTCACGCCATTCTCCTGCCTCGAGGCCTCCCGAGTAGATGGGATTACAGGCACCTACCACCACGCCCAGCTAATTTTTTTGTATTTTTTAGTAGAGACAGGGTTTCACCATGTTAGCCAGGATAGTCTCGATCTACTGACCTCGTGATCTGCCCTCCTTGGCCTCCCAAAGTGCTGGGATTACAGGCGTGAGCCACTGTGCCCGTTTTTTTTTTTTTTTTTTTTTTTTTTTTTTGAGAGGAAGTCCCACTCTATCGCCCAGGCTGGAGTGCAGTGGCACCATCTCAGTTCACTGCAACCTCCGCCTCCCGGGTTCAGGCGATTCTCCTGCCTCAGTCTCCTGAGTAGCTGGGACTACAGGTGCCTGCCACCACGCTTGGCTAATTTTTTTGTATTTTTAGTACAGACGGGGTTTCACCGTGTTAGCCAGGATGGTCTCTATCTCCTGACCTCGTGATCCGCCCACCTCAGCCTCTCAAAGTGCTGGGATTACAGGCATGAGCCACTGTGCCCAGCCTACTTTTTCTTTTCTGTATTATCTAAACTTTTTCAAAATAAAAAGTGTTTTGTTATTTTTTTTTTCAAAATTATTTAAAGAAGGGTAATGTATTTCAAATGGGAGAAACAAGGTTTAGGACACTATAGCCCCTTTTACATATTGTGGCTATAAACTCAACAAATCCATCAGCTTTCTTCATTTTAAACAACAATCATAACAGGGAAAAAGAGGTGCCCATTTCATCCCCTTAGCAAGAAGGAATACTCCTAGCAAAACACTTATATTGACAAGATACAAGAAAACAGACAAGAGAAAGAAAAAGACAAATAAGAAAACAAGTCAAAAAATACAAAACAAAACCCAAAGGCAACTTGAAATGGACAGTGTTCTTCCACAAAAGGACTCAAGAAATAGCAGACACCAATGTTCAAGAGGCTTCCACCTATTAAGATCACATTTCTATATGCTGTTTCGGGAATACCAAAAAGTAAAGCAAACAACAATTTTAGATAATTTACTAAAATGCAAAAATAAATGGTCATCTGAAGAAAGAAGGCTAGTAAGAATACTAATTTAATAATAAATGGGCCGGCACAGTGGCTCATGCCTGTAATCCCAGCACTTTGGGAGGCCGAGGCAGGCCTATCACCTGAGGTCAGGAGTTCGAGACTAGGCTGGCCAACATTGTGAAACCCTGTCTCTACTAAAAATACAAAAATTATCCAGGCATGGTGGCGGGTGCCTATAGTCCCAGGTACTCAGGAGGCTGAGGCAGGAAAATCACTTGAACCTGGGAGTCGGAGATTGTAGTGAGCCGATATTGCACCACTGCACTCCAGCCTGGGTGACAGAGTGAGACTGTCTCAAAACAAATAAATTAATTAAATAAATGATACCACATGACAAAAAATTAAAAATGTATTTGACAAGAGAAAAAAAGATGATTTTGAGCAAAAGAAGCATAAACTAGCAATGAACAAATGGAACCTGATGGACTACAAATGGTACCTCTGCAAGAAAGATAAAAGAAGAAAACTAATAAGGAGAAAATAAAAAGAAATTGACAGAAGTGATAGAAGTGAAACGAGAGCAGGGGATACAAAGAGAGAAAGGGGCAAGGGAGAGAAACCGTGGTATTTGGATCCCATGACATGCGTGAGTCAACAGTGGACATCAAGTACAGGTAGTTGTGAACCACTTTATGGAGGCCACAGAAAGTGGGCTGCTGGAAGGCATCTGCTGCTTCCAGCCCTCTTCAGAGGTCTAGTTACTGTCCTTTGATCCTTGATAAATATTTCACATGCAAACCCATGTGTGTACATTTTTAAAGTCAAGTTTGAGGGGGAATTAAGAGATGACAGATAAAATTCTGAAAGTTTTCACTTTGCCCAAAATGAAAGATGAGAGGAAACAGGCAAGGAAAAGAACAGCTGGAACAGCAGACATCTCCATCTTACATGTATAACTTAATTTCAAGGTGCCCAAGTGATAAAGAGAGAAAAGTGAAAAGTGAAGAAAAAATAGGACTAAAAGAAAAAAGAAGTAGGAAAAAAGAAATATTTCACTTAGTTAGAAGTCATTTATTAAATATTCTCAAATATTTGTAACACAATCAGAAGAATACAAAAAATCAAAACAAAAATCCAAATCCAAGTAGCAAAACTAATGCCATATGCACAGAATGACACCTATGCTATTCTAAGATACTTAGTTCCTCAGGGTAGGGCAGAACAAGCACATTACAAGGGAAACAGGAACAAAACAAATGACGAGGAGATCAAAAAACTATAAACAGCTGCCATGAGTACTTAACTCTCTGTCCAGCAAAAAGCTACATCCCACGACCTCCAGAGACATCAACATATTATAGCATAGTACAAAAAATTATGTTACATGTGCTTTAAGACAGAAAAATAAATTGATAAGTATCTATTATCTTTTTTAAACCATCGAAAAATTTAAGAATCCTGACCTACCGAGGACAGCAAAAATAGTAATAATGATAAAAAAAACTTGGCCAGGTGTGGTAGCTCATGCCTGTAATCCCAGCACTTTGGGAGGCCAAGGTGGGAGGATTTCTTGAGGCTAAGAGTCCAACACTACCCTGACCAACACAGTAAGAGCCCATCTCTTAAAAACAAACAAACAAAAAAAACAGAAAACTGAAACTTAAAAAGGAATATGCTTGTTAGCTGGAAACCAGCGATGTGTAGAACATTCCATGCCCCACCAGTGTCAGATAAAAGCACTACTAGAGTCCAGGGGCTAGATGATAAGGCAGTGTAAGCCATTCTGACTCCAACAAATAAATTTACAATTATTAATAAACAATTATTTATAAGCATAAATTAACAATTATTAATAAAAGACTCTTGGGGCTGGGTGCAAGGGCTCAGGCCTGTAATCCCAGCACTTTTGGAGTCCAAGGTGGGAGGATCACTTGAGCCCAGGAGTAGGAAACCAGTCTAGGCAACATAGTGAGATGCCTGTGTCTATAAAAAATTTTTTAAAAATTAGCTGGGTATGGTGGTACACGCCTGTAGTCCCAGCTACAGAGGAGGCTGAGGTGGGAGGATGGCTTTGGCCTGGGAGGTTGGCTTTGGCCTGGGAGGTTGAGGCTGCAGTGGACAGTGCCACCGCACTCCAGTCTGGGTGACAGAAAAGAGCCTGTCTCAAAAAATAAAGGACTTTTAGGCAAGCTGCTAAAACATAAATAATCAATTTCTGTTTCCCAGAGTATAAAGAATCTTTAGCGCTAACATAATCTTTAGTATTATTTGGAGTTTTCACCAAGTGTACACTAAGAATAGCGTTTGTCACTTAGGTAAAAGAAGTTTAGATGAAATGAAGGTAATGAATAAAGCAATGCCACTAAAAAACAACAGCAGCAACAAAAGAAACCACAACTAGCTGATAGATGACAAACTTGTGCTGATAGTTTAAGAAGAGAGCAACTGGGAGATGACCCAAAATCCTTAAGAAGCTGTCTGGTTTACATACACTCAATTTTAACTTGTTCTTGTTTTTCCTGTTGTGCAAGGCGAGCTGCAACTTCTTCAGGTGGTCGCTCCCTTATAGAAGATGAGGATGCTTCTTCTTGCAGCAAAAGTAAATAAGAGGAAATCAAATTTCAGCATAGAATTTTAATAGCTAACAGGGATATAAAAAAAGCATCGTTTGTACTGGCCAGTTATATCAATGCAGGGCATTTTTGTGGTAAGAATTCTAAAACCATATCATTACTCTTAATGATTCCAAAACGAAGAAATAGGAGTCAGCCTTTAATCTTATTGTTTAAAAAGATGCATTCGGACATTTAAATTTTAAAAATTTCCTAAGAAACTCTGAAGACCTGAACCCAGTGTAAATGTATATATACATAGTGTCTACGTGTTGCCTAGGCATTAAATAGTTCTGATGAGCATATCATATATAAAAGAACAAATAAATTACCTGAAAGTGCAGGTGTGGGTTTTCCTTCACCAATTTCAGGGTGATCAGTTTTTAAAGATTCCTCAGGCTGAACCGCAGGGGCTGGGACCGACAGGGTATCACCTGCTGCAGAAATAATTTGAGCCGCTTCTGTAGGTGCTATAAATGTATGTTACTCATGTTATTTATACTTTCCTGGGTTAACAGAGAAACACACAGAAATTTACTACCACCAGCACCCACTGTGTCTTTAAGACACAATATTTGTACTGCCACATGGTTGAATAACACAGAAACAGGGGCACTGTCCACTGCATATATAAACTCACACAAAATGGACAATGGTTGGGAAAGAACAAAAGAAAGAAGTCTTGTCTCCATCCACCTGCATTTTAACCATCATTATTCCAGGCAAGGTTTCTAATAATAATATTAACACACAAGAAGGGGACATTTACACAACACAGAAAAAGAGTAACAAAGGAAAAAGCCTGTTAATGATGAAGACAAAGGAAAGCAACTAAACAAAGAATATTTTTTAATTGCTTTGAAGAGTGGAAGACATGTGAGCAGGAAAAAGATTACAGTTTTAAACAAAAAGATGAAAGGTCACAGTGATCAAGAACAGAACTGAGTTAAAATACATATATATATATATTTTTTTTTTTTTTTGCACACTTTGGGAGGCCAAGACCAACCTGGCCAACACAGCAAGACCCCATCTCTATCAATCACTCAATCAATCTTTTGTGTGTGTAGTATTTTTTTTTTTTTTTTTGAGACAAGGTCTCACTCTGTTGCCCAGGCTGGAGTACAGTGGCACTATCATGGCTCACTGCAACCTCGACCTCCCAGGAACAAGCAATACTCCCACCTCAGCCTCTGGCACATAGCTGGGACTATACGTGTGTACCATCATACCTGGCTAATTTTTAAATTTTTTTGTAGAGACAGGGTCTCCCCTCTCTTGCCCAGGCTGGTCTCAAACTCCTAGGCTCAAGTGATCCTCCCTCCTCGGCCTCCCAAAGTGCTGGGATTACAGGTGTGAGCCACTGTGCCCGGCCTTGGTTTTAAAGTAACAGTCAATTATCAATCCCCTGGCTCAGCATTCTCTTCCCATCCCACCCAGAATATGAAACAATTTTTTTTTTTGTTTGAGACAGAGTCTTGCCCTGTCACCCAGGCTGGAGTGTAGGGGTGCAATCACAGCTCACTGCAGCCTCAACCTCCTGGGCTCAAGTGGTCCTCCCTCCCGAGTGCTGGGACTACAGGCATGCACCATCATCCCCAGCTAATTTTTAATTTTTTATAGAAACAGGATCTTGCTAAGTTTCCCAGGCTACTTTCAAACTCCTGGGCTTAGGTGATCCTCCTGCCTTGGCTTCCCAAAGTGCGGGATTACAGGCATGAGCCTATGTACCTGGCCTAAAATAAAATTCTTACAATGGCTTCCAAGGACTGCCACAATAAACTTTTTCCTCCCTCTCTGACCTCATTTGCTCCTGTTCTCCCCTTACTCAATTCACTCTAGCCTCATCTGCCCTTTGCTTGAATATGTCAAGCCTCTACACCAGCTAATCCTGATGCCTGGGATGCTTTTCCCCATCACTCTTTTACATGACTTACCCCCCTTATCTCTTTCTAATCTTTGCTCAGATAACCCCTTCCACATAAGGTATTCCTTACACATTCCATTTAAAACTGCAGTATTCCCTCCCACAATGTCTGACATCCTATACGTTTTACTTGTTTATTCCCTCTCCTCACCCAATCAAGAAATATTAGCTGAAAAATTTTTCTAACTGTTTTGTTCATGGCTATTTCCCCAGTGCTTACAAGAATGTCTAGCACAGAAAAGACAGTAAATATCTGCTGAATTAAAGAAAGTCAGGTGATTTAATCAAGGACAGACGCAACAAAGGAGAAACATAAGAAGTTCAAATGTATACTGAACAGGTTAGAGTTCAACAGGCAAGTGCTGTAAATTAGGGTGGGGTGACTGGTAGTTTCTGAAGTCAAAAAATATCTGCCGGGACTAGAGCAAGGCACTTTCATCATTAAGAAAGAAGAGAGGATAAAGAATTGGTGAAGAGGCCGGGCATGGTGGCTCACGCCTGTAATCCCAGCACTTTGGGAGGCCGAGGCGGGCAGATCACCTGAGAGCGGGAGTTTGACACCAGCCTGACCGACATGGAGAAACTCCGCCTCTACTAAAAATAGAAAATTAGCCAGGCGTGCTGGCACATGCCTGTAATCCCAGCTACTTGAGAGTCTGAGGCAGGAGAATCGCTTGAACCTGGGAGGTGGAGGCTGCGGTAAGCCGAGATTGTGCCATTGCACTCCAGCCTGGGCAACAAGAGCAAAACTCCATCTCAAAAAGAAAAGAATTGGTGAAGAGATTTACCTATAATTTTAAAAAGATGGTTCAAAATGTTAAGTACCTGTTGCTGAAGCTGGAGTATCTCCCTTTTGTTTTTGGAGTTGTGAGGCAGGCTGTTTAGATTCTTTCATTACTTCAGATACACTAGAGATTTTTAGTGGACCCGACTGAATCTTGGAAATAAAAAACATTTAACATTTCAGATACACTACTGTTTTTTAAAAGGGTACAGTAATTTGCAGTATTTCAAATGCCAAGTCTTTCAGGCTTTTAACATAAAGTTATCAACACTTTGTAACGAATATATTTTATTAAACATAGTTGAGAGAAACCACCATTACTAGAAAAGTGCAGTTCAAAAATTTCATTCCAAATGACCAGCCCATATTTTAATAGCAACAAAGATTTCTATTAGGGTGACCAATAAAGTCCATGACATATGATCTTCTCATTAAACACCATTCCTTGTACTTATACAGTATTAAGAAGACTATTATCATTTCCTTTCTAAATCAAATTATGATGTCTTCTGTATACATTCAGTTAGAAGCAAATGATTATTAAAGGCTCTGAGTAAAAATACAAATGAATTTTGTTTCTTTGATCTCCAGGATTCATGCAATTGCACAATAAGATATAAGATCAATTTGTAAGCAAGGCTTGCCTTCCTCTTTCCTAATTATTGCCTGCTCTAAGTTTAAGACACTGTTCATTTAAGAGGGCTGCCAGATATGTGACAGAGAAAATTACTTTTATTTTTATTTCCACTTACATTATTCCACTTTTTGCCCTAACTTGGCAGTAGGACTCAGATATCCCTAACATGACTACTTAAACACAACAGAGATGGTTCTGAACTTAGTCACTACCAGAAACCAGAATTATTTCCATTTTCATTAAAATATTATTTTTGAATGATGAAGACTGTTTACTGTAACAAGCAAAATAATACCAAGATATATCAGTGGCTTTAACTTGCCTCTTCACTGCTCCTTTCCCTTTCCACTCTCTTAGGTAGCCACTGCTAATAGCCTGGAATCTATCCTTCCACTCCTGAGCAAAAGCTCAAGTATATACACATAAACAATGTTTCACTTCCTTCAACAAACCAAAATAGGGTTATATTATACAAATTACCTTGTAACTTGCTCTTTTTTTCATTTAACACTCTATCATGGACATTCTCTTTCAGGTCAAGAAATTCTTTTTAGTTGCATAATATCCTCATATAACAATTTCCCATAATTTGGTCAACTTCTCCTCTACAGTCATTCAAATTGTTTCCTGTTTTGTTTTGTTTTGCTGCTACAAACAAAGCAACGAACATCCATCCCTGTCCATTTAAATGAAAAGCACCGTAGTGTGACATCTATGGGATAGTTTTCAGAAGAGGAATTGCTGGGTCAAAGGGGTTGTATATTTTTAACAGATGTTAACAGATCACTTTCACTTAAGGTTCTAGTGATTCACATTCCCACAATTAAAATGTGTGTGTGATCTATTTCCAAATTCAGTTGTTCTATTCCTCTAATTTCTTTTCCTGTGTCACAACCTTATTTTATTAAAGTAGCAGTATAAAAAAGTCTATCTAGAAAAGCACCCCTCCTCATCCCTTTTTCAAAATGCTCTTGAGTAGTCTTGTACATCATTAATTCCTCCATATAAATGTTAAAACTGTATTATCTGGTTCCTCACCATCTAGAAAAATTCATTCAAATTCTTACTAGATTTGTGTGCATAGACACACCATAAAAACATCATTTCTCTCTACATATACATTTCTCTCAAATATATATATATGTATGTCATATATATTTGGTACTATCTTAATGTAATTTAGTACTATCTTAATGTAATTTGGTACTATCTTGGTACTATCTTTAATGACATACATATATATTTGAGAGAAATGACATTTTTATGATAGGAAGTTCTATCCAGGAATGTAACAGTTGTAACCATTTAGGCAGGTGTTATTCCATGTCCATCAAAAAGATTTTATGCATGGACAGTAAATATAGAGATAATGTTATAACAAATCATGTTGCCACTAAAAAGGTTACTATGAAATAAAATGCACAGCAACAAGCCGACACGATGTTTAACAGTAGAGAGTGCTTGAATAAATGGTAAAAAAAAAAAAAAAAAAAAAAAAATAGAAATACTAACTGCTATTGTAATTCAGAGGTGAGAAAATTAACTTAGATCTATACAGTGAAGGATGCAGCCCTTGAAAAGAACATTAATGAGCAAAGGAAAGGAAGTCATTCTGGGTAGGAGACCATCCTGAAAAAAGTTGTACAAATGGAAGGGATCTTAGATGAGTTCTCTTTTTAAGCATGGCCCTTGGAACAGTGCCTGCAACACAATAATCACTTGATTAACATTGGTTGAATAAATGAATAAATGGAAAGCAAAGACATATTTGTAATGAAGGGCAACTGGTGTACAGCTAAGGGCTTATGTGCAGAACCCAGAGATAAGGCTGCAAAGGTAAACAAGTGCCAGATTGCCAAGGGTATTGAATGTCAACTTAAAAGCTAGCAAAGACCACAAACTACAGAAATAAAGGAGCCCAATGGCCAGTTCCTAGGCTGATATTTAAGCACTCCTGGCTTCATACTTATTCAGAAGGTAAGAAAGATTTCTCTAGTTTTTATATCCTGTGGTCTTCCGTCTTTTAAACAATACGAAATATCTGGAAGTACATTAATAGGTGTTAACATGAAAATATCATAGCACTGCTTTTAGAAGATTCTCTGGTATTAATATAAGGATGACCCAGATTCTGTTAGGAGGAGAGATCTAGGTGGGTAGAGACTGGGAGGAAGATGGGAAAGACTTTGTGCATGGAGAGCAACAGGACTAGTTCAGAAGACAATCTGTATATGAAGTGATAAAGGTCAGAATAGGGGTACAGATAGTGGTAATGCAAGAAGAAGATTAAACAAGATAGGAAAGCTAACAAAATATGGGCAACCTGTGAAGAATCTACGAATTCTGGCCTAGCTACACCTGACAACTTGGTACTATCTTTAATACAAAAAAGCAAATAAGGAGTAGTGTAAGTGTGGAGGTGGTGTAGTACAAACATGCTGAGCTATTAAGTAGAAATGTTCTCCAAGGTAGCTAAAGTGGAGTGAGGAGAGGCCAAGGCTATTTGGAGAGATAAAGGATTCATCTACAAAGAATGACATCTGAAGTCACATCAACTGAGAAAAGAACACTGCTCTGAATTTTTCAACCTTACTCCATGCTCCTAGAATAGCTTCCAGCTATTTCTCCTGGGTCATGCTGCTTAAAATAGATTCAAGATTTTAGAATAAATCCACAGGGTTCTGCTCCTTGACTTATGAAGCTACAAAATTATCTCCCTCAGCCAGTATGGACATTTTAAAGTCCATAGGGAAGAATAAATGATGTAGAAGACTAGTCAAAAACATTGTGAAAAAGTATGGTTGGGGTGGGTTACAGGGAGGAAATTAGATGACATTTATTTTTCCAAACATTAACTTTGCTATAGGATGGGTCTCTAGATCATGTTAGATACTGGACAGTAAGTCCACCCAGTTTCTGATCAGCCATGTCCAGCCTCCTAGCGTAAAGAAATGCCCAATACCAAAGAGCCAAAAATCCATGCTCTTTTACAGAATTTTTTTTTTTACGAGAAGCTGTGTGTGAATGAAGAAACATTTAAGATTAGAGTTTAAATATTTTTTTAGGCTGGGCACGGTGGCTCATGCCTGTAATCCCAGCACTTTGGGAGGCTGAGGCGGGCGGATCACCTGAGGTCAGGAGTTTAAGACCAGCCTGGCCAGCATGGTGAAACTCCATCTCTACTAAAAAATGCAAAAATTAGCTAGGCATGGTGGCGCACGCCTGTAGTCCCAGCTACTTGGGAGGCTGAAGCAGGAGAACTGCCAGAACCCAGGAGGCAGAAGTTGCAGTGATCCGAGATCGCGCCACTGCACTCCAGCCTGGGCGACAGAGCGAGACTCTGTCTCAAAAGAAAAAGAAAAGAAAAAAATTTTAAGGCTGGTGAGAAAAAAAGGAATACACACAAAGTTACAGGAACAGTACAAGATATCCTGTCAACTAACTAATCAGCATCTAGATGAAAATTCTGTGACTTTGTGTTATGGTCTAAAAGGAACCATTACTAACCATAATATGTGGTTTTATGTCATGACCATTCTGCACTTGTTTTTATAGTGTTCTAAGTAAGAGCTTGATAGCTGCAACAGTATGGGATAATATATAGATGTCCCCCTCAGTCCATAGGGAAACCATGGTTACCTCTGCCCAAGTATCTCCTCCATTTACCCTTGTGTGCAGCAGTTATTTTCTATGTGATATGTACTGAGAGCACTTATGGGACTCCAAAAGAATAATTATCCATCTGTACCAGCTACTATTAGTTCAATTTAAAGAAAACTGGCGGCCAGGCACGGTGGCTCATGCCTGTAATCCCAGCACTTTGGGAGGCAGAGGCGGGCGGATCATGAGGTCAGGATATCAAGATCATCCTGGCTAACACAGTGAAACCCCGTCTCTACTAAAAAAAACACAAAAAATTAGCCGGGCGTGGTGGCGAGTGTCTGTAAGCCCAGCTACTCGGGAGGCTGAGGCAGGAGAATGGCGTGAACCCAGGAGGGCCACTGCACTCCAGCCTGCGTGACAGAGCAAGACTCCGTCTCAAAAAAAAAAAAAAAAAAAAAACTGGCCAGGCACAGTGGCTCACACCTGTAATCCCAGCACTTTGGGAGGCCAAGGCAGGCGGATCACAGGTCAGGAGTTCAAGACCAGCCTGGCCAACATGGTAAAACCCCGTCTCTACTAAAAATACAAAAAATTAGCCGGGTGTGGTGGCACACACCTATAATCCCAGCTACTTGGAAGGCTGAGGCAGGAGAATCACTTGAACCCAGGAGGCGGAAGTTGCAGTGAGCCGAGATCACACCACTGTACTCCAGCCTGGGCGACAGAGCAAGACTCCGTCTTGAAAAAAAAAAAGAAAACATACATACATCTGGCAAGTTGCACTGCATACATACAAAACACAACTGGCTCTCCATATCTGTAGGTTCTACATCCATAGATTCAACCAACCACAGATTGAAAAAGTATATTTGTTTAAAAATTGTACCTGAGGCCAGGCATGGTGGCTTATGCCTGTAATCCCAGCACTTTGGGAGGCTGAGGCGGGCAGATCACCTGAGGTCAGGAGTTCGAGACCAGTCTGGCCAACATGGTGAACCCCATCTCTACTAAAAATACAAACAATTAGCCGGGCATGGTGGCAGTTGCCTGTAATCCCAGCTACTCGGGAGGCTGAGGCAGGAGAATCGCTTGAACCCAGGAGGCAGAGGTTGCAGTGAGCCGAGATCATACCACTACACTCCAGCCTGGTTAACAAGAGTGAAACTCCGTCTCAAAAAAAAACAAAAAAACTGCACCTGTACTGAACATGGACAGACTTTTTTTCTTGCCATCATTCCCTAAATAACACGGTATAACAAAAATTTAGACAGCATTTACATTGTATTAGATATTACATCTAATCTAGAGATGATTTAAAGTATATGGGAGGGTATACATAGGTTATATGCAAACACTGTAACATTTTATATCTGAGACTTGAGCATCCATGGGATTTTTGTATCCACGGGAGGTCCTGAACCTCTCCTTCAAGAATACCAAAAGACAACTGTATTTTCAACATGAAAACAACTTGCTTTTAAAGTATTTCATTGGATAAATTGAAATATTGTTTAAAACTCTTACCGATTTCTTTGGCAATGGAACATAAGCTGCAGGACCAAGAACCATCTCGAAGAGTTTGTCTGAGTAAGGTATGGTTTTCTCTACACTTTCCCGGAAATGGGAATCCCATTTGGCATATAGGATAGTGCCACCAATACCTCCACCAACAAACAAAAGGCCAGCTCCAGCAATTTTGCCAGTAGTCAACCTAAGTGAAAGAAACAGGAAATACATTTATATTTCTTGGTTCTCCTACACCTATTTTCCTATACCAAGGTAACCATCTCAAAGACCTCTAGCCTCTACTTATCTACCACTAATTCAGATCATAGCAGCCAAGTTTACCACCATATCTGCACATCACCTTTTCCTGATTTGTTTATAACATGTTGCCACCAAAAATTGTATTTATTCATTTTAGGAGGCCTCGGTAGAAGGGTTGCTTGAGCCCAGGAGTTCAAAACCACCCTAGGCACCATAGTAAGGCCCCATCTCTACCCACCACCCCCTGCCAAAAAAAATTAGACAGGTGTAGTAGCACGGGCCCCAGCTACTCAGGAGGCTGAGGTAGGAGGAATGCTTAAGACTGGGAGATCAAGGCTGCAGTGAGCCGTGATCATGCCACTGCACTCCAGCCTGGAGCAACAGAACAAGACCTTGTCTCAAAAAAAAAAAAAAAAAAAAGAAATAAAGTATGAATAACTAAAACTTTTTTAAATACAATATCTAGGAATCCACCCTTTAACTCAACATGTTCACAATCATGAGATTCTCTCTGAACCCAAACAAGAACTATCACTAACTTTCAAGGCTCCTCTTCCTCAATCAAACATTTCTATAAACACAATAAACTCTTTTTTTTTTTTTTTTTTTTTTTCTTGAGACAAAGTCTTGCTCTTGTCACTCAGGTTGGAGTGCAATGGCATGATCGTGGCTCACTGCAACCTCCACCTCCCGGGTTCAAGTGATTCTCCTGCCTCAGCCTCCCAAGTAGTTGGGATTACAGGCATGTGCCACTACACCTGGCTAATGTTTTTATTTTTAGTGGAGACGGGGTTTCGCCATGTTGGCCAGGCTAGTCTCAAACTCCTGACCGCAGGTGATCCACCCTCCTCGGCCTCCCAAAGTGCTGGGATTACAAGCGTGAGCCACCACGCCCGGCCTAAACACAATAAACTCTTTACAAAAGATAATAAAATACCAGCCGGGCATGGTGGCTCACACCTGTAATGCCAGCACTTTGAGAGGCCAAGGCGGACGGATCACCTGAGGTCAGGAGTTCGAGACCAGCCTGGACAACATGGCGAAACCACATCTCTACTAAAAATACAAAAATTAGTTGGGCATGGTGACATGCGCCTGTAGTCCCAGCTACAGGGGAGGCTGAGGCAGAAAAATCGCTTGAACCTGGGAGGTGGAGGTTGCAGTGAGCCAAGATCGAGCCACTGCACTCCAGCCTAGGCAACAGAGCGAGACTCTGTCTTTAAAAAAAAGAAAAAAAAATAGATAATAAAATGCCAAAAAAATTTAACACTAGCTTAAGTCACAACATGAAAAGCTAATAAAATGCCAAATAAATTTAACGCTTATTTAAGTTACAACACGCTGAGTTCTGGATATAAATCTATTTGCCGTAGAATGGTAGATTGCACATGCAAGGAGGGCTCTGCCTCGGATGCCATCCAATTACCAAAGAGCCAAAAGGTACATTATTAACAAATTTTTACCTACAAACAATGCTCCAGAAGGTACCCCAACAATGTTACAGCAAAGCTTCGGTGTATGTACCCCTTTAAAAAAAAAAGGTTTAGACAGCTATTCCCATATTCAAGGAAAACACACACTCCTTTAGCAGCACACGGTGACAAGCCTGGTTATAGTGAGACATACTACATACCCAGAGCTGCCTGTAGTAGAGTATCTGCGGCATGGTCGCAATGGACGGAGGACAAACTTCCCACAGAGGCAACTCTAAAGAAGGAAAACAGATCACAACCAATACAGTTAAAGGAAACTGGCAAGCTTTTAGGGTTGGTAATACAGAAATAACACTTTTATTAAAAATGTCTTCATTAAACAAAAAATTACTTTTTTTAGAAGTCAATTTATCATGAACCATATTTATAGATTCCTAAAAGCAGTGATGCTTCTTACACCCCAAGGCTCACATAAAATTACTAATATTAAAAAAAATTATCAGACTATGATCAATTAGCACCTTTAAATAAGTCTTAAGTATGCTAATTATTTCTTGAATACAATTGGTATTTGCTATATGTTTTCTTAATTGGCAAAAAAAAATCTATTTTTACTTTATAAGCTTAGTTTAGACATCTGAAAATCACCCACGAAGTCTAGCTAAAAACATGGCGTTAAAGGATACACACTCAAGGGACAGATCTAACCTCAGCTAACTGATCCAGAAAACCAGGTTTCTCATCTCTAAGCTAACTATGCAGCTGGTCAACTCCTAGAGGCATTCATTTAAAAGCTGATTTTTGGTTTATCTTAGCATATTGTTAGTCTAAAAGCCAACCATTTTAAGAAAAACATTTTAATTAATGTTGTAAATGCTCAAGTACACCTGTCCCCATATAACTAATCTATCCTTACATAAAAACAAATGATCAGGGCTATATGGTTTATGATTGGTTTTAGTAAGAGTAAAATACACCTAAATATTTCTTAATAATATGTGGATCCCCTAAATTAAGCAAATGAACAAGCATCTAAATACTACTGGGGAAGGTTTTCATAAACTTTAAACCATTCATACCTATCAATTTGAAAATTTACACTTATCAAATCCATAAAAGTATCTTTTTAAAAAATACTAGGAAAAATCAAACTGCAAGAGGAAAAATGCTTTTTCTAGGTTCTTTAATGAAATTGTATTTAACGAATATCAGAATAACACAAACTTCCTTTTAAAAGTTTCTATAGTTTTAGGAAAATATATCACATGATCATAGGACACATGAAATTAGAGTTATAATTTACACTCTACTGGCCAAAGCCTAGAGGTAAACAGCTAACTAATGCAGTAATACATTTAAAAAAAAAAAAAATCAGATGTTTTAAAATATGTAAAGCAGATACAACTGGTATTAAAAAGTATTTCAATTATTGACATGGTGGCTCATGCCTGTAATCCCAGCACTTTGGGAAGCTGGCGAGGGTGGGCGGTGCGGGGGGATTGCTTGAACCCAGGACGTCAAAACCAGCCTTGGCAACACGGCAAGAATTCCATCTCTACTACAAATACAAAAATTAGCCGGGTTTGGTGGCATGCACCTATAGTCCCAGCTACTTGGGAGGCTGAGGCATGAGAATCACTTGAGCCTGGGAGGTGGACCGGGTCTTGCTATGTTGACCAGGCTGGTCTCGAACTCCTGGTCTCAACCTATTCTCCTGCCACGGCCTCCCAAAGTGTTGGAATTACAGGCATCAACAACCACGCCCAGCATCAGTATTTTTAAATGTTTCTTTATCTACCTTCTATTTTCTTTTATCTTGATTCTCCATCCTCCCTTTGACAGAATGTATTTTGACTATAAGTTAAAACTTCCTAATACTAAATAAATTTAAAATCTGAGGTTTTAAATAATAATTTTAAAAGTTTAAATATGCATAGAGTAAAATCTCCCTCATACTTCTTTCCCCAGCCACCCCATGCTTGCCATAGGCAACTGACACTGTCAGTTTCTTATTTATCCAGAGACATTTTATGTATATTTATTCAAATGTGCATATTTTCCTGACTTTCCCCACCTTTACATAAATGATACCATAATATACATGCAGTTCTCTATTAAAGTTCAAGGACATATATTTTAAATCACTGTATATCAGTACGTGAAAAGCTTCCCAAGGGATTTCATGATTTGGTATTCCATTGTTACTTAATATTTAATTGTTAACCAGCCCCTATTGAGGGACACTGAGGTTTTTTCTAAATTTTTGTTAAAATAAATAATGCTACCTGAGTAACACTGTATACACAATTTTGGGTTTATTCTTAAAAGTAAAATTTGCCATGTTGATTAATACTGCCAAATTAGCCAAACTGCCCTCTAGTAATATGAAAGTATGTTTTCCCACATTTTCTCCAACACACTGTATTGTATCATTTTTTTTTTAATCATTGACAATCTGAGGGGTGAAAATACAGAAATAGAGTGTTTCAAGCATATAAATAATTTTTTTTAAGAGACTGAGTCTCGCTCTGTTGCCAAGGTTGTGGAATGCAGTGGTATGATCATAGCTCACTGTAACCTCTAACTCCCGGGCTCAAGTGATCCTCCAGCCTCAGGACCCTGAGTAGCTGGGACTACAGGCACATGCCCACCATACCCAGCTAATATTTTTGTTCTTGTTTTTTATAGAGCCAGGTCTGCTATGTTACCCAAGCTGGTTTTGAACTCCTGGCCTCAAGCAATCCTCCTACCTTGGCCTCTCAAAGCACTGAGTAATTTTTATTTACATAATTTATATATTAACACGTTTATTATTGTTAATATAATAATTATAATTACACTGCTATTTAATACCACTAAGTTTAGGGTGGTCTGTTACACAGCTACAGATAACCAAACATACGTTTATACCTCGAAGAGGGCTGCTACTGCAACAAAACAAACACGAGGTCATGACTTTGGGACTGGTGTTGGGGGCGGCAGAAGCTGGAAGAACCTTGAAGAGACTGTTAGCAGAAGCCTAATGGCCTTCACAGAGCCTGTTGGTGAGTGCTTAAAGAAAAGCGAGAAAAAAAAAGTTTTTGGAACCTGGAGGAAAAGATATTCTTGTTACGTAGTGACAGAAGTTTATCAAAACTGTCATCTGTAATGACAGACATGGAAAATAGAAAATTAAGCATAGCTATAGCTACATGTAATGAACTGATGTACTTGGCTAAAGAGTTCCAAGTAGGCCAGGCGCAGTGGCTTACGCCTGTAATCCCAGCACTTTGGGAGGCCAAGGCGGGCGGATCACAAGGTCATGATATTGAGACCATCCTGGTGAACATGGTGAAACCCCGTCTCTACTAAAAATACAAAAAATTAGCCAGGTGTGGTGGCGGGTGCCTGTAGTCCCAGCTACTCGGGAGGCTGAGGCAGGAGGATGGCGTGAACCCGGGAGGCAGAGCTTGCAGTGAGCCGAGATTGCACCAGCCTGGGTGACAGAGCCAGACTCTGTCTTTAAAAAAAAAAAAAAAAAGAGTTCCAAGTATAGTGTTCATCACAAGTGCTAACTGGTTTCTTTTAGCTGAGTATAATGACAGAGATGAGCATTAAAAAACAAAACAAAAGCCTGTTTCGCTTTCAAGCAAAATTTAAAGGAAATATAAAAGAGTCAGGATTTGGTAGGTTCAAAAATAAAACTGCTTATTGTTTTCAAATAGATTCTCAAATAGAGAAGGGCTTCAAGCCAAAGATCAAATCTAGTGTGTGACCAAAAGATACTTTGAGATCTCAAAAAGATCTAAGGAGGTGCCCCTCAGAGAGTCTTTTTTTTACCTTGAGGAAAAGGCCCTCTAAGAATCATAAGGATGTGTTTCCCAAATTCTATTAAAACAATAAGGTTACTCAGAACATTAAAGGTGTTACCTACAGCAGCCTCACAGGAAGCCCAAAATGGAGAAGGGCTTATCTTGGTAAGATGTGTATCATGCATCTAATGAAGAAAATCCCATTAAGAGTCACAGGAAACCCACAAACTTGTTGAGAATTGTCAATAAAAAACATGCTGGCTTAAAGTGAAAAAGAGGACAAAATGAAAAGAAGCTTCTGGACTCTTAAACTTCTACAGACAGGAAGTAGGCTGTGAAACAATTTAGCTGCAACAGGCGACATATTCTGGAAATGGAAGAATAATTCAAGTGTAAAACCAAGAGCCCAAAGGGTAGAACCAAGAGCTGAGGAGAATCATTCCCAAGCAGTAGGACTAAGCTCTCATTACGGAATTAGAAACATAGGGCCAGCTGAATTTTACACTTGTTATGGAATGGTGACTGCTGTGTGCCTCTTAGTTTCTGCCTTTTTGAACAGGAGTGTCTAGAGTGATTATTCTGTGCCTGTCATACCACCATATGCTGAATGTATGGGGAGCAGATAATTTGTCTCTTTAGTTTACAGGGCTTTAGATCACCAAGAAAAGTGTTTAGGAAGCTATACCCTAGGGACCACATTCAAGATGTCTTATCCATAGTAAGATCTGATTTAGATGACAAGATCTTGTTCCTAATGCTGATGCTTTGATGGCATTAGACTCTGGAGGGTCTTGGAGAAGGTTGTGAGTGTATTTGCATGTGGGAGGGATGTCAGTTGTGTCCAGAAGGCTGAGGATAATATCCAAAACTGACTGCAATACTTCCTATACCACATGCTGTTCCAGAAACGTGCCCCTCTCCCAACAATAACAAGTTTTATGTACATTTCCCTTAAACAAGGGCAGGCCTTTGTTACTAATTCACTAATAGAAGGCAGTGAAAGTGATGCTCTGTAACTCCTGAGACTAAGACATAAAAAGGATACAGCTTCTACCTGGCTCTGCCTCTTGTCACACTTGCCCTTGGAACCCAGCCACCAAAGTGTATGGAAGTCCAGACACTTAAAGATGCCACAGATGGGTGATCCAGCCAACAGTCCCTGCTGAGGTGTCAGCTGCAGCCAGTATTTACTGCCACACATGAGAGTAAAGAAGACTTGGGGATGACTGTAGACCTAGTAACTATCTGACTGCAACTTCACGAGGGTCTCTGAGCAAAAATTTTCCAGAACTGAGTAGGGCAATAAATACTGTTATTTTACCCCAAGCTCAAGGTGGCCTGTTATGCAGCTGTAACTCATAAGAACAGAACTTTTAAATTCATAGATTTAAACACTTTTGATGGATTTCAACCATTTGCAATTACTGTCTTTTTGCTCAAATTTTCCTATCTTGGGTCAATGGAAGCCTCTTCAAGTTTAGGGTGTGTATGTGTGTATCTAGCTCTGCCTCTATACTTCAGGCCATCTGCAAATACCTGGTGGCAGGTATTTTTTTTTTCCTCTATGTGACAAAATTCCCTTAACATAAAATTCACCATTCTAACCATTTTAAAATGTACAATTCCACGGTATTTAGTACATCCACAATGTTGTACAACAACCATCACCACTATCTAATCTTAGAACATTTTCATTACCCCAAAAGGAAATCCTATATCCATTAAGCAGTCATCCCCCATTTTCCTCTCTCTCTGGCCCCTGGCAACCACCATGTACTTTCTGTTTCTATGAATCTGCCTATTTGAGATATTTTGTATAAATGGAATCATACAATGTACATCTTTTTGTCCAGCTTCTTTCACTTGGTATAATGTTTTCACAATTCATCCACATTGTAACATGTATCACACATGTAGTTTGTACTTCATTCCTTTTTATGGCTGAATCTAATATTTTATCACATAAATATACCATATTTTGTTTAACCAGTCATCAGTTAATGGACATTTGGGTTGCCTCACCTTTTGGCTGTGAATTGTGAATAATGTTGCTATGAATATTCATCTAAAAGTTTTTGTTTGAACACCTGTTTTTTATTCTTTTGGCAGGGAACTTCAGGGTCATATGGTAATTCTATGTTTAAATTACTGAGACACAGCCAGGCTCAGTCGCTCATGCCTATAATCCCAGCACTTTGGGAGGCCGAGGCAGGCAGATCACCTGAGGTTGGGAATTCGAGACCAGCCTGACCAACATGGAGAAGCCTAGTCTCTAGTAAAAATACAAAATTAGCTGGGTGTGGTGGCGCATGCCTGTAATCCCAGCTACTCGGGAGGCTGAAGCAGGAGAATCCCTTGAACCCAGGAGGTAGAGGTTGCGGTGAGCCGAGATTGCGCCACTGCACTCCACCCTGGGCAACAGGAGTGAAACTCTGTCTCCAAAAAAAAAAAAAAGTTACTGAGACACCACTAAACTATTTTTTCATAGCAGCTGTACCATTTTACATTCCCACTAGCAATGTAGCAGGGTTCCAATTTCTCTATACCCTCACCAACATTTGTTACTTTCCATTTTTGTTTTGAGATGGAGTTTTGCTCTTGTCGCCCAGGCTGGAGTGCAATGGCGCAATCTTGGCTCCCTGCAACCTTTGCCTCCCGGGTTCAAGTGATTCTCCTGCCTCAGCCTCCCAAATAGCTGGGATTACAGGTGTGTACCACCATGCCCGGCTAATTTGTTATTTTCCATTTTTACTACAACCATCTTAGTGGTTGTGAACTGAGTATCTCACGGTTTTAATTTGCATTTCCCTAGTGTCAAAGGATGTTGAGCATCTTTCCATGTGCTTCTTGGCCATCTGTATATCTGCTTTGGATGAAAGTCTATTCAAGTCCTTTGCGCATGCATACACACACACGCACGCACGCACACACACACACACACAAATACATATATGTATATATTTGGAGACAGCGTCTCACTCTGTCACCCAGACTGGAGTGCTGTGGCACCATCATGGTTCACTGCAGCCTCGACCTCACAGGCTTAAGCAATCCTCCCACCTCTCAGCCTCCCGAGTAGCTAAGACTACAGGTGCATGCCACCACACCCAGCTAATGTTTGTATTTTTTGTAGAAACAGAGTTTCATCATGCTGTCCAGGCTAGTCTTGAACTCCTGTGCTCAAGCGTTCTGCCTGCCTCAGCCTCCCAAAGTGCTGGGATGACAGGCATGAGCCACAGAGCCTGGGCCCTTTGCCTATTTTTTATTTGGGTAGTCTTTTTTGTTACTGAGTTGCAGGAGTTCCTTAACTAAAAAGAAACACCTCATCAGATACGATGAGGGTCTAGTATCCAAAATACCTAGTATCCATTAGAATACTTTCATCCTTTTCACTCTCAAGTATCCCTTTGATGCACAAAAATTTAAAATTTTAATGAAGTCCAATTTATCTTTAGTTTCTTTTGTTGCTTGTGCTTTTCGTATTATAGCTAAGAAACCATTGCCAAACATAAGGTCTGTCTCCAGAGCTCTCTTAAGTACTAAACTATTAACATAAACTAAATATCCTACATTAATGCACAAAATATTGGCTACTTTTTTGTCCTGGAATTCCTTTTTATTAATAAGGACCTATGACATAGAAAGGACAACACTGTTTCAAAGCAATCTGTCTAGACATATGTTATAAGGTTAGCCTTGCTGCTTCTAACCCACAGAAACGTGATATTAAAAAAAAGAGGAAACATACAATTCCCATGTAATTTTTTTTTTTTTTTTTTTTTGAGATGGAATCTCGCTGTGACACCCAGGCTGGAGTGCAATGGTATGATCTCAGCTCACTGCAACCTCCACCTCCTGGGTTTAAGAGATTCTCCTGCCTCAGCCTCCCGAGCAGCTGGGATTACAGGCACCCGCCACCACACCAGGCTAATTTTTGTATTTTTAGTAGAGATGGGGTTTCACCATATTGGCCAGGCTGGTCTTGAACTCCTGACCTCAAGTGTTCCACCCCATGATTAATGTTGTTACAAAGACCATCTGTTCCTTAGCTCTACCAAACTAAAGTGAAGACATAAAGAAACCACAATCTAGCATGACAACCTGGACATGGAGCCTGTAGTATGAGCTGCCTCATGTGAACTCTAACTAGAGGTTCCAGGTTTCCTCCACAGACTGCTGGTTGCTGTCAACTGATAACGTTTTTGTGGATCTTGTCATAAGGACTCCTCCCACACAAATGAAAAAGGCACCCATAAGTTAATGGGCAGTTCTACATTTGAAATATAGATTGATATACAACAAATTAACTTTTTCTACTGTTAATTTAAAATAGTTTATAAGAATCATGCATTAAGGTTAAAAAGTACATCCCATAAAAAAATCCAGTAAGTTTTTACATTGAAATTTTACATTTTACATTACAATTTTACATTGAAGCAGCATTACATTTCAGTATAAACATATTCTATTCTAGGCGAACACGTGCTCTTTAGTTATAGAAATGGCAGATACTTATCTGTATGACAAAAGCAGGAACTTGACACTTTAGTTCTCCCTGCATATATGTGAATATATTTTATATGTTATCACTTGGGTGTAGTAAGTTACAGCGTAAGATGTATTTCAAAATGGTTTGAAGGCTACTGGTCTAGAGATATGAAAAAAAGAATAATGAAGAGGATTCTAGCATGGGTAGAAGCAAACACCTGGCCGCATGATCTGCTAAACTACTTTCTAGCACCTGTGGCTGGCTGCCTATCTCTATCACTGAGTAACATCATGTTTCATAATCCTAACAGAAAGAAGGAACTCTAGAAGATGATCGCTCATGTCCACACACAAGTTCAATCCTAAACTAGCTGGGTTATCAAACTTGGTCTTAAGTAAGCTGGTGCCGTTGATCCTCAAGAATAATGTTTCTTCTTCTTTCAAGTTATAAGCAGGAAAGACTACTCCATATGTAAATGACCACTTCCAGGTTTGTAGTTTGAGAAAAGGCTAGGCTAGGCGGAAAGCCCATGTCCTCCAAACTCAATGACCACTTCAAAAAGGCTGGGCCTGGTGATGCAGTATTGAGACTAAGAGAAGAAAGATGGTGTTAGTCTGAGGAATAAAAAAAGAAAACAAAAACAGAGGGACCAGAATTCTAAAGCACATTTACTGAATACCCACATCTAAGGAATGCAAGGATGATAAGCCCAAACATAAAGAATAAGGCACCGTCTGGGAAGTGAGGAGCACCTCTGCCTGGCCACCCCGTCTGGGAAGAAGTGAGGAGTGTCTCTGCCCGGCCGCCCCGTCTGGGAAGTGAGGAGCGCCTCTGCCCGGCCACCCATCGTCTGGGAAGTGAGGAGCACCTCTGCCCGGCCGCCCATCATCTGGGATGTGAGGAGCGCCTCTGCCCGGCCGCCCCATCTGGGAAGAAGTGAGGAGCGCCTCTGCCCGGCCACCCCGTCTGGGAAGTGAGGAGCGCCTCTGCCCGGCAGCCCCGTCTGGAAAGAAGTGAGGAGCGCCTCTGCCCAGCCACCCCGTCTGGGAAGAAGTGAGGAGCGCCTCTGCCCGGCCACCCCGTCTGGGAAGAAGTGAGGAGCACCTCTGCCCGGCCCCCCGTCTGGGAAGTGAGGAGCGCCTCTGCCCGACTGCCCCGTCTGGGAAGAAGTGAGGAGCGCCTCTGCCTGGCAGCCCCGTCTGGGAAGAAGTGAGGAGCGCCTCTGCCCGGCTGCCCATTGTCTGGGATGTGAGGAGCGCCTCTGCCCGGCCGCCCCATCTGGGAAGAAGTGAGGAGCGCCTCTGCCCGGCAGCCCCGTCTGGGAAGAAGTGAGGAGCGCCTCTGCCCGGCAGCCCCGTCTGGGAAGAAGTGAGGAGCGCCTCTGCCCGGCCGCCTATTGTCTGGGATGTGAGGAGCGCCTCTGCCCGGCCGCCCGTCTGGGAAGAAGTGAGGAGCGCCTCTGCCCATCCGCCCCGTCTGGGAAGTGAGGAGTGCCTCTGCCCGACTGCCCCGTCTGGGAAGTGAGGAGCGCCTCTGCCCGGCCGCCCCGTCTGGGATGTGGGGAGCGCCTCTGCCCGGCCGCCCCGTCTGGGTGGTCTACCACGGAGGCCAGAGGCAATGTGGGGGCTGGACGTGGTGGCTCACGCCTGTAGTCCCAGCATTCTGGGAGGCCGAGGTGGGTTGATCACTTGAGGCTAGGAGTTCAAGACCAGCCTGGCCAACATGGCGAAACATATGAAAAATACAACAGACAAACCAACCAACCAACCCAGCGACAACAAAACAGGTCTACCCTGGAGTCATACTCTAATTTTTTCTATTTTCCTCCCTTTCTGATCCTTTATCCCACTTTCTTTTTCTTCCTCTTCCTGCTCCTTCTTCTTTGTCAAATAGAGGATTGAGTTATTATCATTGATCCATACAAAGTCCCTCTCTCATTTATTTTAATTCCCACCCCCCATTTCTATTCCCCGTCTTCCCATGTGCAACCTTCCTAATATGTTTGATATGCATCTTTTTGTTTGTATGTATTTTTAGAAATGTTTATTGTTTTGTGTGCAAAAAAAAAATTAATAAAAAAAAAAGGAAAAAAAAAAAGAATAAGGCAGATACTGTGCCGGGTGCAGTGGCTTAAGCCTGTAATCCCAGCACTTTGGGAGCCCAAGGCGGGCAGATCACGATGTCAGGAGATTGAGACCATCCCGGCTAATATGGTGAAACCCTGTCTCTACTAAAAATACAAAATATTAGCCAGGCATGGTGGCACACGCCTGCAGTCCCAGTTACTCGAGAGACTGAGGCAGGAGAATTGCTAGAACCCAGGAGGCAGAGGTTGCAGTGAGCCGAGATCGCACCACTGCATTCCAGTCTGGGCAAAGAATAAGGTAGATACTACCTGTGATGGTTCATTTTATGTGTCAACTTGGATTGTGTTTTTGGATGAGTAACATTTTAATTGGTGAACTAGTGGCCAGGCATGGTGGCTCACTCCTGTAATCCCAGCACTTTGGGAGGCAAAGGCAGGTGGATTGCTTGAGCCCAGGAGTTTGAGACCAGCCTGGGTAATATAGCAAAACCCTGTCTCTACAGAAAAAAAATACAAAAATTAGCTGGGTGTGGTGGTGCATGCCTGCAGTCCTAGCTACTCAGGAGGCTCAGGTGGGAGGATGGCTTGAGCCTGGTGGATGAAGGTTGCAGTGAGCTGAGATTGCACCAATGCACTCCAGCCTGGGTGACAGAGCAAGACCCTGTCTCAAAAAAAAACAAAAACAAAAACAAAAAACATTGCCCTATAACATGGGTGGGCTTCCTTCAATCAGTTGAGGGCTCAAAAACAACAAAAAGCAAGAGGCAATTCTCTAACAGACTGCCTCCAGACTGAAACTGCACCATCCACTCTTCTGGGTTTCCAGGTTGCTGGCCAGTGGACTGCAACTGCAATATTGGCTCTCCTAGGTCTCCAGTCTGCCAAACCACACAGCAGATTCTGGACTTGCCAGCCTCCATAACTGTGTGAGTAGAGTCCTTATAATAAATCTTCCGGCTGGGCGCGGTGGCTCACGCTTGTAATCCCAGCACTTTGGGAGGCCGAGGTGGGCGGATCATGAGGTCAGGAGATCGAGACCACGGTGAAACCCCGTCTCTACTAAAAATACAAAAAAAAATTAGCCGGGCGTGGTGGCGGGCACCTGTAGTCCCAGCTACTCGGAGAGGCTGAGGCAGGAGAATGGCGTGAACCCCAGGAGGCGGAGCTTGCAGTGAGCCGAGATTGCGCCACTGCGCTCCAGCCTGGGCGACAGAGCAAGACTCCGTCTCAAAAAAAATAAATAAATAAAAATAAAAATAAATCTTCCGGCCAGGGGCAGTGGCTCACACCTGTAATCCCAGCACTTTGGGAGGCCAAGGTGGGCGGATCACAAGGTCAGGAGATCGAGACTATGCTGCCTAACACGGTGAAACCCCGTCTCTACTAAAAATACAGAAAAAAAAAAAAAATTAGACAGGCGTGGTGGCAGGCGCCTGTAGTCCCAGCTATTTGGGAAGCTGAGGCAGCAGAATGGCGTGAACCCGGGAGGCGGACCTTGCAGTGTGCTGAAATCGCGCCACTGCACTCCAGCCTGGGCGACAGAGCAAGACTCCATCTCAAAAAAAATTAATAAATAAATAATCTTCCTAGGCTGGGCACTATGGCTCATGCCTGTAATCCCAGCACTTTGGGGAGGAGAAGGTGGGGAGATTGCTTGAGCTCAGAAATTCAAGATGAGCTGAAACAACATTGCGAGATCCCATCTCTACTAAAAGTCCAAAACATTGGCTAGGCATGGTGGCATGAGCCTGTAGTCCCAGCTACTCAGGAGGTGAGGTGGGAGGATCGTTTAAGCCCAGGAGACTGAGACTGCAATGAGTTATGATATCATAGTGCTGTACTCCGGCCTGGGCAACAGAATGAGACCCTATCTATACACACACACACACACACACACACACGCACCCTTATTGTTTCTGTTTCTCTGGAGAACCTGAATATATAATCAGAGGTTCGAAAATCTATGGGATGTTTAAAGGGGGGTCACATCCACTTACAGAGATTAAGAAAAACTCCACTTTGGGAGGCCGAGGTGGGCATATCACTTGAGCCCAGAAGCTGAAGACCAGCCTGGGAAACATAACGAGAGCCTGTCTCTAAAAAATTTTTTAAAAGTAAAAAAAAATTCATGAATACATTCATTCTTTCATTTATATATGTCATAAACATTCACTAAGCATCTACTCAGAGCCAGGGACTATTGTCAATACCGGAAATACAGCAGTAAATATGGACACAGTTCCACTGTGGAGCTTACTTTTTAAAGGTGGAAACTGTGTAATAAATACACATTATAACATCAGGTAGTGCTAGGAGCTACAAAGTATAACAAAGTAGGATGGGGTAAAGATATAGTGACACAAGGAAGGCAAGAGTAGTCAGAATTCTATTTTGGATCAGGATGCCCTCTCTGAAGGGAAGGTGACATTTGAGAAAATAACTGAAGGGAATAAGCTAAGCAAACGTGTGAGAAGAGTTCAGGGCAAAAGAAACACCTGATGCAAAGGCAGTGAGGCACATGCTGGAGATTACCAGGAGAATCTGAGACAGTAGAAAAATGAAATACGAGAAGAGTCAGATCAAGAGCCCATGGTAAGCAGTTTAGATTTTATTCTGAATGTGATAGGATGTCTCTAAAGAGCATGACCTCATGTTTGCCTTTTAAAAAGCCTTTTACTAAATGTCTTACTGCTTTTACTATTCCCTCCTAGAGTAAAGAATGGATTCTAGGAGGGAACAGTAAAAGCAATAAGACATTTAAGAAGATGGGGTTGGCTGGGCACAGTGGCTCACGCCTATATTCCCAGCATTTTGGGAGGCAGAAGTGGGAGGACCATTTGAGCCTAGGAGTTCAAGACCAGCCTGGGCAACACAGAGAGACTCCGTCTCTACAAAAATTTTTTAAAAAATTAGCCAGGGATGATGGCACATGCCTGTGGTCCCAGCTACTCAGGAGGCTGAGGTAAGAGGATTGCTTGTGCTCAGGAGGTCAAGGCTGCAGTGAGCCATGATTGTGCCACTGCACTCCAGCCTGGGTGACAAAGTGAGACTCCGTATCCAAAAAAAGAAAAGAAAGAAAATGGGGTTTAATAAAGTGGAAAGGATCTTGACAAGTGAGATATTCTGGGTAAGTTGACACAATCAAATACGACGAGGCTAGAGAGTCACCTGCTTGGGGATTAAAGTTCTGAGAGTTGATGTAATCTCAAATTAGAGAGTCTATAAAGAGACAGGAAGAGATGAGAAGGTGTATATTTCAAGGTACAAAGAAGAAGCAGACTCAGTAAAGGAAAACAAGAGAGATGGGACCCAAAATATTACTTGATAGAAGCCAAAATTGCAAAGAGCCTCATAAAGCAGCAATGTCAAATGCTACAGAATGATTGAGGAGATGGTGAGAATAAACCAAAGAATTTTACAAGATAGCAATTTCAAGAAGCTTAGACATCCTGATTCAGAGCTATAAAAGGGTTCATTTTTTATTACCAAGTTTTAATTAGTTTTCTTATTTCCCAAATGGGATCCCAAAAAGTTGACTCTGAATTAACTGAAAAGGAGGTCATCCAGGTGGGCCTGGTCTAATCACATAAGCCTTTTAAATCTGGGTCTAGAGAGGAAAGACCAAAGTAAAAGAAATTTGGAAGTCAGAGAGACAAGTCCTGGTAGCCTGCACGAAAGCAAACATCCATGTTATGAATGGCCTCTGGAGGCCTTGAGGCAAGGAACTGTAGGCAGGCTGTAGAAGCTGGGAGCAGTGGCTGGCAAGAGGCAGCAAGAAAAGAAGGACTTCAGTCCTGTAACTGCAAGGGACTGAATTCTGCCAACAAACTGCATGAGCCTGGAAGAGGACCCTGATCTCCAAACGAGAACCACAGCATGGCTAATACTTTGCAGCCTTGTGTGACCTGGAGCGGAGAACACAGATCATCCGTGCCCAGACTTCTATCCTACAGAACCCGTAAGGTCATTCATGGGTGTTGTTTTAAGCTGCTAAATTTGTGGTATTTGTTACGCAGCAATAGAAAACTAACACAGATTCGTTCCATTTCCTATGGAAGGGGCTGCTTCTGTTACCTAGCAGCAAATAGGAAGAGAAGCGAACTTGAAAAAACAAAGCTTGACTTTTATGGTCTCTAACTCACTATTCCTAGGGATTCTGCTCAATTACCGCTTGAGTCACAGTACTTGTTTTGCTATCTACATTTTGCCAAAATATCAACTTTCTGAAAATCATGAGCAGTGGAAACAGGCTTTTTAATTTTCAATTTTAGAAAGTAACTTTGGCAATTACGCAAAACTAAAAGTAACTGGGTATTTAGGCTCTTTGAATGTCAAAGTAGTGCCAGCGCCTGGAGACACACATCCCTGTGCTAATCTCAGAAATGAGCCGCAAGGTCATGACTCCTGTCTTCCCTTGAAGACCAGGAGTTTCAGCTCCACAAATGAAAATCTTTCGCTTTTGTTTGGATTAAGAATAGTTCAGAAGTGTTCTCAGCTGCGAAAAGAAAGGCATTCCCTCCCAGATAATTACAACCTTGACCCCTAAAATGTGTACTCTCGCTAGAAGTCCAGGCACCTCCTTATTAAGGATGCAACAAGCCGCGGCTCCGCTCGTCCTGCCGGGAACTGTAGTTCTCCCGCGTCGACCTTCAGCACTGAAAACCTATCGCGCGCCCAACCGGCGACCCAGACGCCAGCAGCCAGGATTGGTCCTGGACGAGGGCAGCGCGGCGCTGATTGGACTACATCCCCGCGAAGCCGCGCCTCCCGCTACTCTCCCACACCCCACCCCGCTGCTGCAATAACCTCAAGTCATGCCAGTCCGGCGAACTCCCTGGTGGCTGCCTCACTGCCAGCCCGGGCCTCTCCCGACGAGGGTGGCCCTGAGACTCGCGTTTGTCCTGGAGGCTAGGCAGCGACCAAGGCTCCCCCGTTTTTCGCTGACGGTCCTAGGTCAACCTCCTCACGCGCCCTCGGGAGCCCCAGTGCTCACCTGGGCGGCGGCGGTCACACCCGATAACTGACAGGCCCGCAGCATCTCGGTCAAGCGGACGGCGCTGCTGGTGGACTCGAGCTGCCGCGGCGGCGCCAGTTAAGTGGAGGCGTGCTTGCGTGTGTGCGTGCCCGCGTCCGCGCCCGGCGCACCGGAAGCACAGCCGACGCCACTGCGCACGCGCGGCCCCTTCTACGGTCCCCGACTCCGCGGCTCTTAGAGGGTGGGTTGTGTCCCTGCTGCGGAAACGCCAACTCCAGGCGATTGGTGCGAAGGAGGCGAAAAGGGCGGATTCCCTTTCCGGGTCGCGCCCGGGCTGCAGGTCCTTATCCCCAAGCTGGGGTTACTAGGTGAACAGGGCCGGAGGGAGAGCGTTCTGAAATCCATTCTTCAGCTGCACGTGGAAAATAGACAGCTGTGACTCTTAAGAGAATTAAAGCAACAAAGCATCTCAGCCTGTTCTATGAGCTGGATATTTCGTAGGAAGGAGCCTGTTTGGCGAAAGTTACGTAAACAATGGAATTGTCTCAGTTTGCGCGTTTGTTTCGTTTGACAGCCTTTCAGGGAGTCATCCTGATTGCTGGAGACGGTGAACTAACACTGTGGGGACCCTTGTGCGGAACGTATCAAGTGGCACAACAAGGATAGGAACACGGGTCCTTTGGACTCCACAGCTTCTGCTCCTTCCAGATTAAACCACACTGCTTTCTCCAAGTTGTTACTGTAGTAACATCATTTTGGCTGCAGTTTGTGGAGGGGTTGGAAGATGGGAAGTCAGTGCAGAAGCACCGTTGAAAGTATTCCACTGGGCCGGGCGCGGTGGCTCACGCCTGTAATCCCAGCACTTCGGGAGGCCGAAGCGGGAGGATCGCTTGAGCCCAGAGGTTCGATACCAGGCTGGGCAACACAGTGAGACCTCGTCTCTATATAGAAAAACAAAACAAAAAAAATTTAAAAAGAAAAGTAGGGCCAGGAGCGATGGCTCACGCCTGTAATCCCAGCACTTTGGGAGGCCGAGGCGGGTGGATCGCCTGAGGTCAGGAATTCGAGACCAGCCTGTCCAAAATAGTGAAACTCCGTCTTTACTAAAAATACAAAAAATCAGCCAGGCATGGGGGCAGGCACCTATAATCCCAGCTACTCGGGAGGCTGAGGCAGGAGAATTGCTTGAGCCCGGGAGGCGGAGGTTGCAGTGAGCCGAGATCACGGCATTGCACTCCAGCCTGGGCAACAAGAGCGAAACTCTGTCTCGAAAAACAAAAAAAGTATTCCATTGATTCTGTAATCAAAATAAAACATGTTAAATATTAAGCATGGTATTAATACTCCATGTATACTCCAGAATTAATATGTTAGTATTAATACTATTAGCATCTTATTGCAATATCGTGGAAACTAACTTTTCTATCTTCTATTGAGTTTGCAAAGTATTCCAAGTCTTAACTGGGTAGTTTATTACAATATGTATTCTCTCTAGAGGTAGACTGCGCTATGACTTGTAGCATGGAGAGATGGACTTGAAAATTATCTGAAATAATGGTTATGTTTGTATATGTTCTATGTTCTATGGTTTTTAGGAGACTACAGTAATTACATATGTTTCGTATCTCTTTCAGTTAGCTTCCAGAGCAGTCTCCCGTTTTCTTTAGTAATTTTAGCAATTGAATTGCTGCCTCCCTGCCCACTGCTGTCACGCCCAGTGGTGCCAGTGTGATGACTTTTCTAACACCCTTGGCTTTGAACTTCTCGATGCCAGTGAACGCTTTCATCCTGCTTCAGTCATGTGGTGCCAGTGTGATGACTTTTCTAACACCCTTGGCTTTGAATTTCTCAGTGCCAGTGAATGTTTTCATTCTGCTTCAGTCATGTACGTCACAGCCACAACTTGCGCCTGAACATCATTAGCAACCTCTCTAGCTTCAAGATCTCAAACCTCAAAATTAGCCTCCCAACCCCTCATAACCTATGTGGAGAGTCCTCACTCTCCACATGAAAGTAGTCAATATTTTTGCTTTAAAATGTTATCAGGCAGGCCAGGCGCTGTGGCTCACACCTGTAATCCCAGCACTTTGGGAGGCCGACATGGGTGGATCACCTGAGGTCAGGAATTCGAGACCAGCCTGGCCAACATGGTGAAACCCCGTCTCTACTAAAAATACAAAAATTAGCTGGGCTTTGTGGTGTGCGCCTGTAATCCCAGCTACTTGGGAAGCTGAAGAAGGAGAGTCGCTTGAACCCGGGAGGCAGAGGCTGCAGTGAGCCAAGATCACACCACTGCACTCCAGCCTGGTGGACAGAGCAAAACTCCGTCTCAAAAGAAAAAAAAAAGTTATCAGAGGCTGGGTATGGTGGCTCACATCCCGGCATTTTGGCAGACTGAGGTAGGAGGATCACTTGAGCCCAGGAGTTTGAGACCTGCCTGAGCAAAAGAGCAAGACCTCTCCCAGCACTTTGGGAGGCCGAGGCGGGCAGATCACGAGGTAGGGAGATGGAGACCATCCTGGCTAACACGGTGAAACCCCGTCTCTACTAAAAAAAATAATAAAAATACAAAAAATTAGCCGGGCGTGGTGGCGGCCGCCTGTAGTCCCAGCTACTCGGGAGGCTGAGGCAGGAGAATGGTGTGAACCCGGGAGGCAGAGCTTGCAGTGAGCCGAGATGGCGCCACTGCACTCCAGCCTGGGCGACAGAGCAAGACTGTCTCCAAAAAAAAAAACAACAAAAAAAACTGAGACCTCATCTCTATAAACAATTTTTTTTTAATTAGCAGGGGATGATTATGCATGCCTGTGGTGCCAGCTACTTGGAAGGCTGTGGCGGGAGGATCCCTTGAGCCCAGGAATTCCAGGCTGCAGTGATTGCACCACTGCACTCAGACCCTGTCTCTAAAAAACAAAATTTAAATCAAGTCACTCACTTGTTCAAAAATGTGCAGTGAGGCCAGGCTCAGTGGCTCACACCTGTAATCCCAGCACTTTGGGAGGCCAAGGTGGGAGACCTGTTTGATTCCATACCAAACAATTGAGACCACCCTGGGCAACATAGTGAGACCTAGGTCTCTACAAAAAATTTAAAAATTAGCCAGGTGTGTGCCTGTAGTCTCAGCTACTCAGGAGGCTTAGGTGGGAGGATTGCTTGAGCCTAGGAGGTCGAGGCTGCAGTGAGCTGTGATCGCACCACTGCACTCAAGCCTTCGCAACACACCAAAACCTAGTCTCAAAAAAAAAAGTGTGCAACGACTCCTGTTGCCAATTCAAAGAGCTTTTATGAATGTTTCAATATACTTGTCTAGCATATGTGCCTGTTTTTGGACTCAAAGTGGCCACCATAGGTGGGAGATCAAGTTGGCAACAATAGTGTTCCAAGGTAATACACCCTATATCTGCTCTGTACCCCAGGCTGCAGTGCAGTGGGCTGGATCTCGGCTCACTGCAACATCCGCCTCCCAGGTTCAAGCGATTCTCCTGCCTCAGCCTCCGGAATAGCTGGGACTACAGGCGCGCGCCACCACGCCCAGCTAATTTTTTGTATCCCTTAGTAGAGACGGGGTTTCACCGTGTTAGCCAGGATGGTCTCAATCTCCTGACCTCGTGATCTGCCCGCCTCGGCCGCTCAAAGTTCTGGGATTACAGGCGTGATGGCGCCGGCAAGAATTTTTTTTTTTTTTTTGAGACGGAGTTTCGCTCTTTTGCCCAGACTGGAGTTCAGTGGCACGATCTCTGCTCACTGCAACCTCCGCCTTCCGGTTTCGAGCGATTCTCCTGCCTCAGCCTCCCGAGTAGCTGAGATTACAGGCGCTTGCCACCGCGCCCGGCTACTTTTTGTATTTTTAGTAGAGACTGGGTTTCATCATGTTGGCCAGGCTGGTCTCGAACTCCTGACCTTGTGATCCGCCCGCCGCGGCCTCCCAAAGTGCTGGGATTACAGGCGTGAGCCACCGTGCCCGGCCCCAATAATTTTTTTAAATAAGAAATTTTGTAGAACCTTCTATAGGCAGTCGTTTTACAGCGGCGAAGAGCGGAACCCGGCAGATGACATTGAATAAAGGTTGAGTGGACAACTCCTTTGTTCTTTTCCTCTTCCTTGACTCCGCCTCCTTGCTTTCCCTTCATTCTCTTTTGCTCTTGTGCTTTTAAACCCAAAGCGGCCGCCGTAGGCGAAGGTGAAGATGGCTGCCTCTGCCTTTGCTGGTGCAGTGAGAGCAGCTTCAGGTCAGTAGAGAGCGACATACTCCATGCATGCCTTCACAGAAGGGGAAACTGGTGCGGGATGGAATGGGCGTTTAGACTGGAGGTTAACAAGCAAAAAGGGTCATTATTTAAGTTAAGAAGATTGCGTCCAATTTTCTCTGGGGCAGTGTGACCGGCAGCCCGTACGAAGTCCCCCGACTCGGACTCACGCGGGCCTGTGTGTCACGCATTTGCCGCTTCCTTACTAGCTTTTTTTCCCTAGAAAACAAGCCAGAGAAACTGGAACGGAGGGGGCGAGGGAGACCAAAAAGTCTCACCTAACTTTCTGATTTAGAGGCTACGACCTGCTACGACTTGCCATTCACGACCTTTAACCTTGAGAATTAATTTGTCCTAACTTAAGATTCTACACCTCTAAAATGGGGGTCATACCGCCTACCTGGGGATTAAATGAGATAATGCACGTAAAGCGTCTTGGGCAGTGTCTGTCTGACACATGGTAAGCTTGAAGGCTGATTTAATTTTTAACTACAGCCCCCGGCACAAGGGCTGGTATGAGGACTTCTTGACTGAGAGATAGCAGAAGTAAAGGCGACTAAATTAAGTTGCCGTCACGTTAAGTACTTTTTGCAAAAAGTTAAAAATCATCTAAATACCATAGGATGCTCAGTAAGTTACTTTAACACAAAATATATTAAGTTAGGATAACATTTTGTGGGAGAATATACGAGATCAGTCAAGAAAATGCAACAATGTAAATTTCCCCGTTAGAGAAAAGCTTTTTTTATGTGGAGTATTTTTTGTGTTCGCGAAATATAATACATATGAAGAAAATTTTATATAGTATACATGAATGGTTTAACAGTTCTAAAGCAAACACCTGTTTAACACTCAGGTCAAAACAGTGCACCACCGGAAGCCTCCTCTGCCCTGTGTATCAAAATTCTCTACTTCCCCCCCAAATATAAACACTGTTCTCATTTTTATAATTACTATTAGGTTGCCTATTTTTCCTATAGTAGTTTTAGCATCTATATGTGCATCTCTCAAGAACATAGTTTTGCCTGGTTTTGAACTTCACATGAATTGGTTCATACAGTATATATGCTTTAGTATCTTCTTTTACATTGTGAGATTCATTCATTTTGCGTAGCTCTAATGCTTTCCCATTGCTATATATTTTTTTTTTTTTTTTTTTTTTTGAGACGGAGTTTCTCTCTTGTTGCCCAGGCTGGAGTGCAATGGCACGATCTTGGCTCACTGCAACCTCCTCCTCCCAGGTTTAAGTGATTCCCCTGGAGTAGCTGGGATTACAGGCATGCGCCACCACGCCCAGCTAATGTTGGTCAGGCTGGTCTTGAACTCCTGACCTCAGGTGATCCGCCCACCTCGACCTCCCAAAGTGCTGGGATTACAGGTGGAGCCACCGTGCCCGGCCTGCTATATAATATTATATGACTGTTCCACAATTCTCCATTTCCAGTTTGGGGCAATTATGTACAAAGCTGATTGATCTTGTCCTGGCGCATGAGTCTTAATTGTTTCTAAGGATGTGGGTATGTGTGAAACTCACTGTGGAATTGCCTGGTCAGAGAATATGTATATATTCAGCATTGCCTGATACTGCCAAACCGTTGAGGCTCCACATCCTCACCAACACCTGATATTGTCAGACCTACAAATTTTTGTTAATCTGGTGGCTTTGTAATGGTATCTCATTGAGATTTAAATAAGCATTTCTCTGATTAGTTTACACATTTTTATTGGCCTTTTGAATTTCCTTTATGAAATATCCACTTAAATATTTTGCCCATTTTCCTATTGGATTGTTTGTCTTATTTATTTAGAGTATTTTTTTGTTTTGTTTTTGTTTTTGTTTTTCATTTATGTGTGTCCTTTATCTTCTCCCACTCAGGCTTGTCTTTTTTACATTATTTTGGAGTGCCCTTTGACGAAAATTTATTTTTCATCTACTTGAATTTATAGTTCTTGTAATTTTTAAATAGATGATGTAGGTAGTTATCAACTTACTATTAATTTAGATTCTACTGAAAACAATTTAAAGAGTGATGTGACAGCTTATTTTTAAATGTCAGTATTTTAAATATGCTGGAAATTATAGCCTTTTTAACAATTTAAGCTATTTGATATTTTAGATATTAAGAATTTGTGAAAGGGTGGTTTTTCAAAATTCTTTTAGGAAACATAGCATCAGAAATCTTGAAGACTCCTGGTTTCGATACTGTCACACTCTCCTCCACTCCCATCCAGTGCAGTTCATGTCCCCCATTCATTCTTTTGATTCATGCCACATAGGGCCATTGTAATTCCCCAAATGTACATCATCCCCTTTGTACGTCCTATTCCCTCTGTCTCTTCGTACTCTTTCAAAACTCTGGTTTTGTGCTACCTCTTTTGTGAAAACATCTCTGTTCTCTATATAACAGTGTGTTTAGAGTAGACTAGTCTGTATGAAAATGCCCAGACGGGGCAGAGGACTGAAGGAAATTAGTTACTTCCCTTGATATACTGCACTTTTGTTAACAAAGCTAGACTGTTAGGTTTCCCTCACAGGCTTAATCACATGATTGATCCACCAGAAGGCGCAGTAGATAGAGCCTCCCCACATATTTTCCCATGAACTGCTCTCAACCAAGTTCCCAGTTCCTATTGTTTCCGTAACCATTTTTTCTAACTTCAGTGTATTTATTCCTGATTTCATCTTGTTGGTTTTGATATGTTTTTCTCTCTAAGATCACTTGGAGTTCTGATACTCTATCTCTTCACAAATACATTAACAAGCCATCGTTCCCAGCTTGCTTTTTGGGAAAATTGATAAATATGTCTTATGCAGCCTCAGGATCTTCATAAAAATTGAGAACAAAAGAATTTCTTAGTTTTTTAATTTTTTAACTGAGAGATACCAAAATCTGATGACCTGTGAAAATTGGAACATTTTCTTATCTACAGTCCTCCAATGCACTTAATCTTCCAAAGATTACCTCCTGCCTTATTACATCTGCACATCTTTTCAGTTCTTTGAGATTTAACTTATTTATTTGATTTCCAAGGCCCTATGTAAGGGCTCTCTCATCAGTTTTCTGCACCAATGTTTATACTACCCTTTTCAGTTGCAAATTGTTATCTCTTTTTCTTTTGTGGAGACAGAGTCTTGTTCTGTCTCCTGGAGTGCCGTGGCAAGATCTCAGCTCACTGCAACCTCTGCCTCCTGAGTTCAAGCAGTTCTCCTACCTCAGCCTCTGAGTAGCTGGGACTACAGGCGCGTGTCACTCTGCCCAACTAACATTTCTATTTTTAGTAGAGACGGGGTTTCACATGTTGGCCAAGCTGGTCCCGAACTCTTGACCTCAGGTGATCCTCCCGCCTTGGCCTCCCAAAGTGTTGGGATTGCAGGGGTGAGCCACCACACCCGGCCCTGTTATCACTGATGGCCACATATTAATATACAGGTTAGGCATCTCTAATCTGAAGCTTTTTGAGTACCAACATGACACCACAAGTGGAAAATTCTTTTTTTTTTTTGAGGCGGGGTCCCGCTCTGTCGCCCAAGGTGGAGTGCAATGGCACAATCTCAGCTCACTGCAAGCTCTGCCTCCCGGGTTCACGCCATTCTCCTACCTCAGCCTACCAAGTAGCTGGGACTACAGGCACCTGCCACCATGCCCGGCTAATTTTTTTTGTATTTTTAGTAGAGACGGGGTTTCACTGTGTTAGCCAGGATGGTGTCGATCTCCTGATCTCCTCGTGATCCACCTGCCTCGGCCTCCCAAAGTGCTGGGATTACAGGCGTGAGCCACCGCGCCCGGCCCACAAGTGGAAAATTCTTTACCTGACCTCACGTGATGGGTGGCAGTCAAAACTTTGTTTCATGTACAAAATTATTTAAAATATTGTATAAAATTTACTTTAAGCTATATGTGTAAGATTTAAATGAAGCAAATGAATTTCGGGTTTGGACTTGAGTCCCATCTCCAAGATATCTCCTTTATGCAAAATTTTAAAAAATCTAAAATACTTCTGGTCACAAGCATTTCAGATAATATTCAACCTGTATCGTCTTTGCTAAGTATCCCTCTTCTTTATTATCTGCCGTTAGCATTAATTAAATGTTTTCTCTGTGCTACGCTTCCAAGCACTATACATGCTTCATCTCATTCAAGTCTCATTACCTCTCCATAATTAACTTCATTTAAATTTGAGGAAACTGGGGCACAGAGAGGTTAAGTAACTTGCCCCTGGTTACACAGCAAGGGAGTCATAGAGCTAGAATATGAGCCCAAATCATCTGATTCAAATCCTAGCACTTCTATATCAACATGGCCCCCTCATTTGTTATCTGAAATCAGTGCGGTAGAAAATAGGAGAGTAGTTCTAAGTCCCAGCCAAGCATCGGACTCAGGTGGAGTATTTTTCGCTTTTTTTTTTTTTTTTTTTTTGAGATGGAGTTTCACTCTTGTTGCTGAGGCTGAAGTGCAATGTTGCGGTCTCAGCTCACTGCAACCTTTTCCTCCCAGGTTCAAGTGATCCTCCTGCCTCAGCCTCCCAAGTAGCTGGGATTATAGGCGCACACCACCACACCCGGCTAATTTTGTATTTTCAGTAGAGATGGGGTTTCTCCATGTTGGTCTTGAACATGGTCAGGCTGGTCTTGAACTCCTGATCTCAGGTGATCCGCCTGCCTCAGCCTCCCAAAGTGCTGGGATTACAGGCGTGAGACACCATGCCTGGCCGGAGTATTATTCTTAACCAACTTTATTGAGGTAGAATTTACATGCCATAAAATTACCCATTTTATGTGTACAGTTTTATGATTTTTTTATTAATTTAGCAAGCTGTACAACCAATACCACATTCCAGCTTTAGGACTTTTTTTTTTTTTTTTAGTTTTGTATTAGTGCATTTTTTTTTTTATACTTTAAGTTCTGAGGACATTTTCATCATCCTGTGGAACTTTTTTAACACACAATTTTGAGTCCCAAACTGGACTTCAGTCAGAATTTATGGGTGGAGCCAGAGCTCCACGAGTGATTCCGATTTGCAGCCATGAACTATTAGTCTGGCCATAGTGGGAAGGACTGATAAGAGGACTGCATCCAGACCACACGTCTAGGCTCTCTGAAATCTGCCTTCTGACCTATTCCACCCCACTGCCCACTACTTCTCCCCAGGCGTCTCTGATAGTCAGGCAAACAGTCTCAGCCTCTGAGGCAGGTGTGGTCCTCAACCCATACATGTACAGTTGACCCTGGAACAACACAGCAGGTGGGGGGTCAACCCCCAAGCAGTTGAAAATCAAGTATAACTTTTGGCTCCTCCAAAACTTAATTACCAATAGCCTACTGTTGGCCAGAAGCCTTACCAATAACATAAACCTTTGATTAACATATATTCTGAGGCCGGGCACGGTGGCTCACCTGTAATTACAGATTACAACACCTGTAATCCTGACACTTCGGGAGGCTGAAGCAGGTGGATCACTTGAGCCCAGGAGTTCAAGATTGGGCTGGGCAACATGGCAAAATTCTGTCTCTACAAAAATTAGTCAGGCATGGTGGCACATGCTGTAGTCTCAGCTACTTGGGAGGCTGAGGTGGGAAGATAGATTGAGCCCAGGAGGTCAAGGCTGCAGTGAGCTATGATTGTGCCTCTGCACTCCAGCCTAGGCCACAGAGTAAGACCCTGCCTCAAAAAAAGAATTTAAAAAACATATATCCTGCATGTTATATGTATTATACACTGTATTCTTAACAATAAAACAAGCTAGAGAAAAAGTCATAAGAAAGAGAAATAGGTTACTGTTCATTAAGTGGAAGTGGATCGTCATAAAGGTCTTCATCATCTTTACATTGAGTAGGCTGAGGGGGAGTTGGTTTTGCTGTCTCTGCGATTGCAGAGAAAGAAGAGGTGGAGGAGGTAGAAGGGGAGGTTGGAAAGGCAGGCACACTCGGTGTAACTTTTTTTGAAAACAATCTGTGCATAAGTGGCCCTGTGCAGTTCAAACCCATGTTGTTCAAGGGTCACCTGTATTTGTTTCAGTCCCCATGCCTTTGCTTATGTTGTTCATCCTACCTGAAATGTGTTCCTCCTCCTCTAAGGGCCTGTTCACTTTCTAGAGAACTCAAGTGCCTCTTCTCTTTTCTTTGAGAATCTTTCTCTCGCCACTTTTGTCTCTCCAGGAAGGGTCCACGCTCTTGCATCCCTGACCTGCCATTGTACTGTGTGTGGGAACTCTGTCTCACCAGAGTATAAGATCTGGGAGGTGGGAATAAATGTTACACACATCTTTTTTCTTAGTACTGGACATAGAGCTAGCAAACATCCGACTTGATTGTGATGATGGTTGCACAGCTCTCTAAATTTTCCAAAAATTGTTGAATTGTATACATAAAATCAGTAATTAATTTATGGTTTTACCTTAGTAAGGTGGTAAAAGCTTCACAGGTGAGTCTGATGCTCAGGGCACGTTAATTATGTTTAATACTTGGTGGCAGTGATACATCTGTTAATTTTTAATATCTGGATGCATATTTCGGAGTATTAAATATATATGCTCCTATCTTTACAGGAATCCTACGGCCCCTGAATATTTTGGCATCTTCAACCTACCGCAACTGTGTCAAGAATGCCTCTCTTATTTCTGCATGGTCCACTGGACGTTTTAGTCATATTCAGACACCAGTTGTTTCCTCTACTCCCAGACTTACCACGTCTGAGAGAAACCTGACATGTGGGCATACCTCAGCGATCCTTAATAGGTAGAGTATATTTCTTTGTGGGGTTTATTTGTTTTTTTTTGTTGTTGTTGTTGTTTTTTTTTTTGAAACAGAGTCTCACTCTGTTGCCCAGGCCAGAGTGCAATGGTGCATTCTCAGCTCACTGCAACCTCCACCTCTGGGGTTCAAGCGATTCTCCTGCCTCTGCCTCCTGAGTAGCTGGAAAGTTCTGGGATTACAGGTGTGAGCCACTGTGCCTGGCTGGTAGAGTATATTACAATAAACATGATGCTTAGACAAACTTTGCAAGATATTCATGCCTGCAGGGGTATCCTAGAAGTAGGTGGTATTCTTTGCCTACCTGCAGTTAATTATGTAGACGTCTGCTTGATTGAGTGGGAGACTCTGACTGACATCCATGTATCTAGGCGCCTGCAGCAGGAAAATGCCAAACACAGCATGCTTCTGATGTTGTATGTGTGCTTTCCTGCATGGAGGCTGTCATCCAAAGTGGAGGGTGCACAAGATGCTCAGCTTATAAGTATGGGCTGCATGTGTTGGTCATTCAGTCAGCAAATAGTTAAACACCCCTGGGTGCCTAGCACTGTACTTGGCAAAAAGGACACAAGGGTAAACAAATTGAAGTCCTCAAGGAGTTTGCAATCTGGTGGGAAGATGGATAAGAAATCAAGCGATGATAATAGAATGAATTATTTTACAGGGATTGAGGGGGTAGGTTTTAGAAGATTGCGAGTTGGTGATGGTTGCTATTCTAATTTATGCTAAATGTCATGGGTCATTGGAAGTAATATTGTATATGAAAAGTTAGTTCCATTCCATTGGAGCAGCTTTTCTCATTTCTCAGTATAGATATGAATTTTAATCTTTTAATCAGTCTGATTACAAGCTAAAAATTTTCAAATATATTTTTAGAGTGGCCCCCGTGCTTCCAAGTGTCGTGAAGCTGCCAGTCAGATTTCTAACATACTTCAGTGCAAGAAAAGGCAAGAGAAAGACCGTGAAAGCTGTCATCTATAGGTTTCTTCGACTTCATTGTGGCCTTTGGGTGAGGAGAAAGGTGAGTCTTCACACTGTTACTAAATTGAAAAAGAAATGTGAGGCCGGGCATGGTGGCTCACGCCTATAATCCCAGCACTTTGGGAGGCCGAGGCGGGTGGATCACAAGGTCAGGAGTTCAAGACCAGCCTGACCAACATGGTGAAACTCCATCTCTACTAAAAATACAAAAATTAGGCATGGTGGCAGGCACCTGTAATTCCAGCTACTCGGGAGGCTGAGGCAGATAATTGCTTGAACCCAGGAGGTGGAGGTTGTAGTGAGCCAAAATCGAACCACTGCACTCCAGCCTCGGTGACAGAGCGAGACTCTGTCTCAAAAAAAAGGAAAGGAAAAAAAAAAAAAGGAGTGTGAGCAGATTAAAATCAAACAGAATTCAGAATTCAGCCAGGCACTGTAGTCATGCCTGTAGTCCCAGCACTTTGGGAGGCCAAGGCGGGCGGATCACTTGAGGTCAGGAGTTCAAGATCAGCCTGGCCAAAATGGTAAAACCCCATCTCTACTAAAAATAGAAAAATTAGCCAGGCGTTGTGGCTGGTGCTTATAATCCCGTCTGCTTGGGAAGCTGAGGCAGGAGAATCACTTGAACCTGGAAGTCGGAGGCTGCAGTGAGCCAAGATCACGCCACTGCACTCCAGCCTAGGTGACAGAGCAAGACTTCATCTCAAAAAATGAAAAGAAAGCAGCTTAAGACCAGTTTTGCAAAACCATTTTTGAGATTTAGTAACTGCCCAAATCCTAATTCCCTTTCATTACTTGGAAATTAAATCTTTAAAAATCAAAATTTGGTTCCCTGTAAAAATAAAATAGTTGGTAGAACTTTCTTGATGTTTGAAAGGTTGAAAGGATTCTCCCCTGTTTTATAAGCAGTAGTAAATTAATAGATAAATGGGTTGGTTGGAACTCTCAGCTCATTTCTCTATTGAAATACTGTGGTGGGTAGTTTCCTACACCAGTCAGCAGAAGCTCATATAATCCATAAGCAGCTAAACTAAAGTTCTAATGTTCTGAGTTTTGTGAATTTGGGACCACTGGAAACATTTCTTCCCTTTTGTGTGTGTGTGTTTTTTTTTCTTTTTTTGAGACAGAGTGTCACTCTATCGCCCAGACTGGAGTGCAGTGGTGCAATCTTGGCTCACTGTGACCTCTGCCTCACGGGTTCAGGCCATTCTCCTGCCTCAGCCTTCCAAGTAGCTGAGATTACAGGCATGAACCACCATGCCAGGCTAATTTTTGTATTTTTAGCAGAGACGGGTTTTCACCATGTTGGCCAGGCTGGTCTTGAACTTCTGACCTTAAGTGATCCACCTGCCTCAGACTCCCAAAGTGCTGGGATTACAGGCATGAGCCGTGGCGCCTAGTCCCCCCTTTGGTTTTTATACCAATTATTTCCAGGTCCTCTTCTAGCCCTAGGTAAAATGAAATGGGTGGGTTTCCTTGCCTTCCTTTCCATGTCCCTCTTACTGGGCTCTGGAGCCCTCATGTTACAGTAAAGGACCTGATCATACTCTCCAGTCATAATACCTAGCTTCAGTTCAGGGCTTCCGAAAGTATACCCTGTATAGAATGCTCTGCCTCTTCAAAATCTAATTTTCAGAGAAAAACAAAAAATCTGGGTAGATGAATTCATACTAATGTGTAAAACAAAGTATTTTCCATGACACGGTTTCATCCAGCAGTCCTTGGTATTTATTGTTTATTCCCTCCTTCCATTTTTGAATCTAGAGATTGTCTAAAAAATTCCAAGAATTTTCATAGTGGTTCCATTCCGTGAATAATCTTTAAAGGATACTGGTGGTAATGAGCAGGGCAGCAAATTAGGTGTTTGTATGTCAGAGATCCATAGTAACCCAGTTTGGCCTGCAAACTATGAAATTGTTACACAAATGGGGAGATTTGGCTTTAAATGTTTGCATTTAAAATTCTAAGCAGTGAGTAGCAAAAATCTAACCTCTAGCATTTTAAAACCAGAACTCTTAAATAACCTTTCCTTATTTCATCACTGTCCTTATAGAAGTTGATGGTCACAATGATGATACTAAGACATGTCAGAAATTCAAGGCACATACTCGTCAAAAAGCCATGGTTTTGTTCAGTTGGTATTGTGCCATAAAGAGCCCTTGGCACGAAAGGACCCAAGGGCTGTGTGGTTTTAGCCAGATGTTAAGCTGGGTGGCACCTAAGATCCCTTCTAGTTTAAACAGGCTATGTTACAGTTTTTATATTCAATCAAATTTTCCTTTCCCGTCTTTAAAAATAAATTCTGCAAAATGAATAATACCTGTATGGGTGTATATGAAAGTTCTGGGTTAAATATATGGGTTAACTGTTCCTTCACCACTCCTAATAATAGTCTTACCATATTCATAATTCCTTAGAAAAGTACTTCCTATAAAAATTGGTTGCTTGTGTGTGAAAAGAATAAATTAAGCAATATATTTGAGAACTGTGCTTCTCAGCCCTTGTAATACTCAGCCTCCTTAATAAATATTAATGTTGTTACCTAGCCCGCACTCCATCCTCCTCTGCATTAGGAAAGACAGTGGTTAAGAACTCCTATTAGCCTGGGCAAGATGGTGAGACCTTATCTCTACAAAAATTTAAAAAATTAGCTGGGTATGGTGGTGCACACTTGTGGTCCCAGCTATACCAGAGGCTGAGGCAGGAGGATCACTTGAGCCCAGGAGGTAGAGGTGGCAGTGACCGTGATCACGCCACTGCACTCCAGCCTGGGTGACAGAGTGAGACCCTGTCTCAAAACAAAACAAAAAAAGAACTCTTGTTAGCCCTCAGACCTCTGTCTGCTACTTCTCTAATCAATGGTTTCTTTTTTTAGATGTAAAATAGAATAATAGTATGTTGTTAAAGATTGCTGAAGAGATAGTAAGATCATACCTGTTAAGTTAGTGATTATAATTCTATGTCATTATCTTGTACTTTCCCAGCCACACACATTTAGTTTTATTTTCTGTGAGTTTAATTTAAATAACATTTTTTTCTAAAATATTATTTATTACTAATTCTTTTTCAAACTACACATGCTTTCTCCACACCCCCTCCCACCCTCCCCTCCCCCGGCCATTGAGAATCACATCTTTCCAAGAAATATTCCAGCCCCTATGGAAGTCTGTTTTTTGTTCTTACTGGATCTATAAACCTTGAGTTGTGAAGATACCTGTTGTTTCATACATAATATGATGTTTTACATTTCTTTGTAATATCTGACAGGCTGGCTATAAGAAAAAATTATGGAAAAAGACACCTGCAAGGAAGAAGCGATTGAGGGAATTTGTATTCTGCAATAAAACCCAGAGTAAACTCTTAGATAAAATGACAACGTCCTTCTGGAAGAGGCGAAACTGGTATGTTGATGATCCTTATCAGAAGTATCATGATCGAACAAACCTGAAAGTATAGATCAGAAGTTTCACTTGTTTTTCAGTTATTGGATATGTATCTTTGTGTACATGATATCTTTGCAAAAATGGATAAGTACAAAACTTGATGTAAATTGTACCAATGAATATATAAACATACAGTGACAACATTAAACTTATAAAAGTTTTAAAACTTAATGGATCAGACTTTGCCAGATTTGGTTAGGGAAACAAATTTAGAATGGTGCATTATTTTTAACAAATGGTATTGGCTTAACTAGTTGTTTCAATTATGCTCTTTTAGTTGCAAGGAATCTCAAGTGGGACAAACATAAAAAGACTCAAAAGCTACAAGTTAGCTCAAGCAGTGTGACATTATTTCAAGGATATGTGCCTGGCAATTCAGGAACCACCTCACCAACCCCATCTCCCACCCAGAAATCACCCCCCAGCCTCAGGAAGAGCAGAAATTGGGTGGTGCTCCTCAGCAGGGGAAGGTGGATGTTTAGGCGTGGGCTCTGCACGCATGTGACTTGCTTCTTTTTGCATTGTTAACTCCATTCTCTCTGTATTCACCAACTTCTCTACACAGCTTTTGCATACTTAGAGTTTCTGTTCCTTTGTAATAACTTTAACTTGCACCTTTGAGGTTCTTTTCTACATCATGACCTTCAGCTCCTGTCACTAGTCTCCAATTGCCAAGGGAATTTAACTGGGCCAGACTAGGTCTGGTTGGGTCATCGTCTAGAGTAGGGATTGGCTGTTCTTAAGTCAGGAGCCCGCTTTGTATTAGCAGGTTTGCATGCAGCAAAAAAACAGTTATGCGAGCAGTTTCACTTGGAGGTTCACATGGGGTGGCAGCACACTTAACATCTAACACACCAGGTTCATTGTGTTCATAACACTTGTCATTTATTGTAACAACATTTTTTCATAGAGAGGAGAGTAAATAGCCCTTCAGCATGCTCATTCATGAAACAGAAGAGGCTGTACAAGTGAAGACAAGGGCTTTTTATGGAAGTTTTGAGAGATAGGTATTTATTTTTCCTAGAGACAGGAGTTTTGCTCTGTTGCCCAGGCTGGAGTGCAATGGTGCAATCATAGCTCATTGAAGCCTCGCACTCCTGGGCTCAAGTGGTCCTCCTGCCTCATCTTCCTGAGTAAGGATATGTATTTCTTAAAAGTTAGTTTATCCACTTCAGATTTCATGTTTTCATTTGTAAGGATAAACTTTTCCCACAAATTTTCAACAATCATTGTAGAAACTAAGGGGGAGAAAGTAATCTCAGTTGTTTTAAAACGATGAAAAAGTTAAGCATTGTTTACTTGAAGTGGGCAGGGAGGCAGCACTGAGTAAAATTCAATTGAGTGGTTACAGTCTAGGGCAGTGGTTCCCAACTCTCTGATCAGAATCATCCGGGAAGCATTTTCAAACAGCAAAGTACTTTGAAAACCATTATTAAATAGAATTATGCATGAATTACTGTTTCAGAGCCTTTAATGTGGTAGTTGGTGATAAGATGAAATTCCTCTGTTAGTAAAATTACGAAATTGAAGTTCTGCAGCATGTCAGGCCAGGATTATTAGGGGGATTCCTCGAAACTAGTGTGTGTTTATTAAAAGGAGAAAGGATGACAATAGAATGTTCTAAAACCAGAAGTCCAAGTGCGTGTCTACTTATGGGACCAATAAATAAAGAACAGACATTTGATTCGAGGTGAAGTAAAGGCCTGAAACATGGAATGGCATATTCTGTTTTGATGGATACTCATTTCTTCGCACTTCTGAGACGGCAAAGCCAACCACTTAGAAGTCTTGCACATCTTCGTCACCTGCCTGGCTCCTGCCCTCTGATGTACCTCTGGGTAGTGAGATGGAAATGGTACCTGCAGAAGTTGGGGAGAAGGACACTTTTGCACAGCCTCCATGATGTCTTTAATGCAAATATGGTGACAAGGGTCTCTGTTACAGGGGCCTCAGAGCACCTTCGTTTCTCCTCTAGACCAGGGACAGGAGGTATAGAGATAAGGACTGGCAACCAGAGCCTCAGCATCCAAAGATGGACTGAAGTGGGACAGCTGACAGGCACATAACTTAGGGGAAAGGGAATTTCATACATACGATTTCTGTTTTGTGGGTAGGAGGGCTTATCATCAACACTGATTTTATAATCTGACAATATCTTTCATTAAAGAGTTTACCTAAATGATGTTCGATTATATGTATAACTTATAAAATATTTATGTATAGTTTGTTTATTCAGGTATATGTATAATTTATTGAACACCTACTATGTCCCAGCATATCTACAAAACTGGGTACATACATACTATCTAACTGCTAATCCACATTTCCAGTCTTACAGAGGACATAATGATTAGTTAAGCCCTAATTTAGATTTGAGGAAACTGAAGCTGAGAGAGGGTTAAGTAAATTACCCAAAGTACAGCTAATAAGACCCAGAATCTCAATCACCCTCCTTGGGGTCCTGTGTATTTCCCCGAGTCTTCTAACAACATACGAAAATTCATATCTAAATCAACAAGTGACTGTAATCTGGTACTATAAATACTAAATAAACACTTCTTCATAACACTGTACCAATTCAGCTTTTAAATTTTATTACTTTGCTTTCCTGTCCTTTGCCAACTCTTAACCTGGTTAATCCCAGTTCTGTCAACATTGGACCAGGCTCAGTAAATAAACAAATGAATGGATTTCCAGCCTTTTTTTTCACCATCTCTTCCTGCTTTTAGTCCTCTGAATCTGCCTCTTTTCTTACTGCTGCTTTATTTTACAGTGGTTTTGTCAAACATAGAATACAGGACTAAAAATGCAAAGAAATTGGGTCTGTGTTTAATTTTGATGTTTCAAATTTTGAGCTTCGAAGTCTTTGTGGCCACCCAATGAAGTTTGAGTCTGCCTGTTCAGATGTGAAAGGTAAGGGCTGCAGCAGGTTTAAGGGCATCCCTTCCACCCACAGTGGCCCTTCACCACCCTGTTGTCACCTGCACAGGCACTCCCCCATTTGCAGATGAAGAAATGTTCAGAGAAGAAAAATGATGGACCAAAGGTCTGTTTGCACAATTGAAACTCTACCAGTGGACTATTCTATTTTCACAGCTACCTAGTTTCTGCTGATGATTTTTTTAAATGTGAAATAAACAGTGATACTTTCAGGTTTGTAGTTGTGTGATGAACTGGTTTTCAAAACACTTATATCTTCTTTCCCTCTCAACATCTTATGCAACAGGCACGGGGCCAAGTCACCAGGCCAGTCGGTGGCTGCACACTCAGCTTCTAATCTTTGCTACCTCCCATATTTGAATAAAAGTATTTCCTTTTTCCTTTTAAGCCCAACATTGCAAAGATGTTTTTTAAAAGAAAAATGTTAAGACTTTATTCAAGATGTGTATCAGGCATTATAACAAAACAGCAGAACTTCAACCTTTGGAATACTGTAATTTTACATCCCTTTGATGCACAGTCCAGTATACTATTTTATTACAGATCGTTCTATAGGGACTACAGAAATGAATTAGAGGAAATGTGCACAGCCACAATCCAGAATATCAGCTCTGGGAGTGTACACTGTTAGAGGATGAAGCACATCCTTTGCCATTTCAAATACTGTGCCAGGTGGAGGACTGGGAAGGCTCAAAGATGGTCATGGTTGACAAGCACTCTTATCACAAACACATGGACAGCTTATCACGGAGAACACATTTCAAAGGCCAGCAGAGTGAGCAAGCTATTCACACAAAGCCAGGAGGGATTATGACTAAACTCTCCAGTTTATAAGCACAAGTCCACATCCCACCTCCTCAGAACAGGTGCTCAATGGCAATTAACTAAAAGTTTATGACATGAACATTACAGACTTTCCAGCTAGCATTTTGTAAACAGCCTGTGTCTGTAAGTCAGCAAATTAAAAACATTCAGTTGTATCCTCTAGACAACACCACACCACTACATGTACACTTACAGGCTTTCACATTTTATGTCAGTTCATACACAAATGTACAGCTTGTCAGATACGTAAACACATTTTGCCGGAAATATGACAGCTGCTTTCAGTTGTACAGTGAGTGTCTTTAAGAGAGAAACCGACTCCCTAGTCAACACTTGAAGGAAAAATAGTTACATTTACATTAAGACAGCAGTTTGGATATCTTTATATTTTTCAATCTTGAATGAGAAGTAATAATACAGCATGTCTGAGAATAGAGCGCTTCAAGCTTTTTTTGGCATAGTTAAGTGCAAACTTGATAACCTGTACTTGTCACAACTTTCCATTGTAAAATGGTGAAAATATAGCTTGTTCACAGTAGGATTTTAAACTGCTGCTAAAGGCAATTTATTGTTTTGGCAAAAAAAAAAAAAATTGCTAAGAAGCTGTGTAAGCTTTTTTTTTTTTTTTTTTTTTTGCATTCATTTCTGATAATTCTGGGTACTTCCAACTAACAGGTAAATACATTTTAAAGAGTATATTCTTCTGTCTGGAACTACTCAATGAGCACAATGAAAACATTTTCTGTCTTCCTTAACAGATTTAGGTATTGGTGGGTGTGGGGCACAGAACATGAGCAAACAGCTTCTGTTTATTCTCAGCCACAAATTTGCTTTTAGGTATATTTTCCTATACCCTTTCGCAAACTACAAAATCACCTTCAGAGGAACTATGGGTAGACGGGATTCCAATATGCGTATCTGGCAACAATCAGCTTCAGATCAAACCCTTTCTGGGGTGGCTAAGATCCAGCTAATGTGTCATCAGCAAAGGCCTCTAATATGTGTTTGCGTAGTAATGGAACAGTTTTTAATTGGGCCTGTTTATAGTTGATTGACAGTAAGTTCTATATGGTATATAACACTAATTCTCTAGTCTTCTGGGCATATCTACGAACAAATACAATCCAAATATTATGAGTAACTGGGTTGTGACCACTGCATGCATTACACTGAAAGAAACACCAACTCGAAGCACAAATATATTATTCTTACATTTCGGCTCAGCTCTCAGCGGGGAGAGCAGCTACCTCGGACCACAGTGCCATTTAAACCAGATTCTTTTCAAATAAAATTCTCAATCTAAGTGGAAAGCCCCTCAGAGAGTGCCTTATTCCCCTACTAAGCAATCCAGGCTTGTATAAAACGTCTGATAAGGCCTGTAGTGCCCATTGAGTGTGAGTCTGCTGTTTATATTCTGCACAGGCCAGGAGGGGAACAGAAGGTGTGAGCCACAGGTGCTCCTGGGTCTGACCAGCAAGTCTAACCCATAAAGATCTCAAGCTCTAAAACCGTTCTAGAGCCCACCATTTTGATTGTTACACGTGTTTCAGATGTATGCTATGGCATATCTGAAACAGCAGAGTTCTCAGTTTGTGTGTTTGTTTTTGCTAAGCTAAACAAGTTTCGCTAGAGTTCGCTAAAACAAGGTGCTCAGAGTGTAAGCTCCTCTGTGGGGAAATCAGCAGCACTGGTCACGATAAAGGAGAAATCGTCCTTTGTCAAGCACAGAATTACTCCTTCCAACAGCTCTACATGTTCGCATCCTCAAGAAATTGCACCAAGAGTGAGCTACCTGCCTATCCCTGGAAAAGATTCAGAAGCTCCTAATCCAGAATCCAGGGAGGAGATGAGCTTCCTGTGACTCTTCTCTTTTACTGGGATGTTCTCCTGACCTCTTATCACACTTTACTGTGTTGTGAAATATTGTTTCTCTTAGTTTGTAACTTGTCTGGTCTTTTGACTAAACAACTATCTAAAGAATATAGACCACATTCCTGCAGGGAAAGGGATGTCTTACTGGAGTTGTATTTGGAAGCTTTATAAGCACATCTGAGACGTTCTCTAGAATCAAAATATTTTTCTATATTTGTTTTTGCAGTTTTCTTACATATCAGAACCTCTGGCAGCCCTTGCAAGTCCATGATATTAAAAGCCAAAAGCCATAAATATGTACATCATAGTTCAAAGTATTAGTACCAAGAACAAAGAAAGTTTTAAAAAATGCTTTGTTTGCATTTACAGGACTAAAAACTAAGTATGCAACAGATAAATTACAAATGTACATCTCAGCAGCATAGGGGTGATTCTCTTATCTTTCTAAAAAACACACTGCTGTCTATAATGACGATCCAATTGTGGAAAATTACCAACCTCAGAAGACTTAAAGGTCACCACCCCCGCCCCTACTACCTTTCCCTTTAGCCTCTCCCCAGCAAAATAAAGGGGGGAAAAATAAATCCTTAAAAGTGGAAGGGGAGAGAGAAAAGGCCATGTTTGTGAGGCTGCACACTCAAAGCACACCCAGCTTGCGGATTTCTATGTTATTAGTGAATAGCTCTTTAAGGCAGAGAAGAAACATTCTGTGGATCCGGTGCTGTTGGCTCATCTCACTCACGTGGTTTCGGTGGCCGAGGATGAGGTACTTTTCTTCCTGAAGCGAGATCGAAGGATTCTAGGCGGTGCCTGGTAGAGAAAACAGAAAGGTGTCTCTGTTTGGTGTAAATGTGGAATCTTTTGAGGTCAGCACCTGGAAGGTATTGTGTTGAGACTTCCAGCTCCTTTGGCCAAATGCAGCTGGCCAGGGCTGGGGTCTCCCTGAATCTCCGCAACAGGAAGCAATCGTCAGAGTCCCATCCCACATATGCCATGAAGCTGAGCCTTTTGAGAGGCTGATGCCTCCCTCTTAAATTATGCTCCTCAATCAACCAAGGGAACGGTTGTGCAGAATGACACATCTTTCTTGTTTCCGCCCGAGGAGCAAAATTATCTTAAATGATTCAGCAGAAAGAGACACCTCTGCATCGCTTCCTTTGCTTTTGTTATTTCCTTTGGGAACCAGCCTAATGTTTTTTGGTACATGCCTCAAATTTCCAGTCCCCTTTCTGGACGTGAAACCTCTTAATGTACAGCACACCACACCACAAAGGCAAACACCACCTTGAAGTACAGGTTGAATATCCCTTATCTGGAAATGCTTGGGGTCAGAAGTGTTTTGGATTTCAGATTTTTTTTTTTTTTTTTTTTCAGATTTTGGGATGTTTGCATATACATTCCAATTAAGCACTCCAATCTGAAAATCTGAGATTCAAAATGCTCCTATGAGCATGATCTTTGTGCGTCTTGTCCACACTCAAAGGAATTTCAGATTTTTCGATTAGGGATGCTCAACTTATATAAAGGGCTCCACCTCATCTCTCCCACAAATGACTCTCAAGGGACCCCTCTTCCATGGGATACATAGATCACAGGAGGAGTTCCTATTTCAATGAAAGTGAAGGGAACATTTTCTGGCACACCACTCAAGGGGGTTCACACAACTGGCCCCAACCTACCCTCGGCCCCCGTGTCTGTCCACTTCTCTGTATACACAGAGAACTTCTTTCTCTACACTGTGCCCATTCATACCTCTATTCCTTCTGACTGGAAGCCCTTCCCTCCCTCCTCTGCCTGGCATATTTCTAGGCCTCCTGAGGACCCAGCTCAAAAGTCACTTCTGCAAAGGTTTCCCGGAGCCCCTCCTGCCACTGCCCAGCCATGCACAACCAGGCATCGTCACCTCCTTTGTTCTCTCATGTTTTATACATGTCCCACAGCAGAGGACTTTGCACCCAGTGGGAAGGGGATGTGTGGGGGCCCTGCTCACTCTCTCCCCACCAGACTGGGGACTTCCTGAGGGCAGGCCCATGTCGCATTCACCACCATTTCCTGGTGAGTGGCTCAGTGCTGGGCAGGCACATAGAAGGGAGGAAGTGAATGAGCCAGAAAACAAGACTCAGGCCCTCTCATAGAGTCCTCATGCTACAGCCTTACCACTAGGAAATGCTTACCAGCCACCTCTGGACAGAGACTGAAAACAGAAACAAAGGAACCCACCTTTACAGTAATCTGCCTCTTGGCAGGCTGGTGAACAGTAAACAGTAAAGAAGTTTGTGCAGCTTCAATAAACAAAAGCAAAACAGCACAAACCCTTCGGCCTTAGAATTCTTTAGGCTGGACTCCTCTCCCCATCAGGAGGCTACCCAGGCCCCCAGGCCGGACTCAACCAGCAGTGTCCAAGCCCAGAACATCCTTTCCCAAACCCTCTAAATTTAAAAGGGATGCATGTGTGCCTCAGCTTGCAAAGGAACCTGATGAACTGCACATGGAGGTGGTCATAATTACAGTCCTAACGAATAAGAATGCTAGGCTGCTCAGTGTCTGTGGAAGGGAACATTTCAAGGCATCTCCCCATATAAGTCTCACAAGGGTCTGTATGAAGACTTCCTATTTGCTTCAGATGGCCTCTCAGACCGTGATACTCAGCAGATGGGGAATAGGAGAGGAGACCTTAGGAAGCAGAGAGAAAGACTGGGGTCCCTGCACCTGCGCTCATGACTGGTGACTCCCTACCGACATCACAGAGCAAGGCCCAGGAGGCTCCAGGCTCAGCCCTCCTGCTGCCAGAACTCCATCCACATCCTACAACTGACAATAGCATATATGTCAAGGGTATTGGTTTTGGTAACTCTAAAGGGCTATACCCCTTCACTAACAATTTCATGAATAGCTACTTTGTACCAGGCACCATGCTGTGTCTTGGAGATACAGCGATGAACGAGCCTTGTTCTTATTTATAAAAACTTTTCAAATAACACATTCTGAGTTTTCTTCCCCCAAAACAGTCAACTTGGGTTGCTTTTCACTTGTACATCAACTTAGAGTGGTAGTTGTTAATACCTGGAAAAAACCAAAACAATAAAGACCTAGATACTTTACCACTCTCCTATTACTTTTTCTTTTTCCTTTTTTTTTTTTTTTTTTTTTTTTTTTGAGGAGTCTCGCTGTGTCATCCAGCCTGGAGTGCAGCAGTGCAGTCTCACTGCAACCTCCTCCTCCCGGGTTCAAGTGATTCTCCTGCCTCAGCTTCCCAAGTAGCTGGGACTACAGGTGCGTGCCACTACGCCCGGCTAATTTTTATATTTTCAGTAGATAAGGGGTTTTGCCATGTTGGCCAGGCTGGTCTCGAACTCCTGACCTGAGGTGATCCACCTGCCTCGGCCTCCCAAAGTGCTGGGATTACAGGTGTGAGCCACTGCACCCGGCTCACGCTCCTATTTCTAAATGAAATTAATAGGATTTCCTCTCCTTGGCAAGTAGCTGGATGCTACCCAGTGGCTGGTTCTGCTTGTTTGATGGAGGGAGATATTTCCACCCCAGGTACTGAGGAGATGTTGGTGCCCCAAGAGATGCTGCTCCCGGGACCCCCAATCTCCAGGGCACAGCCTTTGGACAAACACACTCCAACCCACAGCCCCAGACACTGTGTACCTCCAGGGGCAATTCCGTCCTTCGAGGTGCTTTATACTTGTACATGAAATCCAGCAGGTCTTCCTCCTCCTCGTCAGAAAACGCCAATGGGTTTTGGACCTGGTGGGGCTCCCATGCCTTCACACCACCCTCATTCACATCTCCCTCAACCACTTAATGTCCATTTACAATCTACACAGAGGAGACAAAGTATAGCAAGGAGGCATCAGTGCAGGGAGCAGGGAAGGGCAAGGTTAGGCACACAGCACAGCAAACCAGGCCTGTGAGGACAGCTGAGGCCCCTGGGTCTGAGGAAGCACTGATGTTCTGGGGGCCTCCTTACAGGGGATCTGGGATTGTGAAAGTGCAGTTGTATGAATCTCCAGGCACTATGCACAGAAACAACCACAGACTCAGAATCTAATGAATTCTGAGTAATTCAGTAGATTTACTAAGGGGGCACCACTTCCCTGGGTGAAGAAAGAAGCAGCTTTAACTGAGACACATCAATCCCTGCAGCTCAGTCCTGTGATCCCACACCAGGTGAATGCTCAGGGAAAGAATCTCCTCTAGAGAGGATGGCAGCAGTGATGTGGGGTGGGGTGGGGGAGCAATTTCTATGTTACACATCCAAGCCATGTTGACATTGTATATTATACTTGCATATTCAATTCCAAGCATTCTGTAAGAGACAGGATATAAAATGCCAGGAGGCCTTAAGGGATAACCTTAAACAAAGCTATATAGTTTTTTTGTTTGTTTGTTTGTTTTGTGAAGGCCCAGTCCTAGAGAAGCAGAGAAACCTAAGGAAGGAGAATCTGACAGAAGCCTCTGCCAAAAAAAATGATAGCATGATTCCTGTTTCAGTCTGCCTTGAATACATCTGCAGGAAAAGCTTCAGAATTAATTCATCTCATTGAACGCACAGTATTTTTTAAATGTTAAATGCTAATACATATTCCATGTCATCTGGCTGGGCGGTTCTTAGTTGAGATGTAAAATATCTTCTGCCCCTACCCAGCTTATCTTGTATCACACACACACATTTTTCTATGCTTCATCTATTGTTTTTACCTAGAATCATAGAATGCAAGACTAAGGGGTTCTCAAGTCATCTGGTCCAATCACCGTGAGGACTCCAGATAGAAACCAGAGCTCTTCCTGAGACACCCTGCTCCTAAGAACATATTCAGCCACCGAATGTGCTCTCTCTCCATCAACAGTGGGCTTGCTAGGCTGTAACACCACCAGGCGTGGAGTAAAAACAGACAACTGAACCCTAATCTCGGGCAGCTTTACCAGTTACCACTGCTGTGCTCCCCAACAGCCAGCAGGGGGCAGCACAACACCCAAAGCTGAATTTTAGGCTGGGGTGTGATTGGTTCAGACTGGGCCTTAGGAAGTATAAAGTCCTGAGATCATTGATGTTCCTTTGATTTTTTTATATTATTATTATTATTATTATTATTATATTTCTACTCTGCACTCCCCTCAGCTTATTTACTCTGGGCTTAGTTTGTCCTCTGCTCCCTTCCTCTGTCCTAATCAGCTGCTTCCTGTTGAGCGCAAAGACCAGTGACTCCAGGGAGCCCTCACTGAATACTCTGACCCTCCCTGGCCTCCCCACTCTGAGACCCGACAGTGCTTGGAGGCTGTGCCACACAGCTTGTGTTGGGTGCCCTGGTCCTCATGTCAGTCTCATTGCCTCAGCCAACAGAAGGCATCCTGAGGTTGGGGGGCCATGGCTGATCCTCCCTCAGTCCCTCTGAGCACCTGACCCAGGGCTGGGCACACAGTGGCCACTCATAAACTAAACTAAATAGAATTCTGAAGTCATCTCAGAGAGCTCAGCTCTAGTCCCAAGTCAGAGCTTGACACCCCCATTAACCAAACCAGGAAATTCCTTCTGGACACAGGTACCTCCTGCCTGGCAGGAGGGAAAAAAGACCAAAAGCCCTCAGACCAAGGCAAAAACTGCAGAAGCAGCCTGGCCAGCTCCACCCCAGCAGCAAACTCCATGACATGGAAGTGGGGTGGGTACCGGTTCGAGACTGTGCCTCTGCATATGCTGTACCCTCCACATCCAGGTCCAAGGCTTTCCCTGTACTGATGGATGTGGGTGTCAGAAGGTGGCCCGAAGTCACCGTGAGATCCTCAGGCATCTAACAACCCAGGCCAGTCATCCAGTCTGGATTCACTGAGGTGGAGCAATGAACTCACACATTACCAAAATCACCATCACTATAATCTCAGTAATAAAACCGAAATGGCTTTGTGTATGTTCTCCACTGCAAGGATTGCAGGGTAGAAAAGAAATGACCCTCCAGCCCAGTAGGAGTGATGGTTCAAGGACAACCCAGATATCCAAGCAGGAATAGAAACAAGTGCTCAGCTCAGCAGAGGCTGGGAGCAAAAGAGGCCAGTGTGGGCAGTGAGGGAGCCAGAAGTAGCCTCAGGAAGAAGCTACGGAGAGAACCTCCTAAGAAGAGAAGCCCTCTCCTAGTCACTGTGTCCGCTGAGCATTTCTGCCAAGAGTGTTGTCTATAATATTTGCCTTACTCTCAGAACCAGTGAGAATAAACATTCTAAATAAGACAAGCTTCCACACCTCTGGCTGGCTGTTGCACAGTGGACTGAATCTCTTAATAATTGTATTTCCCTCTTTGCAGTGGTTTCAACGAAGTCAGATGCCTCGACAGTCTACACCTTGATGGCATGCATTTAAAATGTCCTTCTCCCCACTGATTCCATCTTACTTGCCCATTCCCTTTTCCCCATGCTTCAATTTTCTTACTTTGATTTGCTACTTTAGATATATTTCCACAAGTAGACCTAACTCCTTTTTATATCAGGAAGGAGTATACATGGAGAAATGAACCTCACAGAACACAGTCCCAAAAGAGGGGCACCAGGAGGAGCATGAGAGTGAGTGGCTGGGTAGAAAATCCCATGCTCTGCCTTCTCCGTGTTCTTGTCCCTGAAGATCTAAAGATTGGTGACCCAACAGGTCCTTACCCCTGGCAACAGGCCTGAAAGAGTATTGCTATCCATATCTTAGTACTCTAATTGGCTCCCAGAGACAACGTGTATGGGAGGAGGGTCTCCCGCCCAAGGTCATGGCCGTAACAACTTGCAAACCTCAGGTGATGGTGGCCACGGCCTTGAGCCTGCAGAGCTGCCACTATGATGCCCAAAGCTGGGTTGCTTCTAGGAAAGGGCAGGGTCTCTGCTGTCTACCACAGCAGGGGAATGGGTGTGTGGCCTTGGCTGATGTTTCTGTACTAGCAAATGTGTCAGCAGGGCTACAGCAGCCAGGGCTGCAGGCTCCACCTCTTCTCTCTGTGGGGAAGGGAGGGAGGGAGAAACTGGCAGAGCCTCTCAGCCCTTTAAAGGCCTGTGTAGCCTGCACTGGGCCCAGGGCTGCCCCACCCCTGCAGTGCAGCAGAACCTCCCCCAGGTTAGCAAAAACATCCCACACAGCACACAGTAGCGGGAGTATTAATGGAAGGCAGCAAATGTCTGCAGAAGAGCACGCCTGTCTGGAACACTTACATCCACGTCCCCAACAGCACCGAGGAGAGAGAAAAGAACATTCTGTTAGAGAAGGGTCTTTGGCACTGAAACTCACACATGTGTGCACCATGCACACATCCCCATCCACACAGACACACACACATACACACTCACATGCACACACATAGACAAACACATGCTCACTCACTTCCCATGCTCTAAACCTCAGGCAGCTCCTCCTGCTATAATCGGAAGGACACTGCCTAGAGGCCACACTCAAAATGCAATTCTCTCTCTCTGAGAGGACAGAAAGGATGACTGCTTTTAAAAATTATGTCCTACATGCTTGATTTTAAAAGGGGGAGAGGGACACCTCTATGACTAACCACACAGGCAGTAATCCAGAGTTCAGTTCTATATTACATAGAGGTAGGCAGAGAAAAAAAAAGAGAGATAATAATAGACACACAGAAAAAGAGAGACAAAGACATGCAGAAAACAATAGGGAATCGGTTGACAAATGGGGCAGGAACAGAGCAAAGATGGGAAGAG